>NC_060120.1:489845496-490470496 GCF_021461395.2 Schistocerca americana
AAGAATGTGCTGTTTCGCATTTTGGACGGTGCTGTCACTTCTCCAAACTTATCCTCAAGGTGTTCAACAAAAAACTGAAGCTTCATAGGTAGAAATGTGCTGTACAGTCACCAGCAAGAGATGATTTAGTCCACTTCATTGCAGGTCATCCACCCTGATGCCACCCACTCCGATCAGGGGCTCTCCTCACAGGCACCACACAGCCGCAGCAAAGGCTAACTGCTATGATGGGCGGGAGTCCTGATGCCTCAGAAAGACAGGCATCTACTCCTTGGCTTATGTGGGGAGTTTACTGCTCAGTCATCAGCAGTGTGATCCCTGTGTTGACAGGGGGCTACCACCAAGTGGGTACAAGACGGCCCTACCACAACGGACTGGCTACTGTGCTGGATGTTGGGTACAGAGAAATCCAATATTGTCACAGGGGCGAAAGAGGACAGGAGAAAATGGAAGAAGATGACATATCCCGGAAAGCGTCCTCGCACAAATAGTTGAATCGCAGGTGGAGATGCGAAGCCATGACAAGAGAGTCAGGAGATCAAATCTAAGGGCACTATGGATAACTCTGCACCACATAAGGCATCCTTCCCCATATGACCCACACTTCTGTAGAATTTTGAAAGAGGCAGTTCAAACCATATAATGGGACCTGAATTCATAGGGCCAACAAGTATGAGACTCCTTTTAGTCGCCTCTTACAACAAGCAGGAATACCTCAGGCCTATTCTAAGCCCCGGACCCGCACGGGGGAACTGGGTCAGAAGATCAGGATCTAAGAGTTAGTCCCGTAACAACTGTTGTTGTACCATTTATAGGGATACTGGAATCTCAAGCTCCTTGATGAAACTCTTCTCAGTAGAGGCAGTAGTGCAGTATGTATGGATAGTCCTTTTCAAAATCTCAGACCAATATACAGAGTGTAGTAGAGATGGGAATTGTCAGGAAAATGCCAGTTGACCATACAATAACTTCCAGCTGCTTCAATTAACCTTTCAAGGTAACAATTGGAAGAAGGAAACGTAGAAGAATGAACCACGATTTCATTCAGGAGACATAATCTGATTTACTGACAGGTCAAAAACAGATGAAGGTGCTGGGGCAGGAATATATGGTGTACAGTGTAGACTAGATTGTTTTGTTTTGTTTGAAGGCACAAAATAAATTGAGGTCGTAAGCGCCATGTCATTACTTTATAACAACATGTCATTACTTTATAACAACAATAAGTAAAAGAAGTTTAAAGAGACTATACATTAAGTCAAATTGACGGAAGAAAAGAGCTAGAAAGAAGGACTTCTCGTTGAAGAAAGGTCCACAAAATAAACCATAAAGACAGCAGAGGCCCCTAATCAAAGATTAAATGTCCTTCACCTTATTGCTATGGCGGATAAAAATTAAAATGCAGTCGACAGCCCATACCTCATTCCCTAAAACAGCTGATAACTCAGACGGCAAACATACACTGGAACATGCTTAAATCATCTCCTTCCGATGAGAGGGCCAAATGGAGGTAGGCCAAGCTATTGGGAGAGGTTCAATTCCCCAGAGCTTGTCCCTGTGAAGATTAGGCCAGTGGTGGTGCCAGAGCGACACCATCTGCCGACAGCAGATGGCAACACGAAGATCATCTGAAGGAATGAAAAAGCTAGGAGGCCAATGTAGCAGGGCTGCACTCTTGGTAGCAGCACCAGTAGCCAAGAAACAGCACAGTGGCTCCCTCGACAACGAGCAAGTAGAAGGTTACTTGGAACCCTCGCACTAAGGGATGGACTCTGTACAGCAGAGAGAGGCTCTGAAGGGCACTGAGATAATTGCAGCAGATGAAAATTAAAAAGCCTGTGTCATCAGATGCATTGGGTGGCCTGATAGAGCGCAAAGAGCTCTATTGTAAAAATCAAGCAGTGTTCTGGAAGCCGATACACAAAATGGTCGGTGCCAATGACGAAGGCACACCCGACACCACAGCCAGTCTTCAAGACATCAGTGTGCAAATAGTAATATCGCTAAGTTGTGTGTCAAGGTCAAGAAACTTCCAAAAACAGATAAAATCCAAAGTAGTGTCCCTGGGAAGCGAACGGAGTCCAAGATGAACATGGGCAATGGAGAAAGGTACACATCCATTAGGAACAAGGTGGGTAGCATGAAGTTAAGCTGTTGTAGCAGTAGGAGAAAGCGTGTTGCAGCAGTAGGAGAAAGCGAAGTCCAGGAGGTAATAGAGAAGAACGGTGCACCCCACACTGGCAGTGAAGGGAGTCATGGAAAAGAGGGCATAGGATGGGTGGCCAGTCTTGGCAAACGGCATGCATACCCTTGAGGAGGACATCACATCATCAGTATGATAGTGGTAGTTTGGCAGTTTCTGCATAGTGACTCTCAACCACGCTAGCATAAAAGACACCAGCGGCCAAATTTATTATATGATGGTGGATGGTGATAAGACGGCACAGAATGGATGAAAGTGCGGGTTAATAAATGAAACACCCAGTCTAGTTTTGAATGGACTTGGGACCAGTATAACCAGGGAAGGATGGTCCAATTCGCTCCCCAGGAAGTACCGCTTAGGACACACAGGACACTGAGGGACCGGGTACAACATGCACCCAAGTAAGGCACATGGGAGGACCATAAATGTTTCATACCAAGCATGAGCCCCAGGTATTTCATAGTTTCTGTGATGTAATGAAGGTACAAGAAACTCACTGTGCCACCAGAATTTCATACAAATGATTTTGTAAGTGAAAGCCATTGTCAATGTTCCAAAAGTTGATCAAGATATCACTGAAGATGCTGCTCAAGAAGACAAGTCCGTGGAGAACTGCAGTAAATCATGAAGTGGGAGTCGAAGATAACTGGCGGTAGATAGTCCGCAATAGGGTTAGCAGCTATAGCAATGAGGACAATGCTCAGGACGGAACCTTGAGGCACCCTATTCTCTGGAATAAACATGTCCGACAAGGGCAAACCCACATATAGCTTGAAAACTCTGTCTTTTAAGAATTCCTTGTGGAAATGGGGCAGGTGGCCTCAGAAGCCCCAACATGTATGGAGGATACCAGTCCTAGAGCAGGTGGCGTGGGCTTTCTCCAAATCAAAAAATGTAGCCACAGTCTGGTATTCCTGACAATCATTCATGACATGGGTTGACAAAGTGACAAGATGGTCAACTGCAGAACAGCACACATGAAATCCACAGTGTGCAGCAGTTAGTCAATTGTGAGACTCGAACCACCATGCCAGCCGGCTAAAAACCATTTGTTCCATCACCTTGCAAAAAAAGCTGGTGGGAGAAATGAGGCGGTAGCTAGAAAGAAGGTGTTTGTCCTTACTGCACTTAGGTCTGGGCATGACAATGGCTTCACACTAGTGTCTAGGAAATGTGTCATCTGCTCAAATGTGATTGTACCTACAAAGGAGAAAGTGCTTGCCCGAAAGAGAAAGGTGCCACATCGTTCAGCCCTGGGGCAGAAGATACGCATGAGGTGAGATCACGGTCATGAACCCTCCTAGGAACGGCGGTATTGTAGTATTCACAATTCAGGGACGAGAAGAATTTCACCCAAGCTTCCTCCACTCGCATTTGAGGGAGAAAGGTGGGGTGATAGTGAGTGGAGGTCAAAATCTCTGCATAATAATGGCCCAAGGTGTTGGAATATAGTAACAGGGTCCACAATTACATCACCTGCTATGGCCAGATCAGAAATCTTTGAATGAACCTTGATCCCAGAGAGCCAATGGAGGTTGCCTCACATGAAGGGAGAAGGGGAGAGAGTGTAGAGGGTAGAGGGTAGAGGGTAGAGGGAGGGGGGGAGGGGGGGAGGGGGAGGGGGAGGGGGAGGGGGAGGGGGAGGGGGAGGGAGAGAGAGAGAGAGAGAGAGAGAGAGAGAGAGAGAGGAACTGCTAAAACAACTAGTAAAGAAATCCAGCTAGCTTTTTTTGCTAACCTGAAGAATATGACAACACCGTGCACACAACTGTTTATAACGAATATAGTTTGCCATCATAGGATAATGGTTAAAAACAGGGAGAGCACATCTCAGTGCACGAATCACATTAACAGCACGCTTCAGTCCACCAGGAGACTGGAACAGTAAAGAAAAAATGTGAAGTATGCAACATCTTGCGGCGGTAAGGATAATGCTCCTAAGGCACTCTACTTGATCATCACAACTGGAGAAATATTGTTCCGTCGAATGTCACCAGGGAGGAGTAAAGCCTCCAGTTGGTCTTAGAAAGATGCCAATTGGGTTTACAGACAGGTGGGGTAGGAGTCTGCAAATGGATAGCGCACAGGAAGTGGTCGCTCAAGTATGTGTCTGTCAGAACAGATCACTCGAGATGACAGAGCAATTGGGCAGTGCAGAACGAGAAGTCCAAATGGAAATGCGTGGAGTCTTAAAGGAACATGGATCGCCAGTCTTTAGACAGATGAGGTTGAGTTGATGATTGAAAAGGTCAGCCATGAGGGAACCTCTCCGACAAGTTCTCCAAGAGCATCCACGGGAATGGTGGACATTAAAGAGACCAAGCAGCAAAAAGACGTGAGGGAGCAGACCAATAAGTTGGAATAGGTCTATCCTGGTGACAGCGATGACGAAGGGATGTAAAACAGAAAAGGTGGAATGAATAAGGAAACTGCAGACTGCAACAGCCTGCAGCTGCGTCTTCAGTGATATGGATTGGCTATTGGCAGTATCCCAAATAAGCAGCATGACTCCCCCATGAGATGGAATGCAGTCCTCAGAGGGAAGGTCAAAGTGAATCAGAACGAAACATGGAGGTCAAAGAGGTCGCAAAGATACAATTTCATTTCTTGGAGACAGAAAACAACCAGATGCCGTGATTCCAAAAACAGCCTTAATTCCTTCTTGTTGGACATAATGCAATGAATGTTTCACTGGAGATGAGTCATAACACAGAATGAGGAAGGGAGAACAAATTAAGGGCAATCACCTTAGCGGATGCCGAGTGCCAGCTTTCGAAGACACTCTGCTATATGGTGCAGAGGCTGGACGATCTTGCTCCATGAAACCTATTGAGGCATTAGCATTGTCCCTGGGTTGACCTGCGGACTCCACAGCAGAAAAATGGCAGGTGGTGCCCACCGGTGAAATGGAGGTGGACCGGGCGAGGGTATCATGCCGTGACACTGTTGAAGTGGATCTCTCAGTCAGGGAAGGAGAAGACTGTTTGTCCTTGTTTGATTCCTTAGAGCTTTTACGGTTGGCAGTCAAGGACTCAGATGTTTGTTGGCTGGAGGGACGTAGAAAGCCTTCACAGGAGTGTTCCCTTCTGGCCTGCCAAGTGTGTAGCAGGTAATTTTGCCACGTGGGGGGAGGCAAAGATTTCATGGCTTACTGTGCAGCTGTAGGAATAGGAGGCAGACATGCTACTGTAACACTGGGCAATTTCACAACTGCAGTACCGGGTTGGAGATCCAAAGTTTGTGTGGGCATATCCTCCATACAGTGAGGTGTAGCAAAAACGGTACTGTAAGTGTCAGATGGTAAAATGTAGGATTTTCAAGTGGCCAACCACGGTGCAGCTGGGAGAATTTTTTGTCGAATCTTTGGCTTCATTTCATTTAGACACAAACTGATATGCAGATGATTGGCTCATTGCAAGAAAATCTTCTATGATTACCAGTATCTCAGATGGGACACTCCTTCCAATGGGTGCCCCCTCAGAGGAGGGCTCATCCATCTTGGTGATTGTTCACACCTACAAAACTCCAGACAGAGGGACCAATTGGCAATTGGGAAGGTAACAGCTCAGTCAATCATCCCTTCTTGGGCCTGCTCTGTACCAAAGAGTACATGCAAACCCTATCTGTCGACCAGGGGCTGGGAATTGTGTGTTAACCAGTCACCTGTTAGGCGTCAAACACAAAGACCAGCCTCAAACATCAAAGTGGACAAAGGGGAGGAGGTGGAGAGCGAAGAAAGAGGGGAAAAAACAGACTAGGGACTGTTCCGATGCTGTGTTACTGAAACTTTAGAATATCCACAACATGTTCCCCAAGGGAGGGGAAACAGAATAGCAGGACATACATGCAGTACAGAAAGGGAAGAGGCCTCTCTTGGTGGAGGTGTCTAGACTAAAGAGAGCTGTCTCTTTAGGGAAGTTGGCCACAGTTTTCCAGTCAGAAATATCTGCAATCAGATTGTGCACGAAGGAGAATTGGCAGAGATAGTACAAGGGTCACAGAAATCTTTCTTAGCAGCTGCGAGATCAAAGATGGCTGCATAATATCATGAAGCCCTTGGGAGATGAGTAGAAAGCAACACGGTAAACCTGCTGCAGGTCCTTGGTCACTCAGGAATTATTGGCAATGAACAAGCTGACAGACTGGCTAGGGCTGGCAAATGACTCCATTTATTGGACCAGAACTTGTCCTAATCGTCACTAAGATGAAAGTAAAATGAAAACTATGTAGCTGGATCAGGAGGCAGTTCATAGAATATTGGGCTATGGTCAAAAACAAAAACATGGCAAGCTACTGATGCTGAAGCCATATTTCAGGAGAAGATCTGTGATCCTGAACCCTAACAAGAAACAGATTAAACTCACGGTAGGACTGATGACTGAGCATGGGAACTTTAAGAAACACCTATACTTGATGGATGAGAAGGAGGAGGAAGCCCCTAAGTGTAGACCATGTGGCGAGGAAGATGAAACCATACCCCATCAAATCTTCCAACGCGAACCTCTGGAGGGCAAAAGACACAATATTCAGGTTGGTAGAACCTGAAGAAATTTTAACTAACATGCAACTAGTAAAGTGTTTCCTACTTCTTAAGGTTGGCTTTACTAGAATCACAGAGGGCAAAACAGCACAATAAACTACGATTTGGTGGGGGTAACAGTGGGCTAGACCACTGTTGTTTGTGTTAAATTTCCACTACAAGGTTATTGAGTTGTGTGTGGGTTAATGGTACCATGGACTTCATTTGAGCTGTATAGGTCAAACAAAATTTCTGAAACCAGTTTTTTATTAGAATTGTCTGATATTTAGTTTGTCCCCACCTAAACCCCCAATTCCTGTGGTGGACCTGTTAGTTTCATGTTATTTTTGCAATTAAATATTTTTCAGATTTTTTGTTTTGGTTTGCATATGTAGTGAGTGTCATCATGGTCGCCATATTGTACAAACTTGAGACAGGGATGTGCGCCATCTCAATGATGTCATAGGTCAAAACTGACAGTGCTACCACAATCATCAGTTTTGCCTTTCATCTCGGTACTCATCTGTTAAGTTTTCTGTCACTGTATTCATACTCTTCCATTGCGAATCTAAAAGTGCTGCTTGCTCCTTTTTTATTTCACCTTTTTGTTGCTCTTTCTATTTCTTTCTTTTCAATTCACCACTTGCAGGATCTCCTCTTATGTTTTGGCAGCCTGCTGAATGGTTATATTACTTAACACACTAAAACTCCACTTAATGCACTGTTTATTACCTTAAGCAATTCTTTTCAGTTAATTCTATTTCACTTCCTATCACATTCACTGTTCTTTGATCTGCTCTAATCAATTTCCAGAAGTGTACTGACATACACAGGCAACCAAATCTTCATTTGTGATTTCCTTTTCTCTGTTGTTTCAAGAGTTTAAACCTTGTGGTTATTCCTCTGACATTTGTTGCTGCTTCTTCTTCTTCTTCTTCTTCTTCTTCTTCTTCTTCTTCTTCTACCACCACCATCTAGGCAATCTCTTTACATTGTCTTCCAGTGCAGGTTGTGACTCTCCAACAGCCCCATCTCATGGGCACTCGTAAGTGTATCTTTTGTGCAAGCCTCTGGATCTACTGAATTTGTGCACCCCGATTTTTTCCTGTAGAATGATCATACAGTATAGTGGAAGCATTCACCAAAGATGTTGAACATCAGCAATTTGATGTGCGAACTCTGAAGGAAAATTGTGATCCACAAGTAGTGCTATCCAGAGCATTCAGTTTTATGGAGTTTGAAGCCTCTCAACACCCTTGTCATCAGCACCACACCATTTTAACGCAGACTACTCAAGCTCATGGTGGAGCAGTACTTTGCACAGTATCACGTCGAGATATGGAGGAAGTGCCGAGTTTCTACTCAGCACAGTGTGATCTTTATTTGGGCCCTCCTCCTGATGTTGGCAATGTGTTGTTGGTCTGTTAGATGCTCATTAAACATGACGCCAAGGTGACATACTGTATTATCCCACGGGAATTGCACTACCAACAATGCTGTTGCTGAAGGTCTATGGAACTTGTCACTGTGTGATGATGTTGGATTGGATTTTGGCTGCATTGAAATTAAGCATGTACACAGGCACTCCCACTGAGCTAGATTGTGTCCCCACCTCAACAGGATAATAGAACAGCCATGAACATTCTAGAAAATTCTACATTCTGGCCACTCTTGGTCACTCTGGCACTTTATTCCCAGCTGCTTCACTGACTTCCTATATGTAGTCCATTGGTGCAATGCCCTCTTGTGATACCCAAAGCTTCAAATGCAACCCCTGCAGTTATAAACCAAGACCTTCATGGATGAGAGATGGAGTGCTAACATACAATATAACCCCCACATGACAGTGGAGTTAAAGCACCATGCACTGGCAAACTACGCTTATATTTACTACATTACTTCAAATGGGTCCAAGAATTTTTAAATTTGTCATCTTTCACTTAATAGATTCATAACCACAAAATAGCAAAATGATGAGGGTACCAGTTTGTACATCTTTCTTTAATGATGTAACAAATCTGTATATCAATTTTTAACAAACATTGGGCCCATCAAAATCTTCTCTGTGGTAACAGACATTTGTAGTGTAGCCAGAGGTCTATGTTAGGTTCAAAGGTGATACGTTGAACAAGTTAGAAAAGTAAACGACTGTGAATGCCAAATGAAAGTTGTGCTAAATGTTCTGCCCTGTAATGCTGTGTGCTGTATTCATATCATAATCTAAATGCACACTGCCACATTAACTTAACACACTATTTTTTCTGTGTATGACAACAATAGTTTTCCTTTTATCACAGTCCCAATAAAGGCTCTTCCTTCAACAATAAAATTTACAAATGAACTTTAGTAATTTACCACAGCTCAATGTTTTACTATTACACATTTCAGTACCATACTAGAACAAAATATACCAACCATGTTAAACAGGCAACTTAAGTTCCTTACTGTATACATGTTGGGTTAAATTCCGAAAATTCTGACTACCTGCAACTGTGTGTTGAAACGCTCCTTCCTCCCCCCCGGTTAATTTTATCAACAGTTTCATACTACCACACTAAAAGAATCTTTGGAAGGTATCCTTATAAAGCTCCACATGGTTTAGTACCTTAAGAGATAGGACTGGTGGAAACTACATTATTTAAACCACAGCTTCAGGATTCAACTGTGAAAGTATGATGTCACTATTTTGTGATTAATGGCTGGATCTAATTACACAAGAATGTAAAACTAATAACCAGACTGTAACATGCCAACGTATCACAACTGGAGCCAGTCGGATTACGACATGAATGTGTGAGGTTAGAAAATAACACCAATGCCTTATTGCCTTGTTATGAAGCTGAGAAATTTTCACTTGCCTACAAAATACCTACTAACAGGTCCAGGACACACACACACACACACACACACACACACACACACACACACTAAAGATTAATTACACTTCCTACAGAAAAACGAATAATTTGTATACTACCTATTCGGTATGGTTTAATGGAATCGATGGGGTAGTCAGTGCAACAATGGTGGGTACCCTTTGCATTTCGTATCCACACTTGTAAACTGCAAAATTCACAGTGGCAAAATTCTTCATGAATGCGCACCTGCACTTTGTGACATTGGCGCGCGAACAAACGCTATTTATCGGTTGAAATCTATAGCAAACTATCATAATTACAATTTAATTCTCAAATTTAAAGTACCTCATCAGTAAAGTTACCATCACGTTGAGCACTGTATGAACAGTTTGTAAACGTCTTATGTTTTACGGCGAAACGTTCAGTACGCAAACGAAAAATAGTTCACATTTCTACTAACTCACTAAGTGATAACACTGCACAATGCAGCATACGTTCATTTCTGTATAAGGAACGTCGGTTTTCATCGATGAGCACCAATACTTAAAACTAAAACACACACATCTGCTAGGCTGCAAGTTATATACTAACCGTGTAAATGCAGAATATATTACTGCAGCGATTGACACAGTAAGCAACGTTATGGTGTGAGGTTTATAGAAAAATTCAAGGGAAATATCATCTACAGGACGTTCATTAATATTCGAAAATACTTCATTAGAATTGTCGCCATCCCTCGCCATTTTCTTAATTCCTATACCTACAAGGTATCCTTAAAGCACCTCCACCCACCAGGCCCTACACCATACCACCCTTCAGCCTACACCTACATTTACACTGTTTTGAAACCGAATACTACCATAGAAGTAACGAAAGTACGCCATCGTTCAGAGATATAAATCTGGTCGCCCTTCACAATTGAATTGGAATATTAGCTCCTCGCATCTGTAATTTAATATAAAATACATATTCACCCAAACTGTAGCAAATGTGAATTGTCTTTTTTACAACGTAAGGGTTCGTGCATCTAAATTTCATTTCGATATTCGTTGAACTACCGCCATCAGTTTAAACAATGAACCGCCGACTGTGGGTGTTACGAGAATCGACCAATCAAGTAGCGGCATGCAACTGCAGCGAAGATTTGAACGGGAGTGTGTATTGTATGTATTCTCGTTCTCAATTTATGTGATTATTCAGTGGTATTGTTTTACAGTGAGTGTATGCAAGGAGGTGGAAAATGACATACTTCCAAAGGTAATTATGCGAACAAACGGGTAAGCGTTCTATTTATGTGGATTATTCGGTGCAGTGTACCCCGTACCTGGACAACACCTTTATGACAGTATGTCAATTACAGTGACTTGTAAATGTAACTGGAACTAGGGGCGACGTCACGACAGCACGAAAACCACTCACAACTACTACAATCCAAACATTTAATGAAGATTGAAATTTCTCCCAGAAATGTATAAATCATTGCCGGCATTGAAAGTTAAGAGTGCTCGACGTATTTTGTGTGACCTAAGTCCTCGTTTTGTTGCTGCAAAGACATGACAACCAGATCACAATACCTCAGTTCAAAATATATGGGTTACAGTAATGTATTGTCTAATAGCAATTTGTAGGGATGCAAACTTACCCATTTCCGTCAAAGAACGGAGCCCACGAGTGGTGTTTCGACGTTCACAATTTGTACGTATAAGATCACGCAATAAGTGTGTAAAGTAGAGCATCCGTTGTGAGCCCTTTATAAGTAGCCACGAGGAGTTAGACTTGCACGTATTTGCAATGTCAAGAATGTAACTTTGCTCAGAAATGTTCGAACTCACTCTCTGTGGTGTGTGTGTGTGTGTGTGTGTGTGTGTGTGTGTGTGTGTGTGTCCTCCTCCCCCCTCTCATTTACAAACTACTTCTGTGAGGTAGTACAGGTTTTTAGACATATGGTTTTAGTTGCTTGAAGTTAATCTTATTAATTATCAATTGAATTCTTAAGCCACTGGCAAGGAGGTTGAAGATTTCTGTGACTGAAAAACTCATTTACTTCTGTATCACACTTTGTTTTAAATTGCCATTACTATTTCTGCAAACATTATCTGTCATCTGTGTCGAGAGAGAGGAAGAGTGCATATATCAATACTAGGCAATGAAAATCTCGTAACTTCATCTTTCTGTGAATATTTCAGTAACCAGTAACTTTATTACCAAAGAGAGATTTGAAAATGCTTGAATTTCTCTATCTGTCTAGGCCTATATAACTAGGCATATACTATATAGTTACACATATAGGTAACATTATCTGTACCACATTACATGTTTTTAAGATACCATTTTCGCTTTCCCTGTAAATTTAACAAAATGGAGTTAGGCGTACTAGGTTTTCATTGCCTACCATCAATCTGTATCCTTACAAATACTCTATATTAGAATTTTTGCCCAACACATCGGACACCATTGTCCCAGAAATGAATTAAAATCACAATACCTTGTGATGGTGCCAGTGAGCACCCTCTCTGCCTCATGCTCCAGCTGTCACCTACCCTGGTAACTAGCAACACAAGTGTGAACATTATACTCACTGTTTCTGCTTCCAACTCCCCCTAGCAAAATTTATACACTGTCGCTACTTAACATAATACCTGTTTGCTTCATATCACACATAAAGAACACCGTAGTAGCTAAGTAACCTCACCATACCTAAATTAAAACGACAACTAACGCTAAATGTTGGGCACACACCCTGATGAGCATACTTCAGAATGATGCTGTTGGCTGGAGTGTGAAATGGTACATTACTCATTGCCACTGTGCATCGCCCCACTACATCCCTTCATAAGTGCACACTGCTATAACAGCACAAATGGCCTTAAAAAAACTTTGTTTTCATGTGAAACAGGCAGATGTGATAGTTTTGCACATACCATACTTAACATCATTAGCATAATAGAGACACTGCCATTGTAATACAAATATTTCATAGATTCTGTTTTGACATCTACTTAAAACCACATAACGGAAACTCCAGGTAGGAATTTCAGCAATATATAGATTGCTGCTTACAGTAAAGAAGACACATTAACATGCAGACAGGCACAATTAAGACTCTTACATAAAGCTTTCGGTCGCAGCCTTCATCCATAAAAGAGAAACACACACGCCACTAATTCACACAAGCATCTTGGAATGCCATTCTTTTGTTGATTAAGGCTGTGGCCAAAAGCTTTGTTTCTTGTAATTGTGCATGTTGGCAACTTAACAAGTCTTCTTTATTGTAAGTAGCAATATGTCTTTTCCTACTTTGTTAAAATCACGTAATTTATTTATCTATTTATTCATTCTTGTGCCATTTAGTATAAAAGTTGCGACAATGTCAGATGCATTCTTATTAGCCTAATGTTTAAAAACTCTTGAAATAATGTAGATGTTGCCGAGACAAGTAATTTAAATACTACACAAGGGGCTGTGCAGTTGTTGGGAAATACCCCAAAAGTGAGTGACAAATGTTAAGTATGTGAAGTCACCAGGTGGCATCTCGCCATACATTCAGCAATTGGGCTAGTTGACTCTACCCTCGCTGGTAGAGTGCAGTGCACATCCCGTCAGTAAAGTACTCTGTTTTCATTCTTACGTTATCCAATGTGATACAGTAATGCTCGTGGTACGGTAATACAAGACCGTGACATCACATGTTCAACAGTTGTTATACACTTTTGGAGTATTTCCTGACACTTGCAGCCGTATATGTCGTAAATTAAATTATATAATTGAGGGTAGAGTGAAGTGGAGAAAGGGAAGGGAAGTGAAGGAACTAATGATATTAGTTATTAACCTGTTGCATTAACCACTGCGCCACCTATGTACAGTTTATCACAAATGCGTGGACTGTTTCCATGCTCTCCCCGGCTGCCCCATGCTCCCACCTAACGCCACCCATCTGCAGTCCACATTCGTGTCCTCCATACTCTAATTTTAGATTCTCACTGCAGGTCGAATGTAAATGTGCATCTGTATTGAAGGTTGTGAATTAATTGCATATTGAGGCGAATCATTGTCTGTTCTTTCGGAGATGGACACTACCCATTCATGTAAGTGATTCACCTCAATGGGCAATTAATCCACAACCTTCAGTGCAAGTGCACATTTACATTCAACCTCCAGTGGGAATCTAAAATTAGCAGGCATGTAGGCCATGGATGGGGACTGCTGACAGGTGGTGCTATGTGGTCGGTTGGGGAGCCTATTGAAATAGTCTGCACATTTGCGATAAACACTGTGTCCAGGTGGCGCAGTGGTTAATGCAACCACCTGGTGAGTAGGAGGTCCCGGGTCCGAGTCCTAGTGCGGCATGTATTTTCACTCATTGCCGCTGATTGCACATAAAGTCTGAACGCAGCTGATATCATTGGTTTCTTCCCTTTCCTTCCCTTCCCTTCCCTTCCCTTCCCTTCCTCCACCTCCGGTTACATTATACATACCACAGCTGTGGAATCTGCATGGGGTCTGTTCTTTCGGATAAGTCTGAAAGAACGGACACCATGCCTTCATATTATATTGAACTACTTGACTTAGCAAGATTTGTGTCACTTGAGGATTTTTAAATGTTGATATGAATCATACTGAATATAAAACATAAACAAAGTAGGACAGAATTAGGGGAGAGTATACGGGAACTCTGCCATGGCTTATTCAGTGGAACCATCCTGGCATTCACTTCAACAACTTGGAGAAACCATGGACTCTCCTCCAGAATACGGGACCAGTGCATTCAATGGTTTAGCCACCTCGTTTGTTACATGATTAGGAAATGAAACCACTACGTGCGCAAGGAGAATAATCAGTGATATAACTAGAACGTGGTACTAAGTTATATTACATTCCTGAAGAAATGTAAACACATCATATAACATCACGAACACCGGCTGACACTATATTCACTACAATTAGTCTTGTCACAGATACCATCTCTAAGAGATGTATTGCATTGCATCTACAACAGAAAACGAACAGCAGGAACATTCTTTTGCATAGGCAAGTACAGCATTGATATTACTTCAATTAGATTAAGAAGTACTCAGCCATCCCTCTCCCTCCTTAAACTAGGATTATCATTCTGAAGTCTTTCCACTTCCTGGAAACTACTTTAACATAAATGGCATATGCCTTGCCCTACTGGCCTCAGAAATGCCATTTTTTTCTAAATGCTTGGCTCTCTGGAGCTCCCACTCTTGTCACTTTCATTTCCGGCCAAACCCTGCACATACCATAACTTTGGATGAGTAAGTGCAGTCCTGTTGTTAGCTGGAGTTAGAGGCCTGTATGTCTTCCATATTAAGGATCAACAGGAGGGACCCAAGACCTTATCCTGTGTTACACCTGTATCGATTTTCTTTGCATCAGATACTAGTCTCGTTTTACTATTAGAATGAGCTGAACCAAGTTCCACAATCTGTGATCTAGTTTGCAAATGTGATTGAAACCACTTTGTTTCTGGCCGTTTTATACCCATTGCATCCAACTTATCTAAAAGAATTTCATGACTAACTGTGATTGTTGAAGTATTTGATGATTTGTTATTTCATTAATCTCTGTTACTTTAGAGAATGCTGAGGTATTGATCTTGCGTATGCTCTCTTGTTTTATTATTGATTAGTTCAGAAGTGACTTCTGTACTATTTATCTATCAATGGTGGAAAACTGGTCTATAGACTAATCATAATTCCATGCTTACTATGTGGAATGGCATGCCTTATGCAGTGTACTTTTTAACAGAAGTCCAGTACAGGTGACACTCACTTCAGCAGCCACATATTTTACGTCTGAAATTAAAGTCCTCCCATGCAAAATGGCAAATAGAGAATTGCCCTCTTTATGTAATGATTTCATTCTGCTCTAATTGAGTGCTGTCAGTGGATGCACAAAACAATGGCCCTGCCTCTTGTTACAACTAACTGATAACAACTGACATTAAATGAAAGAATCATTTCCCTTTATAATTATTGTGAAATTTAGATATTGCTGTCTTACATTTTCCTGGTGATTATTAGTTTCACAACCTTGTTCTTGTGGATTGCATGTAACATTGCCATTATTTATTGTGTGTTCAAACTGCCATCACCCACTTGGCCTTTAAAAGATTAAATATAGGTAATACTAAATACAGTAGCAAATTTCACACCCAGTATCATGTAAATAGTGTGTGTTGCTGGTATAAGATCAGTCATATTTAGCTATTCTCATAATTTACTTCTGGGTCTTTGAGTACATAAAGCTAAAAAATTTCATTGTGGTCATTGACTTAATGGTTGCAAAAAAAAAAAAGAAAAAAAAGGGTAATGTTTGAGTCCTAGTATAGGCTGCCAATAACTTTTGTCAGTCAGCTCATTTAATTGGATATTCTGTTACAAAGCCTGGAATGTAATAAGAAAAACACATACTGCTAAAAAGTTAGGAATAGTCATTAAAAATAAGTTTCTACAAAGGTTTTTTTAAGATCGTTACATTGTGAGTAAGTTTCTTAAATGTTAAGAATTTTTCTGCCTCCTGGATGAAATACGCTGCAGTGTTTCTCAACAAGCTACATACACCATATATGAATGCATGGTCATGCAACAATAAGATGGAATAAAATATTCTCATTCTTCTAGCTGCTGCAAGTGGTCACTGACTGCTGTATTGTCGTGGCCTTGTCCTTATACAGCTGCAGTACTAATTGTGTTTGTCTAATGTCATTTAAGGCTGCCCCTCCCCCTCCCCAATCCTGCATCTGCTGCACTCAGTCAACCCTCACAATGTCTGTGTTACACACTGTACACAACTGTAAAAATCGCAGGAGAGCTTCTGTAAAGTTTGGAAGGTAGGAGACGAGGTACTGGCAGAAGTAAAGCTGTGAGTACCGGGCGTGAGTCGTGCTTCGGTAGCTCAGATGGTAGAGCACTTGCCCGCGAAAGGCAAAGGTCCCGAGTTCGAGTCTCGGTCGGGCACACAGTTTTAATCTGCCAGGAAGTTTCATATCAGCGCACACTCCGCTGCAGAGTGAAAATCTCATTCTGGAAACTGTAAATTACTTTATTTATTCAGGGCATTATTAGATATTTTGATCTCTGTAGCTTACTTTATTACACTATCCCAGAAGCCATTAGCCCTTGTGACAATAGAGGTACTGTAGATTGTAATTTTTTGTTTCAAATAATGAAAACTGCACCAGGTACTTGTTTTGATGCTTAGCATAATGCTTTTCCAGAATATATTCTCATTTTCAGGCGCATATGCCCATTCATTTATATGACGAATGCACTTCAAAATGAGAATAAATTCTTAAAATGCGTTGCGTTAAGCATCAAACCGTAACTGGTGCAGTTTTCATTATTTAAATCATGAATGACACATTTGCAGTCTTTAATGAAACATCTAACATGATGAACGGAAATATGAAATTTTTTTACCTGTTTTCCAGTGCCTGTTTAGACATCGCTTTCTCTCTCTGACGTTGCTGCAGACCTCTCTCGTGTTCAGTTTGATAATGTTGTCCACCCTCACTTCAGAGGTGTACATTATCTTCCACAGTCCTCATTACATTTCATTAATACTTGTTCCATGGATCATGAATACAACATTTCATAATGATGTGGAACATGTCACTTTAACATAAGTTTTCTTTATACCATTTTTGAGTAGGAGTAGTTGTCATTCAGAAATTCTTTTACTTTGTTTTTAAATGTTGGTTGGCTATTTGACAGACGCTTAATACTATTTGGCAAATGAGCTTAAGATTTTATCCGGAGCTTAAGATTGTTTTGATGTTATGTCACTTCACAAGCTGATTAATCTTCCATGTCACAGAATGGAAAAAAAATACAAGGCTTTTCTCTCTCCCCATAACCAGATTTCTGTAAGTGGATAAATCCTGATATTGCTTGTAATATTTTTTTGCTGTGCCGTTCTCATGGAATTCTTTTCATGGGTGGTTCGTTTCTTGTGGCAAGTTGCTATCAGAGGCGATTTCTGCTCAGTGAGTCCATGTCTGTAGAATAGTGTGCTATTTGGCTGGATGGTGGTTTAGAGTGTGCAGATATGGGTGCAGATGAGTGCTTTTTTTTTTCAGTATACACAATGGCATAAGAGGCAGATGTCAGGTAAGAGTAAACTACCTTTTTTATGTCTGCCTTGAACTTGTTGTCACGGATGCTATTGAGATGTTTCAGAGGAATTGGCAGGAACAAAATTTGCATTAAAAATGGACATAAAATTGAATTCAACCAGACCTCTATCACCATGAGGACTAAGGCCGATTTCATTTAAAATCACCCAAAATAAAGAAATTTTGTCCTCATGTCACAGATGTTTGTGAAAAATCGGTGTAAGGAAGTACCTAATGTGAGAGAGTTAAAATAATTTTTCTAGATGTGTTTGATCACAACTACAATTGAAAGAACATATTGAAATACAGGTCATTTCTCAAACTGGTGTCAATAGGAAAGGTTCATTAAAAGTTTGCCCTTTGCATCTATATGTTCTTCACTTGTCTCCAGAATTTTTCCAAGCCACCATTGATATGAATTTAGTAGATGATGAAACACACTTTATCAGCAGTCTGCCTTCATTCATTGTTTTTTTTTTTTTTTTAAATAAATGATTGCGTCTTGTCCCAAGAATGGTAAAACCAGTTTAATATCATTTCTGTAACATTTTTGTGAATTTTGTTATCTACTGTGTTGTAACATAAAATGTTTGTATTCCTGGAAACAGAGTTTGGGCAAATGTAAACTAATTCTTTGTACTTAAAATTTGCTTGTCATATGAACACTATAAACTTTCTCTTGTGGCTAAACTCTGTCATGTGCATTTTTGTCTTGACTAGTGGTTAAAAAATCCATTCTGAAATTACATATGGTCTTGCTTATGATGTCACACATTTACAACGTTCTTAAAGTTTTGTATTGTGCATAATTGTCATTACTGAAGTAAATGTCATGTTGACTGTTTGGTATTTGTTCCTTTACATAGGTGAGAACATTTTTTTGGAAAACAGAATGTGTTTGTATATTGTGCTACAGTCAGTCACTTACACAACAAAAGGACACTGGCTTAACGAAAACTACTGTTTCCAGTGTAGATCTATGAATTTGGATCAATTGCTTGAAAAATAACACTTTCGGAATGGTGTAAGGATTCCAGCTCCATTCTTATTCTTGAGGATACATGAGCACAGTGATGCAGCATGAATTCATTTTCTAGATTGCAGAATAACTTAAGTACACATATTTTACGTTACACAAAATTAGTCTTTTTTCCCTTGTACCCTCTTCTGACATTTCCTGAAGGGGCAGGTAGACAATTTCTTTATTAGCAGAAATTCAGCTTATATCATTGTAGTAAAAAGTCTGGACAAGTGTTTCCAAATCCTTACCTATTCTGCTTCCAACTTTATAGCTTTTTGGATTTTTGCTTCACGCAATGAAGTTGGTTCTAAGGTAGCAGTTTTTTCTTTAACAGAACTTCTGTTAAATTTCTCTTGAAGTTTTTGTATTAAACTACTAGACTATTATAGTCTTATTTTCCACTGGAACATGTAGCACTTCTGATGCTGTTTGCTGGAATATTAATGCTAAATGATGATACTTGGATTGAATATATTCTGGACACCTGTCTTGTGTTCTTTTGGTAATCTTAATGTTGAAATTTCAAGTAATTCATAACTTTCATGAAGTTTTTAAGGGGTGTAAATGGATTCGGTCTATATTCTGAATTTTCAATTTGACACCCATCTATCCCTGCCAAGCTATGTAATGTAGGAGATAGGCTGACATTATGCCATGTTATAAAAAGTTTAGTAACTGGGATAAAACAAAGGCTTCTATATTTCCTTGCCATGGTTAAAAGACTTTCAAAGATTTGTTAAGTCTTTTTATTGTGCTCCTTAAGGGGTTACAACAATAAAGTCCTTCAGAGATTAAAAAGCGCGCGCGCGCGCGCGCACACACGCACACACACACACACACACACACACACACACACACACACACACATGCGAATGCTGCAGCTAGTCGAAGTTTTTCATTGTTGTTTAGCCATTTTAAACAACGCTCATTACAGCTTTATTTAAAAGGTGCCAGATCTGGCAAGTAAAGAAAAACAAACTGCTGACTGTATGTTGAAAAGTATGGCAATAGGTGTTACATGAACCAAAAATTAGTATGGAGAGAGAGAAAATCCTACAATTAGAAAAAGAGGCTTTCATTACAGATTTGAAAACATTTGTACACATTTTAATAATTTTATTTTATGGTTGATTCTTTTCTTTCCAGTGACACCAAATTAAAGAACATTGATTTGTAAACAAAAAAAGTCTTGATCAAAAAATTATTTTGACCCTCTTTCAATAGGTATGTACGTTCTTACACCAAATGTTCACAAAGATACATCATGCGAGGTTAGCGACCATTGAATGACTTCTGGAATCGCATAACGAAATATGATATAAGGATCTAAGTATCTAATAAAATTCTCAATAAAAGTGGTTGTTTGTAGCTGAGTGCAGTGTGAAACCCAGCCATTGTGATGTTACAGCAGAAGCAGGAAGAAAATATTGCCTTACACTGTGATGAACTCAGTACCAGTGAAGCTACATCTGGAGAGAGCATGGTTACATAAGGACAAGTAGTTGGGCAGTTTCAGACCCGAACCGTAATATTTCATATAAAGCTTTTACTCTATCTTTTATATTCTCAGGGATGCTGATTTTTATGGGTGCCTCTTTGTCATCATTGAGCTTTTTTCTTTTTAAATCGCATAATTTGTGTTAACATGCTCTTATCAAGATTTTGAAGTGTTCCAAAGAATACAGAAAAATAAATAATGATTCTTTATTAAAAAATAATAATTTTTGAGATATATCCATTCACATCATCACATTTAAAACTACATCCCATTCTTATACAAAAGAAGATTAATGTTACTTGTCTGATACGAAAAATGTTGTCAACTAAGATAAGACACTGCCTTCACTGTGTTTATTTAGTGTTATTTTTGTGCACATTGTGTTGTGGTATCAGTTAAAATTTTCTTAAAGCGTGTCACATGTCAAATTATGAGTATCATCTTAAACATTACTTTCATCACTGCTGATGAAAGATAAATTGTAAGATTTCCAATTGCAGCTATTTTCCTCACATTTCTTGCATCTACATGCTAATAGTCCCATCAATTCAGAAGCGCCTACAGAACTCATTCCAGTTGAAGGTATGCATGAGTCATTTTTCACTTTACAACCATAGTCACTGAGACATAATATGGGTGGTGACAACTGCTCTGCTGATTTCCAGTAATTGAATTGCAAGTGAGCACATTTTATGTGGTTTTGCAGGACTTTATCTTTTGGTGGATCTAACTTTAAGTTAGTTGAGAATTTTCTCTTGGTTGTAAACAGTTGGTGCCATAGCTGAATCACAGAGACAGTGATCTGTCGTTACACAGAAGGGTGGGGATTACGTCCAGCATCACATTATAAGATGATGAGCAATGTAAAACTGGCCTGGTAATTCCAAGCCAAGATCTTCATGTTTCTGCAACAAGGTTCAGGCAACCACCTTGCTTTTTCAGAATGACTAAAAGACAGAATCGCACACTGTTAAAGCAAGGTCTGCAGTATATTCTTAAACTTGTCACCCAAATTTTTAACATTTGCTTTAATGTTAGTTGTCTGCCCATTAAATCTCTTCGTAGTAAAAACTACAGGAATCATTAAAACGTCAATATTATCACTACTGATTTGGGTGGTGTTTTAACCACATTGGAAGACCTTCTATAGAGCATAGGAGATTAATGTTAACATCAGCTTCCTAACTAACGAATAATGACCTCTTCTTATTCACAAAATTCGCTTCTTTACCTGAATATTTGATGGAGCAATGCAAATCAATAAGCTGATCCTAATTTTGAATGCTGCTTAAAACACTATTTCAGCCATGAAGTGGCGGTGTCAATGCAAGGCGTAATTGTTTAATAGTGCCACAAGGTAGGTGTCTTTCTCTTTCATGGTTTTTGATAGATGAAGTCTCATAGTTGTCAAGAACTAATATAAAGGGCATTTCCACAATGAAATTTTCACTCTGCAACAGAATGTGCGCTGATATGAAATTTACTGACAGATTAAAACTGTGTGCTGGGCTGAGGCTCGAACTTGGGACCTTTGTCTTTTGCGTGCAACAGACTGAGTTACCCAAGCACAGCTCATGACTCGTCCTCACAGCTTTACTTCTGTCAGTCCATTGTCTCCTACCTTCCAAACTTCACAGAAGCCCTCTTATGAAACTTGCAAGACTAGCACTCCAGGACAAAAAGATATTGCAGAGACATGGCTTAGCCATAGCTTGGTGGATGTTTAAAGAGTGAAATTTTTACTCTACAGCATGGTGTGCAGGAGTTTGGAAGGTAGTGAGTCAAGCTTCGGTAGCTCAGTTGGTAGAGCAATTGCCCACGAAAAGCAAGGGTCCTGAGTTCGAGTCTTGGTCCGTCACACAGTTTTTATAAGCCATGAAGTTTCAATGTATGAGGCATGTCTGGAAAGTAAGTACTGTTTCGTTCTACCGCCACCACAGCAGGAGTGTAACAGTCCAGCACATTTGCACTCGTTTCTCTGGTTCATTGCCTTTCTACAGATCCATTACAGTTGTATTGCATTGTGTTCACATTTGTTAGTGATCATTCAAAATGTTTAAGACAATGTCTTGAGTCTGCTGACTGTGTAGCGCATTCAGTAATGCAGTTTTCAAATTCATCATAAACTTTTAGAGATGTGTAACGATAATATAATGACTGATGGAATGGTGAGAAGGTGGACGAGACAGTTCAATGATGGATGAACCAACGTTCATGATGAGGTGCAGAATGTGCAACCCTCTGTTGTCTGTGATCATTTCATTTGACAAAGTGAATGAGAGCATTTGTGGAAACAGGTGGATCACAATAAGAATGCTTGGTGATGACTTTCCACAAATTTCAAAAACTGTTTTGCTTGAGGTTGTCACAAATCTATCAAATTTTAATGAATTGTGTTCTCATACTATTCCAAAAATGCTTTGGATGTCCACAAAATGAAGCAACTTGCAGTGCTTTGACATTTGTTACCCAATACAATGATGAGGTAGATGAATTATCAAACAGAAGCATCTCTGGTGATGAAACTTGAGTTTCTCATGACGCTCCAGAATCAAAATAAGTCAGTGGAGTGGAGCCATTCACGATCCTCCGAAAAACAAAAGTTCAGAACAAAATTGTCAGCATAAAAAAAAATCCTGTGCACTGTTGTTCTGGGACTGCTTGTGGAGTTCCTTTCCAGATGTGGAACCGTCAGTACAATAGGATATTGCGAAACGCTGAGTGAACTTTGGCATGTGATTCAAAACAAAATGTGTGGAATGCTGAATCAAGACATTGTCTTACTTCATGACAGCACGTCCCTATTCTGCTGGTGTCACTCAAAACCTTATGTAGCAATTTGGTTGGGAGCATTTCTGTCATCCGCCGTATCGCCACAGTCTCACACCTTCTGACTACTACTTGTGCTTGAACTTGAATTGTGATATGGAAGAATGGCACTTTGACAGTGATGACGATGCAAAACATAGTATTTAGCAATGACTAGCAGCAGCTTTCTATGATGAAGGCATCAAAAAGTTGATTTCCCACTATGACAGAGTTCAGGACAATGGTAGCAACTTTGGAGACAAATAGTTTAAGAAATGTTCTTTCTTATAAAAATAAAGTTTGGCTTGAAAAGAAATGTTTTTACAAATCCCCCCCCTCCAAACAATACTTACTTTGCGGGCATGCTTCATGTGTCATCTCCTTTCACAGCAGTTGTCATCATGGAGTGGAGTAGGGACGCATTAGAACCATTTGGGCACTTGATATCATACATCAAAGCATTGCAATCAGTGAGCTGAGTAACTGGAATTTCCTACTGAAGCAGCAACAGCAAGTTTGTTCAGCAGAACTGCTTTGTTTCCTTTTCACTTATTATTGGATTCATCAAATAATGACAACGAAACTGCAGACTGTTTATCTTTAAGAATGTCTAACAAGTTTATCTACCTTTGTTGACAGACAAAAAAAAATAAGGGATCATATACCTTTCCTGAATCATAAATTTCTTTTTTTTCTGTTTATAGTGCTTTTATCCATTATAGCCCTGGTTCATACATTTTTATGAATTGTCATAATAACCAGTGGGTAATTTGTCTTCTAAAGCAGTGGCCATCCTGTCACCAGTTGCTAGCGCGTCAAGCAGATCTACTCTTTTATCAGCTTTCTGACCAGTGATAGTGTTGACTATACGTTGTTAAACTAACAAAGGAAACATGTTTTGTGAGAGAGCGAGTTGTAAATTCTTGCTGTCATGGGCAACTAACATTTGTCTAACATTTCTTGTCTATGAGATGTGGTTACTGTTCTTTTTGATGAGTCAGACATAGGTGCTTTGACATGGTTACTTCATTACACATGTTATGTGAAAGTACCCATCCAGCTATTTGATGGGGAGACATCATCGTCTCTACAAGACCCCCCTTTCACTTTCCCATAGGGGATGTGGTAAGTTGATCAAACTGACCAAGAGGTACAGAATTCCAAAAACTTTTTTTTTTTGCCGCCCTGAACCCTAATTATCAACTTCCAAAGAATTCACAATGAAGTGCCAGGGTTTGGAGTGCTCTCGAGAAGCTGTGAAGCTCACATAATACTAGGTTCATAAAGCTGGTTGAAACCTGAAATTGATAGCCGTGATATTTTGGGGCAACATTTAAGTGTATATCAAAAGGATAGGCAAATGAGAAATGGGGGTGGTGTATTTATCACAGTAGAAAAGAAACTCGAATCCACAGTGAGAGAAATTGAAGCTGCATATGAGACTGTTTGGGCAACACTCAGTATCAGGGGTGGGCATAAAATAACTGGATCCATCTATCAGCCACCAAACTCGTCTCCTAATGTAACTGAAAACTTCAGAGAAAACCTCAATTCACTTGTACATAAGTTCCGCAATCATACTGTAATCACTGATGGAGACTTTAATCATCCGACAATAAATTGGGAAAATTACAGGTTTGTTTGTGGTGGACGTGATAAATGCATCCTGTGAAACATTACTAAAAGCCTTCTCTGAAAACTACCTAGACCAGATAGTTAGGAAGCCTACTTTAATCTGCCAGGAAGTTTCAACCCTACTCATGATGGAAAGATATTGGATATAACGGAAACAAATAGATACAGTCACTTTCAGGATATCCACATCGAAACTGTTATCACTGACCATGGCAACAGTGATCATTAAAGTACAAAGAACGACAAAACCAAGCTGAGATATATAAATTATGTGTAAAAATCTCTAGTGTCATATCTCAGTGAGGAACCTGAAACGTACAGCACAGGGCAGGAGCATGTAGAGGAACTGTGGCTCCAGCTTAACAGGATAGTTGATCATCCACTGGATAGATAAGTACCCAGTAGAACAGGTCATAATGGGAGGTAACCTCCTCGATATACAGTCGCTGTAAAGAGACAGAGAGTAATGCATAATATATCTAAAACAAAGTGTAGCGCTATAGACAGATGCTTTGTGAAATGTGTGTGGATCTGAAGAGATAAGAGTGATGCCTTCAATAACTATTATAGCAGAATATTGTCAACTTGTATTTCACAAAACCCAAAGAAATTCTGGTCATATACAATGGCTGTTAGTGACACCAAAGTTAGTGTTCAGTCCCTAGAAAATGAGACAGGAACTAAAGTTGACAGTAACAAAGCAAAAGCTGAAATGCTTAACTCCATTTTCAAATGTTTCTTACAAACGAAAATACAGGAGAATTGCCCCAATTTAATCCGCGTATCACTGAAAAGATGAATGAAATAAGAGCTAGTGTCAATGGTGCTGGAAAAACAGTTAAAATTGAACAAAGCCCCGGGACCCAATGGAGTCCCTATCAGATTCTGTACTGAATTTGTGGCGGAGTTAGCCCCTCTTCTAACTGAATGTATTGTCAATCTCTTGAACAAAAAACTGTGCCCAGTTCTTAGAAAAAAAAGCACAGGTCACACCTGTCTATAAGAAGGGTAGTAGAAGAGATCCACAAAACTGCTGTCCAATGTACTTGAAAGCAATTTGTTGTAGAATCTTGGAACATATTCTGAACTAAAATATAATGAGGTATCTTGAACAGAAGGACCTCCTCAATGCCAACAATCACATATTCCAAAAATGTCGATTACGTGAATCCCAACTCACACTTTCGTCACACGATGTACTGAAAGCTTTGGATTAATGTCGATGCAGTATTTTTTTTATTTCGGAACAGCGTGTGATTCAGTACCACACCTATGTTTGTTGTAAAAATTATGATTCTATGTGGTGTCAAACGAAATTTGTGACTAGATACAGGACTTCTTGATAGGGAGGATGCAGCATGTTATTGGATGGAGGGTCATTGTCAGATGTAGAAGGAATTTCAGGTGTGCGCCAAGTAAGTGTGTTGGGACCCTTGCTGTTCATGTTGCATATCAATGACCTCGCAGGCAATGTTAATAGTAAACTCAGGCTTTTTACAGACGATGCAGTTGTCTCTTATGAAGTCCTGACTGAAAAGAGCTGCATAAATATTCAGTTAAATCTTGATAAGATTTCAAAGTGGTGCAAAGATTGGCAACTTGCTTTAAATATGCAGAAATGTAAAATTGTGCACTTCACAAAACAGAAAAACGTAGTATCCTATGACTGTAATATCAATGAGTCACTGTTGGAATCGGCCAACTCGTTCAAATATGTGGGTGTAACTCTCTGTAGGGATATGAAGTGGAATCGTCGCATAGGCTCAATTGCGGGTAAAGCAGATGGAAGACTTTAGTTTATTGGTAGAATATTGGGGAAGTGTAAACGGTCTACAGAGGAGATTGCTTATAAATCACTGGTATGACCAGTTCTAGAATATTGTTAAAGTGTGTAGGTCCCATACCAAAAGTAGGACTGACGCGTTATTGAACGTATACATAGAAGGGCAGCATGAGTGGTCACAGGTTTGTTTGATCTGTGGGAAAGTGTCACAGACAATGAACTGGAAAACTCTTGAAGACAGATGTAAACTATCCTAAGAAACTTTCTTAGCTAAGTTTTAAGAGCCGGCTGTGAATGCCGATTGTAGGAATATACAATAACCCTGTACATATTTCTCTCATAGGGATTGTGAGGATAAGATTAGAATAATTACTGCATGTCCAGATGCATTCAATCAATCATTTTTCTCGTGCTCCATATGTGAATGAAATGGGAAGAAACTCTAAGAACTGGTACAATGGGACATACCCTCTGCTGTGCACCTCACAGTGGTTTGTAGATAGAGATTTAGATGTAGATACTCTGACAATACATATTCCAGTAGCCTCCTACAAGAGTATGGAAGCATATGTCTCCTTCTCTTTGCAATCTATGAAGAGATGGACGATTATTACAGGATAACTAAGATTAACTACTGACAACCTACTGGTAGAATTATCTGTAATTTTCTCCACAGTTCCCTGAAATTAATCCATATTAGAAAGATCAGTTGTAAAAAAAATTGGAAAGGAGAGCTGTGACTACCATGCGTAAACTTCTGACTGCTTTTGACCATGCTTTGCCTGACAACATGTTAGGAACATTACCAAAGGCTATCTGAAGCAATTATTTTAAGCCTGTCCCATACATAGGATTCCTGTGCATCCAGTGAAAGACATTAGCATACTCATCATGCGTGGTCTTGTAATAACAAGTTTTCATCTATTCATATCAGACTATATAATCTGCATAATAAATAAGTATAGCTGCACATCTGCTGACCTGTGTATAAAAGTCATTCCGTAGGTCATTATAATGGATTCTGCATACCATAGAGTTAAGCGTACTATTTGTGGGTAACAGAAGGGGAGGGGGTTAATTAGAGGACCAAAAGCGTGGCTTGTTGCACTCGTGCATTTTTATGATGAGCAATTTTGCTCCTATAACCAGACAATTCCGCTGTCTTCTCATCATTAAAAATGAACTGTAGCTGTTTAAAATCCCATTAAAGAGCTCTGTCAATAATGGAAGGAAGTTGAATCAAATCTTTAAAGTTTTGTCCTTGATGTGTAGATAAATTAGGAATCTTGAGTCTTTGATAATACGAAAGCGGAACTGAACACTAATTGCTGAGTTAAGGCTGTGCAAAATATTATTATTTAACATTGGAATTACAGTTTTTGTAATTCTTTTACTGGTTTAATATACCACTCACTTGCACAAACTCGACCACCATCACATGAGGGTCTTAGTGTATTATAGGTAAAAATGTTTAAATCATAGTTGTGACATCACAGACTTGCATGGTCACTATTACTTTAGAGTTCCAGACAAGAATAATTTGTTGCATCTGTTTTTGCACTGTATTTTGCAGAGGACTTTCTGAACCTTAAAATTTCATCCATAGTTATGCAATGTGCAAAGTAAATCCTAGGATCAATGTTGGTGGTGGAGTTCACAGTTACATCTAGAACTGTTTGATTATAAATATTAGTGATATTATGCTGAATGGACTGAAACTAAGTTAGAGATTTCTCTGTAATCTCTCCATGTCGCACAAGTGTCGCTTACAGTCTTTAGTATTGAGATGTCCAACTGATAGTCTCTATTGTGGTCCATTAGACTTTCTGCTTCTTGTTATGTCTGTTAAGCGGCCTTTTTCGTGTCAGTATTACCTTCATTTTCAGGAAGTCTTACAAAACGGCTGTATTATGAGAAATTTTTATTAAAACGAATTAGACTAGCCCAACCTTCGATCTTCATCGCAACTACTTCATCTTCCAAAATGTTAACATTTCATTTACAATTATGTTTCTTTCATGTCTCATCACTTTTTCGGATTTAATCTTTTACAGTTATAAAGGTCATGCAGCTATACAGGTGTCCAGATATGTATTGGATTGTTCATTATTTCTTTTACCAGTGTCTTCTCCTGGTATAGCTTTTTTATTTGTCAAGTAGCTACAGTTGTATTTCTTTTACTGAATAAGTGAATGGCAGTCTACATGATACACAGCTTCTACTGCATGTAGATCAGTGGTTGCACCCTGCAGCAGTATACAGACTTCATCTGCTTGTTCATCATTTCTTTTGTCATATGTTTTAAGCACTTCATCCTTCATGGCTTTCTGCTTATGTGTAAAGTTTAACAGAACTGATAGAATGTAAGCCATCTCGTAGGATTCTTACTGACATGTTCCCTGCAGTCTTCGGCCAAAATAGTTCTTTATTCTGAAATTTTGTACCATCAGATCTTCTTTTTCTTGGTATAGATGTTGAACACAGTTCAGTTGACACTGTGTAACTATGTCCTTTCAAGAATCGTTGAATATGTTCCTTTGACATGTACGAGAAAATACAACTTTAATGACAAGTTACATTTAAATTTTGTTGAACTTCCAAGGAGTTTTCTAGTCTTGTGTGGTAACTGTCACCTCTCTACCTACTCGATTATATCACCGATAATATTCAAAGGATACTAACAGTTACAAGCAAGCCAGATTTACCACAGTCAAAAAAACATTAATCCATTTTTACTTTCTGTGTTTACACCTGAAACAAAGAAATTAATTGGTATCCATGTAATTGCCAGTGCAGAAGAGCATAAATGTGATGGAAAAAAAGTTATGTCAGGCCATAGGCCAGTTCCTTAAAGTTTTCCTGCGGAATCTGAAACTGCAACAAAAATAAGTTTATGAAAAGGATAGATTGCTATTCACCACATAATGGAGATGCTGAGTCACAGATAGGCACAACAAAAGACTGTCAAATAAGTAAGCTTGCAGCCAAAAAGGCCTTCATCGGAATTAAACGTTTGTGTAATTCTGAAGAAGGCAGTCTTTTTGTTGTGCCTATCTGTGATTCAGCACCACTACTACATGGTGAGCAGTAATCTATTGTTTTCATTATGTTGTCATTATTCCATCCTGGATCTTCCATTGTTTAAAAAATAATTGGTGTAAATTAAGATTTTGAAGTTGGAGGAGATGGGAAAATTTTTTGCTTCATTCTCTTTCCCACTGAGTCTGAAATATTTTATGTCTCATTTTCTTTGATCCATTGTGTAGTTTTAAAGATATGTCAATGTCTTCAGTAAAACTGACCACCTCATATATTATGTAATAATACAAAATATATGACAACATAAAAATTTATGCTGACAAGTGCCAAAGTGGTACCTGACAGAATATGAATTATTTCGTGTCAGATTGTTGTCTGAAAAAGAAAAAAGAAAAAAACTTTATACCAAATGTTTCAGTGTCACTAATTTTTACATTGATCTCTGCCAGACTAAAGACCCACACCCACACGGCACTTAGTTAACACTTCACAGTGAACTAGGAGCACTCAACCAAAAGCTCATGGATGTATAACAACTTGACAGAGCTGAAAGCGTGATATAATTTTATAGTGACACATACATTTTGCTAACTCGAAGATGTTTCATGGGTGACTGTTATTGAGAAGTGTAATGTTTTAGATGTCAAGGTATTCAAACAGCAGTAACTTAACCAGAATCAGTGTCTTTCATTGTATCGCCTTCCCATTTTATCGATAACATATGAGGCTTTGTAATCCCACCAAGCGAGTTGGCGCAGTGGTTAGCACTCAGGACACGCATTCGGGAGGACGACAGTTCAATCCCGCGTCCGGCCATCCTGATTCAGGTTTTCCTTGATTTCCCTAAATCATTCCAGGCAGATGCTGGGATGGTTCCTTTGAAAGGGCACGACCGACGTCCTTCCCTGATCCGATGAGGCCGATGACCTCGTTGTTTGGTCTCCTCCCCAGACAACCCAACCCAACCCCTTTGTAATCCCATAATTGTCTGTTGTGCCAAGGCTTAACATACATGGAAGCCATTAGCCGACAAATTCAGTGCCGTATCTTTTTAGATTTGTGGGTAATTTCTTCAACATAGGGTACGGATGGGAAGAAAACTTAGCGAATGTTGCTTGTGAATGCATCCAGAAACTTTAATCCAAGTGAGAGATTTCAATAATTAAATACCAGAAACAGGTATCTGAGATCCAGTGATCTAAAAAAAGAAAGAAAGAGAGAGGGGGGGGGGGGACGACAGTAAGGTCTTTCCACAGGTCAGTGATAAGAGGAGGGAACACTAAAAAAATGGCCTGATGCAGGCAAAAATGCTAATAGTAATATATAACAGCAAAGATGTGCAAAATTGGGAAACTTAAGTTGTTGCAAAGGAGCCAAAAAATGAAAGGGATACCAGAAATACGGAAAGAGATTATAAATATTAAATACAAGTTTAATATTGAAGTTTAGGGGAAAGGGAGGTAAAATTCCCAAGAAGAGAAGAAGTGGTGGTACAAAAAATCAAAAACTTTAAAAACAGTGAACTGTGCATTCAGCCATGCTATTGTTTCCTTTTTGTCCACAATATTTTGACGACCAAAATAGCTGTCTTCATGTCTGTTACTTTCGCTGTTGTGTGTACTCCCTGCCTGCCAGCAGGATTCCACACAAGGAGTACACATAATAGCTAATCCTCCAGCACGCGAAGAGGATGGCTCCGTTGGTCATTGAAAATGGACACAAGAACTTGACTGAACATCCAGAAGCTCACCATTAATCATACATGCTGAGAAAACTTGACAGACCACAAAACTGTAAAAAACAAAAACCTCGCTGAATTGTTGTTGCATATCATCTTGTATGTATGGTTCATATGAAATAAGTTTGTGATCAACAGATATCGGTGCCAGGCTGCCGGCTAGTGCAGCAACTTGGCGTGAGCTCATGTGTTAGATATTTATCACTCCATGTTTGGAGCCTTGCCATGTGTGCCCTGCTTCATCTGGAAAGGTTTCGCATGTACCCACAAAATAAGCAACACATTGTGCTCATGAAATCTGGAAAACGCCAGTGGTTGGCTGATACCAGGTCCCTACCTCTCAACTGAAACATAAATCATGAAGTCATTTTAATTAGAGTATAGTGTGGATTACTTCACAAGTGATATTGATAAATTGAATCATAGTTGTAGGTATGCTAGAATAGATAGCTGTAAGACAAAATTTACATTTTTTTGGAAAAGGTAACTATAAGAAAGTGAATAAAATAGAACTATGAAGCTTATTATGAAGTTTTGAAGATAGTTTGATATAGATAATTATTGGTATATGCCATAAGACGACTGGGGAGCATAATGATACGGTTTGAGTTTTGGGTTGGGTAGGCTTCATTTCATTTTAGAATATCGGTTTAAGATGAGTAATTCTGAACACTTTCCACTGGAATACCCATAATACATGTTTTATAGTATTCTATAAAACTAAACAAACTGTTTCCTTGAGTTTTTTATCAGCTCTTTAGGAAAATAATCTGTCATCTACTATGGCAAGCACAGAAAACCAGTGTCTGGTGGATTATTTGCTGCACTGTGTGATGATGAAAGGATGTTTCTTAGCTTTCTAAGTGTAACAGTATGGTGTTGCAGAAAATAGTCATAAGGGGCGTAAAGCAAGTATGAGCATGTAACCAGCCTTGTGTGTTACATTTATTAATGCCAAGGAAATAATAGCTGTGCCGGCTATTGATTTTCCGTGTCATTATTATTTACAAATCAAGCCTTGTTTACACTGGAGCAAATGGAAGCAAACACAAGCAAATGAGCATTCATAGATAATTTGTTAGTGTTCATTACCACTGACTTGTATCTGTGAATCAACATTTCCACAGGAGAGAATATGACAGAACAAGCATAGCCTACGAGTATTGCATTATTGTTTTTTGGCCCCCTCTCCACGGGGCTCATATTTTTTTCGCCAGTTCGTGCATCGCACACACACGGGCCCAAGCTATTACGGCCCATTCTTCCTTCCCAAGCTGCATTTTCTCCCCCATGCCCCTTCTTCCCTGACCTCACTCCTTCCCCTCCACCCCTTCTCTCTGTTCTTACTTATGTTGAACTGGTTCTCCACCTGGTTTCTTGTATTCCTTCTGGTTATTGTTCCTGGTGGCTTTTCCCTTTCATACTTCCTTTTTGGAATTTTTGGTCCACCTTTGGAGTTGGTCTCCTTTTCTATATTTACTCTCTTTAGTGCAAGCCATTTGGGGACGGCCCATGCTATAGCTGGCTGGTGCCCTTGGGAAGAGCATCTTATCAGAGTGGGTGGTATCAAGGTTGATGCTTTCTGTGTGAAACGCATTTAGCTCCGAAAAAACTGGACGTTCTTCTACGGCTGTTTTTCAGTTAGTAATGGATCATTTAATGCTGCTTCTTATGATCCTGTGACTTTCCCTTCCCTGGCTACAGACTGGGAGGAGGGCCAGGCTCTTTCCCCACTACCTAGCCTGCACGAAAACAGATGGAGACACATTCACCATCACAAAGCTGTTATTTTTTGGGGAAAATATCGAAGAAAAGTTTGGCCAAGTGGAGTCCCTCAGTAACATGTAGTCAGGTTCCCTGTTGATCAAAACTATTTCTTCTGCCCAGTCTGCAGCTCTTTGTGCTTGTGATCATCTTGGTGACATACCAGTGTCCATTTCTGCTCACCAGTCTTTGGATATGCTTCAGGGAGTCATTTTTCATAGGAACCTCATCATTCAAATTGATGATGAACTCCAGTCCAATCTGGAACAATGGGATGTTCATTTTGGTCGGTATGTCCAAAAAGGTCATAAGGACAACCACACCAGTACATCTACATCTACACTCTGCAAACCACAGTGAGGTGCATGGCGGAGGGTACACCCTGCTGTACCAGTTACTAGGTTTTCTTTCTATTCCATTCACGTGTTGAGCGCAGGAGGAATGATAGTTTTAATGCCTCTGTGCATGCAGTAATTATTTTAGTCTTATTCTCACGATCACTATGTGAGTGATATGTAGGGGCTTTTAGTATATTCCTAGAGTCACCATTTAAAGCAATTCTTGAAACTTCGTTAATCATCTTTCTCGGGGGAGTGATTTATAAGCAATCTTAGTTGTGCCCGATTACACTTCCCCAGTATTCTACCAATAAACTGAAGTGTACCATCTGCTTTGCCATGACTGAACATGTGTGATCTCACCATTTCACATCCTTACAGAGTGTTACACCCAGGTATTTGTATGAGTTTGCAGATTCCAACAGTAACTCATTAGTACTGCAGTCATAAGACACTAAGTTTTTTGTTTTGTGAAGTGCACAATTTTACATTTCTGTTTATTTAAAGCACATTGCCAATCTTTGCACCCCTTTGAAATCTTATCAAGATCATCATCAGGATTTACTTCCAGTGAGCCGGGTAGGAACTTTGTGAATGATATGCCTCCATTGGTTTCTGTCCTGGTACAGTTTTTCCCTCTCCTCTACATCCCATGTTACTTCTCTCCTCTTGAGATGTTCCTTAACATGGTCTGTCCATCTCTTTCTAGGCCACCCAATTTGTCTTCTTCCTGGTACTCCACCTTCGAATATTGGCATGGAGTTAGCGTCTGGTGCATTCACTTTACATGCCCGAATCACTTAAATTTCAAAGCACTCATTCTCTCCTCTGTAGTCAATATCACCTGCAGGTGTCTCCTTACATAATCATTCCTGACTCTCTCTCCTAGTTTTTTGTAGAGCTGACCTAATGAACTTTATTTCAAATGCTTATATTTGACTCTCTTCTCTCTTATTTATGACACAGGCCTCTAGACTATACATCATGATTGGCAGAAAATAAGTTATATACATGGTCTGTTTGGCTCGTTGAGGGACTTCCTTGTACCAGATTAGATTTCGTACTTGTGGTGGAAGGGATCCTTTTGTTATTCTGTTTAAGACTTTCAGTTGGGAACTTCCATCGCATGATATGATGCTACCCAGAAAATTGAAGTTTTCACACATTCAACCTTCTCCCCCTCTAGTATGATGTGACAAAGTGTGGGTGTCCTGCTCGTCTTCATTGCCAGTGCCTTGTTCCTACGTACAGTACTTGAATTTTTTTAAATTTTGTGTTCCAGTAATCTAGTCTCCTCTGAACTTCCATTTCCGTCTCTCCCCAAATGATGATGTCATCAGCAAAAACAAAAGCGGTGAGATCTTAATTTTCCTCTTCATTGATTTCTTTCATGATTGTGTCCATAAGTGTATTGAAGATTAAAGGAGAGAGCAAACTGCCTTGCTGAACACCTCTTTGTCTTAAACCATTTTGATCTTCCATCTCCTACTTGTACACTGCTCTCATAACCATCTTACAGCATCTGGACTTCTTTTAATTAATGAATCAGGAACATTATGTTTTCTCAAGCATTCCCATATTTTATCCCTTGGTACACTGTCATATGCTTTTCCAAATCCACAAATACTACTATCAAGTCCTTTCCTTTTTCCCAATATTTCTCTGTTAACTGACGGAGGAAGAAAATGAGATATGTTGTTCCCTTATTACTTCTTTTACCCCTTGCTGTTGTTCCTCTGATTGGTGCTCTAGAATTTTCCACAGTCTTTTTTCTGTGACCTTTCCCATTATTTTTCCTCGGTAGTTGGTGCATTTCTTTGTACTACCTTTCTTGAACAATGGTATTATAATTCCTTTTTTCCATTCATCCGGCACTTTGTTTTCTTTCCATATCACCCCCAGTACCTGGTGTAACCATTGTATTCCATGGATTCCTGCGGCTTTAATCATATCTGCTGTCAGCTCGTCTACTCCAGCTGCCTTCCCACTTTTCATCTGTTTCAGGGAATTCTCACTTTCTAACCAAGAGATTGGATCCTGATTTTCCTCTAATTCAATGACTTCGGTGTCACTTTCTTGTGCACCTTCTGTGGTGTCACTGCCAGACACCACACTTGCTAGGTGCTAGCCTTTAAATCGGCCGCGGTCCATTAGTATACGTCGGACCCGCGTGTCGCCACTATCAGCGATTGCAGACCGAGCGCCGCCACATGGCAGGTCTAGAGAGACTTCCTAGCACACGCCCCAGTTGTACAGCCGACTTTGCTAGCGATGGTTCACTGCCTACTTACATTCTCATTTGCCGAGACGATAGTTTAGCATAGCCTTCAGCTACGTCATTTGCTACGACCTAGCAAGGCGCCATTATCAGTTACTATTGATATTGTGAATCATGTACCGTCAAGACCGACGTTCATCATTAATGGATTAAAGTTAAGTATTCCATCAGCTATGCCCGTTTTTCTAAATTCTAATTTCCTTGTCCTGTTCCAGACATCACGCCAGCCTGCGGGAGCTAAAACATGTGCCTTTCGGCCTCCTCTAGTAACACAGTGTTGGCTCTCCTGCCAACCACACCTTCCCCATGAAGTAAGATTTCTAAAGAATTCTTCATGTCTTCTCTGATACCTTTAGTGTCCTCAGTTTCAATCGCTTTTATGTTTTCTCTATCAGATCATTTACTTTTCAATAACCCATATAGTAGTTTTTGGTTCACTTTGCTATCTGTTCTAGTTCCTGGGTGAATATTTCCCAACTCTTCTCCTTTTCTTCTTTCACAATTCTCTTTGCATGGAGTTTCTTTGTCAGTATTCCTTCTCCAGTGTCACCACCTTGTGTTCATCTTTTGCTACCAGCCCCTGGTTCTGATTTCTTTTTCCAAAATCCTTGTTTTTCTTTGCCAAATTATGTTTTTTAATTGCATCTTTTACTCTATCGTTCCACGAACTGTTTCTTTGTCTTTCACTTTACCCTTTGTTTTGCCTCGTATCTGCACAGCACAGTTAACTATTGATGTTTTAAATAGGTTCCACTCTACCTCTACACTACCCCATTCAGTTTTTGGCAATTTTTTTGCTGCTAGATTTTGGAAACTTTTCTTATTTTCTTCTTCTTTCAACTCCCACTCCTTAATTTTTGGCATTCTTTGTACAGCATTCAATCTTTGCATGTTATAATTTATCTCAGCTACTAGTAACCTGTGGTCGCTATCCAAGTGCTCATTTGGTATGACTTTATTGTCCCGTACTTTTCCTCCAATTAATTTGTTCGTTAATATGTAGTCTATAACTGTCTTAGATTTGCCATCCCTATTAATCTTGTGGTTATCTTGTTTCTTGAAGAATGTATGCTTCACTAAAAGATGATTCCTTATGCACAGATTTAGAATTTCTTTACCCTTAACATTTTGTCTTCCGTATCAAAATGGGCCCATCGCCTCCTCATATCCATTTCTATCCATGCCGATCTGAGCAATCAGATCCCCAATTATCGTAATGTTATCTTCTCTTACTTGATCTTCCAGTTCTTCAAGGAATTTAATTTTTTCTTCCTCACTGCACACGTGCTGAGGTGCGTACACTTGGAGTATAATAAAACTATATTCAATCCCAAGTTCACTTCTGCTCTAATTACCCTTTCACTTACAAAGCTCACATCTGTAACTGGGTCAATGTCTTTGTGAAACACAAAGCCCACTCAATTTTTTTCCCTCTTTATTGTGACCCTACCAGTATAATTTGTACCCACCTCTCAGCAAATTAGAGTTTTTTCCCTTCCACTTCGTCTCTTTCAATCCAAGGCTATGAATCTTTCTCCTCTCCATGTCTACAATCTCTTTAGTCTTTCATGTCAAGGTTATTACATTTAATGTTCCCACTCTCAACTTGTTTCTGACTTTTTGTTGTGTTCTAGTTTTCTGTTTTTGTTTAGTGTATCTTCTTGCATTCCTTGGTTTTTCTTGAGGCTGTGAAGATTTTGTGCAGATCGTTTCAGATAGTACTTCCTATAGATAACTGCATCATCTGCAAAAAGATTGTCATTACTAGTAATATTGCCTGCAAGGTCATTGATATACAACACGAACAGCAAGTGTCGCAACACATTTCCTTGGGGCACATCTGAAATTCCTTCTACATCTGGCGATAACTCTCCATCCAAGATAACGTGCTGTGTCCTTCCTACCAAAAATTCCTCAATCTAGTCACAAATTTCACTTGATACCCCATATGGTCGTACTTTTGACAATAAGTGTAGGTGCGATACTGAGTCAAACGCTTTTCGGAAATCAAGAAACATTGTATCTACCTGGTTGCCTTGATCCAATGCTTTCGGTATGTCATGTGGATGAAGTGCGACTTGGGTTTCACATTACTGATGTTTTCGAAATCCATGGTGGGTGACATTGAGGAACATTGAACAGTCTGTTCAAGATAGCTCATTATGTTTGAGCTCAGAATATGTTATAAGATTCTACAACAAATCAGTGTCAGGGATATTGGACAGTAGTTTCGCGGATCACTTCTAGCACACTACTTCTAGACGGGTGTGACCTGTGCCTTCTTTGAAGAACTGGGCACAGTTTTCTGTTTGAGGGATCTAAGATTACTTTTAGTTAGAGGAGGGCTAACTCGGCCGCAAATTCAGTATAGAATCTGACTGGGATTCCATTGGGCCCTGGAGCTTTGTTCAATTTTAACAATTTCAGCTGTTGCTCAACACCACTGACACTGATACTTATTTCATTCATCTTTGCAGTAGTATGAGGATTAAATTGGGAGAATTCAACTGGATTTTCCTTTATAAAAGAACATTTGAAAATGAAGTGAAGCATTTCAGCTTTTGCTTTGCTACTCTGTTTGTCTCATTCCCTAGGGTTTGGACACTAAATTTGGCTCCCCAGGGGGCTCAAGGTTCTTTCGTGAGTATGTGCGTGGTGAGCACGGGGCCCTGAGCTATTGCAGCCTTCCTTCTTTCCAGGGCTGCATTTCCTTGCCCCTCCCGTCCTTTCCTCTCCTTCCTCCTTCTCCTTTGCCCTCTCCTCTCCCCCTTGGTGTCCCTGCTTATGTTGGCCCCGCTATCCTCCTGGTTACATTGGTTTTGCAATTTATCACAATAAAGGATGGCAGCCAAAAACAGTTGCAGGATAGAATTTTTTTTATTAAAATTCTTGACCAAGGTTTCGGTACATATAAATATACCTTCATCAGAAGTACATTTCTAAAATTACATCATGCACTGGAGAATAATGAAACAATTATGCCAAAAGGCGTCGTCAGTAATTAAAATATCATCTCCATTTGTACGACATGTGTAATGGGTACAGGATCAAAGCAAACTGTTCGCTTTGATCCTGTACCCATTACACATGTCGTACAAATGGAGATGATATTTTAATTACTGACGACGCCTTTTGGCATAATTGTTTCATTATTCTCCAGTGCATGATGTAATTTTAGAAATGTACTTCTGATGAAGGTATATTTATATGTACCGAAACCTTGGTCAAGAATTTTAATAAAAAAAATTCTATCCTGCAACTGTTTTTGGCTGCCATCCTTTATTGTGAAGAATTTTAACAGTTGCTGCTGCAGCCATGTTTAAAATCTTGAAATTTTGCAATTTAGTTCTGTTGCGTAATCACCTCATCCTTTTGGCACTCCCTGGTCCCCCTCTGGGATTTGACCTCCATTACTAATTTTCTCTTCCATAGTGTGAGCCGTTTGGGGAAGAGCACCTTACCTGGTGTCTCCGACGTGTGCCCTCCTAGTTCATTCCACCTTTTCTTTCACATCGTTGTCTGATGCTAGGGTGCATAGCCAGCACGGTAGCCAGCCCGTGTGGTGGGGTCGCTATGTACGCTTTTGGTTGAGCCCCCTGAACACACAGGGATCACACTTCTGATACCTGTGTTGTGACCACCTCATGTAAGCCTAGGAGTGGTTGCTGTCGTCCTGGAGCATTAGAACTCCTGGCAATGGCCTCCATGCCAGACGGCCCTTGCTGTGGCTGGATGGTGCCCGTGAGGAGAGCCCCACACCGGAGTGGGTGGTATCAGGGCGGGCGCTATGCAAATGAAACACATGCAGGTCCAGAACTCTGGCCGTTCTTCTGCGGCTGTCTCTCTGCCTGGAACTGATTCTTCTAGTGCTGCTTCTCCTGCCCCTTCGGCCTTTCCTTCCATGGCTACCCCCTGGGAAGAGGGTCAGGCCCGTCGGCTAGGGGCGAAACCTTCCCCCGCTATCTGGTTTGCACCAGGACTGATGAGGATACTTTCACCAATACCAAACCTGTATTCTTTGTGGAACACATTGAAGACAAGTTTGGTGAAGTGGACTCTCTGAGCAAGATGCGGTCGGGTTCGTTGTTGATCAAAACTGCTTCAGCTGCCCAGTCTGCGGCCCTTCGTGCCTGTAACCATCTTGGCACGATTCCTGTGTCCATTACCCCCCACCAGTCTTTAAATATGGTTCAAGGTGTGATTTTTTTCACAGGGACCTCATCCCTCAAACTGATGAGGAACTTTAATCTCAGACAGTGGGGTGTTCACTTTGTTCAGTGTGTTCAGATGAGTCCGAAGGACAATCGCATTGATACTGGTGCCTTTATGCTGGCCTTTGAAGGGGATTACCACCCCCCCCCCCCACCCCCCCACCCCCCCCCTGAGAAAGTAAAGATTATGGTTTATCGATGTGATGTGAAGCCATACATCCCACCTCCTATTAGGTGTTTGAAGTGCTTGCATTTTGGACACCTCTTCCCACTGTTCGCAGACCCCTCTCTGTGGTGACTGTGGATGTCCGCTCCATGAGGGGAGTTCCTGTGTTCCCCCTCCTGTGTGTGTAAACTGTCATGGCAATCATTCTCCACGTTCACCAGATTGCCCAGTATATAAGAAGGAAAAGAAGATACAGGAGTACAAGTCCCTTGATCGTCTAACCTACACCGAGGCTCGTAAGAAGTATGCACGTCTTCACCCTGTGTCCATGACGTGTAGTTATGCTTTAGTTACATTTTCACCCCTTCCTTACCCCAGTCCCGGACCCCTCTCCTCCTCCACTCCCCTGCGGCTCCCACACCTTCTCCTCTGGGCGCTGCTCCCCCTCCCCAGCCGCGGAAGTGTCCCACTTCTTTGGCATCTGCCGGTCAAGGGCGTCCATCCCGGAATACCCCTTCCCGGCACGTTTCAGGCCAAAGGTCTGCTGTCACGTGACAACCGCGGGAACCACGGTCTGTTGGCCCCTAGGTCGCCTGATCTCTTTCTGTTCCCGATCTTGCTGCAGCTGGCTCCTTTATGCCACACAGCCCTCCTCGATCTCAAACAGAAAAGAAGAAGAAACATAAGTCCCGGGACAAGGAGCCTCTGGTGTCACCAGAGGTCCCATCCCCGGCTTCACAACCAGATTCTGCCCTGTTCATGGATATCGCCCCCTCCTTGTCAGTGACTGGTGGTGACCCGGTGGTATGACTGGCTTTAGCCTGTTCATCCCCCATTTGAATCATCGTTCTGTAGTTATCCAATGGAATTGTAACGGATATTACCGTCACCTCTTGGAACTGAAATCCCTTATTTCTTCTCACTCTGGAGCTTGTGTGGTTCTACAGGAATCTCATTTTACTGATGATCACTCACCGACCCTCTGTGGGTTCCGTGTTTTCTGTAGAAATCAGGTTGCCCCCTGCGGGCTTCTTGCGGCATTTGTACGTTGGTCCGTACAGACGTTGCTAGCACGTGGATTTCTCTTCAAACTACATTGGAAGCGGTTGTTGTTACGGCCCACCTGGACTCTGAGGTCATGGTTTGCAATCTTTATCTCCCTCCTGACAGGACTCTTCCACCTGCTGCCTTAACTGCCCTTCTTCAGCAACTTCCTCCTCCCTTCCTCCTTCTCGGGGATTTTAATGCTCATCATCCCTTGTGGGGCAGTGCATTTCCATCTAGACGAGGTCTTGTCATAGACCAGTTTATTACAGACAATGACTTGTGCCTTCTTAATGATGGCTCCCGTACTCATTTCAGTGCCGGTCATGGTACCTTTTCTGCCATTGATCTTTCTTTTTCTTCTGCCTCCCTCATTCCTTCATTACACTGGTCGCCACACGATGACCTTTGTGATAGTGACCATTTCCCGTTGATTCTCTCACTCCCTTCCCGCTCCCCGATGGACAGGTTACCTTGTTGGTCTATCCAACGTGCTGATTGGCCTCTATACACTGCACAGGTCGTGTTTTCTCCCTCTTTGTCAGGTTGTATTGATGACGTCCTACGTGATATGTCTGACGCGATTGTTCGCGCTGCTAGTCTTGCTGTATCGTGCTCATCTGGACCATTTCGCCGCCGGCAAGTCCCGTGGTGGAGTACGGCCATTGCCATCACCATCCGTGATTGCCATCGATCTTTGCAACACCTTAAGAGGCACCCATCTGTTGCCAACCTTATTACCTTTAAACGCCTTTGCACTAAAGCCCAGAGCAAACCAATGCGTTGGGAACGCTTTGTTTCTTCCCTCTGTTCTACTGTCCCTATGTCAAGGGTATGGGCTACACTTCACTCTCTCCAGGGTTGCCATTGGCAGTCTACCCTCCTAGGCCTTCACCTCCTTGATGGATTTTGTACGGACCCGTTGATTCTTGCAGAACATCTTGCAACCCATTTTGCAACGGCATCAGCATCAGCCTCCTATCCGGCTGCTTTCCTTCACCAGAAACAGAGGGCCGAAGCTTCCGCCTTATGTTTTACCCCTTGTTAGTCAGAATCTTACAACGAACCTTTTACTGAATGTGAATTTCTTTCTGCCCTTTCTTCTTCTCCTGATATGGCCCTTGCCCAGACTCCATTCATAACCAACTGCTTCAACATCTCAGTGCTCTACAGCGGCAACATCTTCTCCGGGTGTTTAATTGTATTTGGCTCCAGGGTGACTTCCCTTCTCAGTGGAGGGATAGCATCATGGTTCCTGCCCTTAAGCCTGGTAAGAACCACCTATTTGTTGAAAGCTATCGGCCAATTAGTCTGACAAATGTTGTTTGCAAGTTACTTGAACGGATGGTAGCCCATTGGCTCAATTGGGTTCTCGAATCTGGGGATCTATTGTCCCCTTACCAGTGTGGCTTCCGAGAGGGACGGTCTCCGATCAATCATTTACTTCGCTTGGAAACCGCAGTTCGGCAGGGTTTTTCCCAGCGCCGTCATTTGGTTGCAGTATTTTTTGACCTTCGCAAGGCCTATGACATGGCTTGGTGCCATCACATCTTTCTTACACTTCATCAGTGGGGTCTCTGGGGCCCACTCCTCATTGTTATCCGCCAGTTACTGTTCCATTGGTCGTTCATGGTTCGGGTTGGTACAGTTTTTAGTTTTCCGTGGACCCAGGAGACAGGGCATCCCACAGGGTTCTGTATTGAGTGTACTTGTTTTCCTCATTGCTATAGATGGACTTGGGGCCTCTGTCGGTCCTTTGCTCGCCTCTGCTCTGTATGTGGAAGATTTCTGCATTTGGGTTAGTTCCTCTTCGATGGCCTCTGCAGAGCGGCAGCTCCAGGGAACTATACGGCGTGCCTCTGCATGGACCCCTCTCACACGGGTTTCAATTCTCTCCTTTAAAATCGCGTGTGGTCCACTTCTGTCGCCGTACTACAATCCACACTGATCCAGAGCTCTATCTTGATGCACAACGATTGCCTGTGGTCCCACAGTTTTGTTTCCTGAGTCTTCTTTTCGACAACAACCTCACTTGGCTGCCCCGTATCAGACTTCTGAAGGTAGGATGTTTCCGTAAACTTAATGTTCTTCGCTTCCTTGCCCACACCTCTTGGGGTGCAGAGCGCTCCCTCCGTCTCCGCCTTTATCGTGCTTTAGTTCTGTCTCGCTGTCTCGCTTGGACTATGGTTGTCAAGTTTATGGTTCGGCTGCTCCTTCCACACTTCACCTGCTGGATCCAGTCCACCATCGTGGTATCTGTTTGGCCTCCGGTGCCTTCCCTACTAGCCCTGTTGATAGTCTCCTGGTTGAAGCTGGGATTCCCCCCCCCCTTTCTGTTCGGCGGTCCCAGCTTCTGGTGTCTTATGCAATCACTGTCCGTTCCTTTCCCACTCATCCTTCCTATTCTATCCTGTTCCAAGACCATGGACGTCGCCCACCTGATTCCTGCCCTCGGGCGGGGTTACCGGTTAGGCTCTGGCTTACGTCTCTTCACCGTGATTTTCAGCTTCCTCCTTCGTCCTGTCTTCCACACTCCCTCCCCTCCACCCCCCGTTGGTTAGTTCCACGGCCCCGAATTCGGATGGATCTCTGCCGAGGTCTGAAAGATTCCATCCCCCCGATGGTGTTCCGTTCCTTTTCCCGCCGAATTTTATGGGAGTTTCGGGATGGTGTCGTTTTTTTACACTGATGGCTCTAAATCTGCTGATCGTGTGGGATACGCCTTCACGTCCTCTGTTGGAACGGAAAATAATCTGCTGCCACCTGCATGTGGGGTGTTTACTGCAGAATTGATGACAATTTCCCAGGCCCTTACCTTTATTAAACAGTCCCAACACAACCGCGTTTTGTTATGTACGGACTCAATGAGTGGCCTTCTGGCTATTGACCGGTGCTTTTCGCGCCATCCCTTGGTCTCTGCCATCCATGACCATCTCGCTGATCTTCACCGTGCTGCTTGTTCAGTTGACTTCCTTCGGGTCCCTGGCCACATGGGTATCCCAGGTAATGAGCTTGCTGATCGTTTGGCTGGGGGAACAGTCACTTAGCCCCCCTCCCCTCCCGATTTCTATAACCCCTCTTGCAACGGATTTACAGCTTCACATCAAATCCCACTTTGCACAATCATGGCCAACTCTTGGGAGGCTACCTCTCTGTCTAATAAACTTCATGCGATTAAGGTGACACCAGGCCCGTGGCGTTTTTCCTTTCGCCTCTCCTGGAAGGACTCAACCACACTCTCGTCTCTGCATTGGCCATACCAGGCTGACCCATGGTTTTCTTTTGTGTGATGAGCCACCCCCACTTTGTGGTTGTGGAGCCTTCCAGTCAGTAGCCCACAGTTTGGTTGAATGCCGCGTTCTTTTGGCTCTGCGTGCTAAGTACAGACTCCCCCACACTTTACCATTGATGTTGACTGATGATTTCCGGGTGGTCGAACTGGTTCTCGGTTTCCTATGGGAAAGTGGTTTTTAATCTCACTCCGGTGTTGAGGCAGGGCAGTGAGCCTTGGGATATCTCCCACTGTAAGCTGTGTTCGGAGATTCCCGACTCCCCTCCCTGGCCAAGATCCTCTTTTCATCCACTTTTACTCTGTTTTTATCACTTTTTAGGATTGGTTAGTCTCCTTTTCCCCATACGCACTTCTACATTCTAGCAGTTGCATGCTTTTAAGTCGTGAGTGGTCTTGCCTCTACTGCTTCAGAGGTGGGATATTTCCTGCCTCTTAGCACAGCGTTGGGGTCGCTCTCTTGCTGACTTACCTCATTCTGTTTTTACCATTGATGACATGACTGCAATTTTACGTTTTTTAGGATTTTCCCCTTTTATCGTTCTGACTTTTCTGAATTGTTGCACTATCTGAATGGACCACATTTGAAACAAGGGACTGATGACCTTGCTGTTTGGTCCCTTTAACCCCAAGCAACCAACCAACCAACCAACTAACTTTGGTGACACTAACAGCCTTTACATATGACCAAATTTCTTTGGGTTTTATGAAATATCATTTGACAGTATTCTGCTATGATAATCATTGAAGACATCACACATTCTCTTTTGAGAATCAAACGCATCTCAATCAGCATCTATCTATAGCTCTACACTTTGTTTTAGATGTAGTATGCATTAGCCTCTGCTTCTTTAGATATTCCCTCCCATTATGACCTCTTCTATTGTGTACTTATCTATCTAGTGGATGGTCGACTACTCTGTTAAGTTGGAGCCATAGTTCCTCTACGTGCTCCTGCCCTGTACTTTGATTCAGGTTCCTCATTGAGATATGACACTAATGATTTTTTTATTTAATTTACTGAACATTTATATTTTTCTGCTTAGTTCTGTTGTTCTTTGTACTTGAATTATCATTGTTGCCATAACCACCACATCATGGTCACTGAAAACGCTTTCGATGTGGACATCCTCAAAGAGGTCATATCTATTTGTTGCTGTTATATTCAATATCTTTTCATCATGAATGGGTTCCTAACTATCTGTTCTAGGTAGTTTTCAGAGAAGGCTTTTAGTAATGTTTGACAGGATGTCTGAGGTCTCCACTGATAATTATCGTATGTTTGGAGAATTTACATACAAATGAACTGAGGTTTTCTGTGAAGTTTTCAGTCATATCAGGAGAAGAGTCTGGAGGGTGATAGAAGGAGCCAGTTATCATTTTATGCCCACCCCTGGTGCTGAGTCTTGCCCAAATAGTCTCGCATGCAGCTTCAATTTCTTTCCCTGTGGATGTGTGTTTCTTTTCTACTGCGACAAGTACACAACCTCCATATCTCATTTGCCTATCCTTTCGATATTTTGCCCAAAAATACCACTGCTATCAATTTCAGGTTTCGGCCAGTTTTTCTGAACCTATTATTATGTGAGCTTCATTGCTTTTCAAGAGCACTTCAAACTATGGCTCATTGTTGCGAATGCTTTGGCAGTTAACCATTAGGATTTTAATACCCTCATCTGTGGGAGGCACTTGTTTCAGTCTTACACTGATACTTCTGGGTTTCTTGCAGCCGTTGTTATCTGGATGGGATGAAGATACAGGTGCCTTTATTTTGGCACTTGAGGGAAACACCCTCCTGAAGAACATCAAGGTTGTGTGTTTTCATTGTGATGTGAATCTGCACGTCCACCATCGATGAGGTGTTTCTGGAGCTTTCGTTTTGGGCACATGTCTTCACACTTTATGGCAGACCCTCTATGCGGTGAATGTGGACAGCCACTTCACGAGAGGAGCCCCTGTGTCCTACTACCCATGTTTGTTGTCATGACCGTCACTCTCCAAGATCACCAGATTGCTTGATTTATAAAAAGGAAAAGAAGATACACGAGTTTAAGTCCGCTGATCATTTATCCCACACTGATGCTTATCAGAAAAATTACTCAATTCACCCTGTGTCTATGATATATAACTTCGCCCTGTTACATCCTTTCGCCCTCTGCCTTACCCCAGTCGTACTTCCATCTGCTCTCCACCTCCTGTGCAGTTCACACACCCTCCCTCTACCCAGCTGGAGATGTCTCCTTCTTTCTTCAGCACCCCCTGTTGATGGGGTTCCCTCCCAGAATCCCTCCCCCCTGCATCTCCCAGGTCGGAGGCCTGTTGCCACAACAACAGTAGTCCGTGTGCTCCAGGGCCGCACGTGCTCTTTCAATTCTGGATCTTGCAGAAGCCTGCTTTCCCCCTGTGTGCTCTGCCCTTCTTGACCTATGAAAGAGGAGGAGGAGGAGGAGAAGAAACAACAAAAGCCTTAGGACAAGGCCCTTTCGTGCCCCCGGAGGTGCCGTGTGGCGTGATTGGCTCCAGCCTATTCACCTCCCATTTGGATCCCCAAGCCATGTTTCTTAGGTGGAACTGTAATTTATACTACTGTTACCTCCTGGTGTTGCAATCCCATATTTTCTTTTACTCGGTATCTTGTATCATTCTCCAGGAATCTCATTTCAATAATGCTCACCACCACCCCTTTTTGGGTTCGTGCTTTGTTGGAACTGGGCTGGTCCTTTGAGGGCTTCTGGTGGCTTTTGCACATTGGTCTGTATGGTTGTTGTTAGTCCTCCTCCTCCTCCTCCTCCTCCTCCTCCCCCTTAGGGGATTTTAATGCTCATCATCCTTTGTGGGGCAGTACTTTTCTGTCTAGTCAGGGACTCCTCATTGATAAATTTCTTGCAAACTATGATCTGTGTCTTTTTAATGATGGATCCCTTATTCATTTTAGAGCCACATACAGCACTTTCTCTGCCATTGATGTATCACTCACCACACCACCCCTCTCCTCTCCTCTCCTTGTTTTTTCCTTACACTAGTCACAACACAGTGGCCTCTGTGATAGTGACCACTTCCCATTTGGGTTTTTTCATTCTCTTCCCACCTCCCAGTGGCTGGGTTATCCCGCTGGTCTTTCCATTGTGCTGATTGGCCTCTCCATACCTCCCAGGTAGTTTTTAAACCTCCTTTGTGAAGTTGTATTTCTGAAGTAATTCATGATCAGTCCAGTAAGAAAATTCCACTGTAAGCATTGCTGTTCTCTGCCATTGATGTATCACTCACCACACCACCCCTCTCCTCTCCTCTCCTTGTTTTTTCCTTACACTAGTCACAACACAGTGGCCTCTGTGATAGTGACCACTTCCCATTTGGGTTTTTTCATTCTCTTCCCACCTCCCAGTGGCTGGGTTATCCCGCTGGTCTTTCCATTGTGCTGATTGGCCTCTCCATACCTCCCAGGTAGTTTTTAAACCTCCTTTGTGAAGTTGTATTTCTGAAGTAATTCATGATCAGTCCAGTAAGAAAATTCCACTGTAAGCATTGCTGTTCGCCACTTGATGGGCTCAGTTCACCACTGGCTAGTTCCGTGGTTGAGCACAGCCATTGCCACTGCCATCTGTGAAGGTTGTCACGCCATTCAATATCTTAAGCGGAACCCGTCCTCTGCCGGTCTTATTACCTTTAAATATTTTCATGCCAAGGCTGTTACATAATAAAATGGAGCAAGTGGGTATGTTGGAAATGATTTGTCTCCTCCCTATTTTCTACTGTCCCTTCCCACCTGTGCTTTACCTCTTGTCAGGCGGAATCCTACAATGAATCTTTAACTGAATGGGAACTTCTTCTGGCTGTCTCTTCTTCCCACGATTCAGCCCCTGGTCCTGTTTCCATCCAGAACTGTGTTGTGGTTCCTGTACTTAAGCCTGGCAAGGATCTGTCTTTTCTTGATAGTTACTATTCAATCAGTCTGACCAAAGTCTCATGCAAGTTACTTGACTGATGGATGGTGGCTCGTCAGCTCTGTTGGGTCCTTGAATCTCTGGCACTTTTATATCCGTACCAGTGCAGCTTTTGGGACAGTGTCAGAGTGATCATCTGATTCTATTGGAACCCACAGTTCAGCAGGCCTTTTCTCAATGCCGCCATCTTGTCGCACTTTTCTTTGATCTTTGTAAGGCCTACAACATGGCTTGGCATCAGCCCATCCTACCTGCTCTCCATGAGCGGGGTCTGTGGGGCCCCCTTCAGATGTTTATTCAACAGTTTCTGTCCCACTGTTTGTTCAGAGTTTGGGTTGCAACCGTTCTTGGCTCTCCACAGACCCAGGAGAATGGCAAACCTCAGGGGCCTGTATTAAGTATCCTTTTCCTCATCACTGTTAATGGACTTGTGGCCTCCACCGGACTGTTGGTCACCTCTTCTCTGTTTGTGGATGATTGCTGTATTTGCGCTAGCTCCCATTCAGTGGCCTCCACAGAATAATAGCTCCAGGGTGCCATTCGACGTGCTTCTGTTTGGACAAGGTTTTAGATTCTCTCACCTTAAATTGAGGGTGGTGCATTTCTGTCGCCATTCTATCGTCCATCCTGATCTGGAGCTCTACCTCGACACCCAACACCTGACTGTGGTCCTCCCAGTTCTGTTTATTGGGTCTTCTTTTTGGCAACAAGCTTGCTTGGTTGCACCATACCCATATTCTGAAGGTTGGCTCTTTTCATAAACTCAGTGTCTTTCACTTCCTTGCCCACTTAGTTCCCCTCCTCAGTTCAGCCAACCAACCGACTATTATTTTTTGGTGTCAATAATTAGCGCACAGAGTACAACACTACAGAGTTAGACGTGATTCAAAACTTTGATATTAAGGAAGGATGTTTTGCTTGGCATACACCCTGTTTTTGACTGAGCAAGCAAAATGGATTAGTAAAAGAGGAATTTTGGTACCTGAATGTGTGTGTATTTGTGGAGGTGTTTCACTTAACACTGAATTGCAGCTCCAGCTTTCCTTAGAAAACTTTGCACATGTTGATTGACTCACTTTTTGCCTGCTCCCCATTACAACTGAGGAGTAAATTTAAAAGCAATACATTGATTACTGATGACCAATATAATTTAATTTACACTCTTGATTATTAGCAAATGGAGAAATTCACATTAGTGATAGTTCCAGCAGCAGTCATATTTCAGGTAGTTCATAATATCTGCAGTGACATGTGATGCACTTAAAGGTTTTATTAAACTACATATAATGAATATAATATTTACAAAATGCGATTAATGAAATGTGAAATATATTACAAATGGCCTGTCATGTAGGCTGTCTGATAAAATCTGCTATATAGGTTGAGGACAGATAGTGTAGTCCCAACTAACCATTTTTATCTATCATCAAAAATCTTTAACATGACAGTGATATATCAGCCCTGCAATTACGACTACCGGGAATGTAAACAATGGAAATGATCAGGCGTTTTGTTTGTTTTGAATATTGATAGCAGAATAGATGGATATTCATTTATCTTTCTTCTCCTTCGCCCTCTGTAATGTGGATCTTTTATGTTCTAAAAGCATATTTGATGACTGTATTATTCTATCAGCAATGTTACGTTGTCTTCACATCACTCCATTGCTCTTGCAACTCATGTCAACAACAGAAGTAGACAAGGTACCAGACCAAAGCTTTCTGTGCTGCTAGTGTCGATCCAGAGGGTGCGAACTTTCTTCGCTCTGGTGTAAACCAGGCTAGGGCCACATACAGACCGTAAGAGGTGCTCTTGGAATGTAGTGTGACAGTTGTCACAGATCTGAGTTTTAGTATTGAGTGATTTGTAAATGCATACTTGTGTGTAAATTCTAATTAGTTTATATCCTCTTATGAATGTTTTCATAAACAGTATGTCTAATTTTTGGCAACAGATCAATGAAGCTATGAACTTTACAGGCTTGACTGTGCAGAACAACTCGAAAAACAGCTCCAGAAGTTACACCAAATATGGGATGAAATAGGTTATGGCGAGGAAGATAAAGTGTCCAGGGAAAAACAAGTAAAGAAACATCTTCTGGTAAGAAACTGTCTTAATTTCCTTTTACATGAGTGTCTTTCGTGTCTCAGTCGACTACTTGTGTGTGTGTGTGTGTGTGTGTGTGTGTGTGTACTGCAGTACCCTTGGCATATTATTAAGTAATTAGCAAAGATTATATCTGATGAATGATCAAAGATAGGGAATGTTTATGTCAAAGGTTGCGTTATGACTTCTCCACACACATTAATATTCATTTGCTCAAGAAAATACACACACACTCACACATTGAACAATATTTATAAACCAGTACATAGCAGCGTTTTTTGCCCTTGTCCTTTGTATCTTGGTTTCTTTGTAGTTATTAAATAAAACTCAAAATTATTTTTTACTTCAGTAGAGCTTAGTTATTGCAAAACCTAAAAACTATATATTTTTCTTATCTCTTGTGGGAGAACACTAAGGGGGAAAATATTAAGTATTTGAAAGATGTAACAAAGTCAAATCAATCAATAGAATGAATATTAAGAAGACACAAAATCACATTGTAACAATGTGAATGAGTGAGCTAAAAATTAGTTAACTTGTGATGTTAACAGGTGATACCACCATCCCTTATTTCAGAGATGCATATTCATCATCGTCCTCCATGTTTCAGAGTTCAAAGCTCAGTGTAATCAAGTGCTCATTGATGTCACTAACCCAGTCGTGGCGTGCTTGGCAGCTGATCCATGCATTAGCACATGATGCACTCCTACCATAAATAGAGTTTCACCAAGAAGTTGCTAGTGTGTAAGGGGCATTCAAAAAGAAACTAGCCAGACTCTGAAATGCACAAACCGGTGACAGGAAGGTAATAACGTGGCGTGTGTAACGAGGTGTGGTTCCGACCAGAGCATTGAAGTTCACAGCATGTCACTAGAGGGCTCACGTGCACTTCACTTGACTATACAGAGCTAGCAGCAGCATGCATCAATTGTCCAACACTGCCAGTTGCATTGCAAACAATGACATGGAGGTGTCAAAAAAAGAGCAAAGAGGTGTTGTTTGTTTTCTGGCAGCAGAAGGAGTCGGTGGAACGGACATTCGTCAATGAATGACACAAGTGTATGGCGAACACTGCATGTCCCTTGTATGGGTCAAGGCATGGCACACACCCTTCAGGGAAGAGCAGGTGTTGTTAGCCGATGATGTGAGGTCTGGACATCGAGTGGTGGCTGGAGATGAGTTCTCAGCTACCCTCAATACAGTCTGGACCTCTCTCCGTGTGATTGCGCCATTTTTGGTCCCCTTAAAAAGGCTCTGAGGGGGGCAAACAATTCACCTTGAACACAGATGTCCAGCTGTACGTGCGGAACTGGTTAACATCACAATCCCAGGAATTTTATGAGACAGACATTCACTTCCTTGTCACAGTGGGGCAAGTGTCTCAACTGCCAGGGTCAATACTTCTAACATACAGGTACTGGTTTCTGTAATTATGCCTCTGGTTCGTTTCCTTTTGAATGCTCCCTATAAAATAGATTTTAATGTACTGTATCCCCTCCTCTTTCATTATTCATGGCTCTTATAAATCTCTGTTTACAGTTCAATAACCCCTGCTAACACTTTTCATTATTTGGAAGTCAGCTCCAAATGCAACAGAATTGTAAGTTCTTATGTGTTCTTATCTCTACAATGGCCACATTGTTTCATAGAAAATAAAACGTACAAAAAATTTCTAGTCTGATTTGACACTTTAATCACTCACCCTATCTCCTCATCTCCTTTTGCCTCTTGGGTGTGTGCAGGGTCCATGATAACCACAAATCTATCCTGGAAAGAGGAGGTAAACAACCACTATTTGGTGACATTTAGAATCCATCCAGAGTAACTAGAATACTGTTGATGTTGAATGTGAAAGGAAACCCAGAATGTTTTCTTACCTCACCACACTGTGGGAGGAATATAGGGCTAAGAGGCAAAGGGAGAAACACAAGAAACACTTCCCAAATATTTAATCTGTTCTAGGATTGATGGGGAGGAAGGCAGGTCGGGGAAGTAGCAGTGATTCCAAAAATGAAAGCTGGTTCAGTTCTGATTAAAGTGGCATCTCCTGCTCAATCATGAGTGCTGCTGGCCTGTGACATTTCTATAATTTATCTTCCCCCTAACACTCTCAATATGATGCAGAATATCATCTTCCACCACTGTCTCCTTTTACAAACTGATGTAAAGTTATGTGCCAATTTGGAGCAACAGCGTCTGCATTTTGTTCGCCATGTCCTGGGGGGGACCAAAGGACAATAAGGTTGATAGTGGGACCTTCATCTTCGCCTCTGAAGGCGACCCATTGTCTGAAAAGGTCAATGTGATGATGTATCAATGTCTCCCTTCCATGTCTTGTTCCAAATGCATAAGATTTGGGCTCGTATTCTTCAGGACTGAAGACCACAACAACAACAACATTCATATTGTAGCATCAGCACCATCTGTAGGGATTGTGGACAAAAAGAAGTTGCACAGCAACCTTGTAGTCATCGGCTCCCTCTCCCCCCCCCCCCCCCCCTTCCTCCTCCTCAACAACTGTTCAGCTGTGGAGAGCACCATTGTCCCTGTTCATGGACTGCACAGTCTTCCAAAAAGAAAAGAAAATCCAAGAATGCAAGACTCTTGACCAACTCATATATCAAGAGACCAAGAAGAAATATGATGATTTTGTATTCTACAGGTCTGACGATGTATGCTACGGCTATGTCATCATCCTCTCTACTGATTGCCTGTACCAGTCACCCTTTGTGATTGGACCCTTGAGACTAATCAACTACACCCTTTCCCCTGATGGTTGGAGTTCCTCCTCCTATTGCTTTGGGGGTGTCAGCTCCTTACCTGCCTGGGAAGTCAGTCCCAACCAGAGAAGCAACACCCTCCTCCAGCATCTCTTAGCAGGAAAGGCTCCCTCAGGATGCTCCGTGCTCAGGAGTCTGCTGATCTCCAACTAGATGTCAGCCAGTGGCTGAAAGAGCCACAGGTTGTGAATTGTAGGGCTTTGCATTCCTCCACTGTCCCATAAACTGAGGCAAACAAGGCCTTGCAGGATACTGACAGCATGTTCTTCTAGTGGAAATGTAGTAATTCTTTCCGCCACATGGCTGAGCTATGACGTCTCTTATGTTGTTCCTCCGCTTTTCGCATCGCCCTACAGGAAACTTAGTTCCCAGCAATATGGATTCATATCTTCTGTGGCTGTCATGGCTATGTTAAGAATCTTGGTGACAGTGAGAGGGCAACGGGCGGCATTTGCATGTACGTTCTGGACTCTGCCTACAGCAAACACGTGTCACTCAATGCAACTTTGGAGGCTCTGCTGTTGGTATGAGAACATAGCTGGGATGTGTAAATCCCTCCTGACAGGACAGTGAAGTGTCTCATAATACATTGTCTGCACTGTTTTCTCAACCCCCCCTCCCCCCTTTTTCCCCATTGTTTCTAATATTGGGTGATTTCAGTTCCCATGCGCCACAACCCTTTGTGGGCTTGCACTGTGTCTACTTTCTGCAATAAAGCTGTCAAAAACTTGCTCGCAGAGCTCAATTATTCCCTCTTGAATACTTGCATTCCTACACACTTCAATGTATAGACCTTATTCGGCCACTGATCTTTCCGTTTACAACACTGGTCTTCTCTTCTACATCCATTGGAGTGTCCACAATGACCTGTGCGACAGTGATCATTTTCCAATTGTCTTTAATGTCCTTCGGCCTCACTCACATGAGCTTCATCCAGATGGACTTTCAACAAAACTGTTGGGGATGCGTTCATCTCTGCTGTCTCCTTTAGCACCCCACCACATGGAGGTATTGCTGCAGCTGTTCAGAACATAACTGCAGCCATTCTATCAGCAGCTGATGTAACAACTCCCTATTCCTTCCGAAAACACACACCCCTCCCACAATTGGAAGACAGTATCTTGGTGGACACTCGAAATGTCCATGGCCATTAGGGATTGTTAACAGGTTCTCCAATGCCATAAGTGATGTCCATCAATGGAGCACCTCATTGCCTTTAAACCGTTCTGTGCCTGGGTCCACCACCTCTGAAAACAACAGAAATGAGAATGCTAGGAATCGTACATTGCAGGTTTGGGCAAATGTTAAACACCTCAGTGTACCTGGTATCTATCTGAATGATATTGTCTACATTGACCCAGATGCTTTGCATTATGCTCTGGCCCCTGCCTCTGAGAATTACAACCCTGCATTTTGTGTCCTCAAACAGAGGGTGTAGTGATTGTTACTTTTCACAAGTCACCTGGAGCCATATAATGTTCCATTCAGTGAGTGGGAGTTCCTCATTGCCGTGATATGGCAGGACCAGATTACATCCTCAGCCAAATGCTCAAACACGTACTAATAGATTGCAAAAATGTTATCATTTTCAGCTGAATCTGGAGTGAGAAGCATGTTCATCCCAGTATTGAAACTGGGTAAACACACCTTTGAGACAGACAGCTATTGCCCATTTAGTCTCATTAATGTTCTCAGAAAGTTGCTCAAACATGGTGAGCTGGCAGCTGTGTTGATACATTGAGTCTTGGGGAGGGGGTGTGTCTTTTGGCACCATCCCAGGGCAGTTTTTGCCAAGGCCATTATAGTGCTGCCAGTTTGCTCTGCCTGGAGATTGCTATCCACTCAGCTTTTTCCCAGCATCAACAACTTACTGCTGCCAGAATGAGATTTTCACTCTGCAGCGGAGTGAAAATCTCATTCTGGAAATATCACCTAGGCTTTGGCTAAGCCATGTCTCCGCATTATACTTTCTTCCAGGAGTGCTAGTTCAGCAGGTTTCACAGAAGAGCTTCTGTGAAGTTTGGAAGGTAGGAGACGAGGTTCTGGCAGAACTGAAGCTGTGAGGACGGGTTTGAGTCGTGCTTGGGTAGCTCAGTTGCTAGAGCACTTGCCCAGAAAGGCAAAGGTCCCGAGTTCCAGTCTCGGTCCGTCACACAGTTTTAATCTGTCAGGAAGTTTCAACTTGTTGCTGTTCTCTTTGACTTGCAGGAGGTTTATGACACCATCAAATCCTCGTTACACTATGCAAGTGGGGTCTCCAGGGCCTCCTCCCGATTTTTGGCAGAATTTCTTATCACACAGTACTTTCTGGATTCAAGCTGATGTTTCCCAAAGTACACCACATGTACAAAAGATTTGGGCTGTGCAGGGCTCCGTATCGAGTGTGCCCCTTTTTCTACTGGCAATCATTGGTCTAGCTGCAGCTGTATAGTCTACAGTGCCACCCTCTGTGTGTGCTAATGATTTTTGAATTTATTACTGCACCTCCATTGTAGATGTTGCTCAACACCAACTGCTGGGTGCTATATGAAAGGCACAGTCCTGGGCTTTGATCCATGGCCGCCAAAGCATGCATCATGCACTTCTGTCACCATTCACAACTAGAACTCTGCTTTGATGACCACTTGCTCAATGTGGAGTCGTATAACTTCTTGGGACTGCCCTTTGAAGCCTGATTCACATGGCTTCCCTATATTTGCCATGTTAAATGAAATATTCTCAGAGGCTGGGGTCCCTCTACTACACAACAGGCACCAACAACTGCTGCTCAACTACGCAATACACATTCACTGCTCACTGGAACATCCAAACTCCCATGTCCTTGTTCCTGGTAGGGAGATCCGCATTCCATAATGGAAGCCCAGGATTATAACCCAGATCACATTTGGCATACAGTATCTCCGCTCTGAACTACCATATTCCATCACTGTTGCCTCCTATTAGGGAACAATTGTTTATGCCCCCATGGTACGTACCCCATCCTTGGAACTGTTTTGATCTATCCTTTGGGCAGAAAGACTGTTGAGTCAGTGGTTTCTCACTATCTATTCATTGCCATCCATGATGTATTTCTAGGTTCAGAAGTGGTCTACGCAGATAGCTCAACAGTCAAAGGAAAATGTGAAATAAATTGATCAAGAACATTTTGAGATTTCTGTTAACATTTTCTCTTTATGTGTTGTTGTTGTTGTTAATAATAATAATATACAAAGTAGATCCTAAATTGATACAGTTCCTAAACATAGTAATGAAAAATTGGAAAACCACACTTAATATCCAAACAAATTCAAATAATATCACATCACGGCCAATACAGATTAAGTGTGGAATATACCAAGGAGACTCATTAAGTCCCTTCTGGTTCTGCCTTGCTCTGAACCCACTGTCCAACATGCTAAATAATACAAATTATGGAACATTCCAACACAAAATCACACATTTGCTATACATGCAACTCAACCAATTACTAAAGCTAACAGAAGTATCCAGCAATGATATAAATATGGCTTTTGGAACGGACAAATGTAAGAAAAATAGCATAGTCAAGGGAAAACACACTGCACAAGAAGATTACATATTGGATAACCACAGCATAGAAGCGATGGAAAAAACAGATGTCTATAAATATCTAGGATACAGACAAAAAATAGGAATAGATAATACAAATATTAAAGAAGAACTAAAAGAAAAATATAGACAAAGACTAACAAAAATACTGAAAACAGAATTGACAGCAAGAAACAAGACAAAAGCTATAAATACTTATGCTATACCAATATTGACCTACTCATTTGGAGTAGTGAAATAGAGTAACACAGACGTAGAAGCACTCGATACACTTACACGATCACAATGCCACAAATATAGAATACATCACATACATTCAGCAACAGAAAGATTCACATTAAGCAGAAAGGAAGGAGGAAGGGGATTTATCGCCATTAAAAAACCTACATTATGGACAGGTACACAATTTAAGAAAATTCTTTATAGAACGAGCAGAAACTAGCAAAATACAAAAAGCAATCACTCATATAAATACATTGGCTACACCATCGCAATTTCATAACCACTTCTACAACCCTATAGATCACATAACATCAACAATACGAAGAAAGTAAATTGGAAAAAGAAAACACTACATTTCAGGCACCCGTATCATCTAACACAGCCGCACATCGATCAAGACGCATCCAACACCTGGCTAAGAAAAGGCAATATATACAGTGAAACGGAAGGATTCATGATTGCAATACAGGATCAAACAATAAACACCAGATATTACAGCAAGCATATTATTAAAGATCCCAATACCACAACAGATAAATGCAGACTTTGCAAACAGCAAATAGAAACAGTAGATCACATCACAAGCGGATGTACAATATAGCAAATACAGAATACCCCAGAAGACATGACAATGTAGCAAAAATAATACATCAACAACTTGCCATACAACATAAACTAATAAAACAACACATTCCCACATACAAGTATGCACCAAAAAATGTACTGGAGAATGATGAATACAAATAATACTGGAACAGAACCATTATAACAGATAAAACACTACCACATAACAAACCTGACCTCATACTCACCAATAAAAAGAAGAAATTCCAACACAACTAATCGAAATATCCATACCCAATACAACAAATATTCAGAAGATAACAGGAGAAAAAATTGAAAAATACATCCAACTGGCTGAGGAAGTCAAGGGCATGTGGCATCAGGATAAAGTTGACATTATACCAATTATACTATCAACTACAGAAGTCATACCACACAATATCCACCAGTACATCAACGCGATACAGCTACATCCAAACGTATATATACAACTACAGAATTCTGTAATTATTGATACATGTTCAATTACCCGAAAGTTCCTAAATGCAATGTAACATATACCGTACAGTTAAAAGGAAGTCGCGCTTGATCAAGGTCCGCATCACTTTCCATTTTTAACCAGACATAAGTCTGAGAAAGGAAAGAATAATAATAATAATAAAGTATGTACAGAGTGACACTTACTGAACTATATGAAATAAAATCGTGATAACTTCTGAACGGTTGGCCACAGTGCATTATGGGAATTGGTATGCGCTGTAGAGTTTGGTTTAGTGACAAAGCCCACTTTCGTTTGGATGGGTTCATCAATAAGCAAAACTGGCACATTTGGAAGACTGAGAATCCTCATTTTGTGATCGAGAAGTCTCTTCACCCTCACTCAACAGGTGACTGGGTGCTGTACAGTATCCAGTCACGGAATAATCGGTGCGATATTCCTTGATGGCACGGTGACTACCGAACAGTATGTGAAGGTTTTGGAAGATGATTTGATCTCCATTATCCAAAGTGACCCTCATTTCAACAAGATGTGGTTCATGCAAGATGGAGATTGATCCCATCGAAGCAGAAGAGTGTTTGATCTCCTGGAGGTGCACTTTGGTGACCTCATTCCGGCTCTGGGCTACCCAGAGGCCACTAGCATGGGCCCCAATTGGCAGTCATATTCTCTGGATCCGAACACATGTAACTCCTTTATGTGGGGCTATATTAAAGACAAGGTGTACAGCAATAACCCCAAAATGATTGCTGAGCAGAAATCAGCCATTCAGGAAGTCGTCGACAGCATTGATGTTCAGACACTTAAGTGAGTTGTGTAGAATTTCGCTATTCGTCTGCACCATGTCATTGCCAATGACATCAGGCATATCGAACATATCATAACCTAAATCCGAATATCTGTAGTGACGTTTTCATATTGAGCATAGTGTGTACATGCTGTAGGTTGTAACTAGTGTATGTTTCCCCCATCCCACAAATAGTTCAATAATTATCTCCCTGTATATTCCATAGATAATAAGAAAGTATGTTACCTATGTCTGTCTGAACATTTATTAGAGTATTGTGTCAAAATTTGAAATAACTCAATCAAAAACTTTTCAAGACTTTGTTCACAATGTTTCCTCTGTTTTTATTATATTCATATTTGTATGCCATATATATTAAAAATATGTATCTTATGTCCATCCAAGCGTTTATTAGGGAATCATTTAAAACTTTCAAGTGAATTTTTCAAGAACTTGTAGAGTTTTTTGCTGACATCATACCCATTTATATAGTAAATATATATTTGCATGCAGTATATATTTAAAAAATATGTAGCTTGTGTCCATCCACACGTTTATTGGAGTATCGTGTAAAAATTTGGAGTAAATTGGTAACAGTATTAATCGATAATTTGTCATTATATAGTAGTATAGATTATTATTACAGTAGTTGATCTGCTCAATCGATCACAACATTCTCCCTGAAGAGAGCGATTCTCCTAACACCATCCGGCCCAACCCCCTTCCCCACCACCAAAAATAAAAAGTCCCTTTTTTAGTAAATATGTAAGTCTGGTGTCCACATTTTCTAGTCAAATGCTCAGTCTTATAAATACGTTGTTCGCTCACATTAATGTGACCACCTGTCAAAAGCCTGGATAACTACCTTTTGCAGTCCAAACTGTTGCAAGATGTGCAGGAAGTTGGTCAATGAGGTTTTGGAGATACCAATAGGGATGCAAAGCCATGCCAGTTCCAGTGCCATGTCCAGCTGCACTATGTTTCTCGATTGAGGGTCAATGGCATTAACAGCCGGGTCGAGATGCTTCCACAGAGTCTCGATTGGGTTTAAATCCAGATAGTTTGGTGGCCATTGGAGTATAGTAAACTCATCCTGGTGTTCTTTGAAATATCCATGTACACTGTCAGCTGTGTGACACATTGCTGGCACTGGATTCCCTGGACTATAATGCTCCCTCCTCTTACCTGGACATATACATCAGTAGCCATCAGTCTGATAGAGCATAAAACAAGATTCATCTGAAAAGGCCTCCTCATGCCACTTAGCGGACGTTCCATTGTGGTGTTGATGTGCAGATCCAGCCTTTGTCACCAATGAACAGCAGTCAGCATGGGTACATGAACCAAGTGCTTGGTGCAGAGGTCCTTATGGAGCAATGGTAGTTGAGGAGACCCTATTGGTAGCCCTTTGGTTCATCTGGGCGTTCATTTACCCAACAGTTCCACATTTATTCACCTGTATACACCTCTGCAGCCATCATTCACCTCTGTCATGTATGGCCTGTGGTGCACCAGTTGCCTAGGCACTGGTTTTGGATAGCGCCATTTTGCCTTGCACAGTATATTTCAACCATGGTGGCATGCAAACATTTTACAAACTCTGCTGTTTTGGAAATGCTTCCACCCTTGGCCTAAAAGCCAGTGATAATGCCCTTCTGACTCCTGGTAAGTCACTCAGTTACCACATCATGGTTACGACTGCACTGTTTTCAACATACCCACAACACGCTTTATACAGCCTCCACTGTCAGTGCTGGCACCTCGGAATGGTTACTGCCTGTTGACGTCAGGCATAGATGGTGGTCATAGTAATATGACTGGACCGTGTAGCTGCCAGTGTATTTTTAAATATTAGAAGTGATATTTTCATTGTTGAATAATATATGCAAAACTGTAGAGAGCTGATACTCATTTTAAAAAATCTCGTGATCAATTGTAGCACATGTTTGAAGATATGGTTTTAGAAGAAGATAATGCCAAGGAGCAAATTATCAAATCCATTGAAGATCTTTTAAAAGAGGCAGAACAGTTGGGTTCAGTAAGTATTTGCTTTTGTGTTTATACAATGGAAATTGCCATTAATTGTTCACCTGTTAGAACTTTTCCGTTTCAGGAAATTGGAGTAAAAATTCCTGTTGATAACAATGAATATGAAATGCTTCCACTGTGTCAAGTTGAGGAAGATCTAACAAAAAAAGTCTCTGAATACAGGGAACTGAAGCAAGAGAGGTTGTCATATTATTCCAAGCTCAGGGCAAAGGTATGTCCTTACATGTAAACAACACAATTAACCAATTTTATATCTAATTTCAAAGAAAGGCAATATAGCTTAGTGATATGTGGTGCATGGAAACGTGCCGCAGAAAATAGTATCAACACTAGCTTTTGAGCTCTTGCTCCTTCTCTAGCAAAAGTACACACACACACACACACACACACACACAGGTACACAAACACATATACCCACAGTGAGACTGACTATTTATTCAATTTTAATAAACATTTTTGGAACAGTGATCAAAAATTTTTAAATTTTTCTTTTTAAAATTCAGTCTTGATCACACCACATGTGCTACAAGAACGTATGTTCTTGTAGCATATGTGGTGTGATCAAGACTGAATTTTAAAAAAAGAAAAATTGCCTATTTATTGATTACTGAGAGCAATAGTTGCTAGGGCAGATGGAGGGGTGGGGGGTGGGGGGGGAGGACGTGAGGCAAGGAAGGGGTAGTGGGATAGTGTGAGGCAGTTCTTTTAGCAGATGACTCGGTGGTTTCACAATGAAATGAATGGCATTAAGATAGTAGAGCATATATGAAATAGGGAGGGGTGGTAGGAGCATGTGAGGGAACACAGAAGAGGGGCAGAGATGAAGTAGGTGACAGGGAATGGGGAGAGAGAAAATAAATTGTTCTGTTCAGAAAATTCTCCTTCGTTTCTTCGTAGCCTTTGTATTTTTGTGACAGAAAGAGATGTCTTAAATTTTTTACAGAAAAATGCGTTACATTTGGATCTGCAAATTTGGTGTATCTAAATATGGTAAGATTGTCTTACTAACGGCATCAAGATGACGACTGGGTTGTATCTAACCAGCCTTACACCTAGCCATAATGTTGAGATCGATGAGCCACCACTCTCAACTAGGCAGCATCTCTCCTTGGCAGACATGCTGTCAATGTTCTGTCACTATCGCGGTTGTTTACTTGCAATAATGTCACTAATCACCTTTTGGGCATATACATAACTTCTGCACCATTTCAGTGCATTAATGTGTTCATTGTAATTAATTATTATAGTAGTTCTATTACATGTTTATTACCTTATAAATAAAAAACTTTTTTATTTTAAATCCAGTGCATTAGTGTTTGTAAAATGATCCTTTCATATAGCGTTCATTAAAAAAAAAGACCATCATTCCACTTGGGACCTGTGGAGTGGTACCTTAAAAGCTTATTTGTTTGAGTTGTAAATATTTGTCATGTATTATTGTTTTTCTGACATGTTCTGCATCCTGGAGGACCTCCTCACTATGGATCAATTGGAATCTAATCTAATCAGGCAGCATATAACAAAACCATTTGGTATCTAAGCAGAAAAATGCCTTGAGGAATTAGAAATGTCATGTTAATACTATGTAATGAGGTAGGAGCAAATAGGCACTATGCCTAATTAAAAGGTCAATCTGATATTAGAAATGACAAGAAGCAATGTACCTCTCTTAAAGTTTTAAACTGTATTTTAAATGACCATCATGATTTTAGTGATCTGCATTGTTATTTGACCAAGATAGCAAATACCCGCAGTTGCTGTTATTCTTCCACACAGTCTAAAAATTCTGTGCCCCTAACATATATAGTGTATACTACGTGGAGCCAAAGGTTAAAAAGTCTCCCTAGGAGGAAAATTCTTATATTCCGTATTCTTACTAGCTCTTTGCGCTCCAGTTGATAATAGAAATGCACCAAATAGTGAGAATAATTCATAAAATTTAAAGGCCTCTTCGGAGATCCAAGGGAAGAAAAGTTTTTATCAGGTACGAGTGCTGAGAAGAAGGGGCAAGATTTAGGGGAGGTAATAGGCAAAGGTCACCAGAGGGATAGCATAGGACAAGACAGTCATTATGAAACATATTCTTTTACATGTACATTCATATTTTTGAAGTGAGATAATGATTCTCATATTGAGCTAGAAATAATTAGCAATAAATAAGCCATGTGCATTGAATATATGGAGGCAGGTGATATAGGTGATCGGAGTCATGAACAATAGCAGTCAAGTTTAAGTTTGTTCTGCACACTTACACCAAGCATTCTCCGACAGCCAGTGAGCGTTGTGCGAGCATAAAACATGATCGTAATGAGTTAATTTGGTGAATTTTTATTCCATTTGATGCTTCTCGTCACTTGTGGTGGTAAGCAACAAATTCTACAGAAGCGAACAGGAGACATAATTTGAAGGATATACACTTTCTTAAAGTGCGAAGTGTGGGCATGCCAGTACCGCAACTGTCACTTGGAACCAGCAACAATAATAGCCCCATCCGTGACTCGGCCTGCACGAATTGCCATCATTCGTGTATAGGAGTAAAGCATGTCAATCTGTATTAGGCCAGGGGTAAGTTTTATATGTATAAAGAAATGGTAAGTGCTGTTAATATGGCAATAGCTTGTGGGTTATGCTTGATCTAAAGTGTAGAGAAGTTAGTCGGTTTGTTGAAATTGCAAATGATAGAGTGGACTGGATGATGATCAAGTTTTTGTATGTTTGGCAGAAGATTAGTAAGAGTACATGGGTGGTGTGCTGTCTGATAACTGTTTAATGATGCATAAATAGTGTGTGTGTGTGTGTGTGTGTGCCGAAAGAATTTGTGGAAAAATTTAAGCTGACAGTGATATATTGTTCACTGGTAGCAAGCCAACTACCTTAACGCAGTAATTACTCATTTCTTTCCAGGAAAAAGAATTGTGTGAGCGTTTGGGTCTAGAAGATGTTTACGAAATACCAAATGCTGTACCTTCAGAGGAGCAGCTATCTCAGTTTGAAGTGTACATTAAATTTAAAGCTGATGAAAAGGTAAATAAATGTTGTCCCTCCCTGAAGAAGTGGGTGACACTTTAATAATTCTGTGTTTGCAAATATTATTAGTGCGTTTATCAATTTATTTCTTTTTTTACAAAAAAAAAAATTACCTTTTCTCCCTGTTAAGGATCGACTCACCAATTTTTTCTACCAAACAAGGTCAAGTATAATGGAAATAATGAGGGAGCTGGAAATGACTCCTTTATTGGATTTTGAGAAGAAAGTAGTATGTGAAGATGAAGATTCATTTAAGCTATCAAAAGAGAATATAGCTAAACTAAAAGTGAGTGTGATCTTCAGTTTTCACTCAAGCTACTGGTTGTAATTAATTAAAATTCTGTAATTTAGTAGTACTGGTTTTTGATAGTTCCAGAGATTATCTAATAACTTTTTTCTAATTTATTAAAGAAATAAGTCAGAATTTTAAAGTGTTATCGTAATTCGCTGCAGTGGTCAGGACAGACGTGATATTCCCATGTGTCAATTGCATTATTCAGATATTAAGTTTTATTTCAAAATTATTAAATGGAAAATTAATACAGGTACTACACTAATATTATTAGTTTAGCCTAAGAATAATATTTGTGTTGTTTAACACAGAGTGCTAGTTGGTAACTCCTCCCCATGTAGGCAAGGTGTTTGTCTGTGAGCTACTTACCATAGTTTCTTAGACCTTTTCCTGGAATAAAAAATAGACTAGTCATGCTGTATTATAAATCCCACAGCATATTCTCAGCTGATATCTTAATGCATCACATAATCACTTCCTGCTCACTTTTTATTGCTTTCAGAAATGAAGTTAGTGCACAGTTGACAGCTAATGGTTTTTCTTTCTTGTTCACGATAGATCTTGAATGCACATTGTGCTGTTTATACCGTAATCCTTAAACCTCTCACCAATCTTTCTCCCTCGTTGTTTACAGTAGTCTAGCAGTTGAGTACAAACCAAAATTATTTGTTGTAATCGCAATTTGTTTAAGTAAGTAAAGTTATGGCACCCAAGTTGTGTAGTGTCCATTGACTTCCAGAACATATTCAATACAGTTGCATACTGTTCACCTACTTAACTAGATACTAGCTTACAGAGTATCAGATCTACTTTGTAATTGGATTTTGGATACCTTAACAGATGGAACTCAACACATTGTTGTTAACATATGTAAAACCAAATTATGATGTACCACTAGGGGGTATTATAGAGTCACTGCCACTCACAGTACATATATATAGTTCTGGTGAATGAAGTCAGAATATTTGTGAAGCTCTTCAAGCTTGATACATATTGGAAAGTAGCGTAATTTATTGCGCATGAATAAGTGGAAATGCCTATTATTTTTTTTGTATACACTTTTGGCAATCAGTTGTAAAGATAGTAACCGTAAAATATCGGGGAATATGTGACCAGTGGCCTAAACTGAATGACCACATGAAACTAACTGTAGAGATCAGGTGCTCAGTTAAGATTCATTGGAAGAATCTTGATATACTGTAATTACCCCATGAAACTAACAGCTTACAATATCTCATTCATTCAGTTTATTATTGCACAAATGCCTGTAACATATACCAGGTTAGGATTAATTAAAGATATCCAGAGAACCATTTCTTCATGTGTTCATTTAGTGAGTGCAAGTGTATGACTGAGATGCTCATCAGACTCCAATAGATGGCTGTACAAGAGCACTGTATGTCACAGAAAGCTTTACTGTTAAAATTCCAGATGAGTATTTTTCCAAGAAGAGGCAGGCAACATACTGTTTTGTGTTACATTCGTCTCACAAAGTGACAATGACATGAAACTCAAAGAAATTAAAATTCATTTGAGGCTTTCTGACAGTTGCTGTTGCTGTGCATTCTTTACGAATGGGGCAGTAAATAAGGAAAGTGATAGTGGTACATGAAGCACCTTCTACCACACACACCATACGATGTATTTTGGTGTATTGATGAAAATTTGTAGTATAATTGGTGCTGGATTGGTCTTGGAACTGGAAGCCATGCCATTCGTGTTCTCCGTATTCCTCCTCGTTCTGATGCAGAGTGTAACTGAGTTAGCACAGTAGTGGGCAAACACAGTTGCCATTATCATGAGTAGTAATCTGATGTTGAGCTGCCTGTCTGTGTGTGGGTTTCATAAGATTTGCCTGAATAACCCCAAATAAAAGCTGCATGTAAACACTTTTTGATATTAATGTGGATTCAGTGGCATCTGATTCCACTTATAAAATGCTTTTGTTGTGAAGCTTGAACGTTAGTTTTAACTAGGTGCTACCAAATTTGAAAGATTATTCAAAAATAGAGAGAAATTAAACAAGCACATGGTTGTACCAGACTGCCTCCTGCTGCCATTAACCATAAGGGTTATCATTTACCACAGTGTTGTAAATGATCAGCAACTCATTGTGTAGATTATGTATTCAGTAATTTGTTTTATTATGAATGCACATTGGAAAATATTTTAAACAATATTTTGACCAAAGCTTACATTTCGAACATAAATTAGGAAAAATAGCTGACTTGCAAATGACTTATATGTGGTGCATGAAACACTGGGTCTGATACAGCCAGCAGAATATAGTCACATTGAGCATCTTCCTGCTCCTTATTTAGGGTTGACTTTAGAATCCTATTGTCTCAGCATCACATCCTTCGTTTCATACTCCTCACACTATTGTCTTTTTTAAACGTTTTGCAATCTAATTCAGACTGTACTGTCAACTCTTTCTCCGACGCATCATTGAGAAATTCTGTGATAATAGTAAAATGACACACTTGACCTCAGTCATTAGCCACAATTCTTTTCAAATTTTGCACTACAAAAGTTCATCTAGAAACTAAAACATGCTTGTAACATGCTACGAGACCAATTAATTTTTACTTTGGCCAGGGTCGCAGCTGGCTTTGCTGTATATTATTTTTCACGTGAAACCCCATATGTTGTGAGTGCCTGTATGTCTTCATTCCTTTTTTTAACTCATCTAATTTTTATTTGTGTTTAGGAATTACATAACACCCTGGTTCAGAAGCTAGAAGACACAAAGGCATTGTCAATGGAACTTCGGGAGAAACTCTGCAAATTGTGGGACCGGCTTCATGAGAGCTTTGATGCACGGACTGCATTTCTTGATGCACATAGTGGCTATTCAGTCAAAACTATAGAAGCTGTACGTATAGTATTATTTACTTAATACTGAACCCTGTGCTGTTCAATATGTTGTTTTGCTATCAGATGTAATTTATATGGTGTGGACAAAACTAAAATTCCATGTAATTGGCAATGTGGTATCAGGTGAACATACATAACTTTTTTTTAACTTGTGTTCTCCATAAAGGAGGCACATTTAACCAAACTTGATTTTGGTTCTACACTGACAACTCTATTTTCGATTTTCACTGTGAAATACGGACCAACTGCAAACATCTTCAGGAACTACATAATAAACAGAATGTTTAAGAGTGCACAGAGCATAAAGTTATCTGGAATAGGTGCGTAGATTGCCCTTTGCATAGACTCCCAAATCTTTATATAACATGCTAGTTAACACTTGGTGGGTAAGAGAAATAGTCTTGAAAGTGTAACCTCCTTGTTAATTGGAGAATGATAACATCCAGAGACCAACAGAAGTACGCAGATAAAATAAGTGGTAACCTAGATCCACCAAACCTAGAAGAAATAATAACTACCATGAGCAAACTGAAAAACAACCTGGCCGCAGGAACAGACTGTATTCCAGCAGAGCTATTTAAGCAAGGAGGTAGCAAATTGGAACAGATCCTTTTAAAGATGGCTATTTTAGTATGAGAAAAAGAGAAAATGGCCAAACAATGGAAGGAAGGAATAATATACAAGTATATCAGTTAGAATGTGGTAACTATAGAGGGATCACATTACTTAACATGGAATATAAAGTATTTTGCAATATACTATTTGACTGTTTCCTTCCAATAATTCTGAGAGAGATGGGGGCATATCAATGTGGGTTTCCTCTAGGAAAGTCCACTCAAGGTCAGACCTTTGCTCCAAGGCAGTAGTATTCAACCTGTGTGCTGCAGCACTCTGTGTGCAATAAATGACTGGCTATGGTGTCGTGGATTTGTTTCGTAGTTAGTGGCAAAGAAGACAGTTGTCTGAAATTCCATTTGTGGTGTCAACTTATGTGACCTCGGAGAAATTCCACTTTCGATGTTGATCAGCTTGTGTAAGCAGTCATAACCTCAAAGCGGAACTGTTATGTGTTACGCTTAGCACCAGCAGTGATTGTTGCATTTTCATCTAGTTTTTGTTATATTGTGGCTTTGTTATAAAGATAATAAAGAAGATAAACTGTGGGAAAGGTCTTAAATTTGTTAAGTGGAAGTAAAAAGCGAGACCTTCCTAATGGCAACAAGGAAAGTGGTAATGAGGATAGGAAACAAAGGTAGATAAAATACAATAATAGCTACAAAAATTTTGGTTTCATGTGCACTGTTGTGAATAGTGAAGGGTGTCAGCAGCGTGTTTTGTGTTTAAAAGTACTTTCTGTTGAATGTATGCTAAGTAAAGAATTAAAGTAACGTTTAGAAAGTGTTCATAAGACTGACATGGTCAAACCGAGAGAATATTTTTGTAGAAAACTGAATAAAATAAAAGAGCAAAAATTGGTGTGTGGATGAGAAGCAGAAAGGAAAAGAGAGGAGAGGAGAGGAGCAGAGAAAGGGAACAGACTGGTGGAAGCAGTGAGGGGAGGGCAGGTGAATTGTGAAAGGACAGGGGGTGGAAAAGTGGGGTAGATGGTGTGGAGACAGTAGGTTACCCTGTTTTTATCCGTGCCCCACTCTGGACTGTTGCTTCCATTTAATGTGTTTCTGTTGCAATCTGGCCATAGTAGTGGTCATGTGTTTGAGGTGTGCTCCCTTGTGTGAATTTCTCTTTTCTGATTACACTGGATTTGCATTTGAGAGGGCGATGGTTCAAACCCGCGTCCGGTCATCCTAATTTAGGTTTTTCGTGATCTCCCTAAATTGCTTCAGGCAAATGCCAGGATAGTTCCTTTGAAAGGGCACGGCTGATATCCTTCCCTAATCCGATAGGACCCATGACCTCGCTGTTTGGTCCCTTCCCGAAATCAACCAATCTCTCTTCTTAAGAAGACTGGCCAAAGGCTATTATGTAAAAGTCATTTCATTGTGCCTGCCTGCAACTCAGCATGCCATTTTTATAGTGCTCTGTCGTAGCAAATGACAAAATAGACAGCTGAAGGCCAAACAGTTCTAATTGCACAAATATTAATAGAAATATATTTTTGCGTGACAAAATCTGATGATGTAACATGACTTGAAATTTTAAATCACTGAAGTCTTTGTTCTCCATTTCCTGTCTTTCATATACTGTGATTTAAAATTATAAAAAATGGCTCCATGTAAAACCATGCCATTGTTTTGATGTCTTATTTTCAGGAAGTTGATATCCGAAGTGGTCACTAGCAAATCAGTTGTGCTCAGCAAGAAGAGAGAGAGTAAATTGAAAGTAATCGTAAAGTTGAAAGTCGTGTAACAGCAGTGGGAAGCGTTCACGCCTGGGAAAAAATTATTTATGGAGCCCTGCAGTAGGCACAAAATATTCAGAGGGGCCCCTAAGGAAAACTGACACAAAGTGGTGTCACTATGAACCCAAAACCAGATTCCAGTTTCCAGTTTTATTGGTTCCTTGTTATGCCACTCACAAATATGAAACTGATCTGGGGCAATATGAAGAAAATTGAGAATTCGTTTAAGGTGAATTGAGTTTGGCAATCCTGAACTCAACAAATATTTCCTAGACACTGAACCCCACCTCTTTGCTCAATAACAATGTGCGTTCGTCAACCAGGCTAGCAGGACTTCCATTTTGACAGTTATCACTTTTCCCACATAACAAAGTTACTCCACTACAGCCTTGGCATGCATGGAAGTTACATTTGCAACAGAAGCAGGAGTTAATTGATAACATTCCAGAGCCTTAACAGACAGAAACTCTTGTGCCCAACTAATTCAGAAATAAATTTCATACACTGTTTCTTCTTGTGACACCACTGAACCCCCTTACTTAGTGAATCATTTATCGTTAGTACTCCCTTGGTGTCAAACACCGCCCACATCTTGAAAAACTCAACTCTGTATAGTTTGCTAGCCTTAAACTATCCCATATGCCCTCAGAGGAGGGATATCCGACCTAAAACTTTACATTATCCTTCCTCCTTCCTCAGACCATCAAGCAAAGTTGTATTCCAGTACTTACCCATTCAGTTTACACAATACCGGAGTTCATTCCTGTGTGTCTGACCTAAAATTGCACCCCTTCTCTACCCTGCCCTCCCTCCCATCTGTCCTCCAATGAGTCATACTCCTTTAGCTGAACCATATTTAGAGCATGTCCTGTATTCTCACTCACCACCATCTATTGCAGTCATGACATAGGAATTCCCAGTCTGATCTGTGGCAGAGCTTTTTGTGAGAGCAGCTCCATCTCGCATCAGCTGTGTTACCACCACAGCACTGTTTTATATAGGAATGACAACAAGCTGGCTTTTCGCATAAATGACCATCACTCTGCTCCTGCTCCTGCTCATCTTCCAGTGCTGGGATTTCCCTGGCCTAAACCTTTGCTAGTCCACATCGTCAGTAGCTTCTTTTCCACTCCTTTTTTTCTTTCCTTTTTCTCTTGTATTATTACATTCATCCAGTCACAAGTAAATTTACCACAACTGTTGATAGCTGATTGTTTCCCTCTCATGTGCCTACTACTTCATAAGAATTGCCTATTGTTTCTTATTTTAAATATATCAGAGATTGGCATTTTTTTATGTTAATGGCTCATTTGTTAATTATACCTCATGCACATTAGATGCCATCAGGGAATGTTCATTTATTGAAGCCATAAAACTGCAAATTATATATGCGAAGTATATTCTCTCTTTAACTCTTGTGCAAAACATTTAACTTTAACATTATTTTTTCAGCTCAAAACTGAAATAACACGTTGCGAGGAAAAAAAGCGACAGAACATAAAGATTTTCGTGGAGAATATTAGGCAAGAAATTCATAACCTCTGGGACAAATGTTGCTTTGGTGAAACTCAAAGGCGCAAGTTCATACCTTATTTTTCTGACTGTTATACAGAGGATTTACTTGGATTGCATGAACTTGAAATAGAAAGATTAAAAAAGTTTTATGATACAAACAAGTAAGTGTGTGTTAATTAAGTTCATTCATTAAATATGTTGATTTCACAAAACTGTTAGTCAATACGAAGCGTGGCTATAGAATAATGGGACTGATGCTGTTGCAGAGTGAGTACACAAGCACGAAAGATGAATGGCCAGTAGCTGTGAAACATGAAGCCTTCTCAGTCAAATGCAGCATTTCTGTATTGTAATAATAGAGCAGTAAATTGTCATGAATTTTCACGTGTAACTTGGTAAAACTGCTACTAAAATAAGTGTGTGACGAAGACTGTTTATCACATACGTGAGGTTTTGAGTGGTCCAAGCGTTTCCAAGATGGCTGAGAAAATGTTGAAGATGGCTCATGCCCAAATGCCCTTAAATATCAAAAACATATGAAAATATAAAAAAAGTAGGTAATCTGACTCCCATCTGACCGTCAGTATTTGATCATATGCTGAAACTGTAGGAATTTTCAAATAATGTGCAAGGCCAATTTTACATAACCAGTTTAACATTAAAAAAAAAAAAAAACTGAATTATGGAAGAACAAGCCATGGGTTCTGCATCAAGACAATGCACCGGCTCATGCGGAATCATTCATTAGGAAGTATCTAGTGATGTACTATGATACATCAATTTTAGGCCACCCACTTTATTACCTGACCTAGCATCATGTGACTTCTGTCTGTTCCCCAAGGTCAAATCTGCATTAAAGGAACAAGATTTCAGTCTGTTGAAGCAGTGAAAGAAAAAGTGGCATTCATTATCAAGGAGCTCGTGTAGGAAGACTTCCAGCACTGTTTCCGTCCGTGGAAAATTTGCATGAAGTGTTGCAGGGCTAGAGGAGTGGAATATGTTGAGGGTGACAGTAACTTAATATTTGTTTTTTAAATAAAATGTTTTACAGTAGTAGTCCTTTTATTTTATAGCCATACCTTGCATTATTTCATACTAGAAGTTTTATCTTCATTCTACTTCTTAGTAACCTGTGTAGTCAGAGCTCTACAGGCTCATCAATGGTATGTTGTGTGTGATGTCCGTATAAGCATACAAGGGTATGAAAATACATGTATAGTGTATCACTATTGTAGATACGTGGTTTCTATCAGAACATGTCAACTGAGAGAGGAGAAAAAATTTGGATGGTGTGTAGTTGTGAGGGCTCAGATGTTGCAATTTCATCAGAGATGCTTCAAATGAGTTAAAGAAACCTAAGATCAGTGCTAAAAATTCCCTATTTTTATGTCTCTTCCTAGTAAAATTTACTCGCTTCTATGTTCATACTCGAGGTCTTGCTTGACTTCCTCCTGTTTTCTCCCTATTGATAGCTGAGGTGACTGAACGATTTAGAAGTGGAACAAAAGACAGACGGTTCAAACCATGGGTGATATGGAGTTAAGGAAATATTTTAGGCCATTGTGGAGGGGGAGACATGAGAGAGGAAATGCTGACATAATCCACAATCAGCTTTGCTAATACAACTTACAACGTTTAGCTTCGCTGCTCTGTGATGATGGGTCAAGCACGTTTCACAATACTTTTTGCAAGAACAGACCTAATCGGGAATGGTGGCGCTGTGTAGGCAACCAGGAATGAGCCTATCAATTTGTCGATCACTATAGTGTCAAGTTTACATTTATTACATATCTGTTAGTGACAGGAGAATCTCTGTTGTGGCGAGAACACTTTAGATGGATATGTGGTGGTTGTGCAACATGTGAAATATTTGTGACAAGGAAGAATATCAATGTTATTGCTCCTCGTTTCACTTGCAGCAATTTAAGCTGTCATCATAGGTTCTTGTGTAACCACACAGTAAGAAATCGCCACATATTCGGGAATAACCTGCAAGGTATTTGTGACAATGAAGAATATGAATTTTATTGCTGCTCATTTCACCCGCATAAATGTAAGCTGTCCTTGTAGGTTTCTGCCTAACTACGCACTCAGAAATGACCATAAATCCCTAAACAAATAGTCATAAATTTATATCTCGGCCTTCATTCTGTAATCAGACATGTTTAGCAGCATCAAATGTTGCAGAACATACTGTATTACAAATATAGTTGGCATGCATTGGGTTGCTAACATCTAACTCAGCTAACTGTGATGCTATCCACGACACTACAGTTTGCTCCTCAGATTCATGTATTGTGCATTAGTTATCTTAAAATCTCTAGCAACCTTACGTCGTTGATGCTTTACTAATTGATATTTAATGATAGTGTGAGGTATTTGTGATCTGATACTTTCAATGCACCATTGCTTTGAAACAGCATACCGTGCACATAAGTCACACAGTATGAAGGAAATGAATAATAAGAATGCACACAGAGTTCACACAGGTGTTGTTCACAAGCGCTCACAAAAGTGAATAGTTGAAAACCCACTAGTGACATCACTACTGCAAAAGGTAGTGTGGAGCTGCATGAACACTACCACTGAAAACATGTTTCTGTTGGAAACATTAATTCCTATGGTGTTTTGCATCTGTTTATGACTTAGTGTCTGTTCTCTGTTTCTGTCCACACTGGCAGCAAACATTTCTGTGTATTCGCATTGTTCGCAACACTAAATACTAGAAGGTACAAGGAAACAAAATGAAAGACTTTGTCATCGTTCATAACCTGAAGGCCATAAGCTTAAGGTTGTGTTCATCAAAGAATTTTGTAATTGGTTTAAAAATTAAAATACTATTTTGATGGAGAGTTTGTATAGTAGTTGATAATGGTTGATGAAATTGAATTAGTTATTGTATAAGATAGATTTGTTGGTTTGCAAACAGTTGTCTTTGATGAGCGAAAACATACTTTAGAACAAATGGTGGGAAAAACGTGGTTCATACAGGAACTGAATATGGGGAGGGGGGGGGGGGGGGGTGTTAGGAAAGCAATTAGAACAGACAGGCTGTTAGTCTTAGTTTCTTGTCAATGGAGATTCATTCCAGACCCTTGAGTATTAATTACACATTTCAAAGCAAGCTAAGACAAATGATCTTACTCTCATTTCTACACAGTCTTTCTCAGTATTTCGCCAAATGTAACAGCAGTTTTCTGGAGAGCGTCTTGTTTTATTTGCTGTTCTGGTACTGCTTGCTTCCTATATTCCACAAGCAGCCGTCTGCCTGGTACAGAGATAATAACTCGACAGTCTGCTGTCTTGTCCACGGCATCCCACCCCCAACCCCACCCGGAAAAACTTAGTATAGAACTAGAAAACAAAACACCTAATTAATTTATACAACAGACGAAATAATATGACATATAAACATACACTTGCGCTGTGCAGCAGTGACATGAGGTAGCTGGGCTGAAACATTGTTTCTTTTTTCTGTATGGACATTGCTATGGATAGATGTTTAGATATATGGTATCCACGTCATGTAGCCGGAAACATGTTTAGAGCTTATTGTGTACACAATCTGAAGTCTACTCGACCCAACTGAACTGCCATTGGCTAATGAAGGAAACTACACAACCCCACATGATAGATTCCAATGTCTTTCACCGTACTTCACGGTTTTCGGTTTCATTCACAATGTTATTAATTTTTACTTTTTTCTGGGTGAACACAAAGGAAAGGTCCCCCCTGCAGGTTCGGGGGTAAGAATAGGCAAGCGGTATTCCTGCCTGTCGTAAGAGGCGACTAAAAGGAGTCTCAACTGTTTTGGCCTTTAATGTGATGGTCCCCTGAGGGGTTTGACCACTCTATTTCCAAATTTTTCCGTTAGTGCGTACCATTTGGGGAAGGACACCTTACGTGGTGCATCTTAAATCCATCTTGCCCTAAGATATGGCACACCTGATATTTTCATGGAGTTGGACTTACATCAAGCTTCCGGCCACATCCGCTGCAGTGTGTTCCGGATAGCATCCCTTCCCTCCATTGTTCACTTCCATCTTTGCCCTCGTGATGTACATGGATATTTCGACACCCGACATCCAGCACGGTAGCCAGTCCGTTGTGGTGGGGTCGTCATGTACCCTCTTGGTGGTAGCCCCCTGACTACACAGGGATCGCACTGCTGATGCCTGAGCTGCTACCTCCCCACGTATGCCGAGGAGTAGATGCCTATCCCTTTGGGGCATCGGGACTCCCGGCAAAGGCCATCCTGCCAGGTGGTCTTTGCTGCGGCTGGGTGGCGCCCGTGGGGAGAGCCCCTGGTCGGAGTGGGTGGCATCAGGGCGGATGACCCGCAATGAAGCATGGTACATCATCTCTCGCTGGTGGGCCTCCACCAGCAGTCTCTAAGCGATCGAGGTCTAACCTCAATGGAAAGAAATTTGATCAGAGATCATTTCCCTCCCTGGCCACTCCATGGGAGGAAAGTTTGTCCAAAGAAGGCAGTGGAGATTATTCACCCCGGTACCTCATGTGTATGCGAGTAGATGGGGAATCATTTATGTCGACCAAGCCCCAGTTTTTTGTGGAGCATTTAGAGGACAAGTTCGGGGAGGTGGAGGGCTTGTCCAAAATGCGCTCTGGGTCAGTTCTCATCAAAACAACATCCTCTGCCCACTCACGGAGGTTGCTCGCTTGCGACAGGATGGGGGATGTTTCCGTCACCATCACTCCCCATAAGAGTTTAAACATGGTCCAGGGTATTGTATTCCACAGGGATCTTCTTCTGCAGTCCGACGGTGAACTACGCGCCAATCTAGAACGACGATGTGTTCACTTCGTCCGGCGCGTCCATTGGGGTCCGAGGGATAATCAGGTAGCCACCGGTGCCTTCATCTTGGCCTTCGAAGGTGATGTTTTACCCGGAAAGGTCAAGGTGATGGTTTACCGCTGTGATGTGAAGCCATATATCCCTCCTCCAATGCAGTGTTTTAAATGCAGGAAGTTCGGGCACATGTCATCTCGCTGTACTTCCGGCATCACATGTCGAGATTGTGGACGTCCTTCACATCCCAATACTCCATGTGCTCCGCCTCCCATCTGTGTTAACGGCAGAGAACACCATTCCCCCTGCTCGCTGGACTGTAGGATATTCCAGAAGGAACGAAAGATAATGGAATATAAGACCCTGGACCGCCTGACCTACACCGAGGCTAAACGGAAGTATGAGCGGCTCCATCCTGTGGCAATGACGTCGACCTACGCCGCTGCTGCAACAACGGTTCTCGCATCGTCACTTATTGTTGGCTCTAAGATCTGTCAGAATCCACTGGCCCCCTTGGTTGTGGGGGGCACTTCGCTCCCTGTTGCTCCTGCTCCATCTGCTTCAGGAGCAACACCCCCCAACCATCGGGGACATCAGTTCCCCCTTCCCAACCGGAGAAGAGTAAGACTTATTTGGCTACTCTCGCTAGGAGGGGGTCTCTTGGGGACCTACCTTCACAAGTTCCGACCAGTGGAAAAGCGGACACCCGCAAGTGGCTGAAACAACCACCAGTCCCTGGTCGTAGGGCCTCACGGTCGTCGTCCGTCCCTGAGGCTGACCCAGTGAAGCCCTCCAAGCCTGAACCACCGAAGGCACAGCGAGAGAAACAGAAGAAGAAGAAAGTCCCCAAGGCTAACGACATTGCGGTGGCACCCATCCCACCGCTTCCTACAAGCACTGCGTGTGAGGACACGGTGGAGATTCTGGTGTCCGCTGAGGACCTCCATCTTGTCGGTCCCTCAGACGCCACGGAAAGCACTAGCACAGGTGCTCATTCGGAGGCAGCAGGTGACCCAGCGGCGTAATCTGCCTTCCCAGTCCCATCACGCCTTTCTCAGACATGGACAATACCATCCTCCAGTGGAACTGCAGCGGTTTCTTCCACCATCTAGCTGAGCTCCGCCAGCTTATCAGCCTTCACCCTTTCTTCTGCATTGCACTTGAGGGAACTTTGTTTCCAGCAATGCGAACCCCCGCCCTCCGAGGCTATCAGGGTTATTATAAGAACAGGGCAGCTTATGAAAGAGTGTCTGGTGGCGTCTGCATATATGTCCTTAACTCTCTTCACAGCGAGTCTGTCCCTCTACATACAGCTTTAGAGGCTGTCGCTGTTCGGGTGTGGACGCCACAGGCTGTTACTGTCTGCAGTCTTTACCTTCCACCGGATGGTGATGTCTCGCAGCGTGTCCTGGCTGCGCTGATAGCCCAATTGCCGCCACCTTTCTTGTTACTGGGCGACTTAAACACCTATAACCCTCTGTGGGGTGGTTCAGTGGCAACAGGTCGAGGCGCCACCGTTGAGCATTTATTGGCGCAGCTCGATCTCTCGATTTTAAATGATGGTGCCTCCACACACTTCAGTGTGGCGCATGGCACATACTCCACCATTGACCTATCGATCTGTAGCCCTAGCCTCTTACCGTCTGTCCAATGGAGTGTGCATGACGATCTGTGTGGTAGTGACCATTCTCCAATCTTTCTGTCACTGCCGCGGCGTCACTCTTCTGGGTGCACCAGCAGATGGGCTATGAATAAGGCTGACTGGGACTTGTTCTCCTCCATTGCCGCTATTGAGCCTCTCTCTAGTGACGACATTGATGCGGTGGTTCACTCAGTCACTACCAGCATCGTTACTGCCGCAGAATCTGCCATTCCCAGTTCTTCTGGGTCCCCTCGGCGGCGGACTCTGCCTTGGTGGTCGCCTGAGATCGCTGAGGCGATTAAAGATCGCCGGCGGGCGCTACAGCGTCACAAGCGACATCCCTGCATTGAACACCTCATCACCTTCAAACGGCTGCGTTCGCGGGCCCGATGCCTTATCCGCCAAAGCAAGCAGGAGTGCTGGGAGCGGTATATGTCCACCATTGGCCTCCATGTCTCTCCATTGCAGGTCTGGGCCAAGATCCGATGCCTCTATGGCTATCGGACCCCTGTCAGCGTCCCTGCGCTCTCACCGAATGGAGCAGTTTGTACAGACTCCGTCGAAATTGCCAACAGCTTGGCAGAGCATTTTGCTCTTAGTTCCGCTTCTTCCAATTACCCACGGGCCTTCTGCTCCATTAAAGAGCAGATGGAACGTCAGAGCCTTTCTTTTCGCACCCACCATTCTGAATCCTACAATGCTCCATTCAGTGAGTGGGAATTTCACAGCGCCCTTGCCGCTTGCCCTGATACTGCTCCTGGGCCAGATCGCATTCACTGTCAGATGCTGAAACACCTTCCAGTGGACTGCAAGCGACGCCTCCTCGACCTTTACAACCGTCTCTGGGTCGAGGGTGAGTTTCCATCGCAATGGCGGGAAAGCATTGTCATCCCCGTTTTGAAACCGGGCAAGAGCCCTTTGGAGGTGGACAGCTACCGCCCCATTAGCCTCACCAACATTCTTTGCAAGCTTCTCGAACAGATGGTGAGCCGGCGCTTGAATTGGGTCCTGGAGTCTCGGGGCCTTCTGGCTCCGTCTCAGGGTGGATTCCGTAAAGGCCGCACCACCACCGACAATCTGGTGAGTCTGGAGTCGGCCATCTGTACTACCTTTGCCCGCCATCAGCACCTGGTCGCTGTCTTTTTCGACATGCGGAAGGCGTACGATACGACATGGCGTCATCACATACTTTCTACGCTTCATGGATGTGGTCTTTGGGACCCTCTGCCGCTCTTTATCCGAAATTTTCTGTCGTATCGTACCTTCCGCATGCAAGTCGCGGCCTCTCATAGTTCCTCCTGAGTCCAGGAGAACGGGGTACCACAGGGATCTGTCCTCAGTGTCTGCCTGTTTTTAATCGCAATAAACGGGCTCGCTGCAGGGGTGGGAAATTCTGTCTCCGCTTCCCTGTATGCTGACGACTTCTGCATTTACTACAGCTCTACTGGCATTGCAGCTGTTGAACGTCAGCTACAGGGCGCTATCCGCAAGGCGCAGTCTTGGGCTGTAGCGCATGGTTTTCAGTTTTCGGCTGCCAAGACCCGCGTTATGCATTTCTGCCGGTGCGGACGGTCCATCCTGAGCCGCGGCTTTATCTTGCCGATGAACTCCTTGCTGTGGTGGAGACCCACAGGTTTTTGGGTGTAGTTTTTGATGCCCGGCTGACTTGGCTGCCTCATATTCGGCAGCTTAAACAGGCGTGTTGGCGGCATCTAAATGCTCAGAGATGCTTGAGCCACACCCGCTGGGGCGCCGACAGATCTACCCTGTTATGGCTCTACCAGGCGTTAATCCAGTCCCGTCTGGATTATGGGAGCCGGGCTTACGGCTCAGCATCCCCATCTGCGTTGCAGGTGCTGGACCCAATCCTCCACAGCGGGATACGCCTTGCCACTGGTGCTTTCCGTACCGGCCCTGTGGACAGCATACTAGTGGAGGCAGGTGTCCCTCCGCTGCGGTTACGGCGCCAACATTTGCTGGCCACTTATGCTGCCCATGTTTTCAGCTTGCCCGGGCATCCTAACTATCGGCTACTATTCCCAGAGTCGCACGTCCATCTTCAAGAACGTCGATCCAGGGCTGGCAGTACGATCGCGGTCCACGTCCGAGAGCTTCTCTCCGGGCTTGGGGCCTTACTTCTTCCGCCTCCTTTCAGGGCACCTCTGCGTACACCCCCATGGTGTGTGCCTCACCCTCACCTTCAGCTGGAATTGGCACAGGGCCCAAAGGACTCAGTCCCTCCAGAGGCCTTCTGCCACCGCTTTGTTTCCCTCCTTGCAATGTATCAGGGTTCTGGCATTGCGTACACTGACGGCTCGATGGTTGCTGGTCGTGCCCGTTATGCGCTTACTCTAGGGGACCATTCCGAACAACGTTCATTGCCGGCTGGCTGCAGCGTTTACACTGCTGAGCTGGTCGCCATCTTTCATGCCCTAGAGTATATCCGCTCCTGCTCAGGTGAGTCCTTCGTGATCTGTAGTGATTCCCTGAGCGGTTTACGAGCTCTCCACCAGTGTATCCCTCATTCTCGTCTGGTGATGGCTATCCAGGAGTCCCTGCATACTCTTGCCCATTGCGGCCGCTCTGTGGTCTTTGTGTGGACTCCCGGTCATGTCGGTATCCCGGGCAATGAATATGTTGGCCGCCTGGCGAAAAAGGCCATCAGTAAACCATCTATGGACATTGGTCTCCCAGAGAGTGATTTGCGAGCAGTCCTCCGCCGAAAAGTTTTTGCGCTTTGGGACGCTGAATGGCGCGATCGGATCACGCCCAATAAACTCCGTGCCATTAAGGAGACGACGACTGTGTGGCGGTCATCCATGTGAGTCAACCGCAGGGACTCAGTCGTCCTTTGTCGGCTCCGCATTGGCCACTCTTGGCTGACACACAGTTACTTACTGCGACGGGAGGAGCCTCTTCTGTGTCGCTGCGGGGCGGCTTTGACAGTGGCCCACATTTTGTTGGCCTGCCCCCTTTTAGCTGTGGTCAGGCAGACATTTGCGTTGCCTGATACGCTCCCTGCCCTTTTAACTGATGACCCTGCTATGGCTGGCTTAGTTTTAAGTTTTATTCGGGATGGGAGTTTTTATCATTTAATTTCAGTGTTTGTTTTATTTTATTGTTTTGTGTTGATTCTGGCCTTTGGCCTACGGTTTTAAACTGAGTTTTTAATGTGTTCTCGGTGGTTGGCTTTTCCTTTTTTATTCTATGGTCGGCCAACCACCGCCACACTCCGTGTGATTTTAATTTGTTATGTCTGTTCTTTGTCTGAGTTTTTCTTGTCCTGTGTTGTCTGTTGTCTCTATTATCCGTTTTTTTTTACTCTGTGTGGTAGTTTTTAAGTTCTGGAACAAGGGACCGATGACTGTTGCAGTCTGGTCCCTTTAATCCCACAAACCAACCAACCAACAAAGGAAAGGTGTCCCAAACACACTTGTTTTGACATGTGATTTGTGGTCATAGAATGTCGGAAAATAGCTTGATTATCTTGTACCCAGACACCAGTTTCAATTTTTTGACGAGTTTTTACTTGCTGCTACACATCCGTGATTTTTTAAAGGATTGATTGATTTCATTTCCGCAAACTATTGTATAAGCTTTGTATTTTACATTTAATTTTTTTTCACTTACACAGATTCTATACCGTGTATTGGCGAGGTTTGCAATTTTTAATCACATGTAAGACTTACATATGTTTTTCTTGTATTTTGGGGGTTTTAACGGTTTTCACAATTTTGTGGTTTTTAAGTCTGGACCCCCACGGAAAGGTAAAATAGGGGTTGCACTGTACCACTCTGTGTGGCCTTGCTGCAATGGTAACGCCGTTTCCCGTCATATCATCAAAGTTAAGTGCTGTCGGGCTTGTCCAACACTTGGATGGGTCACCATCTGTGTCTGCAGAGTGCCGTTAGCAAACAAGGTGCGCTCAGCCTCTTTTTTTCTGGCCAGTTGAGGAGTTGCTTTATTGAGAAGTAGCAGCTCCAGTCACAAAACTGACAACAGCTGGGAGAGCGATTTGCTGACCACACCCCCCACTCCATATCCACATCCAGGGACACTTATCAGCTGTCGATGACATGGTGGTCAATCAGTACCTTTGGGCCGTTTGAGGCCTTTTGGACGGAGTATCTACATACGCAGGTTCCTTTTTACTTCATGATGATGTTTATAAAACATTAATCTGTCACTGAATCTCTGTCTTATGTAAATAGTAAATATCACACATTGTGAGCTGTTATCCTGTATTCTTGATTCTTTTTTATAAAAGATCATTTTTAATGTATGATGTAACAAGTTGTCAGGGGAATATAATGTTACTTCTTGCCTACCATTAGTAGCTTTGACTTTTAAATGTGTTTATGAGCTAGACAACCAGACAGAGAAAACCTCACCCAAAGAAATTGAAACAAACTATAATTCTGGATTTTTCATCAAAAAGTGTGAGCTAACAGGGTGTTCATAAAAAATAAAACTGAAGTATGTGCTTAAAAGTAACTTCCCATTATTTTCATTACCTGCAATTTATGTCCCCTGGAAAGTGTGAGAGAGGGGTTTTGCTTTATATTTGAGATGTTTAGCAGTCCATAGCCTCACAAACGAGGTAAACATTGTTGTTACAATTTTTTACTCTTGCTCTCTCTCATAATAGTGTGACCAACAAAAACAGTTACATTGTCCCAGTATGGCATCTCGAATAGGATGAGGTTTTGTATTGGATTGAGTTAGTGTGAGGAACAAAGAGGGTTGGAGTGAAGGGGTGCTAACAGCTGTGAGGAAGAACATGGTGTATGCAGATAGAAATGTGATACCTGGAGCACGCCATGGTGCAGGCAGTAAGTTGCTTGTTGTACACCATGAAATGGATGATTGGGGTGTTGTAGATAAAATAGAGGAACTAGAAGCCTGCAGAGAGAAAAGTGTGGTTGTAGATTAATTGAATGTGTTGCTAAGGAGAATTCTCGTCTATGTAATTTAGTTAAGCTGCTATTGGGAGGAAGATTTAGATGGCATTGGTTATAATGCACGTTGTGCTCAGCTACATGTTCTGCCACCATTTGTCAGTGGCCATTTATTGGTATTGGCATCTGTTTGGAGGCTATGACCACATAAAAGGCTGGGTGGAAGCTACAAAATAATTGGTAATTAACATGACTGCTTCTAGTAGTGTTCCTTCCTTTAATAAGGTAGTCTGTGCTTGTGACAATACTTAATTGGATGTGCTGGTTTGGTGCATTGTACAGGTCTTGCATCTGCATATTTTGTAGACACTTGATCAATACTGCCTTCAAGCCCACCTTCCTACTGACCTCAGTCTTCACTAGCTCCTGACCTTCACCCCTGTTCCCCTGACTCCTACTTCTCTCAGACACACACTACACCCTGCACAATCTCCCTCTTTCTCTATTCTATATCCCGCATTCCTTGCACGTCAGTGTGACATATAAATAATTTGCTGTAATGTAATAGTTATTGTATGTACTGTTGCAGCTATTTTTCTGCAGTTTTTATGGCCTCCTCCCTCATTTCTTATGAGCCTTCTGTGAATTATGTAGTATCTCTCAGGTTCCAGTTCTGTGTTTATATCATTAGACATGCTGCATTTTTCACAGAAATAAGTATGCTACCGCCATGAGCATCCATTGTATTTTTCTGGAGTATTTCTGTTCACTATATAAAATGTTGTTGCTGTTTGTGATGTCAAGCCCACTTTCAGTTCCAAGAATTAAGTATTTGTACTACCCGCACCAAGTCAACCTGTGTTTTTGTTCTAAAAATATTGGAATTGGCTAATACTAAGTTCATCGTATCAAATGGAAAAATTCGCTTTAGAAAGAAATGGAGACTCATTGGCTGGCCAGTACATAAATTCAGGGGATAAAATTTCCAGGAATGTTGATGTACACATGCAAGTACAAGAAACTATCCAATCTTTCAGAAGTTTTAGTTTCTTCCTTGAGGAAGAAATGAGGAGAGGTTGGGAATGATTAAAAAAGAAAGGGCAAGTCACTGATACCCCAAGATGTTGAGTAGTCGGTTCTTCTGACAGGAACTGTGAGGCATGTTGAACTGAGCAAATGTAATGTTAAAACTCGTGTGTATGAAGTGTTACTGCATTATGAAAGAGATAAATATATTCTGATGCTCTGCCTCATATAGTAAAAAATTAGAAGTAGATTAGACTTTCCCCAGTACAGAAGAAGTTGACAAGTTAAAGTCCACATTACATGATGAATTATACAGCTGTTTTTGACACTGTATTTAAATTACTTAGTCAAAATTACTGGTTAATGGTGGACAAAGAAAACTTATTCACAAGCTAACTCACTGGAAGTGGGAACATTCCTTTCTGGCTTAGTCCCTTGACAGGACTGAGTAATCATTGCTGATGTCAGTGATTAGGGACCAGGAACATTTGTATCATGCATTAGATGCAAAATATGCGGAAGTTCTGCCTTCAATTGTGAACTTACTTAATAGACACTATTTCATAGTGAGTCAAACCCAAATGAATTATTTTATCAGAGGTAGCTGAAATAGCCGTGTTTACTGCATATAAATATTGAAAATTAACCAGTTTTCAGTTACTGTTAGTGTTCATCATCTGGTGAAGACCAATTTGGAAAGATAACGTGTGTAAAAATCTGTTTGCAAAATAGAAAGTGCGTGAATGCAACGACATATCAGTGCACTCAATGTTCCAGCTCCATGTCATTTGTGGGTGGCTGAATGACCTGTTTAACATAAAAGCCTAATGCTACCTAATACTCATGCGACCTATTGATAATAACACACACATTTGTTTCTTAGCTAAAGATCAAAAGTTGGAATAGTACAGACACTTTTTAACATGGAAAATTAGATAGCAGGTGTTAAGAACTGTGACTGCATCAAGTACCACTAGAGGTTGTGTCTGAACTACAGTGTTAACTATACAATACTAGCCTTAACAAGCAATTGTGCAGTAACCATCCCGAATGCTTTGTGTTATGCATTGCTCATTGTTTTCTTATTTTGAAATAAGTGAAGTGAATAATTCTGGGCCATCACAGATTTCATACCATATGGCAGAACTTGCAAATAAAGACTTTGGTAAATCAGCTTATATGTCTACTTCAGCATTGTCTTTGTATACTCGTAATAAGAGAAAAATATCTCTAATTGAGTCTGTATTCATTTGGGTTAAAGGTAAAGGAGTATGTGAATATGCAAAGTTTGTTGGTGACTGTACTTTGTACTTTCATAAATAAATTGATCATTATCCTTAAAACACTAGAAGAGATCGGCGATCCCAGTGGCAATGTGCTACTTCTGCTTTTGCAGAACATGAGTGTAGGCTGCAGCCCTGCGAAAGGGAGGTGGGGCTTGTTTCCCCACACTGCTCCTCACCCCTGCACCTCCACGTACAATGGCTACAGTGAGCCAACCATTACCATGATCGAAAGTATCGTTAATGTCAATACTAAAATTAAGTCTGCAACCACAGAAAACACAAGGTCCGTCGACAAGTGCAGTAGCAGCAACACTCTTAACTGGTATGCGGTTCTTCTTGTCTCCAGCTGTTGTGGCGTTCTCGATAGTTTTATAAACTGTCTGTTTACAACGGCGAGTTGTGAATATGTAAAGTTTGTTGGTGACTGTACTTTGTACTTTCATAAATAAATTGATCATTATGCAAACCAATCTGTAGCGTCAGCCATTAACCGGACATGGGTACATCACGAACCTGGGGGCTCAAGGATGCAACAGTTTCATTATGTAACCACTCTTATCGCTTGACCTTGTTGACCTCTCGCAGCTGAGGCCGGCTGACTCAATCGTGGCGGCACGCCAGCGGACGCGCACGCATAGAACACCTAGTGTGCGCGTCCGGGATAACGATCCGCTGGCATTGTGAAAATTTTCTAAGTCAAAGCTACCGCATATACTATATAAGCAAGCGAGAGCCGCGCAGTGGCTCATTCGCGCTGCTGCTGCTGCACAGGCAACTGCATTGAACGCCGCCACGATGCCTTACAGGAGATTTCGTCGCCGTTGTAAACAGACAGTTTATAAAACTATCGAGAACATAGTTCACCACAACAGCTGGAGGCAAGAAGAACCGCATACCAGTTAAGAGTGTTGCTGCTACTGCGCTTGTCGACGGACCTTGTGTTTTCTGTGGTTGTAGACTTAATTTTTCTATTGACGTTAATGATACATTCTCTCATGGTAATGGTTGGCTCACTGTAGCCATTGTATGTGGAGGTACAGGTATACCTAGTGTTCCTGGACTTGAAAGTTTTGTTGATAGAGACATTATTGCCTATCGTACCTACCATATGGCAGAACTTGCAAATAAAGACTTTGGTAAATCAGCTTATATGTTCACTTCAGCATTGTCTTTGTATACTCGTAATAGGAGAAAAATATCTCTAAATGAGTCTGTATTCATTTGGGTTAAAGGTAAAGGAGTATGTGAATATGTAATGTTTGTTGGTGACTGTACTTTGTACTTTGATAAATAAATTGATCATTATGCAAACCAATCTGTAGCGTCAGCCATTAACCGGCCAAGTGCCTCGTCAATTCTATCTGTAACATTGTCAAGCAAGGGTCACACAGCTATGAATGCCCACAAAAGATTAAAATTGATGTTCTGCAGATTTTGTAATCATCTAAACGGGCAGGAAAAGATAAGTAATGCCCAGAAATAACTTAAATTGGAGACGCGTTCGGTTCACTGTCAGGAGGAGGTTGCTGCTTTTTCACCGAACAATCATTTTTTGGAAGCTTAAGGACAACTAAATAAATAAAATAAATGGCATGGGAAAAATATACCTAAAAACAAAGATGATGTGACTTACCAAACGAAAGCGCTGGCACGTCGATAGACACACAAACACAAACATACACACAAAATTCAAGCTTTCGCAACAAACTGTTGCCTCATCAGGAAAGAGGGAAGGACGAAAGGATGTGGGTTTTAAGGGAGAGGGTAAGGAGTCATTCCAGTCCCGGGAGCGGAAAGACTTATCTTAGGGGGGAAAAAAGGACAGGTATACACTCGCACACACACTCATATCCATCCGCACATACACAGACACAAGCAGACATTTGTAAAGGCAAAGCTTCTGACATTTGGCATTACCCCCCCAACGGCCTCACACTTAAAGTTCCCATCTCTGGCTGCAACCCTTCTTTCCATCAGTCCCTATACCAGTTCCAAACTGAAAAATCCATTGCCCTCACCCACCCAATCCTTCACCTACACATCAAATCAGCCAATGAACACGCCCGTCAACTCCTATCCTTGATAAAAGTCCTCAATCTTTCCTCTCCCACATCCACACCGGCTGTTCAGAGCATCCTCCTACAGGCCAACCGCAAATTAGAACAGCATGCCACCCTCCACCTTAAAAAACTATCCAATCTCCTGGTTTCCCACCTCCGGAAAGGCAACTCACTCACCCTTCACAACCTTTCCAGCAAACCTCAACCTCCTCCTCATTGCACACAAACCCAGTCTCTCCCATCTACTCAATCTCGCACTTCCAGCTACACTCCCTCCAAAACCTCAAAATTCCAATCAACACAATCTGGAACCACAACACCTTAACTCAGTAGTTAACCTTTCCTCCAAACCTCTCTCCCAATCCGAAACCTCTGTCCTATCCAAAGGCCTCACCTTCAGCCCCACTCCCAGATTCAGCCAAACAGCCCTCGTCAAAGATTTACTGTCCTACACTCGTACTCTATGCTGGAAATATCACTTTTCCACGAAGAAAAATGATCCTAATCCTACTCCTAATGATCCAACTCCCCAAGACACCATCCAAATTGAACCCTGCCTGGAACAGTTCCGTCCTCCGTCACAGCGGGACCCACCTCCTCTTCCTCAAAATCACCCCCTCCAAACCTTCCAGGAATTTCTGACTTCCAGCCTTGCCTCTCAGTCCTTCTTAAAATACCTTAATCCTACTCCCAACATCACCACTGCTGAAGCCCAAGCTATCCGTGATCTGAAAGCTGACCGTTCCATTGTCATTCTTCCGGCGGACAAGGGTTCCACGACAGTGATACTTGATCGTCGGGAGTATGTGGCTGAGGGACTGCGTCAGCTTTCAGACAACACCACATACAAAGTTTGTCAAGGTAATCCCATTCCTGATGTCCAGGCGGAGCTTCAAGGAATCCTCAGAATCTTAGGCCCCCTACAAAACCTTTCACCTGACTCCATCAACCTCCTGACCCCACCGACACCCCGCACCCCTACCTTCTACCTAAAATTCACAAACCCAATCATCCTTGCCGCCCCATTGTAGCTGGTTACCAAGCCCCCACAGAACGTATCTCTGCCTACGTAGATCAACACCTTCAACCCATTACATACAGTCTCCCATCCTTCATCAAAGACACCAACCTCTTTCTCGAACGCCTAGAATCCTTACCCAGTCTGTTACCCCTGGAAACCATCCTTGTAACCATTGATGCCACTTCCTTATACACAAATAATCCGCACGTCCAGGACCTCGCTGCGATGGAGCACTTCCTTTCACGCCGATCACCTGCCACCCTACCTAAAACCTCTTTCCTCATTACCTTAGCCAGCTTCATCCTGACCCACAACTTCTTCACTTTTGAAGGCCAGACATACCAACAATTAAAGGGAACAGCCATGGGTACCAGGATGGCCCCCTCGTACGCCAACCTATTCATGGGTTGCTTAGAGAAAGCCTTCTTGGTTACCCAGGCCTGCAAACCCAAAGTTTGGTACAGATTTATTGATGACATCTTCATGATCTGGACTCACAGTGAAGAAGAACTCCAGAATTTCCTCTCCAACCTCAACTCCTTTGGTTCCATCAGATTCACCTGGTCCTACTCCAAATCCCATGCCACTTTCCTTGACGTTGACCTCCATCTGTCCAATGGCCAGCTTCACACGTCCGTCCACATCAAACCCACCAACAAGCAACAGTACCTCCATTATGACAGCTGCCACCCATTCCACATCAAACGGTCCCTTCCCTACAGCCTAGGTCTTCGTGGCAAACGAATCTGCTCCAGTTCGGAATCCCTTAACCATTACACCAACCACCTGAAAACAGCTTTCGCATCCTGCAACTACCCTCCCAACCTGGTACAGAAGCAAATAACCAGAGCCACTTCCTCATCCCTTCAAACCCAGAACCTCCCACAGAAGAACCCCAAAAGTGCCCCACTTGTGACAGGATACTTTCCAGGACTGGATCAGACTCTGAATGTGGCTCTCCAGCAGGGATACGACTTCCTCAAATCCTGCCCTGAAATGAGACCCATCCTTCATGAAATTCTCCCCACTCCACCAAGAGTGTCTTTCTGCCGTCCACCTAACCTTCGTAAACTCTCATTTCATCCCTATGAAATCCCCAAACCACCTCCCCTACCCTCTGGCTCCTACCCTTGTAACCGCCCCCAGTGTAAAGCCTGTCCCATGCACCCTCCCACCACCACCTACTCCAGTCCTGTAACCCGGAAGATGTACACGATCAAAGTTAAAACCACGTGTGAAAGCACCCACGTGATTTACCAACTGACCTGCCTACACTGTGAAGCTTTCTATGTGGGAATGACCAGCAACAAACTGTCCATTCACATGAATGGACACAGGCAGACAGTGTTTGTTGGTAATGAGGATCACCCTGTGGCTAAACATGCCTTGGTGCATGGCCAGCACATCTTGGCACAGTGTTACACCGTCCGGGTTATCTGGATACTTCCCACTAACACCAACCTGTCAGAACTCCGGAGATGGGAACTTGCCCTTCAGTATATCCTCTCTTCTCGTTATCCGCCAGGCCTCAACCTCCGCTAATTTCAAGTTGCCGCCACTCATACCTCACCTGTCTTTCAACGACATCTTTGCCTCTTTACTTCCGCCTCGACTGACATCCCTGCCCAAACTCTTTGCCTTTACAAACAACTCTTTGCCTTTACAAATGTCTGCTTGTGTCTGTGTATGTGCGGCTGGATGTGTGTGTGTGTGTGTGTGTGTGTGTGTGTGTGTGTGTGTGTGTGTGTGTGTATACCTGTCCTTTTTCCCCCTAAGGTAAGTCTTTCCGCTTCCGGGATAGGAATAACTCCTTACCCTCTCCCTCAAAACCCACATCCTTTCGTCTTTCCCTCTCCTTCCCTCTTTCCTGATGAAGCAACCGTTTGTTGCGAAAGCTTGAAGTTTGTGTGTATGTTTGTGTGTCTATCGACCTGCCAGCGCTTTCGTATGGTAAGTCACATCATCTTTGTTTTTAGATATATTTTTCCTGCGTGGAATGTTTCCCTCTATTTATATAGTTTCACGGAAGTAAGGCTTTGTTTGTCTTCATTCATGTAGTGTGACAACCACTTAAATTTGTGCATCTAATCATTTACAGACAAGAAAACAGATGCAAATTTTGGTACAAGTAGAAGCTAATTTTGCCAAAAATAGATGCTAAATTTTCTGGTCCCTTCAATTGACTGTGCCTGGTGTAAAGTTCTAAAATCTTGAGTTTGCTACGGACCACATGTGCAGACATTGGGGACTGCAGCATAGTCAACTAACATTGGTAGTTAACCTATTCTCACCAAACTAACTTACTACAGTAATGGACTGTGTGCCTTGATAATCTCTGCTTTTTTTAGCTTTGTTTTCGTGGCACCCTGTAAAGGTTGCACAAGGACCTAATATTTTTCTTGTTGGTGTTCTCCCACAGGAGAGACAAAATATCTAAAAGGAAAAAGGCTATTTACTTTTTACAATACCTGCACTAGTAAAAAGCCTACACTATACAGAAATAAGTATGTAAATAGATTAACATTTTTTATTAAAAGTGTTTCAACAGGGAACAAGTCAGAATTACGTTGAGGAAAATAATTTTCTAAGATACAAAGGAAGTGTATATATAAAGGATGATTTTGCTAAAAAACTGCAACAAAAAATCCCTGAGAGGCTGAAGAGCTGGAAAGGTCATATGGAAATATATTCCAGGAGAGGTGCCTGAAGGTGGAGATAAGATCTTTGACAGCGTAGGTTTCAGTGTCTAAGACACATACGAGAACACGCAAGGCAAGTGAGAAAGTTCTAATGGTACGGTGGCACAAACCATCAGCCCTGGTTCAGACTCAATGTATGGTCAGGATAAGTGATGTCACAATGCCTCCCTCCACATGGAAATGCAGAAGTGTGCTGGAGCCATCATGTAGTAGTCACATTCTCCTTTGTACCACCAAAGGCATGTCTTTCATCACCAGAGGAGACAGAGTCACCTGCAGGAAGTGCAGATATGCTGCATCTCTGGGGCATTGTGGAAATATGTCTGGTTCTGGTAGGTGGTCATCAATAATCACCGGCCACACGTTGAGGCTGAACCAGTGCTGATTTTTGCAGCCAACCTATCAGTAAATTACTAGTATAGACAGAACCTATCCATTTGTGTGGTGTGTTCTCACTTGTGCTTTCAATCTCTGAAACCTACACTGTCAAAGATCATTTATCTCCATCTTCAAGTGGGTAAGTGGGTTTACCTCTGTTGAGGTGCATCACACACACACACACACACACACACAATCACACCACCACCACCATTCAGGTGTGAAACTCCTCACTAGACAGCTCTAACTACACACACAATTTTGATGCTATCATGTAAGCAAAAACAACGTCCTCACAATAGGTGAAACTCAGTTCCCAAATAAATCATCAAGGGCTCTGCGGTAGATTAATTTGCCATTAGCAGTAGAATGAATCCAGAGTGTCGCTCATGTAAAAGGGCTTAAGGGGACACTACATCTCTTGTCAAGATCAAGAAACTTGCTTCAAGAATCTAAAATTAATGCAAATTTGATAGCCATTTATAGAAAAACATCAAACTAAAATATTGATAGTAATCACCCAAAACTTCATGAAAACTTTATAAAGGGGGTCACAATTAGACAGATCCGAGGTAGAAAATACTCCCTCAAATGAATGCCAGGCTTTATAAAAAAAGGTCAGTGTGTTATACATTATTTGCGTGAGGACAGGTCTTTTTGTACCAGCTCCTGTGACTTTTGGGCTTTATACTGTAATTTTTAAATTAATATGAAAAGTTAAAGCAGATATATTATTAGGTTAAATGTTATTAGCAAGTAAAATAATAGAACATCTGTGTGATATATCCAGGTAGAGTGTTCTAATGAAGTATCTTTGTTTTCAGGCCTTTGTTTCAGTTAATGGAGAAGCGTCAAAAACTTTGGGAGAAAATGATTGCCTTGGAAAGTAAAGCTAATGATAGAGATCGTTTGTTTAACAACCGTGGAGGTCAGTTACTTCGGGAAGAGAAGGAAAGAAAAGTTATACAGAAGGTACATGTTCTGTTAATATATGTGTGTATCAAACACTAAGATTTAAACCACATGGCGGATCCCCAATGGTAAGTCAAAGATGATTTGTAAGACCTTGCAACACCCGATGTTCGCTGCCTCCTTTGTGTCAGTTGTTAAACAGCCAGTACAGAAAACTGATGCTGCTACACAAACGAAGATAGCTTGTATTAGTGCTAGCACCTGTATTTACCAGTGTACTTGCGCTGCTGCAGTTATTCACGGCCTATACTTCCTCCCAAAACATCACCTAAGTCTGTGGTTGCTAATGTTGTGGAGCTCCCTGCTCCCCCTAAGGTTCAGTCTGGTCCAACATCCAGTGCTGCCATTACCACTGTTGCAGTTGTGGCTCCAAAGCCTACCCAGGTCAAAAAAACCAAGGTCAGGCATCCATCACTAACAGAGTTGGGAGATAAACAGTCTGACGATATCAATGTCATCCTATCTGATGTCTCTCTTGACTCTTTGGTAGAGTTAATGGATGTTGATGTCAGATGGGGGCAGTCATCTCACCCCAAGATTGAGCCTCCAGCCATTAAGGGCTCTCCTCCCTGGCAGAAAGACATTGTGAAAGTACAACCACTGTGGTAGGTGGCTCCCATATTACAGTGGAATGTTAATGGGTTCAGGACATATGTGGAGGAACTGAAACTGCCAGCCTTTGCTTGCGAGAAACACATTATAAAGCCCCCTGACACTCCTTGCTTTGGGGTCGGGTTTTAGAGTGCCTCATTACATCTCACAAGCTGTGCATCCTCAACATGGGTAATCGCACTCGTTTCTGTACTGCTGGTGGGTCATTCTCAGCCACTGACCTCTTTCTGCTCTCCAGGCCTTGCAGACTGTTCAGTGGGAGGTCATTGACGACCTTCGTTCTAGTGACCATTTCCCAGTCCTCATTCAACTGCTGAGTGGAACATTCCCTGAAGAGAAAGTCAGCATGTTTGAACACTTTCTCAGCATCCATGAACAGGTGGACGACATCACGTGAGTAATCCATCATGCAACTGACCTATTGATTCCTCAGGTCATCTTAGGAAGTGACCAGTACATTGGTGGACAGATAAGTACTGTTCAGTAATTTGAGACAGGTGTGCGGCTCTTAGACTGTTTAAATGCCCCCCCCCCCCCCTCCTCGTAGCCGTGCAAGAGCCAAGACTCAACATGTAATTGAGGAGAGCAAGAAAAGGTAATGCCAAGCATTCCTGGACTCTATTACTAATTCCACTTGTTCTCCAAAACTACAGGAAGCCATCTGGAGGATTTTCAATAAACACAGTGGTTCACTTATTTATAGCAGCAGTGCTGAAACAGAGGCATCTCCAAACAATGCCTGGAGAAATTGCTCAGATGCTGGCAGAGCATTTTGTGAAAACCACTGCCAATACCAGCAAAGATCTGGCATTTTGCCACTACCATGTGACTGTGGAGAGGAGCAAATTGGATTTCAGATCCCACAATTGTGAGTCTTACAATTACCCTTTCTCCATGTGGGAGCTGGAATCTGCACTGTCTGAGACTTGTTATACTGCACCTGGTCGCGATCAAATCCAATACTGCATGCTTCGATACTTGCCAGCAGTGTCAAAGGAAATCCTTCCTTGAATGTTATAATTTAATATTGCAGTCAGATCAATTCCCTGACTTGTGGAGTGAGGCAATTTTGGTACCTCTCCACAAACCACAAAAGGTCTACACATGTCACAGTAGTTATCAGAGAATCACCTTAACAAGCTATGTAGGAAAGATCCTGGAGTGAATGGTTAACTGTTGTCTGGTCTGTTTGTTTGAGACAATGCAACTCCTTAACTATTCTCAGTGTGAATCCAGAGATTTCAGCCCACTGTCGACAGCCTGACCCTGCTAGAGGCGGCTGTTCAGCAGGCTTTCCTACATAAACATAACTGTTTCAGCATATTCTTAAATATAAGTGAGGTGTAATACTCTATTTGGAGACACTATTATTGCACAGCTGCATCAGTGGGGCTTTTTTGGCCACCTCCCCATCTTCATACAGTCTTCCCTGCTTAACGGTTTTCTAGAACCTGAGTTGGTGACACAGTCAGATCACTTTGAGCAGGCGAATGATCACCCTTAGGTTAGTGTTTTAAGTGTTGCCCTGTTTGCTGTAGCCCTCAACAATATTACATATACAGTGTGTAAACTTTTAGATGACAGACCTCTCCCTAGTCCTGAATCGGTAGAAGTCGGTAAATGTCGGGAGGCTTCTGTAGGCACGCAGTTTCAACTGCTGCCAACATTACGTAGCTGACTGTGTTGTACAAGGTAGCCACTGTCGTCTGCTTCGTTATTGTTTTGCACTGTAAGGTTCTGCATGTTTTTATTGTGCAGTTGTGCTAAACATTATCAAAATGAGTGAAGAGGCAGTTGCTGGCCCATCTCGGGAGTCGCCAACAACCCCTACTGGTAGGCCTACGGTTAGAAGGAAACCAGTATTACGTAGCGATGCTCGCAAAATTATATGTGCTGGAGCCAGTTAATGTGGAGCAAATCCAGGGTTTTACCATCTGCCACCATGGTTACTGCAAAGGCCTGGGGTGAATTTCAATTCAATGCAGTACAGAAGGAATTGCATTCATCCTCCTGTTTCTAATGCAACATTTTCTAACATTTTATATGAGCACCACAACTGTGTATCTGTCTTTGTGAATGGTTCTAAACAGGGGGACTCTGTAGGTTGCTCTGTTGTTTTCCCAGATAATGTCCTCAAGGTCCAACTACCTCAAGAATTTACTGTCTTCAACACAAAATTGTATGTGATCTTGCAGGCAATGGAGTATACGATACATTCTTGCAGTGCTAAATTTATCGTCTGTCCTGATTCTCTGAGTGCCCTTCACTCACTCTAACATTTGTACCAAGCAGATAAAGTTATCCAGGATGCCCTCCTCCAGCTACGACAACTGTGGAAGGAGGTGTCTTTTCTGCTGCGTAAGGGCACATGGGTATTTTGGGGAATGAAAGGGTGGATCTACCAGTGAAGGAGGTGTGTTGTGATACTCAGTTATTTCTTGTGCCATCCCCCTGCATACTAACACATCACTGTTGAGGTGCAAAGTAATGTGTAGTTGGGAAGACGAGTGGCTGGAACTGACAGACTATAAGCTCTGTCTAGTAAAGCCAACAACACGGCCATAGCTACCTCTTTCCACCCACTTTGATGGGATTAGGTCCTCCTTGCTCTTTTTTTTTAAGACCAGCGGGCCATGGCGGATTTGCCAAAAGATATCCCTTCTATTTTAAATAACCTTCAAATGGATGTGGTTCAAGTTTTGTGAATTGTCCAACATCTTTTCCAAGATTTTAGAGTGATGATTTTTGTGTGTTAACAGGGTCATTGGCTCATCCACATTTTTTGTAAGTAGTCAGCCAGTGACATTTGTCTGTGCCTTTCTTTTAGCTGCTTTCTCATTTTACTTGTGTTTCAATCTCATGTATAGCTTCTTCTACTTTTTCTCCACTGTTTTGGTACATGTGTGATAGGATGGTTTTGTGGTCAATTAGAGTGCATGAGTGTGGAAAATTTTTTTGAGGTTTTAGCCACATTCATTTGTTTTAATGAGTGTAAGGGTGCTGATAACCTCACCATTGAGCACCCATAACCTACGCGTGTGCGTTTATTGCCAACAGAAGTCCAAAAATTGTAAGAGTGGCAGAACTTGGTCAATGAAAGATTCTCTCATATTTGGTGCATGCCACCAATACTGTTCTAGAGTACTGCTCGAGGAGGTATCAGTTTTAAGAAGAGTGATGTATAGGAACTAATAAATTCTCGCTGAGCTGTCAGAACTTTTTTAGAGGTCTGGCTCATCTCACTTTGAGTAACTGTGTTATCCCATACTAAATTATATATGATTTACATTAACTTGGATGCAGTGCTTTTTGAATTTTGTTGTTGTGCTTGCAATGTTTGTGTTGTCTTTGTGTAACTTGAAACTTTTCATCAGGAATTACCAAAAATTGAAGAGGAAATTTCACACCTGGTGAAGAGTTACGAAGAAACAAACCATGAACCATTTTTATTCTATGATCAGAAGCTGTCCTCTCTCATTGAAGACCAATGGAATAAACATCAAGAGGAGAAGAAAATTGCAAGAGTCAGTACAGTACATATGTATATGTTTTGTAACATTTTTGATAAATATTTTGCATATAGAAGTCTCAGCATGATTCAGAAGTGCAGGGTTTCTGTAAATTATCTTTACAACTTTAGACTTCAAAAACTCTATACTAGATATTAAAACATGGTTTGCAACAGGTGATAAACTAAAACACAAAGTTTTGTTTCCTCATTCATACACATCAGTGTGTGCACTCTCTGTGGTGCAGATGTCTAGTCAGAATTCTGTTTCTCTCCCCATGTGGTTCAAGATCTGCATGGTGACGTGTTTAAATGCATTGTGAATGCATGCCATCATGTCCTACAGGTCTCTAACCTCAGTTCGGTACATCAGATCCTGTACAAAACTCCACAGGAAGAAGTCTAGTGGTGGGAAGTCAGAGGATTGTATGGCAGCCAACACTCCTGTGGTGTCCACGTATTATCAGGTTTTCAAGTGAATTTTGTGTCAAAATTGTCACCTGGAAGCTTTTTTTTTTTTTAAAAAAAAAAAAAAAAAAAAAAAAAAAGTTATTTTATTGCATGCTGAAAACCATTCATTAATATCTAGTTAATTTTAGAGTTATTAAAGTCTGAAGTTTCCAAGATAATTTATGGACACTTTAACAACTTTTATATTATGTAAATACTGTAGTTGGGACCAAATTGTTTTGAAGCTAGTCAAGCCTGTTATGATATAGAAAAACTCTCTATAACACTGTCAGTGGGACAATCCAAAGACCTGATGGAGTAGGGGGTCTTGAAATGTCAAGAAGCACATTAACAAGACTGTACACTTCGGACCTGTATCTCGACTGGGCTGAGGGCTTATGTCAGGTGGAGGGAGTAGGGCTGTCTAGCAGCTGGAAGGGAGAGGGAGCATGCAGGCAGGATAGGAATGTGGTACAGGCTCCACTGCCAGCAAGTTCATGCAGCATACAATGATGATGATGTGGAATGGATTGATTGGAGGATACTGCAGGAAAGGTGTGGGTGCATGATGGGGAAGTTAGTGGCCTGGGGCGGAGACCTAGCAGAGATCGAAGCCGGGAGGGTTGCACCTATTTAACTTGGAATAACTGGTGCTGAAGGGGAGGGGGGGTCAAATACAGACAGCACAAATTGTGAAGCAGAATTGAAACAAAGCATGTCGTGCTCTGTAGTCTGTTCCGCCACGGAGTGGTTAACTCTGCTCGTAGCCACGTTTTGGCAGGGTCCATAAGTTTGGGTGGCCACTTCTTTGATGTTGTGCCCTCATAAAATGCTGTTCAGAAATTGCACAAGAGCTGAAACTTGTTGGAAGATTAAAACTGTGCACCAGACCAAGACTCAGACTCAGGACCTTTGCCTTTTGCGAGGAAGTGCTCTGCAAACAGAGCTACCCAAGCGCAACTCATGACCTATCCTCACAGAATTACTTCTGCCAGCATCTAATCTCGTACCTTCCAAACTTCACAGAAGCTCTCCTGCAGAAATAGCACTCCTGGAAGAAAGGATGCCTCAGAGAGGCAAAGGTCTCGAGTTCAAGTCTAGTTCCAGCACACAGTTTTAATCTGCCAGGAAGTTTCATATCAGCACATATTCTGCTGCAGAGTGAAAATTTCATTCTGCTGCAGAGTGAAAATTTCATTCTGCTGCAGAGTGAAAATTTCATTCTGCTGCAGAGTGAAAATTTCATTCTGCTGCAGAGTGAAAATTTCATTCTGCTGCAGAGTGAAAATTTCATTCTGCTGCAGAGTGAAAATTTCATTCTGCTGCAGAGTGAAAATTTCATTCTGCTGCAGAGTGAAAATTTCATTCTGCTGCAGAGTGAAAATTTCATTCTGCTGCAGAGTGAAAATTTCATTCTGCTGCAGAGTGAAAATTTCATTCTGCTGCAGAGTTGGTATGTGCCATAACTGTTTCCATAGGTAGCCCTACCAGATCTTGCATCTGGGGCTTCCACAGGGGTATGACTCATGTGCCAAGGGATTTGAGGTGGTTGTGAAATAGGGATGGACTAGGTTATTGTGTAGATTGGGTGGATGGTACCTCCCAAAGTGATAACTGCTTTTTTGTGGAACATTTCAATTGGAACAAAATTATGCAGAGGAGTTGTTACTCTATTTTTGTAACTTTCTTGCAAAGGAGCCCGTCAAAAGTACGCGGTACTTCATGAAGTACTTTCACTGCCAAGGGCTACAAAATGTAATGTGCAGTAAATCAATGAAGCTTCTCAAGTGCCAGCTTTTCAGCATGGCCTCCAAATATTGCACACTTTGTTACATATTTATATCAAAGTGTTGCAGCTTCAGTACATGATGATACTACCAAAAATCCTTCCAGCCGTTGTTGATTAAATGGAGTTAAAGGACAGGTACTTCACTTTCACATTGCTATCAGCAACAAAAAAAAACAGCACAATCATATGGTGTGATATGTTCACTTGAAGGGCAGGGATCTTTTGCGTAACATCTCGTCAGTTGTTAACACAAATCCTTAGAGAGGTAGAGGTTCTTCTGCAAACTCTTCATAGAGTGGAGTCCTATTTAAATGTTCAGCATAAGGTACATAAAACAATGTTGAAATCATATCATATCTACTTTATCAATAACACTAAGACCATATTGTTCCATATACATGGATATTTCTGCTCTGTGAAGGAGAATTATATTGATGGTTCATTTTCCACACATGCACTGTTTGTGACCAGCTGCTTCTTTCACATACCTTGGTACAACATAGCACAGTGTTGCTCTCATCATCCTGTGCGTACTTCGCTTAGCTGTGCTTTATATTTGTTGCACCTTTTACTTATGCATAGATCACAAAATGTTATTTCCATTTCTGTTTTCTCTGTATCTCAGCCATTCACTTGTCTCATGTCTCAAATTTAGAATTATTTCTGTAGCTGAATGGCTCTCTTGTCAGCACACTGCATCCAGTTGTTCACTGTTTCCCTCTGTGAGATCTTTCAACCAATATAGTTAGTCCCATGTCTATAAAAGACATTTTTGTCTCACTGTGGTGTTCTTTGTTTAGTAATCATAATTGATATGACCTGAAATTTAGGGATATAATTTAGTAGGTGAGCACAAAAGTTCTTTGTTGTTGTCCAATATTCAGTAAGCTATTGTTACATGGAAATTGCAAGTAATCAGAATGTCTAACTGTTAATAAATCTCCTTGTATTATGTTTCAGAAAACACGGGGTGCAGAGACAGAATTCAGGCCACCAATCAAAAGGAAAGCTGGTGTGGCAACTTGCTCTTCAAGTTCAAAAGTGACTCCAATAATAAACAGAAGCAAAAACATAAAGGTAGCCAAAATTCATAGTCATCTGAAAAATTAATTGTTGATGGAAAGACATTTTTATAAATTACACTGTACCTTGTGTGGTGGTATTTATCTCATTCTAGTTGATATGATGCCACTGGCAAATATGTTGTCAGTTGTAGAGAAGGTGGTTATCCCAAAAGTAGCAATAAAATTGTAGTAAAAAAATCCAGTGTTGCCTGCACTGCTTACCTGAATTCATTAGGCACCTGCTGTGACAGGGTTATGGTTAGAAAGTGAGTTCAGAATGACAGGGATTTTCCCGAATCTATTAAATAAAAGATTCATGCAATAATTAGTTTTCCAACATATGAAAGAGATATAAAAGCTAATAAAAATATCCCTCTCTTTTCTGTCTGTTTTATTAAATAGTCACTTAACTGTACAACATGGCTGTATATCTACATAATTTTCTGCAAATCAACATACAATGCGTAACAGAGGGTGCCATTCAGACAGAGTAAGGGAAAAACCACTATCTATATGCCTTTATACGAGCAATGGATGGGATAAACCAACCAGTTAAAACAGATACCAGTATTTTAGTGCCAAATAACCAGTATTTTTCAGTATTTGTTTGGTGTCTGTTATAGTAGGTGTTTCTTATGTTTTACTAATAACCGAGTAAAAAAATTGAAATAGCAACAGTGCTAGAATTCTTTTTTAAATAGACTTTTATTAGAAAGTAAGTAGTTTTTATATGTAAACTTTGGATTATTTTGAAATATTGTGTTATTACAGAAAAAGAGAAAAGTGGTCTGTGTTATTTTAATAACAATGCGTACAGAAAGAAGCAACAAACATATGAGATAAGAATTAGTACAGCATTGCTGAGCCAATAATGTCCCTGTTGCCATGTGTCGTGGCTTAAGGTATGTGTCTACGTGCAGTGTGCTGGACTTGCTCCCACCTGGCCCATATGGTAGTTTCTCACTGTGGTTGCAGGACATCCGTTGTGCTGCAGAATGACACCAACTCTAATCTGGAAATATTTTTACAGAGTGCTGTAACAGTTACGTGCAATGCTTTATTTGCTTTAAAAGATTAAAGATTTGTCTGTCTTTTCTATGAAATAATAAAAGAGGGAGGAGATTATGGTAACAATAATAGGTTAAAAACTTAACGACTATTCATTCATAATGTAAAGTAAAAATAAAGTAGCTGACCTATACTTGTGTCTACGTAATATGCACTTATCTGTTTGTAGCCCTTGAAAACGGACAAATTAACATTAAAAACTTACTTCTTAACCTTAGTTCCCACTATTTAGTGCAGACTATTCACAATGCCCAAATACTGACATGACCTCTAATTACAACGTGATTTCTAAGCAGTGTGTTTCAAAAAATTAGATGAATATTAGAATACTGGTGTATTTTTATAGTATTCAACCACTTACCACTTTTCAGGAATAGCAGTGCATGGTAGACAGATTAAGTTTCATTTACGTATTTAATATTTTGATTCTATGTATCTTGAAACTGAGAGAGTAAAAAATATTTGATCTTTATTTGATTACTACATTTATTCCAGGAAATAGTAGGAACAAAAAATTGAAAGTTGCTTATTTATGAAACCAGTTATTTAGTTATTGGGAGCAATTCTAACAGTCGGGCTAAATTAGCATTGGGGAAGGGGGGGGGGGGGGGGTGATATCATCAAAAACTGAATGTTTCAATGATAACTGCCATCCCTAGTACAAGCCCTAATTTCTCTTACATTACCTTCACTGTCCTTAAGCGAAATATGCATTGGTGGCATTAGAATGGTTTTGCAGTCAACCATAAATGTCGGTTCGCTAAATTTCCTCAGTAGTGGTTTGTGAAAAGAATGTTTTTGTCCCCCCAAGAAGTCTTATTTGAGTTCATGAAGCATCTCCATAATACTTGCATGTTGATTCAGTGTACTGGCATCAAATCTTGCAGCACACCTTTGAATTGCTGATATAACCAAACTTTGTTGCAGTACTCAAAATTGTGTTGCATTTATGTCGTACATGCAATTTCCTTTATGAATGAGCAGCACTTTTCAAAAATTCTCCCAATAAACCCAATTCGATCATTTGCCTTCCTACTACGAACATTACATGCTCTTACTGTTTCATATCACTTAGCAGTCTTATGTCTAGATATTTAATGAACATAACTGTGTCAGCAGCACACCACTAACACTGTTCTCAAATATTGTAGGATTGTTTTTCCTACTCCTCTGCATGAATTTACATTCTTCTATATCCATAGCAAGCCGCAGTTCATTACACCAAACACAAATTCTGTCAGTCATCCTGTATCCTCCTACAATCACTCAGCGACACCGCTTTTAGTAGACAGTCACAGATTGTTGCTCACCTCATCAATCAGATCCTTCATACATACAGAAAACAAGATCAGTTGTATCATGTTTCTTTAGGTGCTGCTGATGACAGCCTTGTCTCTGAAGAAGATTCTCTGTCCAGGGCAGCATATTGGGCTCTACTGCTTAAAATGTCTTTAAGCCACTCATACATCTGGGGACTTAGTCTGTACGTGCAGACCATTGTTAACTGTTTACAGCAGGACACCATGTCAAACACTTCGTGAAAATGTAGGAATATGGAATGTGCCTGTTGCCTTTCATCCATGGTTCATTGTATATTGTACGAGAAAAGTGCAAGCAGAGTTTTGCATGAGCAATGCTTGCTAAATCAGTGTTAGCCTATGGACAGAAGCTTATCTGTCTTGGGGAAATTTATTATAATTGAACTTACAATGTGCTCAAAAATTCTGCTGGAGCGAACCAGTGATTTTTTTTACCAGTCTCTTGGGACTTTGCCCTGGGCAAGAGATTCATGATAAATGGAAGCTAATTAAGTGGCCAGTAACAAAGAGTACTCTGTGTAAAATCAAATTGAGATGCCATCTGGAACGGAGACTTATTTGCTTTCAATTCTCTCTGTTGCTTTTCATTATCATAAGGTTGCAGGATAGTTACTTAGTAATATAGTTGGGTTCAGAAGGACCATGCTTAACATCATGCTGAATCTCAGCGCCCCAACACATCTAGCCTCTGAAGGACAGGAATATAGTTGAATTGGCCATGCACAACTGTAAAGCTGTCTCTCGTACATCGATTTTGCTAGTTTGCAGTAAGACAAGTATCCACAAAGGCCGTACAGTGGCTTCTAAAGCACCACAGATGGTAAACATGGTGACTGTGTTACCACTTCCCTTAATGCAACAGCAGAGACACCTGCCAGCCGTGGTGCACCTGCTGACAACTCTGAATACTTATTTATTTATTTATCGTATGATGTGTACATTGATTTACATTTATATACAATATTTTCAGGACTAAAATGTACAATCACAAGTTCGTACAATTTTACAGCTCTATGTCTAGTTCTTCAATCCACTTGACTGCTTCATCCGATGTACGATGAATGTCCATTAAAGTTCCTCTGAAAGTACGATGAGGGCAGTCAGCACCAATGTGATGAATCGTCTGTGAGGGGGCACCACAGTCACAATTTGCAGAGCCAACCCATCCCCATTTGTGCAGTAGATAGCCACATCTGCCTTGTCCAGTTCGAATGCGGTTAATGATCCTCCACTGACGCCTTGGAAGATCAAATCCTTGCGTCTGCTTGGAAGGGTCCTCGACTAGATGTTTATTGGCTACTGAAGACTGATCCCACTGGAGTTTCCATGAACTGTTAATGTTGAAAGCAGATCCTTCAAGGTCGAGTGCTGTGCGCCATGGTGGTTTCCTCGATTTCAAGCGTTGGTGTGTTCCTTGTACAATATCTTGATGGATGGGGAGCTGGGGGTTCTGCTGAATGTTTTTCCACGTCTTTAGGAGAGCTTCTGATCTTCTTAGGGCTGGAGGTGGGATATTGCTGAATACTAATGGCACCTTGTCTTTTCAGACAGAACTCCAGTTCTGTAGATAACATTACTATGAGGGGGTCCATGAGTGAAGCCTCAGAGGAGGACAAATGTTACCAAATTATATATGTTGTTTTTAAATGCGCCTAGCACCTTTTATGATGGTATTGAGTGCCCTTGAGTGAAAAAAAATCTCTTACCTTAATGTATAAACTGGTTGTCACTATAAGTTCCATCTTCCAGGTCTTTTGTTTTGTGCCTGTGTTTTAAAGTCCTGTGTGACATGTGTCTTCTAGAAGGAAACGAGTTGTTTTATCGTTGACAGACTAACAATCAGACAAGGGTGTGAGTGGTAAGCATTTATCTGAGATGTTTAGCTTGGGAACATCAACAGTTTCAGCCAAAAATACGAAGTCCTTAGTTTTTAACTTTGTGTATGACCTTGAGAATGAAGATGTGAGTTCGTTAAGAAAAGTTATGAAAACAGCAGAAAACAAAGAACTTGAAAAAGCCGTACTCAGGTGGCTTTTGCAGCAGTTGGCATTGAGGAGCCTTTTTTCGCGGTAGATTGTTTGCGAAAAAGCAAAACCTGTAACCAAGAAAACTGATGGTTTGTCTTCATTTAAAGCAAGCAATGTCTGGCTACAGGATTTCAAGGCAGCGCAGATCCACAAAATCAGCAGATAATTTTATTGAAAAATACGAAATCTTGTGACCTTGAATTTTATATAACAAAAATTAGACAGGCCATATTTGGAAGTCTTTGCGTGAAACAAATTTAGCTTTGATAAGGGAAACTAGTGTTCATGGCTCTAGGGTTAATAAAGACCGTGTTACTTCGTTGAACTGTGCTAACTGTACAGGAAACCACAAAGTACTCCTTCTGTTGTTTGGGGGGGGGGGGGGGGGGGACAGGCTTTAAAGAGTAATTATATATAAATTGATCAAAGACCTGGATGACTGCGTCTGTTTTGCGAATGATACTGTTTTCACATTTTATATGAAAAACATACCAAAAAGGCCATATGGCAGTAAGGTGATGTTAATTCTGGACAATGTACCCATCCATCCTACAGAAAGCTTTCTTGGTAGAGTAGAGGGACATTTCAAAACACTCTGCCTGCCACCAAATGTAACAAATTTGCTAAAGACTGTGGACCAAAAGGTTAGTGAAACTATGAAGAGACATTACAGAAGAAAATTGCTGAGGAAGCTTTTGAAAGATCAAAATGAAGAAGGCATTGTGGCTTGTCACTGAAAATTCAATTTAAAATACTGCTCTTACATTATGGCCCACAGAAGTATGGAATCTGGTGAAGACAACCACACTAAAAAGGACTTGGAATAAATTAATTTCAACCAAAGATGAGGCACAGAAAGGTGAAGATGGAAAAGAAGCAGCATGAAAGGGATGAGGAAGAAAGAAATTGGCAGAAGGCGAAATATCGCTTGAGGTCATAAGGAAGGCCCTTTTGAAAACTCCTGGACATTCTGATTGCAGTGCAGAGGATGCAGGTGAGTGGCTAATATGTGATTCTTAGGACCTGGATTCCAAATCCTCAGTGACGATGAAATCATTCAAAGTGTGAAAGAAAAAGCTTATCGCCAGGATTCTTACATTACTGCTGAACCAGATGCAGGGCTGTCAGCTGGTGAGGCATTTGAATCTCTTGACACTGCACCAATATTGGTGGAGTGGTATCCTGACTGTGACCATGCACTGCTGCTCACTATCAAGCAAATGCACAAAAAGTATTGTAGAAAGCAAAACAACTGACTCCGATCGATATGTTTGAGGACTGACACTGCATAAAATCTAAACATAGTATTGTAGTCACTAAATTAATGTTGCAGTAGTATGTATACACAATAATTTTTTTTTTTTTTTTTTAAAGAAACGACCTGTTTTATGATTTATCCAATTATGCGGATTGGGTCTGGTCCCAAGTCATCTGGATAATTGAAGGTGTACTGTATTTACTTCAATAAGCTTTACTCTGAGTCTTGCAGAGGCTCCTGGTGGAAGACTATGTTTCACTTGAGTTGATTCTCAGTGGCAAAACCACATTTCATGTGTCTGAAAAGGTAACTGTCATAACATGCAAGTTTGGGGCACAGAACATCCACTCTAGTTTGTGGAATACATTCGTGAATCACCTTAAGTTAAGATCTTTTGTTCCATGTCCTCTTCAGAAGCTTGTGAACCATTTTTCTTTGCCTTTAATTGTAACTTGGTCTCATAAACTGACATACAGCCAGGAGAGAGGCGTGCTGACCACATGCCTCTCCATATCCGCATCCAGTGACGCCTCTCAGCTGAGGACGACATGGACCTTCATGGCCTGTTCGGGCGGAGTATATTTTTCTTTTAAACTGTAACTGGTTTTGTGTACCTGCATATGCTGCAACAATGGCTTATGCCACAATTACAGCAAAACAGTGGAGACTTCATATTTCAAGAAGACGGTGCTCCACCACACTTTCTTTCAGACATTTCTGATTACTTCGGTGCCAGACTGCCTGGATTGGATTGAACATGCTTCTCATTTTTTTGTTCAGTGGTCGCCACGGTCACCTAATTTAACTCTGCATGTTTTTTTCCTTATGGGCCTATGTCAAAGGACATTTCTTCCTGTCTCCACTGGCACTTAATTTGGAATACTTGTAAGGAAGAATGACTGATGTGGCCACTGATCTGCACTATGATGTGTTGGGACAGGTACGGCAATAATTTCTACCCTACTGACATTTGCTGCGTTACAAATAATGCCCATATAGAATACCTGTAGCGTGATTTATAAACTTGGAGCGATGCTCTACCTACTGAAGTGTCATTTATCTGTACATCTTGTATTTTTTGCACAGCTGTCCTCTGGGACCGTGGAGGTACTTACGAATAACCCAGTACTTAGGCTAAAACATACTGACTGCGACTTGTAGCAGTCCTGAAAAACTTAATTTCAACAGCTGATGTTTCCCCTGCAGGCAATGCCCACTCTCACTGAATTGCTAAATGTTTTCTTTGCAGGTGACTCGAACTCTGTTTCCTCTTGCGGAGAATGGTCATCTACAGAATACTGGTACTACTCACACCCTGAAAAGCCAACCAAGTGTCATGCACATGCATGACGAGAGCATTGCTTCTACAACATACGCTGACTTTGAGGTATAAAACATTACTATGAATTAATTTTGATTAAAGTTAAAATATTCATTGTAGCTGGCGATCTGTCACAGCGGAAGTCCTGGAAAACAGCGAATTAGGTTTTAAACTATAAAGTAAAAACAATATTTAATCCAGTATAATGTTTCAGCTGAATTTTTATTACGATCTCAAAGTAAATAAAAGCATCTTGACAGATCTGAAATAAGTTGTAACATACTTATAATATTGAAATGAATTATGCTCAGCAAGCTACATGCTTTCTGGCCAAATACACACAAAGTACTGACCCCCTATGCCAATATGGCTGTAACTATTTATACTTTATTAATAATCCTCGGCATTGTTTAAAGTGATTTTTTAAATAAGTAACAATTAAAATTAACATATAAAAACTGAAAATACATATATAAACTTATGTTTGCTCCAGAACAGCAAGTACAATTCTATATTAGTTGGTGTCAGTTATTTTATTCAAGTATAACTTCTCGAATACGAAATTACAATAATGGATTTTCGTATTTTATTAATTGCTAGAGGTTCCCTTCATGGAAAATGTTCCCTTCATTTACAGAGCTTCTATACTTTAAGGTAATTGGGGTGTAATAATTAGTTTAGTAACATTTTTTTTTAGACAAATTACGTATTTTGTTTACATGTGCCATCCTGAATTAGACTGGAAAATGTTCGTTTTAAGTGGGTCTTAATGGACTGTTACATTTCAAGTAAGTATTGGAAAATATGGAGAAATACTTAAGAAATGCACCTTTCTGCCCCTTGTACAGCTATAATGTTTGTGAAGATCAATGACACTTCTGATTATTTTTCAGAGGTCACTTATTGAGAAGAACTCTGTGCAAGACATATGATTCTTTATAACTGGATGTAGTGTAATGTGTTGTACTGTTTTAAGTGTTGATTTTAATTTGTATTTTGGTTTTAACAAAGAAAATGGATGTAAGATATGTAAATATTTAAAGACTGCAGACCAGTTTAGCAGATTTTATTATAAATTCTATGTGTAAACTATAGTAATAAGGTAAACTACTAGCCTAAAGAGACCACAGCTTATTAGGTAGTGTATGTACATTTTGCTTTATGCAGTGGAATGATATTTTATAAGTACTTTTATTTTAAAATTTCTATTTCATATTTCTAATTTCTGTTTTATAGATATTTATATTTTAAACTTCTTGAGTACAAACCTTGTTTTGTCAAGACGTTCACTTTATTGCATCACACTCTTGGAAAATGTTTACCCTGGATAATACTATTTCCCTCCTAATTTCCACCCCTTTCTTTTTCTTCTTTCACTCCCACCAAATGGCTCATATCATTGAGTTAGTTTATTTATTATTTATTTATCGAAGGATCATCTCACAATGATACAGCATTTGTCATCTCTTTGTAAGGAAAATAAATAGTTGAAAATGTATATACACACAGAATTAAAAGTCTGCTTCTATGCAGATAGGAGCAGTGACTGGCTACTTGTGGTTGTAGAGTGACAAAGAAACCATCCTAGCGTTTACCTGAAATCATTGAGAAAAATCTAAAGCATTATCACCATGCAGAGCAAACTCCATCCTCCCGAATATTAGGCCAGTGTGTTGACAAGTGCACTGCCTCATTCAGTTGGTCCTTATTTTACAATGTCCTTTGATTTACACACACAGTTCCTTCATTGCTGCGCACACTAAGTACAACCATTTATTACTTGTGGACAACAAACCTGCTGCTATCCCCCTTGCCCTAACTGCAGCCCATCTGGGAAACAGACTTCAGGCCTGAAAATGTGCAACTATGCCCCATACACATCTCAGTGTCCTCCCCTCATTCTACCTGAAAAACTGAGTCACCATCTCCCATCATGAGTGAGATGTTGAGCTCAGGAGAATGACAAGACATTGCTATCACGCACTATAGATGTTGATAATTTTATTGTAAAAGCGTTACACTGTGACCATGTTTTGTAATGTGTCAGGCTGTTGTGGTTATCCCCTGTTATTATTGACCACTATGTGAATTTTTCCTTCTTTATTTCTTCGTTGATAGTCCTCAGTGTTGACACTGCATTGTTACACTGGCTGGAAAAATGGGGAGTGGAAGTTCAACACTGACTACTGTAAATGATGTAGCAGACACTTTCACCGTTCTTCACTTTCACCATTCTTCACTTTCACCGTTCTTCACTTTCACCGTTCTTCACTTTCACCGTTCTTCACTTTCACCGTTCTTCACTTTCACCATTCACAACCTCCCAATTTTACACAGTTATATGGCCAGTTCACTATTGGTAAACGTTAATAAGCCTCATGAGTAGTTTGCAGGCAAATGTCAGCATACTGTTACGATAGTTTGCTGTTGAACACCTGTGAGCAGTAAAATCTAACCACACAGTTCACAGTTCTTGCAGAATAATATAGTACATGTGACACAATTTCTCAAATAAATTTGAATAGACATTGTCATTGTTTTAACACATGGCCTATTTGTGTTGCACTTATAGCACTGTTACGTTAATGCATTGTTGTTACTTTATCCAATACATAATTCCTGTCTGAAAAACAGCCATGGACTGACGATCTCTGGACAAAAAATCTGTCCTGTATATATATCTTCACAGTAATAGACACTGAAACTATACACTGTTCGATGTTTAAGTTATAGAAATTACAATTAAAACCTAACTCATTCAGTTAACTGAATACATCAAAAATTCCTCCTTTTTTTTTAATAGTTCCTTCTACTACAAAGGTCATGCCAAATTATTTTTTTAAATAATAAAATTAACAGATGTGGTTATACAAACCATACTTTTGACAAATCTGGTAATTATTTTGGAATTAAGTGCTAGCTTTGCTAATATGTTTCCGAATAGAGCCAAATAAATACTTTAAGAATCGTAGTAGTTTGTCTTCCTAATTATTATTATTAGTACAGAATTTGTATTTGTTTATAAGTCTACAATAAATCTAAGACATGAAACGATTATTGATTTCGCCCTATAACAAAGGTATTGACTAGGAATGATCAAAATAAATTAGGAAATTAATTACATTCAAAAAATTAAGAACAAAATTAGACCCGGCACTATATTCCTTAAGACTGAGGGCCAACCTTTCTCTTTTATGGAAATGCAGATTACAGTCATGCATGTTAAAGGTAATTTGGCAAAAAATGAAAATAAAATGAATTTAAGGAGGCAGATGGCAAGACAAGAGAGGAAGTAAAGAGATCCCAGATTGCTTCGTCACAGCTAATTGTTGAGTCCTCTGAGTAATGTTTAATTGTTTAGTATGCACTAGTTGCTTTTTTTGAACAAATGTATTTTAGTAATTTTTATTCATCACGTTGGGCAGTTTATTATATGGTTTTATTTCCTGTTAAAATGCTGTTTTGAAGTTTTTTCTTTGTAATTGTAGGTCCAAACTGGCTCTTGTTCCATGATCCTGTATAGAACTATTAGTGAAATACATAGTAATGTTTTCCAGGATATGCACAACAGATTGATAGATGTACTGCCAAAGTGCCGCAAGGATACCCAGTTTTTTCAATAGTTTTTAATACTAAGCCCAACTGCTACATCTAGTTATTATTCTTACTTCTTTTCTGTGTTTTGAAAATTGCGTCCATATTTTGGACCTGTGATCCTCCGAGAAGAATCTCATAGCTAGGAACTGAGTGTAAATAGCAATAGTACGTCAGCACGAGATGTTGTGGGAAGATATATCTTCACAAAATATTAAAAAATTTTACAGGTTTTCTGATATCTCATGAGAATTCATCTTCATTCCTCAAAGGATTTCAGTTATTTTTTAACAGAAGAGTGTATAGGTTTGGATATACAGGATATCCGAAAAGTTTTTCCCTGATTACATAAATTGATAACTCAGGCTAGAAGTGAGATATAAATATGAAACTGGTCTCTAATTGTTTGCAAACTATCAAAGTTTTTTCCATACATCAGTAAACTTCCACATGAGCACCCATAGTAGCACGTAGCACATCTAGGCGATATTCAATTTCCGTCCACACATTAGCCAACATCACTGGAGGGATCGATTCAACGACTGTGGTTATCCGTTGCCGCAGGGTTTCAAGATCTGGTATACGTGTTAGGTAGACCTCGTGCTTGATGTAACCCCATAAAAAGAAGTCTAATGGGGTTATGTTAGGAGTGCGTGGAGGCCAAACCGTTGGCCCATCACAACCAATCCATCTCCCAGGAAAGGTCACATCGAGATAGGCACGGACGTCCAAACCCCAGTGAGGTGGTGCACCGTCTTGCTGAAACAAGACTTTGGGGTGATACTGAAGCAACTGAGGAACAGCATACAGTTGCAATATGTCCAGATACACTGCAGATGTGATGGTAGCCTCAGCGAAGAAGAACGGCCCGATAATTTGATCGTGCAATAGCGCGCACCAAACATTCACCTTTGGACTGACTCTGGTACACTCCATGACCTCGCCAGGGGGTTGTGAACCCCAAATGCGCACATTATGGCGATTCACTGCTCCACTGACAAAAAAGGTCGCTTCGGCGGAAAAGGCAATTCGTCTGAGATAACCATCATCGTCCTCAATACGTGATAGCATTTCGACCCCAAAGTCATATCGGCGTGTACTGTCATTGGGCAACAAAGCCTGAACAATTTGCACTTTGTATGCACGAAACGATAAATGTTTGTGTAAAATGTCATGGAGAGAGCTTTTTGGCATCTGTAATTCACGTGAGGCCCTGCGCACCAATTTCTTCGGACTTCGCAGAAAAGCCTGCCTTACAGCTTCGACCCTGTCTGCTGAGGTTCTTGGTCGACCAGACCTCGGAAGGTCAGCAACCTACCCTGTGTTCTTGAACTTCTCATACCAGGCTTTAATGCTCTTGACATCAGGTGGATTCGTTCCAAATGTTGTCTTGAAGTGTCTCTGCACTGTGGTTGGTGATCATGTCTCATGGTACCACAAGACACATTGTGCCTTCTTATGATTGGTTAACATGGCTTCTTGGGCACTGCACCTCGTCCACTACTTACGTACTGCGAACCTAAAACAGAAAAAAAACTTTGATAGTTGTAACCAATTCGACACAAGTTTCATATTTGTATCTTACTTCTAGCCTGAGCTATCAATTTAAGTAATCAGGGAAAGTCTTTTCGGACACCCTGTATTTTAAACTATATGTATGTACTTAATACATAATTTGGGATTTTTTCCAATGTTGTAGGGTCTTGTCGTCATTGTTGCTGGTTTTGCCTGTTCTTGCAATTTTTATAGCAACTTGTGTACATGAAGTTCTTTGTGTCTCACAGCATTTTGTCAGAAATTGCCTTATTGCAATGTGTAATATTTCAGATGAGGCATGTTTTTGGCTCTTCATTGCCATATAATTACATTCCAAACTGCCAGGCAGACACTTAAAACATGTTTATGAAAATTGTGCCAGTTTTATTTCTCTCTGAAGCTTGAAGGGTCTTGATATAGGACATCTATAGATTTACTTTTCTGATTACAGACTGGAAGCAGTTTACACCAGCTAGGTTCCATGCCCTTACAAACTGTCTCAAAATAGCATCCGTATTTTATTACTTTAGATATCTGGGCCAAACAAAGGATAATTTCTTCCATACCAGTACAAGCACTGATTTAAGAGTGCCATGAGCTAAATAATGATCTACATTTCATTGCTGTTAGGATATCTGCAGTAATTCCATCCACAACTGACATTTTTCATTCTTCTTGTTTGGTTGTAGTAATAAAACAAACTTTTTTCATTTTAATAAGTGGCCTTCGCTAACGTGTGTCATTAAAAAAAGTGAAGCCTTTATTGCTGTATATGTTGAGTATCTCATTTAGTTATCGATGGTTAGTCTTTTTTTGGGAATTTATTCTGTTAACACTTTACGAAATATCTTTTGAAACAGTGATTTTAAAATAAGTTTCTCAGTTATTCATTTTTGTTCCCCATTTGCTTGGTCATTCTTTTCATTTTCTTCCTCTTCCTCCACTTCCATCTACTAGCAGTGTTTCTGTATTCTAAATTCAAACTGCAGGAAATCCTAGTTTTTATATATATGTTCTTACTTCACTTCACAATTGGCTTATGACTCTTATGAAACAGTATATGTGTGATATTTTGTCCACCCGTTTATCTATTTTGGTCTCCATTATGTCAAGATGGTTTACTGTTACGACTCATGTCAGTATTTATGAAGTCACCAGTTTGGCTATTGGCTTAATGCACTGACACAATACAATATGCTATATGATTTGTTGTAATAAAGGTTGCAATGATGAGCTCTTCTGAAGAGGAAGTCTTCTTGGCTTATCAATATTTAAAGAACAAACTAGAGGAAGCACTGGGTGCACTCATACAGTACTCAAAATACCAGACAGTTCGGCTGTGGTTTCTTGTTAGCTCTGTCGACATGAACACATACTCCACAAATTCTGCAGACTGAATCCAGACATCAGTTTCCACATTTTGGAGCAACTAGTATCAGCTACTTTGACAAAGCAGGACACAAATTTTCAACTTGCTATTTCTCCTGCTGAGAAGCTACTCATTACAATACAGTAAGTTGGTGAAAGTGTGTGAATTATGTTAAAAGTGCCACCATGACAAGTTCATTTGTAATAAAATCACATAGTGTGGTACTTTATTAAGTGAAGTATGTGTATAAAAAATGAATACAGTTTGAAAAGCTGCAACTCTTCAGTATGTTACGGTAGAATGTGATTGAGGTTCACACAGCTTTATAAGGAACATTACCATATCTGAAGTTAGATGTTCGCCGTCAATGTTTCAGCATAAGATAGTGAGTTCTGTAGACAGTGTCTTGGAAATGGAAAAGCCCATGACAATGAGGAAAATTCAGAAATCTCCTTCTTGGTTTTGTACAGCTGATTCAGTAGCAACATGAACTTTGCCTTTAGAGCTCTTCTATGCCTGGCACTAAGTTTCTTGAAGTCTGGGAGCATGGACTCAAGAAACATAAAGCCAACGTCATCAGCTGATGACACGTGGTATCTATTCATCTAATTGAGTTTTTTTAATTTCCCAACGGTTGGCAAATGCTTTTGTAGCATTACTCTTGCTGGCTCCAGCTTTTCTTTTTGGGGGATGTGGTTGTAGTACCATGCCACATTCAACCACATAACTGGTCTCTTCTGAAGTCTGATAATTTTCCACTTCCTGGGGGTCTGAGCAGACAGCGCTGCACTTGAAATTGGCATGCAGTCTTCATTTTCAGAAGAGGAAGCTCCCACTATGTACGGAAAAGAAATGTGGTGGGGGGGGCCAAATAATACAGTTTCTTGACTTTTCCCAATCATGATTTTGGAAGTTTCAATGACGTTCCAAAAGTAGTGCCTATGTTTTTCCAGTGTTTGTGGCAAATGTATTCAAGAAATGAAGGCAATACAAAAAAATACATGCCTGACAATTTTATAGACTTGGGTTATACTAAGAAAGTTTACAACATTTTTTATGCCATTGTGGCATCCAGTTATTAAATCTGAACTATAGCCTCATCTTTTCGTCATGGCAGATGTAGACAACTTTTATTCGAAGCTGTATGTTTAAAGGTATTGAAACTAGGGTCTCAATTTGTATACCTGCAATTAACATTTCCACAACCTTAATTAGGGGCTCCTCTATTTCAGTTTTGAATGCTGTAATTTTTAGAATACAATTATCATTTTACAATCACTGACCAAAACCATAGGTTTTGTCACATGTCTAAGAAAATTCAACTGCAAACATTATGAGTTAAAAATGCTGAACAGAAGGTACCATCTTTGAACAGTCTTCATGTGTGAATGACACATTGACTATAAGCACCATCGAAAGAAAGGCACATATGCACATATGCAAGTGACTGCTTCGGCCTGTATCGGCAACAACACACAGGGTGGTGTGTGGTCATAGCATTGAGTGTGGCGCATCATGGCTTATCGCACCCGAACGCCAGAAAGTATAATGTATTTACTCAAAACGGAAAGAGGTAAAGCTTTCCTTCCAGCAGTAAAAACAATTTAAACATGTTCGCTACATTTCTCACACAGTAATATAAGCCGTAAAATGCACCAAACATGAACTGGCCCGTGACTACATTTTTCAGTGCAAACTTTTCAAAATATGCACAGTGCTGTTCTTCACTTTGAAGTAGCACAGTAACTACGGGTAACAACAAAAAACATACCAGTTCATTCTCAAGTTGTAATGTGTGACTACAAGAATATTTTCTTCAAAATCAAATGAGTGAGGCTATGTAGTGGAGAACATGCATGACTCCCAAAGCATCATTGTTTTTGTTGTTGTAGTTGTAGTTGCTCCCCAAATCGGATGACTTAAAATTTCACTTCCCACTTATCATACAATACAAGTTGCTCGACGCGACCAGCATTCCTTGTTTGCATTAGGTGATTTAATAGAGATAGGGATCGGTGTCGTGTCATTGTCATCCCAGTGTGAACCAGTTAAGTTGCTTCCATTATGTTTCTATATGCTCTGCTGATGTGGGTTGCTTCTGCATCGTATCATATATCCTATCACTTCATTGTGAACTGTGTCTAATTGTTTGTGTAATATACATATATATGCCTTCAAATCACATCTTCAGGTGTACATCTACAAGCCTGTACAGTCATCATTATGATTTTTTTAAAAAAAATACCTATCCTAATAAACTCTGCTGATGACAGCTAATATGAAATACTCGCACTTCAGTAAAACATTGAAGCCCTGATTGTGAAACCATTTGTGTTCCTGTGAAAATTCATATACAGTTGAAAGCAGTTTATTTCAGGAACGTGCTACCTTTCTTTTTCCATTCTTCTCGTCTTTGAGATATGTGACAGTAATTTCTAGATCGAGAGATGCAAAGAAAAGTTGCAATAAAAATGTAACATTGTGATCATTTATAATAAAATATAAATAGTAAATAGAAAATAAAAAAACTGTGAACTCCCCATAAATAGCCAATGCACTGTAGGGCAGGGTGCTCCAAATGGAAATGTAATAAAATCTCATTCATCAGTACTGGATGTAGTAAGCATACTTGCAGAGTCCAGTGGAGGCAATTGTGTTTTTTATATTTCCAGCTAATGACAGAGTGGGGAAAGGATATACATTACTGATGAAACTAGATGATTTTTTACTTTTGCACTTATTCCTAAACTATACTTTCTAGAACATTTACTGAATTTTCCATCGGTGCTTGGCAGAATATGGTGATAATATTAAAGAGGAGAACACTACCTAATGTTCTGCAAAATTTTGCAGAGCAGTAGGAAGTGTTTTCCTCTATAATATTATACTTTCTATTTTGTATTTGGAATATCCCATTCTTGAATTAACAGAAGACAGGAGCTTGTTATGTAACAACCTGAAAAGCACTAAAACACTCATTGCAATCATATCTCTATAGGTTATGTTATAATGTGTTCATGAAGCATGATGTGGAAAATTCGTTTTTGTAAATCATTGTGACGAACAATTACATAACTCTGAAATTTTAATGCAATCATTTGTGAATTTCTTCCTTATAACTGTACTGGGTTCGGTTTGCTATAAAAATCGAAACCTTCTGGAACTGCACAGTTCTGGTTTTGTGAGACTTTTTGCCAAAATTTCTAATTATTTATGTAGGCTTACTGCAGTAAAGTTATAAATGTTATCTAAATTTTATTTGTTATTTATCATTTGCTATTGAAAAATTCATAGTTGTTAGATGATGATATTTTACATTTTATCATGTACAATTCTTCAAAACTTCAAAGCACTACTTAAATCACAATATGTACTGCTTGTACAGCTGTAAAATCCTTCATTGTTATAGATCATAAGACCGTTCAAAAACTACTTTTGGTTGTTACTTTTTATGTAGAATATTTTGAGTACTAAGCTGATTGTGTAGGATTTGTCATTTTGCTTTTCATTTCTTAGTATTGTCGTTAAATTTGTTATCTAGTACATAGTCCAAACACAAACATTAAAATGTGCTTTATTTATAATGCTCTTGAAAGATATCATTGTTGAACCTTATCACAGAAACTGCTTAGTAAATAAAAATTACAGCTCTCAAAGATTGATGCAGGAACAACAAAAGCAGCAATAAATCCAGTAATAGAAGCCATTTAACCCAAAACAACTTTAATCGCCCAACACGTGGGCTGTTGTTTCAAGCACCTCACTGAATTAATGAATATCTGAGGCATTCTAAAGATTTGCCTAACACTTGAAGAGTCAGCTGTGTATCATTATTGATGTTAGTGGTTCAAGAAACATACATGTTCCATTTGATTCTGGATAGCAACACTATGCAGATTGAAACTGAGATTGTTACATTGTATGCGTAGTCATCACTGATCACAATTCTAACTGCAGCACAGTGCAGGAATCTCTTCACAATGCAGTACTTCTGCATTTGCTTCTTACAGTACACATTGCATTCTCCTAGATGTTTATAAACTTCCTGTCTTCCACAGTCACCAGGTCTGTCTTCCATTGAACATGGTGATAGAGCTATGATCAGCGTTACTGGAAAAATAGCTCTGACCAGCTGTGCCAATAGTGGACTTAGCATGAAAACAGTATCTTCAAAGCAGACATCTGACCCTTGCGTGATGCTCATACTGTCAGAGGGAGCCTATCAGTAAATGCTCACTGTAAATAACTAATCACATAGTCATACAACATGTATAAAATACAAAATGAATATTTTCAGTGTGTTAATTTTCAACTAGTGCATGATGATACAAACACTTCTTTATCTCTGAAACTGAAAATTTATGAAGTTTAATTTCTTTCTCAAAACTTTTTGAATGCCTCAAACAATACATACAAAATGTGTTTTTCTTTTCGTATATACTGGAGCAGTTCACAAACCATTGAAGTACTGTATATTTTGTAGCACCAAATGTGCGTGTATACTGTCATTAATGGTGCTTCATGTTTTTGCCAGCACTACCCCTCTTGGTATCTCCCAGCTCTCTTGTCATGTGTTTTATAGAATGGAATATCTTTGGAGTTGTTGTTTCTTCCAACTGTAATAACAAATCAATCATTCATTTATTACTAATAATGTACTAATAAACTAAATTTCATTTTAATTTTCTGCTCCCAAAATGGTGTAGCAGGTCATCTTTTTCTTTTCTCTCTCTCTCTCTCTCTCTTTCTCTCTCTCTCTCTCTCTCTCTCTCTCTCTAAAGAAGCAATATTTATTTGCCACTATTGTTTTTACATAAAGTATCATTGAGGCAGTTACAGTTTGTGTGAAAGTCTGTTGATTATGCTATCACACTGTGCAGTCAGTACTTGAATGCAAATAAATTTCTTTCCGTATTTTTAGTGGCAGTATTAAGAGTTGCACCCCCCTGTACAGCCACCTTGTCTGTGTCTTATACATTTCATTATGTTTAATTCCTTGCGTTGAGATTCTCGTATAGTTTCCTCACATGATGAGAATTGGTGTGGCACAGTGTTAGAATCACAGAAGTGTCTTGTATAATTTCAAATGAATATCACATTTTAGTTGAAAAGTGGGAAGCGTGTGTGCAAAAGATTGTCTGACAACATCACTGATTTAATTGCACATAATTTCCCATTTCAAAAATTAGAGCTCAAGTGTTAAAAGCTGATAATCAGGGAAACTAATTGCACAACAAATAAGGGAGAATAATTCTTCCAGAAAACAAATTTCTGTGTAATACTACATAAATTATTTATTGTAGGGTCGTTTCACATAAAGTGGATCGATTTTGGAGGCACGTTCTCAACAGAGTAAAATTAGTTGTGCAAATTTGGAGCACAACATATAAAAAAATTCAAGGTTTTAGAAGGCTTTCAATGGATGTGTGAGAAATGTCATGTAAGCCCTATGACAGTTTTTGCCAAATTGCAGACAGCTTAAAATTGCAACATAAACAAGATATTTGGATTAGACACAGCTTCTTGTGCTTTTTACACCATCAAAGTTTTAAGGCTATGTTATTCACTGCATATCGCGCTATATATGGTCAAAGTTGGGAATAAGTACCACAGTTTTTTTCAACTGCAGTTGGGCTCGGATAATCTGGCATGCTCAGGAATCTGTCAATACTGAATTGTCAAGGTAATTTTTAGAAGCCTGCTAAAAAAGGAAAGAAAAAGTAAGTAAAATGGATGCTTCTAACATACAGAAATAAGTCACCCTTGTTTATTAACCGCAACTCGTGATATTACTGTATAAAAATTAAACATATTTGTTATTTTTCTGTAAAAACAAAACTGAACTAAAAGTGAACCATTGCAATGTGTTGTTAGGTCAGTTTAAGGCTCAAAATTTTACGGAAGTTCAATATACATAGGAAATTTTTTTGTACAGCAGATGCGAAATAAAATAACCTTCATTGATTTGAAAAACCAAGAACAAGGAAGTCCGTTAATGCTGTTTACCAAGAATTTAGTGCAATTTAATTGGAATCACTGTCTTCAGGAATAGCACAGATAACTGAAGTTGCAAGGGCATGGAATATGTTGTGCTAATATCAGCCAGTCATGATTTCGCCGAAATTTTCTTTAGAGTCATCTGGAACATTGCAGAAATGCCAATTTGTTTTTTGTATTAAGCTGTATGTTTTTTTTTTTTTTAACAAACAGTATTGTGTATGATGTGCAGTTCCATAACTTCAGAAGTGTTGTATTGTTGCCTGCTCTCAGCAAATTCCAACAAACATTTGAAGCTTCTGAAGACTCCACAAAAGAGATAAGAGATGTAGTTGTTTCTTCTTTGTCACTCTAAAGTTTCTGGTAGTGTGGGTTGAAAACCTTTCTTAATATCCCATTGTCAGTCAGCCCTTCTTATATAGTCAAATTTCTGCCAGTGTAGAACTGTTCACCAAATTCTTCTGCTGAAAATGCACTCAATTTATTGGTGGCTGCAAAAGATATCACTTGTATAATTTCAGTGTGATCAGTTTTTGACTCCCCATCGTTTACATTGCTTTCCATCGTGGCTAAGTGAGGCAGAAAATGGTTACTGATGAGGCACTGGGCAGAATGGTGTCGATGTTTCTTGAAGGCATCCGACTGTACTTCCAGCTGCTCTGAGAAAAGTATGGGAAAATTCCTGATGCATTCCGGACTGTCGGGTCTGCTGGATTATTGAGTGCTGGAATATTTAGTAACTTCACAGAGAATTTGTCTGTCATGAATTCTGTTAAGCTGCAGCAATTATTTGAGCATATTTTAAAAGATATTTTTATGTGAACATGCCATAAAATTTTTTTATCAAATTTGTATATACAGTATATAATATTGCTAAGTTTTATCCCCACCTATTTATTTATCTTCATTTCGTTATAAATAGCTAGGTTTTCCCTACTAACAAGGATGCCCCTTGAGTGCTAGATCACAAATTCAATCTTTACTAAGCCTCATTTGAAAGTGTTGTGCTAAAAATTATGACAGGAAAATATTAACTGCTAATGGCTCACCAAGTGCATCCGGAGGGTGACAGAAAATGAGTGTCTAGGAGGTGCAGCGATATAGTGTATCGGATGTATGTATTACACTCAACAAAATGGACATCGTTGATATTCAAGAAATGTTCATAACAAACCATTAACATGCACCATTAACACCGAATGAAAAATGACTTGCCACATTGATCACAGAGGTTCACAAGGCAAACTCCTTGGGAGTTACAAACTGTCAGGATGTTCAGCTGGGTATCCACTCTTAAAGAATACATATAGGAGTCCTATTAATGTAATTGGGTGATAAGAACTGATGGAGTGTGATGACATGCAGCCGAATGTGAAACAGTCTGTCATGAAGCTTATGAAACTGACCACCCTTTAATGTAATTGGATAGATAAAAAATCCATTCATGAAGTGGCGGCAGGAGAACACACATATAAAAAAAGGTTTTACTTCTGCAAGCTTTCAGAGCCAGTAGCTCCTTCCTGCAGAAGGGTTGAAGGTGAAGGAAGAGGGGTGAAGGGAAAGAAACTGGAGAGGTTTAGGAAAGGGGGTAGAGTTAGGAAAAATCGCCCAGAACTCTGGGTCAGGGGAGACTTACCAGACGGGAAGAGAAGGAAAGACTGGCTGTTGGGGACAACAGTTGGAAGTTGGGATAATATTAAAGACAGAGATTATTGCTAAAACATCATGCACGAGTTAATAAAAGTGAAAAGCTAAGTGCAATGTATGTAACAGAGGTGGGAGGGGGACAATGAAAAATATTTGGGTCAGAAAATGAAAGATATAGAAAACTAAATGGATTGAAGAAGGGAGTAGTTGCTGTGAAGAAATGCTTATCAGGAAGAAATTAAAGTAAATTAAGGCCAGGTGGGTGGTGAGAACCAGAGACATATTGTAACCCTAGTTCCAACCTGTGAATATCTGAGAAACTGATGTCTGGGGAAGAATCCAGATGGCACATGTGGGAAAACAGGCACTGAGGTTATGACTATCATGCTGTAGAGCATGCTCTACAACAGGCTATTGTGTGTTGCCAGAATACAGTCTCAGCCTATGCCCATGCCCTATGCCCTATGCCCTATGCCTATGCCCATTCATCCTAACTGATAACTTGGTGGTAGTCATGCCGATGTAAAAGACCGAACAGTGTTTACATAATAGCTGGTACATGAAGTGTCATTTCACAGGTAGCTGTCCCTTTGATAGTATATGTTTTGCCAGTTGCAGAGCTGGTATAGATAGTGGTAGGAGGGCGCATAGGGCAAGTAACTGTAGCTTCCAAAGCATATACCATCATGTGAAACGACACATCATATACCAGCTGTTATGCAAAAACTGTTTGGCATTTACATCGGCATGACTACAACAAAGTTACCAGTAAGGATGAATGGGCATAAGCAGAGGGTATATACCGGCACTACACCATATCCTGTTGCAGAACATGCTCTACAACATTACAGTCGTGACTTCGGTGCCTGTTTCACCACATGTGCCATGTGGATTCTTCCCTCGGACAACAGTTTCTCAGAACTCCACAGGTGGGAACTAGCACTACAACTTGTCTTTGGTTCTTGCCGCCCACCTGACCTTAATTTACGTTAAATTCTTCCATCTGAACATTTCTTCACAGCAAATACTCCTTTCTTCACTGTCCTCCTTTTTCACTGTCCCCCTCCCACCTCTGTTACATAAATTGCCCTTATTTAATTGGATAGATAAAAAAAAAAATCGACTCGCCAAGCTGCAACTGAACACACACATAAAAGACTGTTGTGATTCGCAAGCTTTTGGTGCCAATGGCTTTTTCTTCAGGCAGAAGGGTGAAGGAAAAGGTCTGGAGAGGTCTAGGAAATGGGGTAGATTTTGGGAAAGTTGCCCAGAGCCTTGGGTCAGGGGAGACTTACCGTACGGGATAAGAAGGAAAGTCTCCACTTTCAAGCTCTCAGGTTTTCATATCTCGGCCGGTGCAGTCCCCAACAGTCAGTCTTTCCTTCTCATCCTGTCCAGTAAGTCTCCCCTAACCCAGGGTTTTGGACGACTTTTCCTAACTCTACCCCTTCACCTAAACATATCCAGTTCCTTCCACTTCGTCCCTCTTCCTTCCTCTTCTGCCAGAAGAAGGAGCCCTGGGCTCCAAAAGCTTACATAAGTAAAACATTGTCTTATATGTGTGTTCTTCTGCCACCCCTTGATGAATAAATTTTTTGTCTATCTAGTTGCATTATATTGTCAGAAACTGATTATTTTCATGACTATCCTTTAATATGTAGCTGCAGATAGTGTGATATTGCTTTGTAGGCATGGTAAAAACAAACACCCAGAGACTGACTTTGTGCAGTGGTTCCAGTTGGTATCAACTGCTGTGTCGCCCACTTTTCAGGAGGATTAGTTTGCTGTAAAGGAGTCTGATTTTTCTATGCAGACCACAAATTAAGCAAAAACAAGTTATTTTGATCAGCTGTTGGCCAAAAGCAGTGCTTGTACTACAGTTGTAGTTCTCTTATACCCATTTTTTGCACTTCTTGTTTGTCATAAATATTATCTACTATCGTTACAAGGTCACACACACTAGAAGGACTCATTGTGGGCTGAGTACCTCCAACTCCTCACAGCACAATAAATAATTTCCCATCCAAATTAACATTCGGCATAATTGTATATGAACGCGTTAAGGCATTGATATTAGCTGATCTAGATACAATTCTCTTGGTATCTCATTTCTAAGGTTTCTTTCATATTCATTTCCTCTTCAAATCCCAGTTGGCTGGAGTTGAAAACAAATCCCTTACCGAACGATGGGATAAGTTTATCTCAGATACAAATTTTTGTGCCAATTCCACAGTTTGCTGTGCATTATCAAGTTGGCACTTTGTTTGAAATTTCGTTATCTTATGTCTTCAAATTCTGTAGTACTTTTTGAAGTTACGCAACCATACATTGCTTCCCTGGAAATCGTTGAAATGCCGTGCGCAATTTATTGTGCATAACTTGGTGGGGCACTTTCGTGCACATCCTGTTAATTGTATCAAGCATCCCTGAAACGTGCAAACACCAGTTTTTGTAACAAGTGCACCTTGATTATCCATAGTTTTTTATATGCACTACATAATAATATTCCTGCAGACTTATTTAAAATATGTTTTTAAGCTGGAGAGGACTTCCATTTACGCCATGTGTGTAATTGCATTTAGTACCCGTTCCTTGGAAAACCATTGTCCTTTAATACATTTTGCTGGAGACGGGATTTATGGCTACCTGTTTCAGTATCACTTTCACTTGCTAAGCTCGTATCATCGTCATTGTGTTCCTCATGTACATTGTCTTCACAGTCAAAAATATACGACACCACACATTCCACTGACTCATCTTGCAGAAACTCCAGTATTTCATCTGCTGCTTCTTCTCATTCTGCAAAATTCCTTGGGTTTCTTACTACAAAGTGTCAACTTCAGCAACTGTTGTTGTAGATATAATGCAGTGTCAGCTTTGTTTATTATTGCCATTGCTTTGCTGTGTGTCCACACCACTAGCAGTTTAGCACTGTTGAAAGTTACTCATCAGCTAAGCATTTTATCTATGCTCCGTAGCCTCTTGCTGTGTTCATCATTGGATACCTCCAGTCCCACCACCTGTTGCCATTAGCAGCCAGTATTGTCATTGCATGGTAGACAACAAGTGGGATTGTCAAATGCCGTAAACAACCATTGGTCTTTTGCAACCTCGGACTCAAAGAGTTCATTGTAAGAAGGTTGTCATTTTTTTTGAAGACTCTCAAGATAAGGTTTAAAAGCTGAGCTTGAAAATACTATTGTCTGTTGTTGGCTAACTATTGTTTTATTTGATGTTAAGTAGACTTTTTTAAATTCTAGGTGCAATCTCTCTCTCATTTTTTATCTATTAACACTTTTACTGCTACAGACGAGTTCTTTGCATTACATGCTGAGTGCGACTTTGTTGTGGCTGTGCTTTTCCCCAAATACTGAAGCTTGTGCTGCGAAACAGCGTTCCAGCAGCTGTGAATTATGTATCATCTGGCTTTCAGAGATCTATTTGCTGAAAAATTTTGGTTTTTGCACATCTTACAGTCTGGTATCTTTGCTCAATAAGGGACTGAATTTCTTTTTGTTATTCATCATAGTTACTGTGCTGCATCAAATTAAATAAAACACTGCACCGATTTTGAAGTGTTTAGAGAGGTTTAATTGTATTGCATAAATTTTGCATATGTTTGATTGTAGCTTATGCATTGCAGTATATGAAGGGTAGATAAGATATGAAGATTTTATTTAAAATTGGGAGCTGAACATTATCTTATTTCGCTCAAGAGTTCTTTATTTTTATATCTGATTGACAGTCGTGCTCGATGTGCTCTTTTCCATCCCTGCGAATTGAGAGTTGTGGTCATAACAACTTTCATATTTCATAAATAGTTCAAGATATTGAAACAAGGCTTTTTGCAAATGATATCTCACAATGAGGCACATATGTTGTATGATAAATACTTGAAACTATTACTTACAAATAGGTGATTGTACAAATGTACTTCTTTGCCTAGTAGACACGCTCTCTCTCTCTCTCTCTCTCTCTCTCTCTCTCTCTCCCTCCCTCCCCCCCCCCCCCCCCCCCCCCCCCACACACACACACACACACACACACACACACACACACACACACTGATTACTTTGTTCTACATTTTAATATTTGGTTGCAGTCACCAACAGGTAGACTTCCCCACCCCCCACCCCACACACACACACACACACACACACACACACACACACACACACACACTGATTACTTTGTTCTACATTTTAATATTTGGTTGCAGTCACCAACAGGTAGACATTGTATGTTTGAAAATGACTGCGTGTGTGTGTGTGTGTGTGTGTGTGTGTGTGTGTGTGTGTGTTTGTGTGTGTGTTACTTTGTTCTACGTTTTTATATTTGGTTGCAGTCACCAACAAGTAGACATTGTATGTATTGGTGAATGAAAGCATTGTTTCCTTTTCGGAATTATGAGGCAGAACTTAATTATTTTTGTGTTCAATGGCACGCTGAGCGATTTGTAGTGGACTTAATTTTCAAGTCTGCAATAAAAAATGGAATTATTTGCTAGGCTGGTTCAGGGTGTTATAGCACAAGATTGTCTGATTTAAACTATTTTGTGTAGAACAGGTGGATTCAGTTGGCGACCCAGACATATTGATGTTGGACAATTTGCGCTGCCGTTGGGCCTTATTTAGTGTCTATTAAAAGTGCTTGAGTCTCTGAACAAATTTCAACACTATCAACAAAGCCTGCTGAATCTGTGCTCAGATTATGACCTCAAAACAGATTATATTATCTACTTTTATCCTGAACTCTTGTTTACCGGACAGTTTTAGTTCTTGTACAAGCAGTGCTGCAATCCTTTTGTCTGTGTGCTTTTGATAGAGCAAGAGCAACAGAGTTAAAAAATCTGGCAAAATGTTATTTTAAGAGGCCATAAATTATACCTGATACACCAGAATGACAATGACAATATACTTACTGCTATTTTATCCTCCTTGAAGGCTTCATATGAGGCATTCAAAATACGTGTGGTGCAAATCAGGAGCAAATATTTCTTTGATGTTGGAGGTTAAATAAGAGAATAAAAAAATTTGCATGAGCCTTACAAACCTGAATTTTATTTATTTGCAAACAGAAAATTGTTCTTCACATGTTTTATGTGGAATGGAGTACACAGACCAAACATTTAAGGCTGTAATAAGTTTTTAAACAAATTATGGACTCCCTTCAATAATAAATTTAAAATTATTGCAAAAAATATTAATACACAATATAACATTTCCATTTCATATGTTCCCCTCTCAATTTTTGTCTTGATTACATTCAGTTACATATCCATACATAGAACAATTGATCATTGTCTTCAGCATCAGTGTCATTTCGAGAAATCTTTGTTTGATAGGTATTTCAACTCTGAGCAATGTTGTTGTGTGTGATCTTCAGTCAAAAAACTGATTTGATGCAGCTCTCCATGCTAGTCTGTCCTGTGCAAGCCTCTTCACCTCTGAGTAACTACTGCAACCTACATCCTTCTAAATCTGTTTACTGTATTCATCTCCTCCCACACTTCTCTCCAGTACTAAATTGACGATTCCTTGATGCCTCACAACATGTCCTACAAACCGATCCTGCCTTCTAGTCAGGTTGTACCACAATGCCTCTTCTTCCCAATTCTGTTCAGCACAACCTCATTAGTTTCGTGATCTACCCATCTAATCTTCGTCATTCGTCTGTAGCACCACATTTCAAAAGCTTCCATTCCTTTCTTGTCTAAACTGTTTATTGTCCATGTTTCACATCCGTACATGGCTGCATTCCACACACATACTCTCAGAAAGAACCTCCTAATTTTTTTGCCATTGCCAGTGTACATTTTATGTTCTCCCTACTTCGACCATCATCAGTTATTTTGCTGTCCAAATAGCAAAACTCATCCACTACTTTGTGTCTCATTTCCTGATCTATTTCCCTCGGCGTCTGCCTTAATTTCACTACATTCCATTATCCTCGTTTTGCTTTTATTGATGTTCATCCTATATCCTCCTTTCAAGGCACTATCCATTTCGTCTCCAACTGTTCTTCCATGTCCCTTGCTGTTTCTGACAGAATTACAATTTTATCAGCAAACTTCAAAGCTTTTATTTCTTCTCCCTGGACTTTAATTCCTACTCCAAATTTTTTCTTTTGTTCCCAAACTGCCTGCTCAATATAATGATATGCTACAACCCTGTCTCACTACCCTCTGAATCACTGCTTCCCTTTCTTGCCCCTAGACTCTTATAACGACCATCTGGTGTCTGTACAAATTGTAAACAGCCTTTTGCTCCATATATTTTACCCCTGCCACCTTTATTATTTGAAAGGGAGTATTCCAGTCGACATTGTCAAAAGCTCTCTCTAGGTCTACAAATGCTATAAATGTAGTTTTGCTTCTCCTTAATCTGTCAGAAATCGTAGGGTCGATATTGCCCCGTGTGTTCCTACATGTCTCTGGAGCCCAAACTTATCTTCCCCGAGGTCAGCTTCTACTAGTTTTTCTGTTCTTCTGTAAAGAATTCTTGTTAGTATTTTGTAGCCATGGCTTATTAAACTGATAGTTCGGTAATTTTCACGCCAGTCAGTACTTGCTTTCTTTGGGAGTGGAATTGCTATATTCTTCTTGAAGTCTGAGGGTATTTCACCTGTCTCATACATCTTGCTCACCAGATGGAAGAGTTTTGTCATGGCTGGCTCTCCCAAGGATATCAGTAGTTCTAATGGAATGTTGTCTACCCCCGGGTCTTGTTTTGATTTAGGTCTTTAAGTGCTCTGTTAAATTCTTCACGCAGCATGATATCTCCCTTCTTATCTTCATCTGTGTCCTCTTTCATTTCCATAATATTGCCCTCAAGTACACCTCTCTTATACAGCCTCTTTACATACACCTTCCACCTTTCTGCTTTCCCTTCTTTGCTTAGGACTGGTTTCCATCTGAGCCCTTGATATTCGTACAGGTGGTTCTCTTTTCTCACAAGGTCTCTCTAACTTTCCTGAAGGCAGCATCTATCTTACCCCTAGTGATGTAAGCCTCTACATCATTTCATTTGTCCTGTAGCCATTCTTGCTTAGCCATTTTGCACTATCTGTCTGTCTCATTTTTTAGACATTTGTATTCCCTTTCACCTGCTTCATTTATTGCATTTTTATATTTTCTCCTTTCATCAGTGAAATTCAATATCTCTTGTTACCCAAGGATTTCCACTAGCCCGCATCTTTGTACCTGCTATGAGGAATATGTTTGAAGAAAGAGATGTGGGTGGAAGGAATAAAATTCTCCTTTGCATCCATAACTGCATATAGAGATGGTATTGTTCTGGCAGCTGTCATGCCAATTTTTTTTTACATTTCTTTGTAAATTAATTTCAGGGAATTGAATGTCAAGATTGAGATTGGGCATGTATTTTAGTGAAAATTCGCATCCCTTTTCGTACCACAACTATTGAATTTCTGGCCAGTTCATTTTGTGGCCGGCAACAGTTTACTTTCAGTTTACATTGGTTTCTTCCAATTTCTTGGTGGATAAAAAGTCAATATGTTTCATTTGAACAGCTTTAAAAGGATTTTTCTTTTTATGTTCTTTCACTGTGGTTACCCCGTCATATGTTGCATTTTAAGAATGTCCTCCACGAGAAATTTATGGCGTTTGATTTCTGAGCAAACTGGCAAGTTACATGATTGGTCCTGAGGCAAACAGATGAGAACTTTAAGAGAAAAATGTTCAGGCAGCTGTTCAGGGGAATCTGAAAGAGAAGGAAATACCTGGGAGCTCAATCCAGTACATCACTGTGTCAGTTAAACGCAAAACTGTCAATGTTAAAAGTGAGTGATCTCTGGAGCACCAATACAAAATATAAATCTGTATTGTTTGCTAACATTCAAAGAGTTCCCGAAACAAAATATTCCGTTCTTGTTACTGAAACCCCGTCATATGTTGCATTTTAAGAATGTCCTCCACGAGAAATTTATGGCGTTTGATTTCTGTTTCCATACCATGTTCTTGCCACAGATTCTTCAACGCAAGTACCATTTTTATATTATCATTTTGTTCAGTGCAACTGTTGGAATATAAAACCACAAGCTTGAAATGTTTTGCCTGTCCCTTCAGGTGCTGCACTAGACGAGGTGAAATGTCCTCTATGAACCAGGAACTGGAAGAACAGTTTTGAGAAATTAGTAACTTTGTGCTTGCCTTTGTTAGCACAGTATGTTGTGGTGGTAGCAGTAGTAGTGACAGGTACAGTGACGGTCAACCTCTCATTGAGCTGCACATGAGGAAATGGGTGGCTGTTATGTGAATAAACCTGCAACATTGCTGGAAGTTTGTAGTATTTTGATTCAGTGGATAAAGATATACTTTTGGTTAAAGCTACCAACTCATACAAGTCAGTAACACTTCTTCTCATCAATAATCCATCCAAGTTTACGATATCATTGTATCATTGTTTTAAGCTGTAAGAGCATCTTAAATATAAATATCTTGAGTATTGGTCTGTCAAGAGTGTGGGAGTTTAGAGCTTCACAACATGACAAGAGTTTTTAACAAGTTGGGGAAAATGGCACTCTTCTCTTAAGTTTTAAGTTGGCTGATACTTCCAAAACTTGCAATTGAAAATGTAACGTTATAAGAAGTTGCTTTTACGTAAGTTTGGGAACTGCACTGTGGCTTGTAGACATCTTCAGGATGAGTGCTGGTCAATAGACAATGCTAACAGAATACCATTTTGCCATTATTCATATCATTGTACTTTATATTGCGAAGAGAGTAAGATTAGCCGTGCTATAAATTTGACTTATGTTTTAGGCAATGAAGAAGCAAGTATTCACACTACTTTATAACCTCCTGTGTTCATTCAGGAGCTGATTAGATTTAAAATTCTGGAGTTTATTTTACATTTTTGTAATATTCTGTAGTATTCCTTTTTAAGATATCATAATTTTTAATTATTCTCTTCAGACTTGGGGAATGATATCTTTTTCTTTACACTAGCATGGGCACTAATGACTGTCACATACCTTTACATAATCAACAACAATGCTGCAGTCTTATTTTGTCTGAATACAAGCAGATCAGATTATGCTGTAAGAGAAAACTTAGATATTTGGTTAGGTGCTTCAATGCATACAGTATTGGGGTAGAAATTATAACAAAGGCTGTACTGACTAATTTTTGTGCGTAAACAACTGAAGTTTTGGTGTCTTGTGTGATTTTAACACTGTACATAATTAATGCCCAGATAAATTACACAGTGAGATCTCGTGCATTGCGCTCATCTGTTTACCTCCAGCTGAAGTAGTGCTCCATCTCTTACAATATCGGTAAACTCAAACCTTCTTTCCCTCTGGTTGAGAGTTCAGAAACCAGCATGTGACCCAGTTACCCACATACCACACAAAAGACTGTTACCATTTGTACAAGACAAGTCTAGAGGAAAGGGATATGCTGTGAGGGGTGATAGTATTAGTGATTCTGAACACAAAATCCATCTGAGTATATATCCTGTTGTAAAGTTTTTGAGGAAATTAATAAAAACAGTGGGGAAACAGAACAAATATAGCTAACAGTAAATGAAACGTGATCTGATATTTTGTTTAGTTGTGTACAAATCCTCCCAAAAATGTTCTAAGTCCACCATCATCTGCAATGTATTTTGCAGCTCTTGTAGACAGCTGCTGTATTGCTGATCTGAGCTCATTTGCATGGTTCTTTACCTGAGTGAGCGCGTGTAAAATAAGAGTGGAAATTCCTCCATTGAAGTGGCTGGTAACAATGACGCTACATAGCCTAATGCCACTTTGTTTGTATTTGCAGTTGGGAGCTGCTGAAGGACATGCAACTGGCTCCCGTAATTTTCAAGTTGCATATTGTTAAAAAAGAGCATTTGCTTATTTGTATTATTTTGTTCAGAATCACCAATACTATCAGCCGTCAAAGAATGTAGCTTTCCTCCTGACTCATTCTGTAAAAGTATTCAGGAAAGTCTCGATGTGGCTCCTTTCCTTATAAAACTGTAGAACAGAGAAGTTTTATTTACATGCAGATAGGCTTCATTTCTCCAGATATCACACTCCTTACTCATACAAAGAATTGGGATATGAGGCTTAGAAGAAGAAACCCACATTTGACACTCACCCACGTGAAGAATGTTCTCTTTTACAGGCAGCTATCAAATAGGGCACACTGTAGTTTGATAGAGTTGCTCAGATTTATCTTTATGTTGCAAATTTCCACATTTACTATCTACGAGGTGTGGCTAGAAAAAAAAAGGACTAGTACTGGTGAAACAATAAAACGAATGCAATAAGGCTGAAAGTCGCGTGGCCTGTCACGTGACTCTCGCTCCGCCTACTGCTCGAGTTTCGTCTGCCTCCTGCACTCAGTCTGCCCGTGGCGTCTGTTTTAAGTAGTTGACGTTTTGTCTGTGCGTCGGAAAATGTTGAGTGTACAGAAAGAACAGCGTGTTAACATCAAATTTTGTTTCAAACTAGGAAAATCTGCAAGTGAAACGTTTGTAATGTTACAACAAGTGTACGGCGATGATTGTTTATCGCGAACACAAGTGTTTGAGTGGTTTAAACAATTTAAAGATGGCCGCGAAGACACCAGTGATGACACTCGCACTGGCAGACCATTGTCAGCAAAAACTGATGCAAACATTGAAAAAATCGGTAAACTTGTTCGACAAGATCGCCGTTTAACACCCAGAGCGGTGTCTGAGTTAACAGGAGTTGACAAGGAAAGTGTTAGGCAGATTCTTCATGAAAGTTTCAATATGAACAAAGTGTGTTCAAAAATGGTTACAAAGTGTCTCACAATTGAACAGAAGGAACGCCGAAGAATGATTTGTTCTGACATCCTGGAAAACATTGAAAGTGATCCCACCTTTCTACAAAATGTTATTACTTGCGATGAATCGTGGTTTTTTACTTACGATCCCGAAACTAAACACCAATCGATGCATTGGAGAACTCCTGGTTCTCCACGACAAAAAAAAAGCACGAATGTCAAAATCGAAATTCAAGGCAATGATGATTTTTTTTTTTTTTTTTTTTTTTTTTTTTTTTTTTTTTTTTTTTTTTTTTTTTTTTACATCAAAGGGATTATGCACATTGATTGGGTACCAGAGGGACAAACAGTGAATCAGCATTACTACATTAGCGTCCTGGCTACCCTACGTGAGCGAGTACGGAGAAAACGGAACGATTTGTGGAGAAAAAAGTCGTGGATCTGTCACCAAGACAATGCCCCAGCTCACAGTGCGTTGTCAGTGAAGACGTTTTTGGCAAAACACAACATTCCCATCTTAGATCATCCATCCTACTCACCTGATTTGACCCCCTGTGACTTTTTTCTTTTCCCTAAAGTCAAGTCAGCTTTGAAAGGAACTAGATTTGAGACTGTTGAAGCAGTAAAAGAAAAAGCGGCGGAAGTAATGTATGGACTTGCCGAAAATGATCTGTAGCATTGCTATGAACAGTGGAAAATTCGTATGGGGCGGTGTAGAGACCGAGGAGGAGAGTACATTGAAGGAGATAACATGAAATTGTAAATAATTGTAAATAAATTTTTTTTCTAGCCGCACCTCGTATTACATATTTTATTTCCACTCATCTGTACATTTATGTACTTCTGTAACAGCTAATACTCAAAATGACACGATTTTTAACTTCAGTGAAAAATAAGTGGATGTTATCTCGTTATCACAGAAAAATTGATAAATAGCTACATGCTCAAAAACTTATATACCAGGTTGTCATTCTTTTTACTCAGCGTTTTTATAACTTCATTAGTCCCCAGGTGTTGTTTGGTTTTGCCCTCCAGCTAAACTGTGAAGGGGGTGCAGTGATGGAAGACCACTGTATGACAGAAAGCAGAAATTCAGTCTTCTGATAAATAAATATAGGTAAGAAATAGTTGGCCATGCAGTTGCCACTCTAACAGAGATGCATCTGATAGATGAAACACTGAATGAATGTGCTGCACAAAGAACTAAATATCGTGCCCACTACAAAACCACCTCTCCCTCAAAAGCAGATTTTATTAGCGCTGAGGAACAAATTGTGGCTTCTCCCTGAATAAGCAGCAGAAGAGATCCACCATGAGACCAGCAGGGTGCTTACAAAACTACCTTATTGGGAGAGCTACAAGAAGACCAAGACAAAGTAACTGCACCCTCCAGTGAAGGCATATGTTGTGCGGGTACTGTAAAAGGCAAGTATATGGCTTGTATAATGAATCAGGCTATTGGGAGATCCATGCTGATTCCACCAATAAAACTCGTCAGACTTGGAATGCAACCTGATTAAGAAACGTAGACCTCATGTGGCTGTTACACCACAGTTGTGTGAGGTACGTAGATTATATAATGATGGCCCTTCTTTGACACTGATTGTGACATTGATGCTCCCATGTGCTTGTTATATCGAAGAAGCCATGTAGAGGGGAGACGGTGAACACCACCTTTGCCAGTTTTGTATGCCTTCTTGGTGAAGTGCTGCTCAGGGAGAGCGACATCTTGGTTAATTCTGACATGGTATATCTACGTCCCCCTTGACCCCGTTTCACTACCTGCCTCACACCCTTTCCCCCAGAGTGAGAGATATTAGTGTATGGTTATTTAGATTTCTATTGTAGTTAGTGGTCATAAATAACAATGTGAGGAAATATGTCCTGCTTTTTTGAATGCTTGAAGTGGTGGAACATACACAATTATTCGTAAATACCTCCAGGGTTCCAGAAGATGGCTGAGCAAAAACTAAGACATACATAAAACTGGCACACAAAAGTGGATAGAGCATCTCTCCATGTTTTTAATTTGCATTGCAGATGCTTAATATGGGCAATGTGATGCAGCAAACTTCAGTATGTGTGAGGAGTTAATTAGCACAATCTGCCTGTGGAAGTGCAACAGCAGCCTGCTTTGCAAATTTGTTCAGTGAGTTGCCTATCTACAAGCACAAAATAATTTGATGTGACAGTAGACAGCAGGGGGACAGGTGCAGTCAGCAATTATAAAAATTCTACACGTCATTAGCAGGCTTCCTTTTATCAGTGGGACACTGATACATAGCAATAACAAGCAGCAAATTCCCTCTAGTTTTCTAATAATCTGTTATGGGACACTTATGTCGTAATGGTAGTGAAAACATTAAGACTCATTGGAATGAATTTGTTAGAAGTTCAACACACACTTGCTTGCAGACCTCTTTTGGGTGTCCTATTGTCAACTTTCTTTCACTAAGATGAAGGGTACTATGAAGAAACTGCTGGTGTGGTGATGGGTATCCTGTTTTCATAAGTAGTTATTAAGTTTACCATCAAGCACTTTAAGGTCAGGGTGCTAGATCGTGCCAAGCAAACAAACGTGTTTTTATCAGTATATTGAAAGCACTGTAGTCTGGCCACATGGCAAGAATTTTTACAGCATCTCAGATTGTTTCATGTAAGCATATGGAATTCCCAATGGAAACAGGACAAGGGACATTTATCTTTTCTCAGTGTTTGGTTGGAGAAAAGTGGATCAGTTCCTGTTATGTGCAGGAGGTCCACACATAATGACTTCTAGCTCTATGCCTGATGGAAGTTTCATGCTTAGAACATTTTCTGCAGAGCACATACACAGTAGATGAAAGAAGCCTTACAGAAGATCTGAGACATCAGAGAGAAGTTACCAAAAAGAACACATACTGACAACAGTTAATGGAGCATGTCATACAATGGTTGCCCAGAAAGTAATGCACTGCATTTTCTTCTTCTTTTCTTCAACAATTCTTTATTGAACATAATGAGGATTACACACAAAAAAAATTTGTTGTATCTACATGCCCTATTTTTCCACATAATCTCCATCCCATTTTATAGCCTTCCTCAAATATGAAACAAGGGCATGTCTGCCCTGTCGGAACCAATCCTTATCCTGAATGAAATTTTCACTCTGCAGCAGAGTGTACGCTGATATGAAACTTCCTGGCAGATTAAAACTGTGTGCCAGATCGAGACTACTAACTCAAGACCTTTGCCTTTTGTGGGCAGAAGTGGAGCTGGGAAGACAGGGTGAGAGTCGTGTTTGGGTAGCTCAGATGGTAGAGCACTTGCCCGCGAAAGGCAAAGGTCCCGAGTTTGAGTCTCAGTCCGGCACACAGTTTTAATCTGCCAGGAAGTTTCGATCCTTATTCTGGTTGCAGAGCCAGTGCTTAACTGTGTGAATCACCACCTCATTGTCCTCAAACTGCCTTCCAGTAATGGTATCCTTTAATGGCCCAAACAAATGGAAGTCAGAAGGGGCTAGGTCAGGTGTAACAGCCGTGGGTGGTCTCCCCGACCTCTGCAATTCGTGGAGCTCCTCTGGACCGTCTTCTGATGACCTCACCCTCAGTGCCCAGCAACTAACTGTACATCGTTGACAGCAGATGGTCCATAGACTTTGCTCAAGCATTTGTGTATATTTCCCCCACAGTTCCTTTCTCTGCAGTGAGAAAGTCAATGACGGCACATTGCTTGTAATGTACATCACCTACAGACGCCATTTTGAAACTGTCCTGCAGCTACGCTATCTGTCGGAAGTGACGGAAACTTGGGCACTCACTCAGGAGACGTCCAATAATACATACATAACCAGAATGAAATTTTCAATCTGCAGTGGAGTGTGTTCTGATATGAAACTTCCTTGCAGGTTAAAACTGTGTGCTAAACAGAGACTCGAACTGAGGACGTTACATTTCGCATTCGTAGAATTGTTTTCGGCTGGGGGGGGGGGGGGGGGGGGGGGAAGTGGGAGCATTGCTTTCTGGGCAACCATCGTACATCAGTCAGCATAGCCTACGAAACAGACACCAATGGAAAAGCAACCAGACTCACATATCTCTCACACACAGGCAGCATTTCCAATACAATTAAGAGAATACTTCGAAAATACAGTTTCCGTCGTATATAGAGTCCTCAACAAAATTAGTTGAATTGTATTACGTGAAAGGTATTCTAAGACTCCGAAAACAGTGTGTATACCACATACTGTGTGAATGTGTTCACTGTTGAATGAATGTATGTGTAAAAAACACAAATGTTACACCTGACTCAAGTAACCATCTAAAGCAGTTGCCAGCGAACATTACTTCACCAGTGAGTATGAAATTAACTACAAAGATACAAGTGCTTTGTTATTAGTGTCAAACATCTGAGACAGTGTAATAAAGAAGACAGTAAAGATTAGAGTGATGAATGATTTAATTAATGAATGACAGTCTTTAGTGTAATTATTGGGTGGGATCTGACATTTAGTTTGGTTAAATCACATCTGATAACAAAAAAAAATGGCTCTGACACTATGGTACTTAACTTCTGAGGTCATCAGTCCCCTAGAACATCCTACTTAAACCTAACTAACCTAAGGACATCACACACATACATGCAGGATTCGAACCTGCGACTGTAGCGGTTGCGCAGTTCCAGACTGTAATGCCTAGAACCGCTCAGCCACTCCGGCCGGCACATCTGATAACATATCAGTACTCTCCCTCTCTATGTGTTGAGACCTTTTTCAGTGAAAGGTACTGTGTTACTCTGTTTTCCATGTTTATAATTTTTTCCCTAGCCTTTTGAATTGTCTTAGATTTTTGAAAGACAGTTTTGGGTGCTATAAAACATGAGGAAGATGGAAGAAAGTAACTTACTTGCAAACCGCAAATTTGTAAAACATAGATTTTGCCAAGAAAGCTCACACCAACAACTGTTTTCAGTAATTTAAAGTTCAAATAATTGTTATATGAATATAACTTTCTCAGCAGCTTAAGATATTTTACATCTCAAGTTGCTGTAATATTGTTCTACACATCTTATGTTACATGGTGTGGAGTTTGTTTCTAAGGTTGGAATAAGTCACAGACTGCAAGCAGTTACAGATAGAAAAGGCAACTGGATGTATCTTAGCAGAATCAAAAGTGTAATAGTCCATTTAAGGCATCAGTGTTATCCTGGTATAATAAACTTCTGGAAAGATAAATTTGAACAAGTGTTGTTGTTCAGAAAAGTATTTAAAGTGAAACTGAAATATGTTATTGCTCTGCAGTAGAATAACCCACAAACAAGTATTTCATTTCAAGCCTGTTTAAAACAGGAGAAGGCAGAAAGTTGTCAATATAGAGACTAAACATTTTATGGAACGATTCTCATCTGTTATGCAGGCAGGTCACCATAATCAGTTGATGCTAGCAAAATGATAACAATGAAAATACATGCTTATTAGTCAATTCATCCATTTTCAGCAACATGGAACATTCACCATTATAAAAAAACTACTCACAATTTCAGCCAGTAAAGTGTAAGGTTGTAGCAATCTAATGTGTGTATGGGGACAGAATACTAGAAAATGTGCTGATAATTAGAAATAGAAAATTGACTACTGCCCAGCTAGTGTCTTTGTGTCCAGAACCCCTGCAGCCAGGCAAGAGTTTTGGTGCTCTCGTAAAGATAAGTCATTTTAGATTATAATAACATATAGTTTAGTACTGATTACATGGTAAATAGGTGTATTAATGTGCTTTTTAAGCGTACCATAAAAGGTTTCATTTTTCTTTATGTAATATAGCAGAAAATGCGAAAAGATCGTACAGTTGTATTTTCTGTTTACGTTTTGCCACAGCAAATCTATAGAATTTCGTTTAACTGTAGTGTACCTCTTCATTATTTAATTCACATTTCTGGAAAGTAGTGCAAAGTTGTTGTTTCAGAAATTTTGCACTGTTGTTTTTGATTACGTATAGTTGTGTATAGGCCAGATTTGTGGAATCATATTTTCGTGTTTATCTGTAATTTAACTGACTTATTCTTAATAAACTATTACGTTTATCATGAGTGAAAAGTGCTTGACTTGACATAGAGTTGTTAGGTTGGGGCTTTGGTGTGACAGGTGTTGTGGGTGACTGTAGTAGTGTGGGAATAGGGGAAGTAAATGAGACTCATCAGTGGTTTTGTAGGATAGGTAGTAGAGATAGGAAGATACAAGAACAGGAGGGGAAAATTGCTGCCCTTCAGGCTGAGTTAGACAAGGCCAGGGGAGATCTTGACAGGTTAAGGAGGGAGAAGGGTAAAGAGAGACGGGAAGTGGCAGCAGGCAACAGGAGGAGCAGGCCTAGAACTTTGTCTCAGGCCTTCGTGGTGTATGTGGAAAATAGATTTGACCTTTTGCTTCAGTTAGAAGCTGGTGAGCCTTAAGAAGTTGCAGGTGTAGACAGGGCACAACAAACTTTCAGCAGCAAATTGAAAAGTAAGAATGTAGGGAAATCAGTAAAGAGAAAGAAAGTGTTGTTGTTAGGTAGTTCCCATGGAAGAGGTGTTGGCCAACTTTTGCAGGATGAACTAGGATCAGAATACTAGGTCACCAATTTTTTAAACCTAGTGCTGGTCTGAAGCAGATGACAGAGGATTTAGGATGACTTTGCAAAGATTTCACTAAGGAAGACACTGTGGTTATAGTGGGTGGGCCAGGTAATAGTACTGACAGAGGTCCTGGGTACAGTATAGAATGTGACCTGGCAAAGATTGCATCAGCATCAAAGCATACTAGTATTGAGTTTGTGTATGTTCTTGGGCACCATGACCGATCTCATTTGAACTCTTCTGTCAAGAGAGTTAATTTGGAGTTGGAAAGGCTGTGTATGTCGGGTGCAGGGTCACACATTGGTGTGGTTCCTGTTGATTCTCTCAGTATATTGGATCATACTAGGCATGGCCTTCACCTCAACAGGAAAGGGAAGTGTAAACTGGCTGGGAAAATAGCAGGAAAGTTAAAGGGGGGAGGCACTGTCATGAGTGATAAAATACCAGTGGTCTTAGGGTTCAGAAAAGACCCTTTTTTAGGGTAGGGAAGACAGAAAGAAACCAAGTTTTAAGAGGGGTTAGGATTGAGACAAACCTTCAGTTTGAGAAAGAAACCAAAAACCATAATTCTAGCTTATTATGTTAGCATAAACAGGTGTTAGTTAAGAATTTTCAACAATCAGCAGAAATTTCAACTCTACCCAATTTCAGCTCAGTCAATGTGAAATGTCAGCTATCTTTATTGCATTAAAATATTCGTGGACTGAGAAACAAAATTAATGAATTAATTATCTGCATAGATGAATTAGAGTCCTCAAATCCGGCTGACATAATCTGCCTCTGTGAACATCATGTGACCACTGGTATAGAACTTTTAAGTGTTACAGGATTTAGGTTAGCATCTCACTTTTGTGGAGCAGAAATGGAGAAAGGAGGAGTTGCCACATTCATCGGGAACTGTCATAAATTTAAGAACATAGACATTCATAAATTTTGCCCAGAACAGCACATGGTAGCATGTGCAACAGAAGTAGAATTTCACAAAAAATCCTTCATAATATCAAGTGTGTGTATCGAGCACCTGGAGGTAACTTTAATCTGTTGATAAACTACCTTGAAGCTGTACTGGCCCATTTAACAACCAAAAACAAAGAAATAGTGGTTGCTGGCGACTTTAATGTAGATTTCCTTAAAGACTTGCCCAATAAGAACTTATTTGAGTTAGTAACACTATCATTCAGCTTAATTCCCACTGTTAAGTTCCCCACTAGGGTAACCAGTTGCTCACAAACAGCCATTGATAATATCTTTATAGAAAAGTCCAATGAACAGACTTATATTACAAAACCAACAGTCAATGGCCTCTCAGACCATGATATGCCGTTCCTTATGTTAATACTGAACAGGATATTAAATCTGAGCTCAAGAGGGTAATCAATAAGCCAAAAATAGATTTTTTTTTTAGTACACTCCTCAGACACACTCACTGGAGTGATGTTTACAGTGCTCGTAGCATGAACAAAAAATATAACACTTTTCTTAATAAAGTGCTTACCTTATTTGAACACTGTTTTCCCCCAAAACTAACCAAGGTTAGAGCGAAGTCTACAAAGAAGCATTGGATTACTCATGGAATAGAGGTATCTTGTAAAACAAAAAGAAAACTGTATCTTTCAATGGGAAACAGTTCTGATGTTGATGCTGTAGCACATTACAAGAAATTCTGCAAAATATTAGACTGTAATACGGACATCAAAGCAAATATATTACAAGGAAAAGATAGTCATATCAGATAATAAAATAAAGACAATATGGTATATAGTGAAGGAGGAGACCAGTAGAACCAGACATAAAGAGGAACAGATAGCATTAGCAGTAAATGATACATTGGTGACAGATGTGTATAGTGTTGCAGAACTTTTTAACAAACATTTCATAACTATTACTGAAAAGATGGGGTTGTCAAGTTCTGTAGATGCTGCTATAGAATACCTCAGACCAGACATTTCAAGTAACTTCCATAATATGAATTTGACCCTCACTACCCCAGCAGAAGTAATGTCCCTCATAAAATCTTTAAAATCAAAAACATCTAATGGATATGATGAAATATCAACAAAGTTAATTAAAGAATGTGATTCTGAGTTGAGTAACATATTAAGCTATCTGTATAACCAGTCCTTTATCAGTGGAATATTTCGTGGATGGTTGAAATATACTGAAGTTAAGCCACTCTTTAAGAATGGAGATAACATAATAGCATCAAATTTCCGTAAAATTTCACTTTTGCCAGCATTCTCAAAAATTTTAGAAAAGGTAATATTCAGTCGGCTTTATAACCATTTTATCACAAATAACATACTGTCAGAGTCGCAGTTCGGATTTCTAAAGGGTTCTGATATTGAGAAGGCTATCTACACTTACAGTGAAAATGTACTTAATTCATTAGACAAAAAATTTCAGGCAATTTGTCTATTTTGTGATCTGTCATCAAAGGCATTTGACTGTGTAAATCACAATATCCTTTTAAGTAAATTAGAATATTATGGTGTAACAGTAAATGCTGCAAAGAAACTGTTCAAAACCTATATCTATGGCAGGAAACAAAGGGTGTTATTAGGAAATAGACATGTATTAAGCTAACAGGCGTCATCCAGCTTTGAACTAATTACATGTGTGGTCCCACAAGGTTCCATCTTAGGGCCATTACTTTTCTTGTGTATATCAATGACCTTTCATCAGTAACATTACCAAATGCCAAGTTTGTTTTGTTTGCTGATGATACAAACATTGCAATAAATAGCAAATCAAGTGTAGTCTTAGAAAGATCAGCTAATAAAATATTTGTGGATATTAATCACTGGTTCCTAGCCAATTCTTTGTCACTAAACTTTGAAAAAAACACATTACATGCACTTCAGAACTTTTAAGGGGTGTCCCACGAGTAAATGCCTAACATGCGGTGACAATCAGATAGAAGTGGACAGTGTTTAATTCTTGGGATTACAGCTTGATAATAAATTCAACTGGGAGGAGCACACCACAGAACTGCTGAAGTGTCCTAACAAATCTCTGTTCGCAATGCAAATTGTATCAGACATAGGGCATATAAAAATGAAGAAGCTGGCATACTATGCTTACTTTCATTCCATAATGTCATATGGCATTATTTTTTGGGGTAATTCATCAAGCCAAGCTAAATTTTTCCGGGCACAAAAACGCGCAATAAGAGTTATATGTGGTGTAAACTCAAGAACATCCTGCAGAAGGCATTTAGGGAACTAGGGATAAACATATGGAAGTTTGGTAACTTAATGCAGAAAAATAATTTTATTTACTGCACCCAGCAAAACAAGTCAATAACAACAATAAGAGCAGCAGCAGCTTTCAGGGAATGTGTGTTGAGAGTAGAGAATACTTTTATGTGGTTTGTTGTGTAAGACAAGATTATGTATACTTTAAGAAGGAAGATGATTTAATTAATTTGGGAGGCTAATAGATTGCAGCATTATTTAAATTGTGGTATTTAATTTAATATCTACAAAAAATTTCAATCATTAAAATTTAAAAAAAAATTGCTAGTCATAATGTAAAACTATTGAATGACATGGGGCTCAATGAGAAGTAATTATTATCTGCCATTTACTAATACTGAAAAAGTCAAAGGAACTGCTTCAAATTAAGTGCATATTTGAACAAACTTAATGCAGTTACTGATTCAAAACTTTTTATCTTGCGAAGTAAGAGAACCCATGACATTTCTTCTGTCTCTTTATTGTCCTGTAAATTCAAGTAGTGCACAAATATTGGCAATTATAGATTGAAATAAAGTGAAATAGTTTTACAACATATAATCAAGGGTTTCTACACTTGGTAAAATTTCAGTTCTTAAGGTGGGAAGTAAAAACTGACTCATGTCTCTGAGGTGGTGGTTAACGAGATACCTGCATGGAAATTAGGTGTTGTGTAGTGACATCAAAACATTGTTGCACGTGTTTAATGCATTAAAGGTAATTAGCCGTATTTACTGACAAAAATTGCGACATAAAAAAAAAGACACTTTTAAATGAAAAGTCTGTTGTATGGTGCATGCAAAGGTATTGCTATAAAAACAAAAATCCATTAATTTGTAGATAAGTTACAGTTCTTTTTCTGTAATGCATCGCTGCCAACATAACGACTTTTTTATTGTAATACTTCAATAAGCTTGTGTAGTCAGGCCATAACTCACATTTCTATTAATATTTGCAAGCTTTACTCAAATATTGATTCCCCCTATCTGTGTATAATGAATGGGTAGTGTCAACTTTTCAGTATCTCCACAGGAACTAGTTTTCTGCCTCAAGGTTTATGTGAGAGGACCTTGAGATATACTTCTGCCCATTATGTGAGTAATTCTGTAAGAAGGAAACACACTGGCACTTCTTTGTTGTGCAGATACTGTTCTTTTAACCTGCATATTTTTTTCTCACACCACAATCAAAAGTTCTTTTTGGTATTGTCATACATCAGTGCTGTTGTAGTCTTCAGCCCAAAGACTGGTTTGTGGGTGCTCTCAGCCCTAGTCTGTCCTGTACAAACTTCATCTCTGCATAAATACTGTAATCTACATCCATTTGAATCTACGTACTGTATTTAAACCTTGGTCTACATCTCTAGACGTGTCTTATCAACTGAACCTTTCTTTTTATCAGTTTGCCTATAAATTTCTCTTATTTCCAATTTGATTCAGTACTTTTTGATTATTCAATCTACTTATCTCATGTTCAGCATTTTTTTTCTGTAGTGCACCATTTCAAATGTTTCTCTTGTGTTAACTGTGTATCATCTATGTTTCATGTACAAGACTACACTCCAGGCAAGTACAAGGGTCATTCAAATATAGACCTGACATTGTTCATTTGCCTCACACAGTGTTGTGAACAGTGCAGCACAGGAAATTGCTTGTGGGGGGAATGGAGAAAGTGTACAAAAGGTATTGGATCTGTTCCGTAATATGTTATTATTTGCTTTTTCATCTGCAAAGGTGTGAAATTGAGTGACATTTAGAGAAACTAAAAGCAAAATTAGTTGATGTTATTCTGGGAAAAATCTCTAAGTGTTCAGTTGGGCTCAGAAGTTTTAAAATGGTCATGATAAAGTTGAAAATAAAAGCCAAACACAGTGACCGATGACCAGCATCAGTGAAAGACATATTAAAGCTGTGCATTAGCCCAGCAAGGTAGTTTCCATCTCTTCTCACAAAGGCAGAAAAGACTAAGGAAAGACATCTGTCAGTGACTTCTGAATCATTTAGGAAGAAGAGAGGCTTTCTTGGACTCTTATCGTGACATGCTGTGAAACATGGAGCCATCACTATACTGCGGAGAACAAGAGGGCAAGTACATGGTGGAGAAAAGTCGAAGAGGGTGCACCGGGCAAGGCCAAGACTTGTCAGGCTGGAATGACTGGGCATCTATGCTCTGGTATTGATTGACTATCTGCATAGGCAATGGACGATAAATGTTGGCAAGCTGCTGGATGATGCCAAGACTGCTTATCGCAACAGACAGTGCCTGCAACCGGTTTGCAATTTCTTCCTTTTACATGACAGTGCTTGACCTCATATGTCAGTTCTCACTTATAAAAACTCTAGCAACCTCTTGAAATTCCACCATTTTGAAGGTGAAACTGTGCTCAAACAATATATGTACAATTTGTTACTGAGACAGCCAACTTCTTCCTTCCTTAGAGAGATCGGGAAACTTCCTACCTGATGGAGCAGAGGTTTCAGTTGACAGAAGCCGTGTCGGAAAATGTGGCACTCCATTTCTATTGTACGTATTACCAGTCAAACTGTGTTGCAATATTCTGGTTTATATTTCAATGACCCTCGTGCCTTAAGAAAATAGTCCTAATCTAATTCCCTCAGCATCACCTGTTTTAATTCGATTTCATTTCATTATACTTGTTTTACTTCAGTTGATGTTCATCTTTTAACCTCTTTTGGAGACAATATTAATTATTTTCAGCTGCTCTTTGATGTTCGTTGCTGCCTCTGACAGAATAGGTGTCATTGGAAAACCTCAGTGTTGTTCTTCTTCTTCTTCTTCTTCTTCTTCTTCTTCTTCATCTTCTTGAACTTTAATTTCCTTTCTACACTGGGGATAGGCTACAGCACCGGTTTCGCTCCCTTCTCAATTACAGCTTCCTTTTCATGTTCTCAAACTCTTATGATGGTAATAGGGTTTCTGCATAAGTTGTAAATAAGCTTTTGCTCCCTGTATGGTATTCCTACTATTTTCAGAATTTCAAATAGTGTATTCCAGTCATCATTGTCAAAAGCTTTCACAAAAACTCACAAATGCTATAAACTTAGATTTACCTTTCTTCGCCTTATCTTCTTACATAAGTTGTAGGATCAATATTGTCTCATGTGTTCCTACATTTCTCCAGAATCCAAACTGATTTTGTCTGAGATCATCATCTACATCTACACTCCACAAACGAGTTTTTGGCATATGGTACCTGTGTACCATTGTCAGTTCCCCTTTTCCCGTTTGTCGTGAATGTTTCAAGGGAAAAACAATTGCCAGTAAGCCTATGTGTCCTGTTGAATCTCTGTAATTTTACCATCATGGTCTTTTCTTGGGACATTCTTAGGATACCGGTTTCGCTGTGGTCACGTTACTTTCCATGTTGTCCATAATGCAGTTTTGTCACGTGCATAACCTGCTACTCGCCATCGGCAGTGAGATCAACTGGACGTTTTGTAGCTCTCTTATATGTACAACAAAGCAGTGCCACAAGCAAATTCAACCTCAGACCAAGTGCAATAATATTTGTCAGGTATCCCTGCAACTTTGCACCCATGTTAAGACTTTCCACCTGCCAGCTCACATGGTTCATCTGTGCTACACTTACAGTTGTGGACTCTGTTATTTACATGAAATATGGCTCAATATTCTGGAGAACATTTTTGCACATCAACAGGTCACTGAAGATGCGGTTTACATTGGCAGTCGGCAACCTGGACCAGTGGGTGACCATTTTAGTTTTGAACATTATTTTGCACCCAAAAATTCTCAAAATGCCTTTAGTTGCTAGTTACACTAAACTACCTGATCAAAAGTACTGGACCATGAAAAACTTGGTGACAAAAACCTATCGTAGTTTTGGTGACAATTTCATGCTAAGATTGGCACTAGTGTGGTTTCTGATATTGATTATTTCATATCTGGCAACAACAGCCACCTTCACAGATACAGTTAGCTTTGATAGGCCAAAAGGGGTAGTCTTTACATATTGTTCCTAAAATTGCCTATAGAGTGTATGCAACGTGAGATTCGACTTCTGTGGTGCTCGTGACACCAACAGCTACCAACGGTCCAGGTGATTACAAATGACAACCGCCAAGCTCATTCAAAGACATGAGTCTCACTAATTAGCCAACTTGTTCCGATACTCACCAAGCATATTTCAAAAACTCTGGAATATGTGTACCATGGTTGAAATGATGGCCAAGCGGTTTCAGGTGTTACAGCTATTGACTGTTCCTAATAAAAGGTCACATTCTCAACATTCTTCTGCCCTTCAAAATCAAGATCGCAGTCAGTTCCAAGCTCATGCTGCTAACATTTGCTGTTGTCATTTTGGATCACAAGCTGCAAAGTGCACAAAACCGTGTGGCTACTTAAACAGCGAGGGCAATCTGGATTGAGTGTGACAGATCACAGCACCTAGAGATAGCACCACCAACAAAATGGACATTGTCTCGTGCTGTTCAGTCAGCACCACAGTGGTGAGTAGGCCATTTATAGCAGTACAGCATCTACTCAGACAACTCAGTCACTACCAAGTCCAGTGTACAGTTCTGCATCAATGTGGTTACATATACCTGTCAAAATTTCAGGTCTAATTTCTATTCTCACTCATGGCTGCAAAAAATCTGACATCCGAAATAGGTTTTGCATCCCATTTCAAGTGGACTTTTGTGTTTGCTGACATTGCTCAGCTTATCTTAGTTGCTGATTTTTCTTTGACTTTTTGTACTAACTGTGGACTTAGTGATCAAATGTGTAATAAACGTGATTGACAGTCGTAAAGTGACTGGAACTCAGGGTCATTCTGTTGTTGGTATGATCAGAAATTCTTTCAGAACTCTAGTATTGTGCATACTGTAGATTTTTCATCAGTGTCACGTAGGTTGAAACAAAAGTGGTGTTAAGCACAATACCATGCATTATACACAAATGACACAGGGCCCACCTGCTTCACAAAGTGTTCTCAGGTTTATAATAGAACACCTAAGAGAAACTAAAGACTGGGGAAATGGTTGTCAGGAATTGTACTTTGTTCCAGTGGTCCATGGGCACCTCTTCTAGACCTGGCCCTTAAAGAGGAATGATTTGTGTCATCTTCAGGGTGATTACTGCAGATGGGATGTTAGAACTGTCCCAGATATGTATCCCATATCTAATATTCAAGAATTCACGTGTACCTTTAGCAGGTGCAGATGTTTTCACTATTTTGGAGTGCCACAAGGCTTATAATCAAATTCTAATGGTGCCTAGTGACAGCAATGATTACACATTTAAATTTTATTTTATTTTTTTTTTTTTTTAATTTTTTAATTCTTATTCACATCATTTCGACCTAAAAATGGCCCAAATTTGACACTGTTTCATTGATAAATTTTTGCAATGACTGCCATTTTATTTTGCATCTTTGAATGACGTCGTGGTATTCCCATCTAATGCTTATATGTGTGACAGGCATGTTCATGAAGCACGACAGAGACTATATAACGTGGCATTGTGTTGAACAAAGATGGGTGTGTTACTGGCAAAAATGAAGTAGCCTTCCTTGGCCATCAGATCTCAACAAATGGTATCTGCCCATTACCAGAGAAATTATCTGTTTAACTTGAGCTTCTGGAGCCAGTGGTTTATAAACAATTGAGACATTTTCTGGCATGGTGTATTTTTATTGCCATCACCTTAAGGCAACAGCTTCCATTCAAGACCGGCCACAACACTAAGGGCAAACAAGTACTCAAGCGGACTTTCTGTTATCCGCAGGTGAGCATAGCAGAGGCAGTACTGCTCGTCCACCCTGTACCGTAATACAGCTAAGGCAAAGGAAATGCAGTGATAGTAGGAAGCTCTTGGTGATACATGAGAGGGCAACACAATTTTGTCCTCAAATCGAAGTACAGCCAGTGACAATCTATACAGACCAGGCCCTTTCAGGGTGTCAGTGAGAAGTGTTCCTTTTTGCAACTCAGTCATATTGAATGTATCATTCAGTTTACCACAGATGTATGTCATATTAAAGGTGCAGAGAACATTGGTGCTGACTACTTTTCTCACATTTCTAGTTGGGTAAACATTTTGAACTACAACAATCTTGTGACAGGTCAACAATTGCAACTTTTATAGGTTGTGTACAGAGTCCTTATACTCCTTAAAATACCTTGGTTGAGAAAAAAATTTTGTATGCGTGCTTGGAACTCATTATATGAACAAAATACTCCTTAGAAACTCCATATATATTGCCGGAATAAAAATTAGTACACCTGGAAAGATGACACCAATTGTGATCCAATGACAACATATGCCATCTGGGAGATAGCAGATATACTCATAACAGTTTCAATGTCATCTACCAAAACATAGTGACATAGCTACCAGAGAGCCATCTGTGTCTACTTTTAAATAGGGATTTCTCATGGTCAGAAGGTTCAGTGTGGTGCAAGCATGTGAAGCAAATAGGCAACCATGCCATGGAGAAGCACTCGTGCTTCCTACAACCAGCTGAACAAGTTTGAAAGAGGTCAAATTGTGGCCTTCCGATTGGTGACATGGTCCTGTCAGAGAACTGCCACACAAGTTGGAGATGCAGCATCAGTTGTGCACTGATGCTGATATCAGTGGTCACAAGAACATTCTCCCACCCATATACAAAGCTCTGGACATCCATGCAGCATAGACGCCTGCCAGGATCACCGTATTGTAAAGACAGCAGTGGCAGATCATGCAGCTGCCACAGCAGAGATAGGGCTTGTGAGCCCAGGCATGTCAACACAATTGTTGCAAACCGTTTATTAACAGTGGGCTACAGATACACACACCTCCGGGCTGTCTTACATTCTTACCACAGCATCAACATATTTGGCTTGACTGGTGTCATCAGAGGATCACTTGGAAGATGGAATGGGTTGCCCTGGTCTTCAGCAATGAAAGCATATTCTGCCCGCACTCAAAGTGATGGTTGTTCACATGTACAATGTTGATGTGAGTGCTACCTTGTAGAGTGCATTCGTCCCATACACACTGGCCCCATCTCAGGCCTTATCGTCTGGAGTGCAATAAGCTGTAACTTCCTTTAACCTTTGGTGTTTCTAGAGGGTATGCACTCAGTAGATGCGGAATGTTGTTACACCAGTTCTTTCGCTGTTCTTGAAACAGGAAGGCGATGTATTGTTGCAACGACGCTTGTAGATATTTTTAAAAATATCGGGAATCCGATATATCGATATTTTAAAAAATGTCATTATTGGCCTTCGATATATTGACAGAGAGCATCAATATATCGAAGGAAAAAATATCAATATATTGGCCTATTAAAATATCAGCTGCACATTGTAAATATACTGCCGGTTTTAGAGTTGTATGTTTAAGTATTGACTTAATATTAGATATTCTGTATATCAAAAAGCTAGGAGCCTGCATGTCCCCCTTAGAGCAAGAACTGAAAGAAGAAAATTTAATTTGAAAATTGGTGAGTTAATACTGGGACTTCATGCAGATGAATAGCTGGTATTACAGTACTTTCTTGGTCGACTGTTCTGTTGTTAATTAACAGCTGTGTACAAGGTGCACTGTAATGTAATTTTCACTCCAGTTAACCTCTCATACCTTATTTTCTTAATTAGTCATTGTCTACATGTTGAAAAAACCATTTTTCATGCTGATGTGGGAAAATTGTGTGAAGAAGCTAAATAGTGCAGTTTCTGTTGGTAACTCCAGTTAGATCAGCATTTCGCCTCGCACATTTCAACCTGCCACAAAAACCAATCTTGTCATTTAGATTTTTGTTAGTGATTTGCAGCAACTGTTTTTTTAAAAATGCCGATGTGAGGAAATAGCACACTGGTTGGGCTAAAAATTATTTTCTACCTCTACTGGTGTGCTATTTCTTCACATCTGAAATCTTGTTATTCCATTCGAACAGCCACCTCCCAGTGCCATCAGACCTCTTCTTTTGGGCTACCTATACTTGCTTCCCATTGGACATGATGAAAGCTCAAAAAGTAGTAAGGCTCATTCACACAGTGAAAGTAAAATTAAGTTCTACTATGAATTCAAAATAACAGTTCCAGATATCTACCGAAAATGGTGAAAAAAATATAATATAAAATGAAAATATCTGCACTTGACATTACCATTTTGATATCGACATTTCGATATAATATTGAAAGAAATGTCACTTTTATATATTGATATTTTGTCAACAGGCCTAATTCCAACAGGATAATGCCCCCTCCTGAAACTCAGCATGCTCTGCAAGATGTGTAGCAACTTCCCTGACCAGCACAATCTCTGGACATGTCCCCAATCGAACACATGTGAGATATGATGAGACTAGAACAGACTCATGCAACTCGTCAACTGACAACTCTTACAGAAATACATAACCAGGTCAAGCAGGCATGGCATAATGTATCCAGGGACAGCATTCACCATCTGTGTGATCGACTGAATGCCAGAGTCAGCATTTGCATTGATGCCTGCAGAAGCTACACCATGTACTAATATCAGTGTTTCAGCATGGGCTGATACCTGATACCTCAGAACTGCTTGTGCTGTTGATCTGTAAATGTAATCATTTCATGTGCTCCGTATGGACTATTGCAACAATAAATCTTGAGTGAATTTGAAAGCTCTTGAAGGCTATACTTTTTATCCCTGGCAGTGTATTATCACGATACAAAGACTACATGGCTTCAGATATGTGTGTTATTGCTACAGAATTTTTTTTTTTTTTTTTTTTTTTTTTTTTTTTTTTTTTTTTTCCCAACATATCACGATTGCAAAACAATCAAAAAAATAATCTTAGCATGTCATTCAGCTCGAGCACAGTTGTGAATGGCTCGGAGCACCCTAATAACACCACCTACTCTTTTACAGCCAGAAGAGATAGTTCTTTGAGAGACTTCTTTCCTCCTGCACCCTCTCTTGTAAAGTTGTGAAAAGTGGTTAGTAGCAGTGTTGCCAGATTATGGATAGTGATCAATAAGCAATATGTAAATACTGTGCCTTTTCAGCCGTAACTATTGAATTTTAGTAGAATAAAATATTCTTTGAAATCTTTCCCCCACCACTTCCAAATGAGGCACTAAAAATTACTGTGCATGTGATCATGCTGCATACATAAAAAAATATGGGTTTGGGACTCCTTGGATTTTTTTCTTATCAACCCTGTGTATACCCTGCTTTTACCAAAGGTTATTCTACAGGACTGGGAGTGAAGCAAGGTGAGATGCCAGGTGGCAGTTTTAAAATACACTGTGATCTCTCATGATAGAAGCCACAGCCATACATTTCACCAGAGTTCCGGAAGGTGGCATTTGACTGATTCCACAACCTGGCACATCCAGAGTAAAATGCCATGACTAAATTGTTAACAGACTGTTTTGTGCGGGTTCTGGGCTCATACATGCCTTCAAGGCCAGTAATGCAAGGTTTGATGCCACATACACGCAGACATTGGATATTTCCTTATGTCTCTATTTTCTCACGCAATGAATTGGTGGACTCTTCCCACATTGTGCTCCACATTTCTGTAGTTCTGGCCCTTCTTCAGCTTCCATACACTGTACCTTTCCAAGCATTGTGGCATGAAGGCCACAAGGTAGTAGTTTTGCAAAATGGCAAATGCAGCAAGGTGTCTATAGAAAGAGTTAAACCAACATGCATCATATCGCCATCTTTGGACAGCATGTCGACTACCACGGTCATGTAACACCCTGACACACTCGTGCAGACCTCAGTTACAGGGTCAACGCCTAGCAATCACAGATCACACCTTTGATTGTGCTGGTGCCACAACCAACTGTCTGCACAAAAGCTAGATGACAAGTTAGTTTCAGGTATCCCTATATTCTGCATGCTCCACACTTTTTTGGAGGGGGGCGGGCGATGTCTGTGTGGGAATAAAAGATCAGTTACTTGAGTTTGATATGTTCTGTGAAAGAGTTGATTGCTCCCTGATTGATTTATTGTTCAAACCATAATACATTCATTTTTTTCCTCAATAAAGTAATTAGTGTTGTATATGAAATCAGCATTGGTCTTTATATGTGGGTATTAATTTTGCCTATACCCTAAACAGCCTGTGTTTACTTTTTTCCTCCATTCTTGTCCAATTAACCAAGTGCTCCATTTCTAATGATGTCAATCTCTGAAGACACATAACTCCAGCTTTCCTTTCTCTTAATGCAATAGTAATGCTTTAGGATTGTAATTGTTATCGAAAATTGGTAGCCCAGGTATATTTGTAACTGAAGGGAGTGCACACTTAGCATCCACCATAACAGAAACACCTGGAAAAGCCAGACACCAGTATTTAAAGTAACGAATATTACTGTATTAATGTTGATTACATTTATGGTTTCCATCGTACCCATAAATCGTTTAGTGAAGACAGAAGTCTACTTCCTTATTTGCAAGATGTATATGTTAGATGTATAGTGTGGCTCAGTGGGGGGTCACTCTGCAGATCCAAACTGCGTGGATCAATCGCTAGCTGATCCTTGGATTATTTCTGTCACTTATAATATCTTTACATCTGCCAATGATTCGTGCGTACTGGAAATGCTGAGTTGCACTCTGCTTCAGAGTCAATGTTAAACAATAGTTCTTCGTATAACTGGCTGTGCAAGTCAGTTTGAAGATCAGAGGAAAGCAAGAGGATACCACCTCCAAACCAGTCCATTCCCAGGACACCTCAGTGGTGTTTTAACACAAACTTAGTGTTGAGGACAGCTTTACCCTTACATGTTTAGCCTGAATAACATACTTAGGTTTGTTGTGTTGTGAAGACCCAGTTGTACAGGGATAGTCTGTGAACATACTAGCATGAGAATCTGGAGCAATGGTAGCTATGCAGGTGGGGGCCATTTTCACTTGCAGTACTGAACTGCTTTGAAAGCGTCTCCATCTCTGGTATTTTGTAATGTATTCAAATACAGTTTCTTGCAAAATATCGGAAAAATATCACTGGAATTATGTTTAAAAAAGACTAAACACACTTCAGCAAAATTCATACAATTATATTTTGGTCAAAGGTTAATAGATGTGACACTCCTCAAGATGAATGCTTTGCCATGCAAAAAATTTATGTAAAATGTTGCGTGCATGACTTCGGAGATCATTGCTACATCAACCTCACTTACATTCCAATAATAAGCATTGAATAGGGCACTTTAAATATTTTCCACAGTCTCGGTTATATTCATTTTTGGACGTTCGATGCGTTCATCTTCAGTGCATGCAGGGGGGAGAGGAGAGGAGTGGAGGTTAGGATTCTTCAGTGTTTATCAATTTCTATAACTGTTTGACCTAAACCTTTTAAAAGATGTAGTGTACCACAGTTTGTCATACACACCCAAAATTGTTAAAACTTCATTTTTTATGAGTTCACTGCAAACAAACTTTCTTGAGTTTCACAGCACACCACATGAAAGTTGCACTTTTTGAAGATAATGGCATTTAGCCGATGTTCAGTCCACTTTGTTAGGCTGAACAGTTGTAAAATGTACCTTCTATAACTAATATCTGATTTTGTTTATATTGATACTGAAGCATTCCAGACAAACACACACACCCCTTTTCTCTCTTCTCTTCTCTTCTCTCTCTCTCTCTCTCTCTCTCTCTCTCTCTCTCTCTCTCTCTCTCTCTCTCTCTCTGAGAGTGCTTCCCAGGTATCTGGAAGTCCTGTTATGTCTGCGAATAGCACTATTAAGAAGAATGTAGACAGGAGCAGATTTACATTGTCAGCATTATTTCAGTTTCATTCTACACATTATTACAAAGTAGTAACATCACAGGAAATCAATATTTAAATATTCTGCAATAATAAATAGTTATGTAATGTTGTATATGGAAATCTATACACAAACAACAACAAATCACTTGAGGAAGCAGATGAAGGAAGTGTGAACACAAAGAACCAAAGAAATTTGCCTCCTTATGTGTATTTCAAGAACTATCCCACAGCTGGATATTTTGCTATGTGGGTCTTTGCGACTGTAATGGGCTTAGACTTATTAATTGTGAGGTCTTTTTATGACATTAGAATTTGTTGTGTCTCGGGTGATTTGTGACTTCCTTTGTATTACTGTTGCAATCCTGTCATTGCTGTTAATGTATCCTGTCGTTTTTAGTTATGTTTGCTTGTGCAGTAGCGTAATCATTCCTTAAGAATTCTTACTTTCTTGTAACTTTGTGAAAGCAAAGCCAAGATTTCAAATTCACATAGATCATGGACCATAATTTATTGCTGAGTTGATTCTTTCTCCCCAGCAGAATGGAAGTGTAGATAGTACAGGACAGCATATTCTGAGAGTCCATAGGTACTTTCTTTTCCATTTATTTTGGCATTTAGAACCTTATGTGTGGCAATTCTCTCTGGGAAAGAGTTAGCACTTCATTGCCTTTTAGCACATGTTTTTCAATTAATACTGATTTGTTGTTGCTCAATGTAGTGTATGAGATTGTAATGAACACTACGGTGTGATGATTCTATGATTTTATGTTGAACATTGCTGCATCGTAAAGTCTTGTTTGTTTATTTTCTTTAATACTAATTTTCTTTGAACCTGTGCGCAAAGACTTCCAGCATTTCTTAAGAATATCATTCTTTCTTTTGCAGTCTCATCTGGATACTGCTGATGCAAGGACACTCCGCAGTTCTCTAAAGAGGCGATGTCTAAGAGATCGTAATGATGCATCTTCACGTCCACATACACCTGCATCAACTTGCAAAAGTACTTCTTCTGTTTCACGGTCGAAAATGGGCTTTCATCAGCAAAGAACAAATGGTACAATAACACCTTCGTTACGACGTGTACGAACTCCTGTGCGTACTCCTCTGCGAACACCACCTTCTTCAGCCAGTCGATCGTGTCGACTTACATCAGCCCAGAGGGGGAAATTACCAATTATAATTTGATAAAATACGTAAAACAATTGTACGAATTTGTAATCTTTTGTCTGTGTCCATACATTTAAATAAGTGTTTTTCTAATTTAGTTTTATAACATATTTTTAAATTTTCTTGCACAGAAAAATATTAGAAGAAAATTCACACATAATTACAGCTGATAAACGTGTTTGTTGCAGTGTTTTATCATCAAAACTCGGAGATGGGTTATGTTGACACACACATACCATCATTTGTGAAACTAACTGGCATATACCGTAGTTCAGTGTTGAAATTGTCTGTTGGAAATTATCAGTGCAAATATCATCTCCATCATACAGTGAAATACAAATATTACATTCATTTCAAGGCCTGTCATATTTTATTCCGATCTCTTTTTAAAAATTTTGCTAGCTTCATTGTTTACTATTGTAATTAGCATTTTTATATTATTTACCTACAATTTTTCTAGTATTTTGATGTGCCATAAATTTGCCATAACATTTTATTGGGATGAATGTATCAGTATCATCTGCACTTATGGAACTCTAACATTATATCATACACATGTCTCCCACAATGTAGTATCAGTTGTTCTACTTAATTCTGAACTATTTTCAGTCTCGCATCTAATGTAAAATCTCAGTTTCACTGTACGTACAGAGAATCATACGACACTGTTGTATTTATGTTTTTTGTCTCTGGCATTTTTATGCAAACCTATCAACATGTGTGTAGTCTCGGAGGATTATTAGCGTCATGTTAATGTCTTTCAGCATTCTGTTGGCACGGCAGCAGTAATGGCAATAACTTCAATACATGGTTGATACCATTATCAATAATATTGTGTAAATATCTCTAGATCTCTTATACCAGGTATATATTCTATGTAATGTTAAATTTCTATATTCATTGTGTAATATGTCTTCCATTCTGATCTTTATGATATGATGTAAAGGATATGAAGAATTAAAATTTTTCTGGAACATTGCTTTATTTTCGTTAAATAATTTTTTTTTTTTTTAATAGTGCAATAATGTAATTTACTGGAAGTTAACCTGTATTTGATGAAAACATTGGTAGAAGTGTCATTGAATAGCAAGTGCATGGACTTTACTTTTTTTACTATTAGTTGTGGCTGTGATGAGTTGCAGGTCGTTGAAATACTATTAGCATTGTTGTGAAGTAAACGTGAATAAATGATTGACTGTGATCTAATTTTGCAGTGCACTGAAACAGTGATTGACTAACTTCTTTTGGGATTTTTGTTTTCTAGTATCTTAGGTTATTCTAAAAATTTAGTATTTACTTTCATATTTAATATCTGTGACACTCAGTTTTTGTTCAGTAAAAGCAGTATTAAAATTTTTATTACTTTTTTGCTCAGTTTTAGTGTTTATAACAATAAATTGACAGCTACTTACATAAATAATTTGTAGCATGCCTCATTTGTCATTAACAGTAAAATAAAATTATTAATTCTTTATGTGAAAATAATGCCTTTTTCATTGACTCTAGTTTAGATATTCTAACGTTTTTCAAACGACAAGAGACAGTGTGGTATTTGGTTGCAAAACACATTCATTTCTCAATTCAGTTAACTTGCACGTTGCGTGTAGCCGATCCTCTTCTCTGAGTAATCCGCTACATTGATCTCCCACAAGCTGCTTCTCCGAAGACTATAGCTGGTTAAAGGAATTTATTAAAATACTTCTCTATCCTAGAAATAATTTTTGTTCTCATATAAAACTTTTCAGTTCAATCACTTTATATTTTCAGTTTTCACAGATAATAATTTCTGCAGCTAACTTATTCCTTACACGTCGGACTCATTTACACATTTTCAAATAGCATACATGTGTCTTTCTTTGTTCACAGCCAAGACATGAAAAAATTCAAAAGTCTCTAGTCTCAAGCAAGTCCAATACATGAATGTGCATAAAAATCTATATTTAATTGTTCATTAGTCTTTTTTTCTCAATCACCACAGACACTAACACCTCAAAGAATATGACATAATTATTCCTTGAGTGCTCCTTATGCCTTCTGTGGCACTGGCGGCAAACACTTGTCATCATTGACTTGCCCCCCTTACAGTCTTCTAATAACAAACTTCCAACCTGCACATAGAAGCAGATAGATCGGTAGAAACGTTCTTGCTCTCCCGCCTTCGAACCTAAAATATCAGGTGTTCGAGACGGTTGAAGGCTGAGTGTTTCTAGAATTTACACCGAAATTTTTGAGGCACTACAATATTTGTTCTTTATATAATTATGAAACTGTATTTTTCTGGATGTTAAATTATATTACTCATTTTGCATTACATCTGCTTGTAGTGTTATTGCTACTGAGCAGACAGCAGTAGTAACTTGGAGAAATGCTGACAGTATTGCTTCATGTGTTTGCCTGTGCAGCTGGACACCGTGTGTCTAACTCCTTCACAAAGGGACACAGTACAGTTGAGTACTGTGGAGGACTGAAACCGAACCCATTGTGAAATATGACTGAGAAGATACAGGTTGTCCAGAATTAAAGTTCCAATTTCAAAGTGCTGCAAAAAGAGAACCACTGCTCTGAAGGACATCAGATTTGAATAGCGTATTATTGACGCAGGGGGAAATATCTCTGGGGTGGGGGGATAACTTACTGAAAATTGTACAAATAGATGATGTCATTAGTGTCAGAATATGCACACTAGCAGACACGTAGCACACAGCTGTTCCGTCCAAGACACCCAACGTGCCTGTCTTCATAAAGGAATGCATGCTGCTGGTAAAGATCTTTTAGAAGAACAGTTACTGTACGCCAGTAGCCCTGCAGAAGTCCCAGATGTTCAAGAGTATCAAAATTGGCATTGGTCCAATGTCTGCTAAGTGCTGGGGGAAATGATTATAAAATTCAAAAAGACAGATTCTTTTGAAATGCAAGGAGGAAAGTTGTTGATCCGATGCCTGATGAAGATATGGCCACAACAGTGCAGGAGGGACTGAGCAATGGTGTGCAGATATGTAGTGCAGGGGGAATTGCCCAAATGTTGGACATGCCTCCATGCACAGTGCATAAAATCCTACAAAACATTGTGCATTGCTGTCCATATGAAATCACCCATGTTCGAGTTGCTTCCTGTTGACCTCCAAGGGAGACAAATGCTCACTCTGGTATTTTTTCTCACGTGGAAGTGGACAGTGAATGGCCATGGAACATTCTGTTGACAGATGAAGCCCCTTTCCTTCTCCAAGAATATATCAATACACAATTGCTGGATGTAGGCAGCAGAAAATCTGCACCCACATCAACTGATAGCACTTCATTCTGCAAAGATGACTCTGTTGAGCAGGTTGACAGCATTGTTCATCGTAAGGCGATATTTTTTCAATGAAATAAGTCCTGTTGATCCTGCTATGTGTACCATCACTGATAAATGCTATGAGAGTCTTATGTGCACCAATGTCATTCTAATCCTTCAACAGCATGGATGTGTGGGTAGGATTATTTTCATTCAAAACAGTGCTCCTCTACACATTGCACGGCCAGTGAAGCAGGCGCCGCAGAAGTGCTTCGGAAATGTTAGAATTATCAGCTGTTATTTCCCTATAGCCTCACCATCCAAATCATCTCATCTTAATCCGTGTGACTTCTGGCTGTGGGGTTATCTGAAAGATGTGTTCAGCTCTCCATTTACGAATGTAACTGAACTGAAGGCATGTATTGCACAACACATTGTGAACTTGACCCCTGAGACACTCCGATCTGCTGTGGAGCATGCTGTTTTTCAAATTTAGCTTGTGTTGGAAAACTGTGGACAGCATGTTGAACATACCTTGTGCCAGTCCCACGACAATTAGAAACCAATGTCATTTTGCTTTTTATATGGTTTTTGGCCCCAGGACAATTAAGAACCTGTGTCACTTTGCTTTTTGTGCCTTTTTCGTCCGAGGACAACTAAAAGCCAATTTTTTCCACCTTTTCCAACTTGCCATGGTGGATGGGTTTACCCACTTAATGGTGCCACAACTGTTGACTAGCAAACTTGTGCAGTCATGCCGCATTGAACAGTACGGGTAGTATAATGTGCAACTCAAACCATAGCCGTCGTATTGCAAGTCATTTGTAACTGACACCATTTCCATTACCCTTGACGTTTTCTCCTGCATCAATAATATACTGTTCAAATTTTGTGTTATTATGAGCAGTGGTTTTCTGTCTACAGCATTTTGGAATTGGAACTTCAATTAATGACATTGTGTTTGTTGAAGAAGTTGCATACACATTTTTGCAATCCATCATTAACAATTACAAGAGTAGAGTGTGCCCTTTTAATACTGTTATCCAACGACAACTCAGGCAGAGGGTGGACAGAGCACATTTTTCAATCGACAGTCCTGTGGACTTCATAGTTATTAGTTAGTTCCCTTACATTAAGTAACAACACACAATCTGCATTCAATGTTTCTGTATTGTTCACAATTGGTTTTCATTCGTTGACTTCTGAAAACGTTAGTTTCGCACTTTATGATGTGAAAATCTGCTCTCTGTGGAGTATACATTGTTTTGATCGCATGTGAGATCTTAAAAGTGTATGTGGCACTCAGATCCTAATCCAAAAACCTGCCTTTTACAAGCAGTGCTACCAATTGCACATGGGTGTAACTCACAGATGTCAACTTCATGAATTTGTTAGGAGTAAGGAAAAGCATGCTGCAAATTGTAGCTATGAATTGTTTCATGAGCTGTGCTCTGATGGCAAAATTGATGATAGCACATTATCTAAAATTGGTAAGTGTCCACATGTCCAATTCCTTTTTTGTCACATTGTGTTTTGTGATGACTCTCGTACAGTTCATTCAGTATTGGTGGAACTGAATAATATCAGAAAATTTTCCCCTTAAAACTGTGCTTATGCACCTATGTAATACCAAAACTGAACTTGCAGGCTACCCTGACCACATATAGTATCAGCCACTGTGGGTGAGTTTTGTCACATTCTGAGATATCACATTGGTTGTACACTCGGGACACTTGAGGTGTGAGGTAAGTGCTTAACAATACCTCGATCCAAAATATGCTAATGTGGGTAGACAAATTATTTATTTGAAAACTATATAGTCATTTGTACCATACTATATTAATTGCAAAAAAAAATCAGATAATTAGAAACGGGAAAGAATAGTTATATATTTCACCACAAAAAACCAATAACTTCTTGTAAAACTGAGGAAATACATTCAAAAGTTAGTACAATTCGCAGCCAAAAAACTGCTATTTGGAAATAATAATGTTCAGTATTTAAAAAAACTTCACACCATAGGAATGTTCATCAAAAGCAGCACTACAAGGATCAAAATTACTCACTTAGCCACCTTACAGATGTTTTGCTTTAGAGCTTTCATTAATTTCAGTGACTATTTTGTGTAATATGATGACTTATACACTCAAACAAGCTGTATGTCTCTATCTTACATTCTTTTCCACTGAAGGCTTTCCTTTTTCATAGTGAGATTTATGCGCCTCATGGTAACCCATGTGTAGGAAAATTTGTGACCATACCAATGTATTTTCATGGACTTGTAGCAAATTAAGGGTGCTGCTTATATCATGTATGTTTCTTTGTACCGAGCGAGGTGGCGCAGTGGTTAGCACACTGGACTCGCATTCGGAAGGACGACGGTTCAATCCAGCGTCCGGCCATCCTGATTTAGGGTTTCCGTGATTTCCCTAAATCGCTCCAGGCAAATGCCGGAATGGTTCCTTTCGAAGGCCACGGCCGACTTCCTTCCCCCATCCTTCCCTAATCCTATGAGACCGATAACCTCGCTGTTTGGTCTCTTCCCCCAAATAACCAACCAACCAAAGTTTCTTTGTAATAAACAAATTATCTTTTCTACATACAACAATTTAGTAATTTTTCATTAATCTAACAAGAGGAGGCCATGGCATTGGGATGACAGATTTGCTTCAAACTTTGTACACCTTTAGTAGGCCATTAAAACAACATAATGTGTAAGTAATAAGGTGCACTACTCCAGCAATTCCGAGAAAATCGGAAGAGAAGTGTTACTTGTTTATTATGTGTCTGTGTGAAGGTGCCGATCATAAGTTGTCGTTATGGTCAGGTGGATAGAATCCGCATGACAAGAAAATCGTGGGGGCGGCGACAGTCCGAATGCCACTAATACTTGTTTTTTAGTTCATGTTTTTTCATCTCTGGTCATATTATTTAATGTATATGACATTTCAGAGGTAATATAATGAAAAAAAGAAACACGTGTATTTATATAGTATTTGCTTCAAGTTCCCCGCAACACGTGGGGTCAGGAGCACATCCAACGCGTAGTTGTACATTACTCTTGTGGTCTGGCGCAGTGTGATTTACTATATTACTGATTGTGAATGTCATTCACATCATTATTTATGGAGATTTAACTAGGGCTTTCCAGGCCTGTCCGTCATCGTTGAAAATTTAATTACAAATAGTCAAATAACATGTGAAATTCACTCCAACTTAATGGAAATGCAAGTGGTTCGGTTTTTTTTTTTGTCCCCCTGTTATATCACAGGTCAAATGTCATATAAATTAAATTATTTGACCAGTGATGAAAAAAATATAGATCAAAAAATAAGTATTTGCGGGATTCAAGCTGTCGCCTCACCCACGATTCTCTTTCAAAGTGCAAACGCTGACCACTTGTCGCAATGACTTTATACAATATGTACCTTTGCACATCTACATCAGTTACATTACAGATGCGAAAAATTTTTCTTGCGATTTTCTCGGAATTGCCAGAGTAGTGCACCTCACTACTTGCACGTTATGCTGTTTTAATGGCCTACTAAAGCTGTACAAAGTTAGAGGTAAATCTGTAAACATCGAGGCCTCACCTTGTAAGTATATTTCACTTCTGTTTCTTTGTGTATCTTTTGAAAGGAAAGGTTTAATTTATAAAAATGTTTCATCAGTGCACTTGAACAATCTAACACAGCAAATTGAAAAAAGGGCACTTTTCATGTGTTAGCGGCAACTTTCAAAGGGAGTGTCATGTCTGTCATTTGCCAAAAGTTTTATTTTTGGGTGTGCATGTGACATGCTCCAGAGGAGAGTAAGAGTCACAGTTCTAAAAACATTTTCATTAAATCAGTTGCATTAATACTGTAATTGTAGCAGACTGAAGGTTGTAGATATTAAATGTCTTAACTGTATCGTATTTTTTATGTATTGATACTTGTGGAAGTATATAGTTCACTTTCAAAATGTGGTTGACCATGGTATTAACAGATACTGTGAAAGTAGATTCTTGATAAAATTAACATGAATGAAGCAATGCATGCTTCATTTTAACCACTTAAAACGTCATCAAAGGCAGGTTTTTCTCATATACATAAACATGTAATACAGTACCTGATATTAAAAACTCATTCAGTTTAATGTGGATTACACTTACAGCCATTGACTTTTACAGAAAATCGTTTAGTGCACGGTTGCCCACAGCGTGCTAAATCTCATGCGTACAGCGCAGGACTAGGCCTGCCTCGTCACCACTGGATACATACCAGCTTCATTAATTCCATCCTAGCCTCTCTTGGAACTACTCGGTATGACATGATATTTCATTTAGCAGTGCAATATACCACTTTTTTTTTTTTTTTTCAAGTATATTTCATTCGTCACAACTTAATTCAGTTCAGCCGAACTTTAGTGGCAGTGCTGTTTCTTCTTCATTGTCTGCTCATGGTACAAATTAAGTTCAAAAGGAAAGTTGCTGTTGCAATAGAACATAACTCTCAAAAAGAGGAGTCTAACCACTTTTTGTCACAGGGCTTTAGAAATGAATGGCAGTCACATTTCTTTTTGAAAAAGAAGGATGAGAATTTTCAATGTATTATGCAGTTGCCTAGTTGCTGGACTCCATATATTGTCTGTAGAGTGGCATATTGCAACACAATACAGAGAGGGTTTAAAGATTTAGTTGGTGATGAATTAACAAACAAGTTCACAGATCTAAAAAGATGCAGTGCTGTAAAGCAAACCAATCCCAACGTGAGTACCCCACGCAAAACATTGTGTTTCTGCTGTTTGTATTTGTATGTATTTACTTGTATAAATGCACCGTATTTATAATTCATTGCTTGTTTCTAATTTTTAGGTGCTAACCATCAGTAAAAGCCCATCTTTAAAAGCAAACTGCAAAATAGCACTTCACATTATGAGATCAAATTTGCCTTTCAGCAATGGTGAGCTCATCAAAGTGTGTATTATTGAGATATCGGAACTAGTTACACCTTTGAAGATACAGAAATTTTGCGAAATTAATTTTTTGTCACAGTCACTCAACACGTAGCTGTCATGTTAGTGGATGTCTACAGGCAGTTAACTGATAATGCCAGCAAGTTCATTGTATTCCCAGTTGCTTTGGGTGACGCGACCAGTGCCATGGGCTCGACACAACTTGCGATTTATGTTCACAGAGTCGACACCAATTTGCACAGGACAGAGGAAGCTTTGAGATAATTAAAGGCTTAACAATGGGCATCAACTTGCTGAAAACTGCTGAAGAGGCAACTGAATCCAATGACATGAATTGGAAAGTGTTGGTCTCAGATACAACCTACAGAGCACTATTGAATCTAGGGCCATCACATAGGCTTTTAGCACTGTTGGGCAAAATATTACTTCTACACCTACATGACTAATCTGCAGTTCACACTTAAGTGTTTGGGAGCAGATGTATGGAACCATCTTCTGACTATTTATCTGCCATTCCACTCCCGAACAGTGTGTGGGAAAAACAAACATTTAAATCTTTATGTGCAAGCTTTGATGTCTGTTGTTTCATTGTGATGCTCATTTCTCCCTAATTAGATGGGCACCAATAAAATATTTTTGCATTTGGAGAGGAAAGTTGGTGGCTGATATTTCATGAAAAGATCTCGCCATGAGGAAAAATACCTGTCTTTTAATGATAGCCACCCTAACTCACATATAATATCTGTTGTGCTCTTCCCCTTGTTTCATGATAATACAAAATGAGCTGCCCTTCTTTGAAATTTTTCAGTGTCCTCCATTAATCCTATCTGGTAATGACCTAATATTGCAATGCCTGTGTCATTAGGAAGTAATGTTCCTTTGGACATGCACGCATGCAAATTTTCATTGTTGTCACTCCGTTATGCATCTGATGGTTGCTCATATTCACAACTGCAAATAAGTTCCATGCACAGCAATATGCCGGGAGAGGATGGAGAAGTGTAGTGCAGGTACCTCTTTAGTAAATATGTGACACCCTCTAAGTAGACTGTAAATAAAACACAGTCTTTGGTTCACATTCCCACATTCTATGTGTGATAATTTCAATATAATTGTTAATTTGTTCATATTTGTAATCCCTTGGTATTTAGTTGAATTTAGAGCCTTTAGATTTGTATATGTTATCTTGTACTCTTGTGGATGACTTCACAACTTTTGGTATTTAAAATCAATTGGCATTTTCACAACATGCAGATATCTAAATTACTTTGCAATTGGTTTTGATCTTCTGATGACTTTACTAGGTGGTAAATGACAGCATTATCCGCAAACAATCTAAGAAGGGCTGCTCAGATTGGCTCCTAAAACATTTTATAGATTAGCAAAGCAGAAGGCCTAATGTATGTTGGATGGTACCAGGAACTGGACATCTGAGTTGTCTGGATAATTTAACAAATTCAGAACCAGACGGTTTGCTATTCAAAAGTGGAGTTTATTGCTCCAAACCTATTCGCTAAGGGGCGAAGAAGTTTTGCATTCTGCAGCAACAGAGAGCTAGCACAGCCAGACTGATGGCACATCCGCTGGGAAACACATCTGGTCAAGAGGAGAGCTAGCAGGCAAAAGACCGACCTGGTGGTACCATGGCACTCTCGCCAGTCCGTTTTAAGTCCTGAAATGACTGGTACTTCCATTACCTGGTCGAGGGGCACTTTGCATGTCCCTTGGTAAGCAATACTCTCATAGTAGCATCCCAGGCTTAGCAGCTCTTGTTGTGGGAACACTGCCCACATGAACTGACCATGGGTAGCTGCAGATCTGGCAGCATCCGGTTTCGCACCAGACCACAACTGCTGCTCAAACACAAGACACAGTTACAGATGAGTCAAATGTAATAATGTAAAATTTGAAAAAAAAAGGAAAGAAAAAAATCTCTCAATCCTTTCGCTAACCCTCAGTCTCAATGCTAAACACGCACACTCCCTCCCACTTCCACAGGAGCCCAATTACGGGTGTTAAGTTTAATTTTAGCAAATATAAAAGATGGCAAAAGTTAAGGGCTCCCTGGAGAGTTGGCCAACGTTTAGTAAAGCGACTTAATCTAGAGAAGGGACTAATGAGTTTGAACAACCTCTTGAGAGACTGGCAAAAGGGACAAAGGTTACAATAGTTTTCAGTGTTGTCTTCATGTAATAGCATTAAGTGAATTTCACACAAAAGTTGTTCGACCACTCAGTTTCAACAATTGAGGAGACAGTGTCTCTGGGTTTTGCCTGATGTGTTGCTGTTAGAGTGGGAGCAGGACCAGGAGGGGTGGTGCGAGGGCAGGCAGCAGGCGTAGCTGGGCAGCGGCAGGCTGGTGTGCAGCAATGCCCGGGTACAGCAATGCTGAACTGTGGTTAACATCGACAGTGCTGGTGGTGCCACAGAAGGTTCGGCTGATGTGCCAAACAGGCCTGGCAGGAGACTGCAACACTCAATGACGCGGGCACGTCAGTGGGGTGCATAGAAGGACGTCAGTATAAAGGGGGAGAAAGCTTACAAATAATAGTGGCACAAACTATTGTTAGTCTACAGTAAGTTACTGAATAGTGGTTGTATCATAATTCAGTGACAACAAGTTGCAAAACTCGCTTTTTAGATGATATATATTATGCATTATTTTGTATTTTGACCACATAAATTACTAAAACATCATTAACTTGTTTGCTACTCAGCATTACTAGGTTCCCTTTCTGCAAAGTTACATGTTCGTGTAACATAAGACGCTAGGCTTTTTGGCATTCCAATTATAAAACTATCTAATTTCTAAATCTTAACCTAACAGGGAAGACGGGGTCATACCTGATAGATGTCATACCCAAAAATGTATTACCCATGGTACTCTCCAGGTGGCTGCTGTTCAGATATTATCGGAGGCTAATCTTTACAACATCTGTGGTATCCTCACGTATACACAACCCAGATAACAAAGCAGACAAGCTCAGAGTTAAAGGAGCAGGCAGGTGGGGCACTAGGGGTAACCACTTGGTGTACAAAATCCTTAGAGCTCTATCCAGCAGTATGTACAGTCGAATGGTCTAGAGTGACATGACATCATTCATGAACTAATAAATCATTGATAGAATTTAAAAGACCGACTTTGGTATAAAACTTCCTGGCAGATTAAAACTGCGTGCCCGACCGAGACTCGAACTCGGGACCTTTGCCTTTCGCGGGCAAGTGCTCTGCCACTATTTAGAGCACTTGCCCACGAAAGGCAAAGGTCCCGAGTTCGAGACTTGAACTTGGGACCTTTGCCTTTCGCGGGCAAGTGCTCTGCCACTATTTAGAGCACTTGCCCGCGAAAGGCAAAGGTCCCGAGTTCGAGTCTCGGTCAGGCACACAGTTTTAATCTGCCAGAAGTTTCATATCAGTGCACACTCTGCTGCAGAGTGAAAATCTCATTCTGGACTTTGGTATAATTTGGCAAAACTGGGAGGTTGCCAGGGTGGGGCAACACGATGGAGAGCTCAGGCAAGTAAAGTGGGGATAATTAGATATTAGCATCATGTAGTTAGGTCAGTTGGACAGATAGCTTGCTAGTAGTTATGCCTATGTCACAGGAGGAGCTATTGAAGAGTAATCTTCTGCCAGTCAGTGGGTCCTGACATAAATGCACGATCATAGCAAAGCAGGTCTACTACAGTGGGTTGTGCACAGTATGTAGTGAGCCGTTGCCAGCAGCAGCTAACCAAGGTTCATGTATCATGATGACAGTGCGAGGACAAGGGGGTATCCACTACAAACAGTGTGATCTCACAGTCTTTCATCCCTGTGCTAAGGGATAAGGTAGAACATACACTATGTGATCAAAAGTATCCGAACACCTGGCTGAAAATGACTTGCAAGTTCATGGCGCCCTCCATTGGTAACGCTGAAGTTAAATATGGTGTTAGCCCACCCTTAGGCTTGATGACAGCTTCCACTCTCACAGGCCTACTTTCAGTCAGGTGCTGGAAGATTTCTTGGCGAATGCCAGCCCATTCTTCATGGAGTACTGCACTGAGGAGAGGTATCAACGTCAGTCAGTGAGGCCTGGCACGAAGTCAGCGTTCCAAAACATCCCAAAGGTGGGGATGTTTGTCATGTAACAATTCCGCCACTGGCTGTGCATTATGAACAGGTGCTCGATCATGTTGAAAGATGCAATCGCCATCGCCGAATTGCTCTTCAACAGTGGGAAGCAAAAAGGTGCTTAAAACATCAGTGTAGGCCTGATCTGTGATAGTGCCATGCAAAACAACAAGGAGTGCAAGCCCCCTCCATGAAAAACTTGACTACACTATAACACCACCGCCTCCGAATTTTACTGTTGGCACTACACACACTGGCAGATGATGATCACCGGGCATTCGCCATACCCACACCCTGCTATCGGATCGCCACATTGGGTACCATGATTCGCGTCACTCCACACAATGTTTTTGCACTGTCCAATCGTCCAACGTTTACGCTCCTTACACCAAGTGAGGCATCATTTGGCATTTACCGGCATGATGTGTGACTTATGAGCAGCCACTCAACCATGAAATCCAAGTTTCTCACCTCCTGCCTTACTGTAGATTAGATTAGATTAATACTTGTTCCATAGATCATGAATACAACACTTCGTAATGATGTGGAACGTGTCAGGTTAATAAAAGATGTCTGTACAAGATATTACATTACACAAAATATTGCATGACACTAATGTTTAAGTTGGTTTTATTTATTTTTTTTTTTTTCCTTCGTTTATATCTAAAAATTCAGTTAATGAGTAGGAGTTGTCATCTAGAAATTCTTTTAATTTATTTTTAAATGTTGGTTGGCTATCTGTCAGGCTTTTGATGCTCTTTGGTAGGTGACCAAAGACTTTTGTGGCAGCATAATTTACCCTTTCTGTGCCAAAGTCAGATTTAATCCTGCATAGTGAAGATCATCCTTTCTCCTGGTGTTATAGCTATGCACACTGCTATTACTTTTGAACTGGGTTGGATTATTAACAACAAATTTCATAAGTGAATATATATACTGTGAGGTTACTGTGAGGATCCCTAGATCCTTAAATAGATATCTGCAGGATGAGCGTGGGTGGGCTCCAGCAATTATTCTGATTACACGTTTTTGAGCAATGAATACTTTTCTACTCAACGATGAATTTCCCCAGAATATGATGCCATACGAAAGCAGTGAATGAAAGTAGGCATAGTAAGCTAATTTACTGAGATTCTTATCACCAAAATTTGCAATAACCCTAATAGCATACGTAGGTGAACTCAAGACGTTTCAGCAGACCATCAATGTGTTGCTTCCAGTTTAACCTCTCATCAATGGACACACCTAAAAATTTTGAAAATTCTACCTTAGCTACAGACTTCTGTTCAAAGTCTATATTTATTACTGGAGTTGTGCCATTTACTGTATGGAACTGTATATACTGTGTTTTATCAAAATTTAAAGAGAGTCCGTTTGCTGAGAACCACTTAATAATTTTGTGAAAAACATCATTTACAATTACATCACTTAGTTCTTGGTTTTTGGATGTTATTACTATACTTGTATCATCAGCAAAAAGAACTAACTTTGCATCTTCATCAATGTGGAATGGTAAGTCATTAATGTACACTCCTGGAAATGGAAAAAAGAACACATTGACACCGGTGTGTCAGACCCACCATACTTGCTCCGGACACTGCGAGAGGCATGTACAAGCAATGATCACACGCACGGCACAGCGGACACACCAGGAACCGCGGTGTTGGCCGTCGAATGGCGCTAGCTGCGCAGCATTTGTGCACCGCCGCCGTCAGTGTCGGCCATTTTGCCGTGGCATACGGAACTCCATCGCAGTCTTTAACACTGGTAGCACGCCATGACAGCGTGGACGTGAACCGTATGTGCAGTTGACGGACTTTGAGCGAGGGCCCACGCATGCGGGAGGCCGGGTGGACATACCGCCGAATTGCTCAACACGTGGGGCGTGAGGTCTCCACAGTACATCGATGTTGTCGCCAGTGGTCGGCGGAAGGTGCACGTGCCCGTCGACCTGGGACCGGACCGCAGCGACGCACGGATGCACGCCAAGACCGTAGGATCCTACGCAGTGCCGTAGGGGACCGCACCGCCACTTCCCAGCAAATTAGGGACACTGTTGCTCCTGGGGTATTGGTGAGGACCATTCGCAACCGTCTCCATGAAGCTGGGCTACGGTCCCGCACACCGTTAGGCCGTCTTCCGCTCACGCCCCAACATCGTGCAGCCCGCCTCCAGTGGTGTCGCGACAGGCGTGAATGGAGGGACGAATGGAGACGTGTCGTCTTCAGCGATGAGAGTCGCTTCTGCCTTGGTGCCAATGATGGTCGTATGCGTGTTTGGCGCCGTGCAGGTGAGCGCCACAATCAGGACTGCATACGACCGAGGCACACAGGGCCAACACCTGGCATCATGGTGTGGGGAGCGATCTCCTACACTGGCCGTACACCACTGGTGATCGTCGAGGGGACACTGAATAGTGCACGGTACATCCAAACCGTCATCGAACCCATCGTTCTACCATTCCTAGACCGGCAAGGGAACTTGCTGTTCCAACAGGACAATGCACGTCCGCATGTATCCCGTGCCACCCAACGTGCTCTAGAAGGTGTAAGTCAACTACCCTGGCCAGCAAGATCTCCGGATCTGTCCCCCATTGAGCATGTTTGGGACTGGATGAAGCGTCGTCTCACGCGGTCTGCACGTCCAGCACGAACGCTCGTCCAACTGAGGCGCCAGGTGGAAATGGCATGGCAAGCCGTTCCACAGGACTACATCCAGCATCTCTACGATCGTCTCCATGGGAGAATAGCAGCCTGCATTGCTGCGAAAGGTGGATATACACTGTACTAGTGCCGACATTGTGCATGCTCTGTTGCCTGTGTCTATGTGCCTGTGGTTCTGTCAGTGTGATCATGTGATGTATCTGACCCCAGGAATGTGTCAATAAAGTTTCCCCTTCCTGGGACAATGAATTCACGGTGTTCTTATTTCAATTTCCAGGAGTGTATATCAAGAACAGTAAAGGACCTAAGACCGAACCCTGTGGGCCCCGTACTTGATAGTCCCCCAGTTTGAGGAATCAGCTGTTGTTTTAACATTACATGAACCAATTATTTCAACTTTCTGCATTCTTCCAGTTAAGTATGAATTAAACCATTTGTGCACTGCCCCCCTCAAACCATAATGATGTAGCTTATCTAAAAGAATTACATGATTTACACAATCAAAGGCCTTTGAGAGTTCACAAAAAATACCAATGGGTGATGTCCAGTTATTAAGAGCATTTAATATTTGATCAGTGAAAGCGTATATAGCATTTTCTGTTGAAAAGCCTTTCTGCAAACCAAACTGACATTTTGTTAGTACTTTATTTTTACGAATATGGGAGGCTACTCTTGAATACATTACTTTCTCAAAAATTTTTGATAGAGCTGTCAGAAGAGAGATTGGGCGGTAGTTGTTGAAGAAGAGAGATTGGGCGGTAGTTGTTGACATCCGAAGTATCCCCCTTATGCAATGGTTTTACAATGGCATATTTCAGTTTATCGGGGAAAATACCCTGCTCCAAAGAGCTATTACATACGTGGCTGAGAATCCTACTTATCTGTGGGAACAAGCTTTAAGTACCTTGCTGGAAATGCCATCAATTCCGTAAGAGCTTTTACTTTTCAGTGAATTTATTATTTTACTGATTTCAGAGGAGATGTTGGTGGAAATACAGTTGTTTCAAACTGCACAGGTATGGCCTATTCTATTAGTAGCCTTGCCTCTTCTAGTGAAGATCTGGATCCTATTTTCTCCACAACATTTAAAAAATGATTATTGAAAATATTTTCAATTTCTGATTGTTTGTTAGTACACTTGTCATTCAGTTTTATGGCACTAAAGTCTTCCTGTGCTCTTGGTTGCCCTGTTTCCCTTTCAATAATATTCCAAATTGTTTTAATTTTATTATCAGAGTTATTGATCTCAGACATGATACACATGATTTTGGACTTTTTAATAACTTTTCTTAGTACCGCACTATAGTTTTTATAATATTGAACAATTTCGGGGTCAGTACTCCCTCTAGCTGTTAGATACAGTTCTCTTTTACAGTTGCAAGATATTCTTATTCCCTTAGTTAGCCAAGGTTTTTTATATGTTTTCTTGGAATTATGTTTAACTATTTTCTTGGGAAAACAATTTTCAAATACCCTTAAAAATGTATTGTGAAATAAGTTATATTTCAAGTTTGCATCAGGTTCCTTATACACTTCATCCCAGTCTAGCTGCTGTAGGCTTTCCCTAAAGTTTGCAATATTTATATTGTTAATTGAACGCGCTGCTTTGAAAGTCTGATTTGATATACTGCATGGAGCTATGTCATGTACTGTAACTAGCTGCGCACCATGATCTGACCATTCTCAACAGGATAAGCATTCATGTCCTTAAATTTATCTTGGTCTATAAAAAAGTTATCTATCAATGTCCTGCTGTTCTTTGTTATCCGAGTAGGAAAATCAATGACGGAGCTCAAGTTGAAAGAACTGAGTAATACTACAAGGTCATTCTTCCTATTACACTCTATCAGGGAATCAACACTGAAATCCCCACAAATGATAATTTGCTTCCCCCTGTCTGACAGACAGCACAACAAAGCATCCAAGTTTTCTAGAAATAGCTGGAAATTCCCTGATGGGGACCAATACACTGTTACAATTATGAAAGTGCCATCATTTAGTTTTAGTTCAGTGGCACATGCTTCCATATGTTGCTCTACACAAAAATTTTTAGTTTCTAAATTTTTTACACTGTGGAAGCTTTTGACATATATGGCAACTCCTCCTCTCATCATATTATCTCTACTTACTTGTGCAGCTAATTTGTACCCATTGATGCTAACCTTTTGCATATCAGTGACAATGTGATGCTCAGATAGGCATAGTACATCTATTACATTCTCAGTTTCTATTTCTTCTAAACAAAGCAGAAGCTCATCAATTTTATTCTTCAATCCCCCAATATTTTGATGAAATATACTAACATTATTTTTCACTTTACTTTTGTGAGTATCTTGAACTTTTTTAACATCTTTAGTACTTGCCTGGCTGAGTCTCCCACTGGACACTGATCTTACACTAAAAAAGAGTTTCCACCATGAGATGTAGTTCCTCCCCCCCCTTTAAATTTCCTACTAGCAGCCCAGCCAGTTTACCCTTCCCTTTCTTGTTGAGGTGTAGGTCATGTCTAGTATAGTCCCACCTACAGAGGGAATCAACAGGAACCACACCAATGTGTGACCCTGCCCCAGATCCAAGTAGCCGTTCCAACTCCAAATTAACTCTCCTGACAGAAGAGTACTTGCAGTGGATTCTGATGCAGTTTGGAATTCCTGTTTGATGGTCTGAATAGATGTCTGCAAATTACACGTTATGACCCTCTTCAACTGTCAGTGGTCTCTTGTCGGTCAACAGACAAGGTCAACCTGTACCCTTTTGTGCTGCATGTGTCCCTTCACGTTTCTACTTCACTATCACATCGGAAAAAGTGGACCTAGGGATGTTCAGGAATGTGGAAATCTCGTGTACAGACGTATGAGACACCCAATCGCCTGACCACGTTCGAAATCTGTGAGTTCCGCAGAGCATTCCATTCTGCTCTCTCACAATGTCTAATGACTACTGAGATTGCTGATATGGAGTACCTGGCAGTAGGTGGCAGCACATTGCACCTAATATTAAAAACATATGTTTTGGGGGTGTCCGGATTCTTTTGATCACGTAGTGTAAGTAATAACTGGTGTGAAAATAAGACTGAAGAACATGTAGCGGCATAGCTGAGTGTGTTTGGCAGTCTTTGTCATGTCTAAAATATCTTTGGTTTGCCCGATGAATGTTTCTGAGCAGCCTTGCAGCCAACCAGGGAGGAGTGAAGGCAGTAATGTTCCAATTCACAATTTGCTCAAGAGACAGGTAATGATATCTGCACATCTAGCATGTATAGAGACCGCAACAGTTATACATTGGCAGCTGTGTAGTAGTATGAGTTGACTCCCATATGGGGTAAATCATCTGCAACAGTTGGAAAGAGATTCTGCAGAAAAGTTGAGGCAGGCACTAGGCTAGGACTGGGCCTCTGTTGTAACACTAATTGAATGACAACATGTCATTGGGTTGCAAGCGTATTGTGCAACAGGATTTGTAATGCTTTGGTTACTTCTGAAGTGGTGGTCAAGTTCGACAGCTTGTACACAGTGACTGTTTCATGCTGGATCAAGTTCTTAAGTTCTTCTTATTGTTGTACCAACGCAGTGGCGACACCTTGTATTTGTCTGGCAGTGGCCAAAAGGTTATCATCAATGTGGGAGAGTTGTATGTGCTGGTATACAAGAGTCTCATGATTTTGAGCAGCCAGATACGTAAGCTGATGGAGGGCTTTGTTCTGTCAATGGGCATTGTCCTGACCAGCGGCACAAAATATTGTTTTTAAGTATATCTCCCCCTGCATTGAACCAGGCTCACTTGACTGATGGAGCAGCACTGCATCCAAAATACTTCGCAGTTGGTATTGGGTAGTGAGAAGAATTTGTTTCACATCCCATAGCAGTTCACGTGCAAAGCTGGCTGGTGACTTGCTGTGAGGTTACCTCTTCTTCCTATAGTGCAGTCAAGTCTATGTCAGCCATTATTTCTACTCGATGGAGAGTGTACAACAAATTATCATACTATTGAATGTCATACCCAATTATCAGGGGAGTTCCTGGAAGTTTGGTATACCCGTAACACCAACAACAAAGCAAACACAATGTAGTATATCACTGTAAACACTGATGAAGGCAGATGAAGGTGCAAAGAGCTCAGGATGCCTCGGCGAGTGTAATTTCACCAATTCACATTGTTCTAGTGGTGGCTGTGGCTAGCACATGTCCAGCACCTAAAAGGTAATACATGATGTCAGTGATGCAGACAAATCCTGTCACTTCTTTCATGCCCAATGATTAACAGAAAGCTGTAGATATATATTCCACACAAGAAAGCTGGCAGTTGAAAATTAGTAGTTACCTGTGCATTGCTAAGTGAACTGCTAGAAGTGGTAATGGTTGTGTTGCACTGATGTGGTATCACTACATACGGTGACTGAATGTTCACAAGTTGAACCACATCCATAGGTACAGTGGGGGTAACCTGAGTCATCCAAAGGAGTGGATGGAGGGGGGAAGGGGGGGGGGCAGCAGGAAGCATCATATTATTGTTTCGAATGCTTACAAATCTTGTGAGTTGGTATTCATGTGAAGATGGCATAACATGACAGTCAAAGTTGCTTTGTATGACAATTGAGGTGATCAGTCAGCAAAATTGATCAGAAATCGATTAATCACAAATTGGCAAACTAGCATGTGGCTCTGGTTTGATGGTTAGTATTAGCCAAGTACAAGATCGGATAATAGTGCTGTCAGTGGCAATGGGCAAAATAGCGGGGCCTACAACTGTATATAAAATATTTTCAGATAGTCATCAAGAGCCCCATCAATTCACAGAGAAAAGAAGGCAATCAGAAATGTAATTACATATGTGAACATGAGTGTAAAGTGTGCCACATTAAACCGTGTGAATAATAACTTTTGGGCAGTGTTGTATAGTGTAGAACCTTGTGTTCATTAGAGCAGGCATAGTTGGTGGAATTCCGCGGTAATGTGGTAAGAAATGTAATATTTTGCGGTTCTGGGGGTTCAGTGAGCCTGTAAAGGATTATAATTTTTACAATTAATGAGTAGTTTAAAGAACTGTGTATAAAGTGTGCTGTGCATTACCTAGGAACATTCTGATATTGCGCCATAGCATTGTATTTTTTGTAAATACATGTAGGTACTGACATAATTACAGGGAATTTCATGGTACTCACTTGGAGTCCTTTGGAAAGAATACATTAAGTTTACTTCAGAAGCCTGTATATTGAAGTGGTCAGCTTCCTAAGTGACTGTTAGGAAATTGAGCGCACAAGTTGAGTGGAACAAGTTCAGTGCAAAGGGATCGGAAAGTCAATGATATGAGGCAAGTGGAACTTGTTTTAACCCTTGTTACTAGTGCGGGTTGAATCTGACAATCAGTACTTAATAGGAAGGAAGCATATTGTGTGTCATTTCAGAGAAATCTGACAAAAACCAGGCTACAGGTCTGAAATGTTCTTAGAAGATTATGCATAACAGTGTGTGACATAAGAAGACGTGAGATGGATGTGTGGCTGCATACTACACCATGCACTCTTACGGTGATATGAGGCATGGTGCACTGCGACTCTGTCACCAGTGCACTACTCATATTCATCGTTGTGACTAGTATACACAGCAAACTAACCAGGAAAGTACTTGGGCTCGAACAAACACATATACACCAAAAGCATGTGAGAAATAATGTAAAGGTCTCTTATTGCACTAGTGATACTCCCGCATCTGCAAAACTCTGCAGTCATCCGTTAAAAGCCTCTGCGTATGCCATACCGCATTGCACACTGACCTGCTGGTACGCCAGTCGGGACCAGTAGGAATGGTGCAGTGTGCCTCTGAAGTTGCGTTTTGTGACATTATTTGTTTAGTGAAGCGTCAGATGGCTCGGCGATTGCCTGCTAATGTATTGCGATTGGTTGAGATGAAGTTATGAAGAACCCTTCTTCGTGAAGATGGTATTGGTGTAGAAGACAAATCATTTGCATGTTTTCTGGTATCTATTATAGTGCAGAAATATGAGCATAAGTTAGAAACAGATACTGTTGTAACACTAATGCATAATGATGATGATAGGGATGATAATGACGAACAACTCATTGCAAATGGTAGTGCTATGGCAAGTGCGGGAAGAGGCGATGGAAGCAGTGACAGTGAATACCAACCGTCTCCCAAGAAGAAGGTTAAAGTTGCAAGTATCATCACGGTGTTTGATAACAACACAGTGGAGAACATGTACAATGATTATTACGTAAGAGGTTTCGACACATATGACAAGCTTCTGAAAAGATACACTAAACTGAAGTCTAAAAGCAATATTAAAAACAAACTGGATTATGTGGCAAAGAAAAGAGAAGAAAATACAGTTTTCAAAGGAAATCGTACACTGCTGTTCAAGACCATCAAGGAGCGTGTAATGGCGAAATTCGATGAAGCGCGAGAATGCGGTTCCACCGTTCATCGTTGGCATTTACAACATTGGGCATTGGACGTAGCCAGAAATCTCGGGTCTACAAACTTTACAGCTTCACTAGGATTTATTACTAATTTGAAAAATAAGTTTAGGATATCATCACACCGTATCACTATGCTCCAAGCACGAAAAGATAAGGATGACAAAGAAGAGCTGATTGAATGAGCTCATACGTTTGTTGCTGACGTCAATGAGCATATCATGAGAGAAAACATCGATATTAGTTCTGTATGTAACTGTGATCAGAGTCAGTTCAACTATGAACTTTCTTGTGACAGAACACTATTCATGAAAGGGGAGAGAAACACTGTCGCGATGTTGCAATCAATTAACTGTGCAACACATAGTTACACGACCGATGTTACTATATCAATGGACGGACGATTGGCAGACAAACTCTATATTTGCTTCCAAGAATCCAGTGGAAAGTTTGGACCCCACGTGTCAAGGGAAATAGAAATGCGATGCCCTCCAAATGTCATCGTCGATGCAAGTATGAGTGGGAAGATGACGAAACAACATCTGAAGATGTTTTTTCTGTCAGTTTTGAATCCACATTTGTCGAGAAAGTCATTAGTACTTTGTGACTCCTGGTCTGGACATAAGGATGAACGAGTACTACTGGAAGCATCTGGCAGAAAACATGTAAATTTAAAAATCATTCCGCCTAAAACTACAAAATATGCACAACATCTGGATGTATATTTCTTTAGGCAATATAAAATATATGCCAAGAGAATAACAGACTTCATTAAACTACGTTCCAGTAATATGTAGCCAAAATTGCACGACAGATTCTTTATCATGAATATGCATTCTGTCATTTACAATTAGTTATCTGTGGGAGTATACAGACCAATGCTTCGTTATGCGTGGCAGAATGCTGGCTTCGATATTGGTGAACCAGTGAACAACTTCAAAAGTGTCATTGATGTGGCATTCAATACTGATATTATAGAAAGTGCAAATACACCATGCCATCAACTTTCATTTCTTCACTGTGCGTTTTGCAGTCATTCATATTGCTCAGAGCATTTTATTGACATTCCGCATTTACATTTATAGTTAAGATTGCTGCATTGCGTATGGCGTCTACAATTACATCTACAGTGATATCTAGAGCATGACTGCAGAGTTTTGCAGAAAAACGACACCCACCAGCACATTCAGAGATACATAATGGTCCTGTAACCAATCGTTCATACAGATCTGTTTGTTCGAGCCCAGGTACTTACCTGGTAAGACACCAAAAGAAAATCTATTAAAAGGGCTGGGTAACCGCTTAGGATTCATAGGTTCTCAAACACAATAGTGGTAGTAACAATGCACATGATGACGTAATTAAACAATAGTCAAATAATATGGGAGACAGGTACTCTGGTGCATTGAAGAACGTAATGTAGTCACAAGGTTAGCTAGTATGATTTGTGATGAACATCTGCTTGGACTCACAGCATCCTAAGCAAACCAAAATGTTGTATCCCACACTGGCTCACTCACTATGTGGCAAACCAGATTCATGTGCTCACACTTGTCATAAGATATACTGTAGTTGATGGAGGCAGGTTGGGTTCAGTGAAGTGAACAGCAGGTTGTACTTTCTGAGGAACATACGCCAGGAGTAAGTCAATAGAATAAAAAGAACAATGGATAGGGCATGACAATATTGTCAATCCAGCAAATGCAAAAGATGTTATTAGACACTGCAGAGTATTGTAATTAGAGGAGAAGTTAACCAAAGTGTTAGAGACAAACTAGGTTTTAACCTCCCAAAATTGGAAGCTCCAGATATGAGCAAATCTGTGGGGTGAATGGGAAGCTGAATGCCTGGTGCTTAGAAGAAGGAATCAGTAAATTGTTAGATACAAATAAAATCTTCCAAGACAACAACAACAGTGTGCAACATGACAATAGAACTCATTCTGTGTATTCCATGAGTCCGCTTTGCTGAAAAGGTGATAACCTATTAGTGTAGTGTTATGGTATGTGTGTAGACAACCATAATTGTCATAGTAAGACACAGGTAATGACTCCAAAATGACACATGTAGCATTGTAGTAGTGGCTGGTGCCTAATAAAAGCAAATCTGAATGGTATCTTAGTTTCACACTGACAGTTCAGAAGGAATTTTTTTTTTTTTTTTTTTTACTAGGACCTCCCATCGAGTTGACAGTTCACCAGGTGCAAGTCTTTCGATTTGACGCCACTACGGCGACTTGCACATTGATGGCGATGAAATGATGATGATTGGGACAACACAACACCCAGTCCTTGAGCAGAGAAAATCCCCGACTCAGCCGGGAATTGAACCTGGGCCCTTAGGATTGACATTCTGTCGCGCTGACCACTCAGCTACCGGGGGTGGACAGAAGGAAATGTTTTACTCATATTTAAGTAAAACAGCAGACCATGGAGCCCGTGTATAACTAAATGGTTGAAAAGTTCTTGAGGACCATATGTATTGGTGACATGTGAGGCAGCACTTGCTCTGAGATTTTTAAGTTATGGTTGAGTACAGTACAATGTATTGCAAGTAGCGCTGCTACAGGAAGCATCCTATTGGTTTGTATCCATTCCGATGCAAGCAACGATAATAAAGAGGTGTGTAAGACTAAGGGAAGTGTAATACCTTTACTGCTGAATGCATAATCAGGCAGGAAGGTGGTTGTCGGTCTCCATATGTGCTCCATGTAGCAAGTTTCTCCCCAAAAAATAGTCTCCATTTGTAACACTGTCATTGTGCTTCATTACATATCATCCTATTGGAACATACTACATTTTTACTGGGAAGTCATGGAGTATGAGATGTGTCCTTCATATAAAAGTGTCAGGGAAAGAAACCAAACACAATAAAACATTAATGAAAGAAGTAGTACATAAGGGCAAATAAATAAACAAGTAAAAAGAGAGGTCACAGTAAACCTTGTATAAGTAAATAAGAATGCGTATTACGTGAATGATTAGCTTGGGGCTTGTGAGAGGTCCACTTTGGGCAACACCTCCACAGATCCAGGGGTTTTTAAGTCAGGAACCATTTCAGTATGACATAAGAGCAATAAAGGAATTTCTACAAGGCATTAGCAGTTGTGTTGCAGTTATGTGTGTCCACACTCAATATTCTGGCAAAGGAATTAGTAACCATCAGGACAGATGTGTAGGACCATTAGGAATGGCTGTAAATCTAGTATTTATTATGGTCTTACTGCTTTCTGCAACGATTTGCTGGGTGCATTAGAAATACAATATTTGGGATATGCTTTTACTCTACTGTGGGCACGTAAAGTTTCAAATACACTATCATGTGTCACACTAAGAGTAGTTTGAGTGAGTGTAACGAGTCTGCAAGGCAGACATGGCAAACTAGGTAGCCCATTGGGGTTACCTCGATAACGTAGGACACACTGTTTGATAAGATGTCTTACCTCTGGGGAATGATGATGTATTTTCCAAAGAACATAGCTGTTTAGGTGCAATGCACAACTACAGGGGTTGCAGTCTGTCTCCTATAAATGCTCGTTGTAGGCTAAAATATGGTGTAAATACTTGAAGGTCAGTTATTGCATACCTATTATGGTAGCAACTGAAATAAGTCATTTAACAGAACAGAGCAAGTTGTGACCAAAGAGCCCTACTTCTGTATTTGCAAGCTGACTGCTAAGAATAGAGGGTCAATGAACAGTTCATATCAGCCATAGTGTACAGTTGCACTGTCAAGAACCAGTGGACAGCTGAGAAAATTATCGGTAGTCAGGAACAATCATCACTAGTGATGTGGACAAATGTGTGTGATAGTGACTTTGTTTGTTGTGTCTCCAGCTTCGGACGCAGGAAGAACTGACCAACTGGTAGTTCCTTTTAAGTTTCAATGCCTGGGCATTCTTTATGAAGCAGGATCGGTGGTGGCTTTTTACAATGGATGTTGGTTGGCTGATGGTACACAGAGCCATACTGACTGCCTGGAGTCTTATGTCTGCCTAGTACATGGTTTGTGCATTGACTCACTCACAGTCAGATAAGTGAATTAAGATATGCTGGTGGACAGGTGGTATCGGAACCTAACTGTAACTCAAAGGGTGCTGACTCCTTAGGAAGACTGAAAACGAAAGCAGGAGAAGTTGGTATTCCTTTCAGAGCCCTCTGAATTGTGTCCCAGAGCAGGTATGTACGATATGTGTTCCGTTCTGCATGACTGGAGTCACTATGATCACTTGGACCAGTATAGTACCCAGTGTACAGTGTACACGTGAACTAAATGCTGTGTGATAGCAAGACAACAGTAGGTAGGTGGATCGTATGAAAACGATTCAGAAGGAAACAGTGTGTGCGTATGTGTGTGTGTGTGTGTGTGTGTGTGTGTGTGTGTGTGTGTTGTGTGGGCGTGCACGCACATGTGTGTGTTTTGACTTGACAGGCAGTAAACAGCAAAGTTATCAGCACACTGGAACATTTTAAAAAATAAAAAAATGTGAATAAATTGCTAAAAGTGTTGTATACTGTGTGCATGAAACCTACAAAATGACACCCAGTAAGGAAATACTATGAGCAGCTTGGGGTCTCTGTGATTGCCAGACGCACCATGCTAGGTGCGCACTCCTGGAGGATAGAAAACCAATCGGCAATCTCAGAACTGCTTAATGTGAAGAAATCTCAAAAATTGTACCAAATTGTATCAACTAGTCCCATTCACAGGTGTTGCACATGAATGGGGTATCAACCTTCTTGTTATTGTGTGTAGGTTTTTTTTTTTTTTTTTTTTTTTTTGTTTTGTTTGAGCTGTAGTGAACTAAATGCAAAACTGGGTGATTTATTTTGGGCACAAATGAAGGTGTTAACAGTATCCATAGTGTTTTGTGGTTGTTAAAACACTTACTGATTGATTATTGATACAGTGTTTCACTTCTCAGAGAAATATCAGCATTAGTTACATGCCTGATTAACCAGTCAGGTTGGCATTCTTTCCATGCAATAAACTTTCAGTGAATGATTAATGGTTACTGCAACAAGGCAGGAGTGATACCTTGACATTAATTGGCTGGAAAAGCAGGACGGAATCAGTACTGTCCAAATTAAACCGGGTTAGCTTCTCCTCAACAGAAGAAAGAGAAACAAAATAGAGTTGATGACATGCTGGTAGAGTAAGAGATAATAGATGGGGGTTCAAAATTAATTGCAACAGCATGCAACTATGGACACCCACCAGTGTTTCACCATCAGTACGGGCAGACATACACCATGTTTTGTCAGTAGCATTAAGAACTGCATCATTTATAGTCATCCGCATTCACTTTGTTAACCGCAGGTAAAGCAGGCACATCTACGCTTGTTGATCAACAGATTCCATGTTAATAGAGGTTGACGTAGCTCTCAGTTCTAGTGGCATGTTGTAAAGCGACTCTACGAGGAATTGGCATTTTCCAATACCCTTTCTGTTGGTATCTGTGTCTCCCAGGTATCTGTGTCTAGAACCTCATGCATGATCACTTGTTCGTGAAGCCCTTTATTGCTGTCATTCTGACTGACTAGTGTTTCTACAGTTACATCCAACCTTCATTTGTAAAACTGTTCCACCAGATATGGTCAGTGATAACTACAGACAATGCTTCTGGAAGCAACCCATTTCCGACACATTTCGTATTCAGATGACTGCCTTACAGTTGCAACTGTTGTTATGAGAATAGTGCCAAAGTTCAACAAGACGGCAATGTAAATGACTGTAGGATGCATGAGGTGCAATTCCTAAAAGGGGTGAGTTAGTAGTAACTAAAGTATTCGGAACAGGAGGGTAAAACTTCAATTAAAAGAAATGAAATTCCCTTAAAAACATTTAAGCATAGGTTTCACACTCAATTCAAGTGAATCATCAGTTATTCTTCGCTACACCTACCAATACCTAACTGGGCTCAAATATTTCATTGCTATTATCATTTAGTTCATTACACATTGCAAAAGGATAACTAATAATTCTGACCAAGTGCAGAGGGGAGGAGGGCTGTCAGTCTTTGCAGAACAAAACATATAGAATACATTGCACAAAAATATGCTCATAGAATAACATAAAAATAGCAAGGTGGAGTTCAACAACTTTAAGCTAAACACATTAAACATAGTATCTAGGGCAGCAATGAGAGCAGTTAGCTCAGTTATTAGGTCCATAACAAACTCCTGTCCACCTCTTGTCTTTCAGAGTGAAGATACTAGGAGCATCTGACACACAGATCTGGGAAGATTCATATTTCACCTCATGTAAACTATCGCAGAAGTCAACATGATCCTCCATGTCCTATTATTAACAACTATGTTTAATTGGCTCTCTCAAGTGCTCCTTTCCAATAACAAGTAATGTTATTACTGTGTCAATGTTTAACACAGCTTCCTGCACAAAAGTTCATTTTTGTACCTCAACATTAGCTATGTCATTTTCTGTTCATATTTCTCTGGCTTACCTGCAAATTTCCTAACTTTTGCTACTCTGGATCAGTATCTTCTTCAACAGTGATGGAATTCCATGGACAGCAAACTTACCTTTGTTGCTCAGGGACTCAGTTATAATGCCATAATCATTAACCATGTTACCATAACTTTGAAGTGTGTTGTACTTTGCTTGAAGTGGTGTTTCATGAAATTTCTCATTATGTGTGAGGCTTAAGTTTATATTTCTGCAGTAAGCTGAAATTGTTCCTCCTATGAACAATGATATTTGTGTGCAACTAGGTAGTGCATATGTGCTGACCTTCATGGTTATCATGATAGCATAAGTTCTGAATACTCTCTTGTACTTTACAGCAAGGGAAAGATGCATGAAAATCATTGATTCATATCTTGTCTTTTGGATTGCAGTTATAATCTAAGTTTTGTCATTCTTGTACTGAATTGACAGGTACAAATATATTTGCTGACACTGCATAACTTATTAAAAATTAGCATGATATATTTTGAACAGTTGCCACTCACAAATTTCTTGGTTTTTCCTTTTTTGAAGATGGGGTTTCTAACCAAAACAATATCTCCTGGTTTGTGCTGGGGGAGTGTAGCCCCTTTATTGATATGTTGCTACTGTTTATGAGTAGCTTTAGAACTGTTCTGCTTTACTTGCTTCCATATCACTTTAAGATGGCAGGCTAACTGCTTTACTCACCTATATTGACACTAGGCAGCAACTTGTTGAGTTCAAATGGAGAATTCTTGAATCTTCCACAAACTGCCTCATAGGGCATAAATCCGGTTGGTTCGTGTATACAAATAATGTGCATGGAAATTATGTAGACATCTCAGCATAAATGTGATTTGCTGACAGTATGACAGCATCTCAAAAAAAAAAAAAAAAAAAAAAAGATAATTTTATATACACATGGACTGTTTGCTTTTGGATGAAAATGCATTTTACGCCGCTTTTTGATTCGTATCAATTTACTTGCTTGTGTAAAAAGGCATACATAAAATTTATTCCTTTGTCAGTCAGGATAACATCAGTGGATCCGTAAGGTACAACTCAGTGGTCTGCAAAGATGCAGGCAACAGTTTCTGTGGTCATGTCTGTGAGTGGTACTAGGATTTACTCTAGAAAATTGAGCAATAAAGGGTAAGATGTAATTATTTTGGACACTTGTGGAAAGGGACCAACATTATCCAAGGCAAAATTTTGAAATGGCCTTGTAGCTTGTGGGAGAGATAGAATTTTGGTTCTTGGTGGAGGTACCTTCTGCACACAGGGCAGACAATTCTGTATATACAGGGCGCATTAAAAAAATGTATACACACTTTGAAGCATTATAGAAAATTTATTTCCCGTTCTACAATGTTAACTTTCTTGTTGGTATTTATCCACAAATTATCACAAGTCCCACAGCAGGTACCAGTGACAGTTGAAGAGTGCAAAATGTAAACATACCCACAACTCCAACACCTGAACAATTACCAATTGGAATTACAGGTAACTACAATAACAACATAAATATGACCAAATATGACCCTGTTTCTATCAATTATTTTTGCAGATGAAGGTTTGCTGAGACGTCAACAGTTTCCTACATTCACTCCCAAATGTAAAAGAATGAATCCAGTAGTATTTATCAGTGCTTTTCATCATGTAGTTCCACACAACTGAACGGAAGCACAGAAAATCAGATTTGTCGTGGGATATATGCAAGGTGGCATTCTTTTATGGGCAACAGAGGTGGCTGAACATTGCAGCACTTATATCAAATTTGAACAAGCTTTCCTTGACAAATACTGGTCTGAGGCAGTGCAAGAAAGATTCAGATATGAGGTTTTCAACCCCGAACCATTCAATGGTACTTAGAAAAATACCTGAGAGAGACACGCTACTGGATGAACCCAACATCACAAGTAGGCATGTTAAAAATTTTGAAAAGTCATTTACCATCACACTTTAGTCACAATGCCGGAGCACAACACCGATTATTTTCTGTCAGTGATTGATTCTATTGACTTAATAGAGTAACAGAAAATCAGGCACAACAACAACATAGTTGTGTAACTCAGTCAATAAAACATGATCTAAACACACAGCAAGAATGGCACACACAACAGCAAGGTTACATACCCAGAGGTAATGAGTACAGTAATGGGAATAGAAGAAACAAATTATTTAAAAGAAATTTTCAAAACAACAAGAGTAATTTCAATGCACGAGCAAATTACAATCCACCATCAAAAGGCCCTATACCGAAAATGAACAGAAACAGTCAGCCGCAACATTGGCCTACACGCAGCAACAATGCCATGCTTTATGCTGTACCGCAGCCGACCTTTGGGCAGCCAAATAATGGCACAGCAGCTAATGACACAAATTGGTGAAGTACCCACACAGTGCATCTAACTGAAATTACTCCAGGTAACAGATTAAGCCACATTACACCGTCAGAAAACACCAACTGATTGTAGGTAAGCCCCAACTATTGACCTCATCTCAGGGGCTGGGGCCACGCTTGTTCCAGATGCGAGAAGAAGGAGGTAAAGAAGTAGGGGAGAGTGGGGCACTCTGAACCACGGGGCACAATGAATCAGGTTGCGTAATTTCAGTGTAAGGTGATAAATTATTTTTTCCTCTGTGCATATGTTGGTAGTACTGCTCTACCAACTACCACTTGTTTTCTGCAGCATCTAGTCCCCACCATTAGTGTTGTACTGGTGATATGTTAGTTTCGCAACAGTGAAGTAATTTTTGGGGACATAGATAGATTGAATTTTGTTCAATCCTTTGTCACCAAATTTTAGAGAAAGTAAGTCATTGTAACAATATCAATACTGTATTTTAATGATATAGATCATCAAATATTAATAATGTTCATACATAACCTCACATGAGCTTTGTTTGAAATATGTACTGTTGGAGCACATTGAACCAAGCTCTCCCGGGGCACAATGAGCCATGGTTCATTGTGCCCCAGGAATCTTTTAATTGTGCAATACAAGCACTCTGTACTTTGTTTCCTTAGCATGGGTAAACATATGTGTAGGAATTTAAGGCTTAGACGTTCAGCAGTCCTGTTTTATATTATCAGGTTTGAAGATGGTTCTTTCATACTGCAGGAAGATGAACAGAGGTAAAACTGACCATTATGTTATGCAAGAAGCTGTACAGGATGTTCTTAATAATGGCATGGCAGTTCACCAAGCAGCTAAATCTCATTTAATACCTTACCCAACTCTTCATTGATATGTTCAAGACATTAAATGTGGTTCCAGAGAAAAATGGACACCAAACTATGACAATCGTAAGGTATTTTCTGTGGATCAGGAGAAAGAATTAGGTAAAGGATGAAGCTTTTGTTCCAGATAGCAACATACTTTATGTGCTCCCATGGCCTGCTACTGATGGTATGACAAAGAGACAAAAATCATATTTCAAATTTGGAATCAGCTACGAGTCCATTGATGTTTGGTAATTCCAAAATAAGTAACATGATTGAGTGCCTACAGATTTAATTATATGATTCACACATGGAATATATGTACACATTACGTTTAAAGTATATTTACATTTACTTTGTATGCAAAATAGATTCTTTCAATGAACCTGTTTAAAGCAGTTCATTGTACACCACATGTGGGGCACAATGAACCATTTACCAAAGTTTCTACAAAGGCCTGCAGCTAAAAAGCAATTAATGACAATGCAGTCATATAAGGCCATTTGATACTTGAATGATTAAACTGTAACATCTGTAAATCACAACTCTGTAATAAAATTATTGGATGGGTAACATGAAGAAATATTTTTTATGGTTCAATGTGCCCCACTCTCCCCTACCCTAAGTCATCAGTTTTGCTAGTCACACATTATCAGAAGCACGAAGATCTTACTCTGAGTCAGAATTGGAAAGTTTAGCTGTAATATGGGCATTTAAAAAGTTTGAATATTTTTGTGGGGCAAGAATACCAAAGTTTCTGTGACCATCAGTCACGGTCATTTCTTTTAAAATGTGAACTATTGCACTGTACATTAGCTAGGTGGTGTCTATATTTACAAGAATTCAGTTTTGAGATCATTTATATTAAAGGAAGTCTAGAATGTTATTGTAGATGCCTTGTCTAGGTTACCACAATGTTTAGAGGAATTTGGTGAATTAATAGAGCAGGATGCAGAAATCAAAAAATTATTAATGCAAGGTACAATGCAGCAGTCTGATTTCCATAAGTTTTGTAAGCAAATGAAAATTATACAACAGCAAGATCACAGATGGAGTAAAGTGAGGCAAAACCTTAAGCAATATGAAGGTGAAAAGGTAAGTAAATGGTATCAGGAGTACAAGAACGTTTTGTTTCATAGGACATATGAAATATCTGATCAATGGTGTGTGTGTGTGTGTGTGAGCGTGTGTGTGTGTGTGTGTGTGAGTGTGTGTGTATTCCTGCAGATTATGTCAATGAATTTATAAGACACACATATGAAGTATCGGGCCATTATGGAATAGGCAAATGTACTGAAAAAATTGCAACACTTTGTTATTTTACAGATTTGAGAAGGTGAGTTCTACAGGTATTAAGAAAATTTGCAATATGACAGAAATCAAAACAGTCCAATGTGTCAAAATACAGGATGTTTCAAAATGAACATAATGGTTTTAAGGCATTGTAGCATTTATTACGTTCAACTTAAAATTGTAAATAATACGCCAAATGAAAGATCAACTCAAACAGTTTTGTTTATATACATGTGTGCAATGTGAAGAGAATGGATTGACAAATAGTGACTGAAAAACGTGTTGAACGGGTGTGAGTCTTTCATGCTTAGCCCCAAGAAATATCCCCACGGAAAGTTTATGGGCCTTTCTTTTTCAGTGAATCAACTGTAACTGACATTCCTTATCTTGATGTGCTACAGCTATGGCCTGTGCCTCAATGGGAAGAAGCTGAACAACACATTTTTATTTGGGAGCAAGATGGTGCACCGCCTCACTGGCATAACTCAGTATGCGACTTGTATCCGACCAGTGGATTGGGCACAATGGGCCGGTTGACACAGCAATTTGTGTATGTGCCTCCGATACCAGCTGATCTATCTGACTTTAGAAACAGTGTTATTGCAACAGTTACTGCTGCACATTGATCAAGCTTTCGAAACAACTCGCCTGCCAACTCAATGTGTGATCGGTGTTCACACTGAATAATTGTGTTTCTCTTTCATTTGTTGTATTATTTATAACTGTAAGGTGAATTTAATATGTGCCACAAAGCCTTAAAACCCATATATTCATTTTGAAACACCCTTACACTGAGCTACACCCAATACCCACAAAAAACCCTCTAGATATAATATCCCTGGACATAGCTGGTCCATATCTAAGAAGTAAAGGAGGAGTAAGATATACAGTAGCACTATATGATATTTTCTCAAAACATATCAAAATACATGCCATTAAAAACGTAACAGCCACAAATATCAGAAAAAGTATTGAGGGAGACTATTTGAGAAGAGTAGCAAAACCAAAGGTACTACTAACTGATAATGCTTCATATTTCGTTTGGAAAAAGTGGAAACAATTTATGACCTCACAGGGCATAAAGCACATATTAGTAAGCTTTTTTCAGTCAGAAGCAAGCCAAGTACAATGAGTCTTTAAAGAATTTAACAGTTTATTAGGACATACATCCCTCACAAACACACCCAACAGGTAGAATACGTAACTCCTTTCATGCAAGTTGTTAATAACCTTCCACATTATTCAACAGGTTCACATCTAATGAATTGATGTTCCGGACAAATTAAATGAATGAATGGGACTCGCCCGTACCAAAGGTACCCACTACAGAAATGACACAACAAGACAAAATCAAACAAGCCATGGTTACATTAGAAAACAGGGCTGAGTATAGAAAGAAAATTTATAATAAGAAACTGAAATGTGTTACACAATTTTTTGAAGGGCAACAAGTCCTCTTATGGATGCACACCAAATCGACAAAATTTGGCAAACTGAATAAGAAGTGGCTATTACTCTATTCAGGACCATATGTAATTTCCAAAATACCATACCCTGGGATGTACAGATTAGTCTATGAGAAAACAGGGAGAGACAAGCATCTCCACCCTCACAAATATATAAAAACTTTTATAGAATGATGAAGCTAGGTAGCATTTTTTCTTTCTATCACAAGATAATTGTACATAGTGTACATAACCCTAAGTGTCATTTTTCTTCTGCAGTGTATTTTAAAATAAAGTAATGTGTATAGGCATTCTTTTGATTTGTACACATTGCCATAAAATTAAAGGCAATCAGAAGCAATACACCGCTTTATGCGAAGTGAAGGTACAAACAAAATTAGCTTATGGCTCAGCTGTCCGCACTCAACAATACACACTGATGTCAGTAGTAGGAGAGGAGGCACTGACCTGTGTGCATGCATGACAGACTGGCAGAAGGCGCAACCAAATAAGAATGCAATATGTACAAGTACTTAACTTAAATACAAAGTGAATGGAAATACTATGCAAATACATCTACTGCCTACGAACTAAGGAACCTATTGTTGTATGTACAAAGAGATTTAATTAAATACTAAACTATATGCAACATATTTACAAGCAAAAGGAAGCATTATCAAACATTATATGAAATGTGTAAGATAAGAAGAATTGGTAAAATACCATAAGAAATGTCAAATAATTTTCTTTGCAGAGTAGATGACCATAATGGGTAACAGAATAAACAAATGTCTATGAATTTAAACGAAGTATGGAAATATCTGCAGACGTAGACAATGACCAAACGTATCAGTGACCACTGAGCTACATAATGCAGTTAGTTTTAAGTTTTTCTTTTTCATCGACCAGTGCATTATCACGGCACAGAAGAAGAGAATTACGTTGAGAGTAGCAGGTACCAAATGAAGAAACGGGCTGCACCTCGAGTAAACAATTTAGTTATAAGGATATTTATACAAAGGTCATAAGACAAATGAAAAATGAAATATACATTGTCACAGTGTATCTCTGTGACAATTATCAGTACCTATTCACTCCAGAGTACACATAAACATTTAAGTATGAGATTTTACAAAAATGAATTAATTTTTATCGTGTCACATGAAATCTTGAATAATGACGTTTCCAGGTATTTGAGAAAGGTAAGTCTACAATGGTTGAAACATCGTATTTCACACTAAGCTACATGTGAATTGAAGTAAACAGCACTAGCACATGAAGAAACAACATGATACTACATGAATGGTTAGTCAGTACACATTATTTACATGAAACAAAAGTTCCTTGGCAACTAGTCCATGACTGTATGAGTAACACTTCCTCATAAATCCTTGAACCAGTAGATGAGTATTTCCCTTCTTCCATCCCGAACCAAGGAGGCAGTGTCAATCGTAGCTAGGCCAGCAATGCGTATTGTTTTAGTCCTCTTTCCAATGTTTTTCTCCCTTCTCTACCCAATGAAGGAAAGAGCTTCCATAAGTGATAAAAGCCTATCTATAAGATGCAGCATAAATGTATAATATGCTTGTATTGTATCATGATAATGTGTATGTGATTAATTTGTGATGTGAACAAAAATAAGTTGAAGCTAACAAACAAACTATAGTGACAGAACTCAGTTAATGAGAATTTTATGACTTTTAAAAGTTAAGAAATTTATGCGTGTATTATAAGCGATGGATGGAATGTCAGCCATAGGTATAAGCTATCATGTTATGTATATTGTTCTAACTCAATACTTGTAAGAATTTTCATTGGATACCAAACTCCATATGACAAAATGAACTTTAAGGACAAGCAATTTATACTATGTTTTGGATGGCTATATATGTCTTTCAACAAGTGGATGGTCAAGTGGGGTGACATGAGCATGCACGCAATAAAATAATTTCTGAGTATTGTAGCTCACAACACTTGATACATTACCATGTGAACTATAGTTCTTTGAGCCAGTACTTACCTCATCAACAGATGCTGTTGGTCAGGGTTCTCTCCACTGAAAATGTGAGCATGATGGGTAATAATGATACCCGGGCCATAAAAATGGAGATCTTCTGCTACGACGTCAGATTTTGAATAATAAGCACACACCCACTGCATCCAGAATGAAGACAAGTGCCACAGCAATTCTTCAATATGTCTCACTCAGGTGAAAGTGTGACACTCAATGTGAAATCAACACTAAGAAAATGAGTGCATGCATGTGCAACAGTAGCAGCTGACATGTTGACCATTGGTGACTAGTTCTTTGCCACCAAATCTGCCAGTGCACAAGTGCAAAACCCAGTAGCAAGAATGAAGCAAACTGAACATTATTGTTAGCATGCTAAATTCAAATATGCAATGCACTATCTTATTATGTATATAATATTTTAATTTCTTGTAGAACTCTAACATATCTAGGGTAAGGTGAGATATCCATTCCATTAAATAAAAGAGAAGCTGACAAATAAAGGGCATCGACCCCTATCGGCAAATGTAAACATGCACAGGCAAAAACACGTGTCAACGTACAGTGTGGGGGCAATTGTGTAGGTACATGATGAAAGGCCCCCAGGATGCCGTAAAACTAAAATTTATTAAAAACAAAAAATGAAAGACCGATCGACCATAAGCATTGGCATAGATGTTAATTATAAATGGTAAGGCGCAGACAAATGAAAACACCATCATTCATTTTTTTGTACATGATTTTGTTACTTACACTCTCTTGTATGTAGAAGTTCTGTTGAGAAGTGCCTTCAGAGGATGAGTGTTTTGTATCATATGTGTTTCGAAAATAAGAAAAAAATTTGATACCAGTGTTAAGTAATTTTTTATTAAGTGAAGTGAAACCAAGTAAGAAGGATTTTCTTATTTATGACATGCACTGGTGTTCTTGGAATCTGCTGCCTGCATCTACAATTGAAATGTAAGAGAAGAAGTCCGATAGCCTAAAAATTCGTACACGTACAGAACATTTCTAATAATGCAATTTTATTTTATTTATTTTTTATTGACAACCCATAAGCTGTTGCTGTAACTCCAATTTTTCCAGAAGCAGGGTATTAATTTGCCCTTGGAGTAAAGCAAAATGGCCTGGCTCGAAGTTTGCCGCAGCATCAGCATCAAGAGCCTGTTCTGACCATACTCATAATGGACAAGAATGCAAATCAGTCATGGCCGCAACTTTAGGATTACAAGTTGTATAGACCAATGATGCCACAAGAAAGAGGGATCTCATGAGCACACAGAAAACACTATACCTATCCATGACATATACCCACAGTGATAGCTCACAGAAGGGAAGAAGGTGACAAGGGTATAAGCATAGCAGCAAGACTTACATCAGTTTCAAGTGTCAGTTGTGGTGGCACAAAGGTGGCTGTGTCGATGAATCACCAACATGGCATGCAACATCATGACAATGATGTTGGTGGCATCAAGAGCAGTAGTGTTGACGGCAGCAATGGTGACAACATGACCCTCAGTGAGGTGGAGAGAGGACTTGGCAATGGGTGCGGCATGATGTTGCTGACAGCATGAACTGAACTGACACACACTCAGCATGCAGCAGCTCAACAGCATGGCTGGGTCAGGGAGCACACAATGACAAGGATAGCTACAGCCTAACCAAGTAACTGTATGCCTTGCACATGTTTGCTTATGGCAAAATACATAATATGTGCATCCAAGAGCAAAAGGAAAGTTGGACTTTCATGCAGTGCAGACCACTGTAGTAAACTATAAGCTAGCAGCACATTACCAGCTCTCATTCACCAGGATATGTGCAGCAACTATCTGCAAAAGCAATTCATGCCAGTTAGTGGACTTAATGGTAGGTCAGATTCTATTGTACTGACACCAGTTTTGTACATGGTATGGCCATGGTTACAGTAGGCAGTGGGCATCCAGGTTATCAGAGTAATTTGGCAGAAATTCAGAACCAAGTGGTTTTCATATTCAAAAGTGGAGTCTATTTCTCGAAACCTATTCCCTAAGGGGCACAGAAGTGGCATTCTGTAGTGACAGAGGGCTGCTGTAGCCAGACTGAGGTGCATAACAATGCCAAAAATAGAGCTGGGAAACACCTTTAGGCAGTAAGAGAGGTGGCAGGCAAAAGACCAACCCAATGGTACTGGGGCACTCTAACCAATCCACTTTGTGTCCCCATGTGACCATTTCCAGTCCTTTGGTTGGCTTTCCTTGGTCAGCAATACTCACACAGTATCACCCCATTGTCAGCATCACTTGGTCTGCGAACACTGCCCCCATGACCTGAGCGGTGTAGCCGTGTATCTGGCAGCGTCCAGTATTGCACCAGCCCAAAGCTACAGCTCTAATACAAGACATGGTTCCAGCTGAATAAAATGTAATATAGTAAATATGAAAAAAATTATTTCTCAATCCTTTCATTAATCCCTCGGTTGAACTGCTCACCATATACGCTATAATACTTCCTTGGATAATGCCAGATATCAGCTTTGTTTTACTCAACAAATTACTATGGACTGTGATCTTTCTAACAGGACTCATGCAACAGGTTTGCTTTCCATTTAATGAACACTCGTGTTAGTCAAAGCTGAGCATACACAATGCAGCCAGCTGGCCGTCCTTTTGTTCTCCCCAAGCGTGTTGGGGGCATGGTCTCTGCTCCACACCAATGTAGCACAAATGTACGAATAAAGTAAAGTATAATTTTGATGCCAAGTCTCTCTGGGCCTCACCAGACGCCTATCCTGCCTCAACCCTCTGCTGCCTGCCATCCTGCATCCTAGGCACATCTCCACCTGCAGGATCACCTGTAGCCCATTTTCTTTGAGGTAATTCCTAATATTTGAACATAGTGCATGTTCCAAAATCATACTGCAAATCAACATCAGTGATGTGGTTCTGTAGTTCAGTGGATTACTCCCATTTCCTTTCTTGAGTATTGGTGTGACGTACATAACTTTCCAGTCTTTAGGTATGTATCTTTCACAGATTGAGTGGTTGTATAAAATTGCTATGTATGGAGCTGTTATACCAGCATACACTGAAAGGAATCTAATTGGTATGCAGTCTAGAGCTGAAGACTCGTGTTTATTAAGTGATGTAAGTTACTTCACTACACCGAGAATATCTACTTCTAAGTTAGTCATGTCTGGTCTCAATTAAAACTCCAGAATATTTACTTCATCTTCTTTGAAGAAGGAATTTTGAAGAACTTTATATAGTAACTCCATTTTATGACACTGTCATTGATAACCTTACCATTGCTATCGTGTAGTGAATGTAGTGATTGTCTTGCCACTGCTGTTGTTAACTTACAACCAGAATCTCTCTGGATTTTCTGCCAGATTTTGAGACAGAGTTTTGTTCTGGAAGCTATTAAAAGCATCTCACATTGAAGTCCACACTAAAGTTCAAGCATCTGTAAATTATCATCAATCTTGGCTGGCATGATGCTCCCTATTTGCTCAGGATGATTTGTTGCAAAGAGGCTAAATAACTTGTCACAATCATTTATGCCTCGAGTGGATTCCTGAACTAATTACTCAAAATTATTTTCAGAGAAAAAGTTTAGTTTAGTACAGTTTTGGACAATGATTTTTGCCTACCACTGATTTTAAACATGTACTTTTGTCAACATATCAAAGGTAGACTGAAGTGACCACAAATTGAAACTGTATGAGTGGGGCACCTATTTGAAATACGACTCAAGTTTTCTTTGAACCTTTCAGCAACTGTATTGTCTGAGACAGCGCATCAGTAAATGGAACCAATTATTAATTTACTCTGATTGTCAAGTATACCCATACTTATTCACATGAACTACCTACTTTAATTTCACTACAAGAGAAATTACTTCTAATGACAATAAACACTCCACCACCAGCTGTGTTTAATACCGTATTTACTCGAATGTAAACCGCACTCGAATCTAAGCCGCACCTGAAAAATAAGACTCGAAATCAAGGGAAAAAAAATTTCCCGAATCTAAGCCGCACCTGAAATTTGGGACTCGAAATTCAAGGGCAGAAACAAAGTTGGTCCATTGTAATATGAGACACAATTTAGGTTGAATGAATGACGATACAGCTACAGTAGTGTGGTTCGAGTCGTAAGTTTAGCAGTTACGCTTTACCATTGCTATACGTCAGGCGCTCCGTCCATATTTATACGGGTACCGGTACCCTTCCTTTTTCACGTGCTTCATCTGGATTGAATTGAGTGCTTATTTTTCTTTGATCTGTTAACTGCCGTTCTCTTTGTTATAGGTGTTTACGTCACTCTAAGCTGAAAACGCATTGTACTGTGTCATGCATTGTTTGCCACATTCTGATAATGAGTGTTTACGACCTGTCGCCGCTCGCGGCATGGCTTACTTTTGTGCGTGCTACAGCCGCTTTTTTTTTTTTTTTTTTTTTTAAAAAAAAAAAGAGAGGATCAACAAGAAACAGATAATAGACTGCGTATGGTAGATGATGTTCTGAACGAGAGTTTAGCGAAAATTTTTCTCCGTTTGAAAATCTTTGCACACGCCTCTTTAGTACATAACATTCTGCACAGAAATTAGAGTCATCTTAGATTTAAAAATCTAGTCAATTGCCGTGCTTTATTTCTGACTGTATCACTATTAGGCATAAGAGTAATACGAATATGAACATGACATGATATGTACATTCTTCCGCGTTTGCTGTTGTCTCATCTAGTGTCGTAGTTTATTATAGAGATGGGTCGAACTCGTTCATTCCCGTGAACTACTTCATTCATTTCACTCTTTGCCGTGAAGCGTTCAAATGAAGTAGTTCATTCATGAAGTACGGAAGCCTGGCGAAGTTGCTCAGTTCGCCGCTCAGCCGCGGCTGCGCTCGCTTCGCCTCGCTCTTACAATAAAGCTTCGTAATACTTCATAACTTTACCAACAGATGGCCGAACTAAACGAGCACGCAACGTTTTACGCTTTTACAGCGTCTGAGTTAACTTAAATAGAGCATGGTCGAGGGGGACAAAGGAAAGATACAGATGAGCCTGTCACATATAAAGAAGACATTACATTTAATCTTGCTCGACATTTTCTCATGAAGCGCCCTAAAAAGTCTTTACCTACCAAATTAAACATTATTTGTTGTATTCATGGACTGAAAACTAGGGCTACCAACGAAATGCAGTCCAATTTTATGTTCCTTTTAAAACTTAATCCAAAATAGAATGAGTATGTTTACCACTGTCACAAAGTCTATATACCTACGTTAAGTAATTATTCAGAAGTTTTCCTGTAGATTTTATTTTTGTTGAGAATAATAACCCTCCAGATTCAAAACGTAAACTGTCACCTGTAGTCATTGGTACGATTTCACGTAAAATCCCTCTTTCAGTGTTACTAACAAACCTCTTATTTTCATGTTGGCTGTACATGCTCACACAGCCAGCCTCTTCGTTTGTATCTTTATTATTCATTTGTCTGCAAGCGCTGCCAATGGTAGGCTACCCGCGGGCGCGAAGTTTAACTGCACAAATCACGGGTAATGATGTCAGCACTGCAGGAAGCAGCTGACGCTGCCTTCCTCTCGCCCCTCACCTCACCAACCCCTCTTAAACCTATCGTTCCCCACAAACACAGCGCGATTCGTCGACAGGCAGTAGAGGGAGGACTGAAGAGAAGGGAGAATGAGTGACGTAGCGCCGATGTAGTGGGAGAGGGGGAGAGAGTGAGTGAACTAGAAAAAAGTGTGGAGTGTGCTATCTGTGAAGAGTTTGAGGTACCAGTTCATTGAAATTGAGTGGTTAGTTCACACTTCACTGGAGTGAAGCGTTCATTTGAACGACTCATTCACGAGCTCCCCATCACTAGTTTATTAGGCAGACAGGATTTAAATGAGATAGCAGCAAACACGAAACAATACATGGCAAAATGTTTATATTCGTATTATTCTTATGATGAAGAGAATACTGCATGTGATTCACAATCCATAAAAGTTACTATTAGCAAACACATCTTCTCACAGGTAGGAAAAAATTCAGAACGTAGAGAATACTGTATGTGATTCACAATTCATAAAAGTTACTATTAGCAACCAAATCTTCTCACAGGTAGGAAAAAATTCAGAACGTAGAGTTGGCCATATTGACAAACATCCCGAACAGTCTTGCCAGTCGGATTTTCGCAGTACATTGAAAGACTACTACATTCGAAGCTGAACAATACGGAATTTATATTTACTGCGTTGGATAATGTATGAAAATGCAGTGGTCGAAACTCGGGGCGGAGAAAAAAGCTCGTTTTCCACATTTTTTTAAAAAAATTTATTTACTGGCGCAGAGGTTTGGCGCCAGCATTTATCTTTGTGACTGCAAAGCATGCCTGTGTAGTGCTACATATATTCGACTGCAGAAGTTAGTTGTGGCGGCACCTACTAACATTTTTCAGAACTTCCTCTTACGTTGCACTCGATTCTAAGCCGCAGGCGGTTTTTTGGATTTCAAAAATTGGAAAAAAGTGCGGCTTAGATTCGAGTAAATACGGTATATCCTTCTGAACACTATTAGATCCTTTGTAAAAATTTCAGCTGAACTTATCTCTGCCTTTATCAAGCTTGCAGTACCTTTGACAATTTGAGCTTCAGGGCTTTCATTTAGCACTTACAGGTCTGATTCTTTCCCAATATAGCTATGATAATTCACAGTTATAATACTGATGGTTCTTATGTCTACCCTTGTCCTGTGTTTGGGTGTTTGACCTGCACCCTTTGAGACAGAAGCCCTTTTGTATTTCCCTGAGACCCTCTAAAGTAAAAAACCACCCAGTCCACTACACACAGCCCTTGATACCCATGTAGTGACCTCCTGTGTATAATGAACCCCTGTCCTATTAAGCAGAACCTGATAATCCATCACCCCATAGCACAAGTCAAGGTATCTGCAGTCAACACAGTTGTGGAACTGTCTGAGCCTCTGATTCACACCCTCCACTTAGCTCTGTACCAAACGCATACAATTAACCCTGTTGATGATGCTATAGATGGTGAGCTCTGCCTTCATCTTGCAGCCCTTAGGGGCTCGGCATTTGTTTGCTGGGTACGGACTTGGCAACCCCTGGGTTCCAGAGATGGTAACTGGTAAGCGCCGCCAGTCTCCTGCCACCATAAACTGTGGGCATGCTTCAGCAACCACTGTGCTGCTTGGCAGTAGAACGTTGTGTGTCACAGGGATTTTGGTTTGATCACCCAGATCGCGAAGGTGGTAAAAACCTCCAGAAAAAACTCCTCATTCTCAAAATGTATTGCACAATGGTAAGATACAAAGCTGTTTAGGTGGAACAGTTGTTAGTGAGCAATCTCTGGGGAACCAGCCACACCTCAGTTGTATAAGGCTTACCTAGGCATCCTTGTCTCTGTCTAGGTGGACTGTTATTTTCCTAACTGCTAGAGGGACCAAGATGGGCTCCTCGAAATCTTTTTCTCTTCCTCCCAGCCAAATAGGTGGCCACTGCTAGGTGCTAATACCCCATTGCTCAAGAGGCCTCATGTGACAAGCCTCCAAATTCTGGAGTTGTTAAGAGTGTTTCAATATTTAGTAACAGAATCTCCCCCCCCCCTGTAGGTCAGAATTTCTTTTTGATAGTTAAAAGATGACAGGGGATCTTTGAGAAAGTCTCTCATTTTTATGTTCAGAAGGGTTTAGAGGGCATTGCAGGGACATTAAAATCAGTCGAGTGATTATGCAGTGAAGCCCTAATTCCCAGCAGACAGCAAACCTGCAGAAAGCAAAATGCCTATGGAATGTGCCATTGAAATATAGCAAAAGTGTTGTGACGAGCAAGGATCTGGTGGACATTCCCAAAGAACTGAAGTTGAGTGGGCCCAAGAAAGAATAGTTGATGTGCTGAATATCATAAAAAGGGTGGATGGTGATATTATCAAATCCAACTCATTTATACTGACTTTAAGCAGCATGAAACTTCCAGATCTTGTTAAGGCAGGTTTCCTTCTCCTCACCATGCAGCCTTATTTTCCCAACCCTATGTGCTGTTTTACATGGAGCATTACACAAAGAGAAGCCACAAAAATGGGTAGTTAGCAGGACTAACTGGATGCTGTTCAGCCAGCTGGACGTGTTTGGACAGCAGCACTGTGTCCAAGAATGGGTGGTCCACACTACACAAGTGATCCATCATGCTGCAGATGTACCCATTGCAGAGTTCTCAGGTCATCTCAGGAGGCAACTTGTGCTTTGGTGGACCAGTGAGTGCCACTCAGCAATATGGGGTAGGCATGCAGCTCTTCAACAGTCTAAGTACTGCCCAACACTTTAGAACTTCTGTTTGGAGCTCACTGGGTGGGTAAGAAGAAACAGCATAAACACACCAAGGAGGGTGGCCCTGCACAATGCATGCACCCCAAATAGAAGATGTGCAGTCTGTGGTAAGTTCTCTTTTTCATATCTCGCTGTTGGTGCTGCTCCGGGATTTATTAAGACTGGGTGCACATCATAATTATTGTCATGCATCTGTGGTTTTCCTTTGATCTGTGTAGTGAGGTGTTTAGCACAGTTCTTGGAATATTCTTCAGCAGCTTGCCCATTTGCCCTGTTGTGGTGCATCACTTTCCTCTTTACTTTGGTACATGCCCATATTGCTTATTTAGTGCGCCTTTGGTGTAATCATATCTATCTAGCAATGCTACGCTCAGTCTCCCTCTTGGATGTAATTTGTTTTTGCTTTTGGCTTTTAATGCCAAGTGTTCCTGTTTTACCATGTTCACCTGTTGACTGGGTTTTATATGTTATCATGTTTGGGCTAGTGTACCCACTGTACATTTTTTCTGAAGCATGTTTGGCTATTTGAGCCACCTTTTGGTGCTTCCTGTTTGAACTAGTTGAAGGGTGCAGCTTCTCTCGAGGCACTATTTTTTTTGTAATTAGATCAAAAATCGTGGCCGAAATATGCATTTTCTGACTTGTCTTGAAGAGTTTTCATGTGTTACAGAAGTCAGTTGTAATCTGGTCCCTCATGTCAACCTTGGCATGTGCCTGTGCAGTCCCCAGGTCATCTCAGGAGGCTTCTTGTACCTTGGTGGACAAGTGAGTGCCACTCAGCAGTCCACGGCAGATGTGCAACTCTTTAACAGTTTAAGTACTGCCCGACAGCAGAGAACCTTAACATTTTGGGTTACATGAGCCAAGACTTGATGCATAATTAAGGAAAGCAGGAAAAGCTCAGGCCAAGCATTCCTGGCTCCATCAACCATTCCACGTGTTCTACAAATGTGTGGGAGCCATCAGGAGGATTTCTGGTAAACACAATCCTTTACCAGTAGCAATAGCACTGAGACATGAGTGTTTCCAAACAATGCCTGGAGGCATCACCCAGACAATGGCAGAGCATTTTGCAAAAATTCCTGCCACTGCCAGCCAGGGTCTGGTGTTTCGCCACTGTGTGACGGTATAGAGGGGCACACTGGACTTCAGAACTAACAATTCTGAGTCTTACAACTATCATTTCTCCATGTGAGAGCTGTAACCACCACTGACAGCCTCATGATATGACCCCCAGTTATGACCAAATCTAATACTGCATGCTTCGACATTTGCTACCAGTGTCAAAGGAAATGCTCCTCGAATGTTTTAATTTGAAATGGCAGACAGATCATTTCCCCAACCCATGGCGAGAGGGAATTTAGATCTCTTTCCCCAGACCAGGAAAGAACAGTACATGTCCCAGTAGTTAGTGGAGTACTGCCTTAAAGAGCTGTGTAGGAAAGACAGTGGAGCGTATGGTTAACCAACGTCCACTCCGGTTGTTGGAGTTTAGGCAAGTCCTTAGCCACTCTCAGTGTTGATTCTGGAGATCTTGGTCCACTGTCAACAACTTGGCCCTGCTCAAGGCAGATATTCATCATGCTTTCCTATGTAAAATCACTGTCTCAGCATATTTTTTTATATCTGCTTGGAGACACAGTATTCACACACAACTCCATCAATGGGGCTTTTGTGGCTACCTTCCATCTTCATATGGTCTGCACTGTTTCAGTGGTTTTTTAACTCCTGGGTTGGTGACACACTGTCAGATCATTTTGAGCGCAAGAATGGTGTCCCTCAGGGCAATGTTTTAAGTGTTACCCTCTTAGCTATAGCCATAAACAGTACAATGTCTACCACAAGGAGTCCCATACAGTGCTCCTTATTTGTGGAGGATTTTGCTTTTTTCTGTTCCTCCTCCAGGGTTGCAACAGTGATTCATCAGTTGCAGTTTACAGTGTACTGATTAGAGGAGTGGACTACAAAGACAGAAAGACATGTTTCAGTTTTCTGGACATAAGAGTGTGTGTGTGTGTGTGTGTGTGTGTGTGTGTGTGTGTGTGTGTGTGTGTGTGTGTATATTATGTGTGAGTGTGTTCATTCTAATCATTCTTGTTGTATTTTTAAATCACCTGACTTGCATGTGAGGGATACAGTTCTATGTTTTAAAGACTCAATGAGGTTTCTGGGCCCCATTTTTTACTCCCCCCCCCCCCCCCCCCCCCCCCCGTCATGGTTACCACATCTGGGAAACCTGGAAACCAGAACCCAGAAGGCATTGAATATCTTAAAGTGCCTTAGCCACAGGTCTTGGGGATCAGGCAGGAAGCAGCTGCTCCAGTTTTATAGGGCTCCAATTAGTTCACAGCTAGACTATGGGTGCACAGCGTAAGGGTCAGTGAGCCCTTTCTACCTGAAGATTATTGACACTATCTATCCTGAAAGGTTTAGGCTGACCTTGTGAATTAGGCTGGCCATGGGTGCTCACAGGACCAGCCCCATACCCAGCCTCTGTGCTCAGACTGAGGAACCACCACTCACCATCCGGCAGCAGCTCCTCATGGTGCATCAGGCATGTAATTTCCTCAAAGCTCTGACTTCGCACACACGCTATACTATTGCTCATACACCTCTGGAAGCCTTTTCTCTAATTGTCCATGATCAGTAATGCCATTTGAGATCTGTGTGCAGCATGTGTTGTAGTTACTTCATGTGGAGCATGTACGAGGTCTCTTCAAAAAATTCTGGAACTTTATCGACAAAATTTTTCTATGTTTACCTTTTACATACTGTGCTTGGTATCCTTTAAAAAACTCTCCTCCACAATTGATACACCAACCTCAATCCCATTTCCACTTCTGGAAGCAGTCTTGGTAGGCCTCTTGCTGGATCACGTGAAGAGCCATCTGCAAATTTTCTTTTATCTCATTTATCTTCATCCTTTCAAATGGATTTTCAACTTTGTAAATAAAAAAAGTTTGCAGGAGTCAGGTCTGGAGGGTATAGAGGATGAGGCAGCATTCTGAATCCATTTCCTGTCCAACAGGGATGAATGTGCAGGTGCGTTATCATGATGCAAGAGCCATGAATTGTCTCGCCACATTTGAGGCCATTTGTGTCTCACATGATCCAACTGAAATGTTACATTCTTCTGCAATCTTTCAGATAGTCAGTCTTTGATTGGCATGCACAATTTTGTTCACATTCCTGACATGGACATTGTCGGTAGGCGTCAAAGTGCATCCTGAATGAGGGTCATCTTTAACTTCTGTCCTGCCATTTTTAAACCATGTGATCCAATCATAACACCGATTATGGCTTAAGCACTTATCACCGTAGGCTTTCTGCATCATCTGATGTGTCTCTGTAAAGGCTTTCTTGAGTTTCACGCAAAATTTAATGCAGATTCGTTGTTCCTCTATGTCATCTCAAAATTCACAAACTGTGCAACACAATGTTCTACTCAATACAGCACTGAACAATAACTAACAGACACACAACAATGAAACTTCCAGTAGTACATATTAAACACAGGCATATGCAGACATGCCAATCACATTTTGCTCCAACACGCTGTTGGTGCGAAATTACAAATGTTGCAGAATTTTTTGACCAGAACTCGTACAATTCCAAATCCTGGGTTTTAACTGTCTACTTCCATGGTTACTGCAAAGGTCCAGAGTAATTTTATATTTGATACAGTACAGGAGACTCACACTCCTGCATATGTTTTAACACATTATTTTATGATGTTTTAACTGAGTAGCACAACTCTACAGCTGTCTTTACAGATAGGTTGAAACAGGGGGACTCTGTTGGTTGCTCTATTGTGTTCTCTGATCATGTCCTCAAGGTCCAACGATGGTGACTTTACTGTCTTCAGCACAGAATTATATGTGATCTTAAGGGCACTGGAGCAGATAAGATGTACTTCAGTGCAGTGGTGGATACAGGAAAACCACAAGAGGGAGGCACCAAAGATATCTTGACCTACCTTTACTTTACCATAATAAAAAATAATCAAGTAATATGCAAAGTTTAAGAAAGTTTTATTTAAACTGATTATACACATATACAGGACAATGCCATCTTATGATATAAAAAAGTTACAATTGTGGTTCTCTTCCTTAAATTATGAATTCCATGTGCCTATTCTTCCTGGCAAATTGGGTAATTACATCATCAATAGGACAATCAATGTCAGGGTGAGTGTTCAACAGAGTTAAGCCATTAAGTCAATCCCTATGTGCCAGACAGAAACGTATAAAGTATGATGAAATGGACGTGCATTCTACATAGGAAAGTACAGCTACTCGATAACTCAATTCAGTCGAGTCGTCTGATGAAAGAAACAAATGAATGGTGTCAGGCAGGGGCGTTGCGGTTGGCAATGCAGGTGGCCCCGCAAGGGGGGGGGGGGGGGGAGAGGGTGTGCCCCCCATATGTATCTGCCACTGCTTCAGTGCTAAATTCCTTGTCTGTTCTGATTCTCAGAATGCCCTTCCCTCTCTACAATGCTTGTACTCAGCAGATAAAAGTAGTCCAGAATATCCAGGACATCATCCTTCAACTTCAATGGTTGGGAAAGGACATGTCTTTCTGCTGTGTACCAAGGAACATGGATATTGCAGGGAACAAAAGAGCAGATGTAGCAGCCAAGGATGTATGTTTTGATCCTAAATTACTTCAGTGTGCCATTCCCCAGCATGTTATCTCCTCACTGTTGAGGTACAGTCAAGCATTGATGGGGAGATGAGTGGCTAGAAGAGACAGATAATAAGCTGCATTTAGTAAAGCCCACTACGCACCCCTGGTGTACCTCCTTCCAGCCACATAGACATGATGAGGTCCTCCTTATTCGTCTTCGCAAAGGCTACAGTCCTCTGCTGCATGGCTTCTTGTTCTGGGTCAATGACCCTCCTGTGTGTGATGCTTGTGGTGCACAGATCACCACACTAGATCATGTTTTATTTTTAGACCAGAGGACAGCAGCAGATTTGCCAGCAGATCTGCCCTATATTTTAAGTGACATTCCAATGAATGTGGTTGGAGTTTTAAGGTTTTGTGAGCTGTGCAAGTTGTTTCTGTGTATTATAGGGAGATGTTCTTAGTGTGTTGATAGTGTGACTGGTTCACCCATGGCACACAAACAAACGCAAACATACACACCAACGGTTGCTTCATCAGGAAAGAGGGAAGGAGAGGGAAAGACGAAAGGATGTGGGTTTTAAGGGAGAGGGTAAGGAGTCATTCCAATCCCAGGAGCGGAAAGACTTACACTCACACATATCCATCTGCACATACACAGACACAAGCAGACATTTGTAAAGGCAAAGAGTTTGGGCAGAGATGTCAGTCGAGGCAGAAGTAAAGAGGCAAAGATGTTGTTGAAAGACAGGTGAGGTATGAGCGGCGGCAACTTGAAATTAGCGGAGGTTGAAGCCTGGCGGATAATGAGAAGAGAGGATATAATGAAGGGCAAGTTCCCATCTCCAGAGTTCTGACAGGTTGGTGTTAGTGGGAAGTATCCACATAACCCGGACAGTGTAACACTGTGCCAAGATGTGCTGGCCGTGCACCAAGGCATGTTTAGCCACAGGGTGATCCTCATTACCAACAAACACTGTCTGCCTGTGTCCATTCATGCGAATGGACAGTTTGTTGCTGGTCATTCCCACATAGAAAGCTTCACATTGTAGGCAGGTCAGTTGGTAAATCACATGGGTGCTTTCACACGTGGCTCTGCCTTTGATCGTGTACACCTTCTGGATTACAAATCCCATGCCACTTTCCTTGACGTTGACCTCCATCTGTCCAATGGCCAGCTTCACACGTCCGTCCACATCAAACCCACCAACAAGCAACGGTACCTCCATTATGACAGCTGTCACCCATTCCACATCAAACGGTCCCTTCCCTACAGCCTAGGTCTTCGTGGCAAACGAATCTGCTCCAGTCTGGAATCCCTGAACCATTACACCAACAACCTGACAACAGCTTTCGCATCCCGCAACTACCCTCCCGACCTGGTACAGAAGCAAATGACCAGAGCCACTTCCTCATCCCCTCAAACCCAGAACCTCCCACAGAAGAACCACAAAAGTGCCCCACTGAATGTGGCTCTCCAGCAGGGATACGACTTCCTCAAATCCTGCCCTGAAATGAGATCCATCCTTCATGAAATCCTCCCCACTCCACCAAGAGTGTCTTTCCGCCGTCCACCTAACCTTCGTAACCTCTTAGTTCATCCCTATGAAATCCCCAAACCACCTTCCTTACCCTCTGGCTCCTTCCCTTGTAACCGCCCCCGGTGTAAAACCTGTCCAATGCACCCTCCCACCACCACCTACTCCAGTCCTGTAATTCGGAAGGTGTACACGATCAAAGGCAGAGCCACGTGTGAAAGCACCCACGTGATTTACCAACTGACCTGCCTACACTGTGAAGCTTTCTATGTGGGAATGACCAGCAACAAACTGTCCATTCGCATGAATGGACACAGGCAGACAGTGTTTGTTGGTAATGAGGATCACCCTGTGGCTAAACATGCCTTGGTGCATGGCCAGCACATCTTGGCACAGTGTTACACCGTCCGGGTTATGTGGATACTTCCCACTAACACCAACCTGTCAGAACTCTGGAGATGGGAACTTGCCCTTCAGTATATCCCCTCTTCTCGTTATCTGCCAGGCCTCAACCTCCGCTAATTTCAAGTTGCCGCCGCTCATACCTCACCTGTCTTTTAACAACATCTTTGCCTCGGTACTTCTGCCTTGACTGACATCTCTGCCCAAACTCTTTGCCTTTACAAATGTCTGCTTGTGTCTGTGTATGTGCGGATGCATATATGTGTGTGTGTGTGTGTGTGTGTGTGTGTGTGTTCGAGTGTATACCTGTCCTTTTTTTCCCCCTAAGGTAAGTCTTTCCACCCCTGGGATTGGAATGACTCCTTACCCTCTCCCTTAAAACCCACATCCTTTCATCTTTCCCTCTCCTTCCCTCTTTCCTGACGAAGCAATAATTGGTTGCGAAAGCTAGAATTTTGTGTGTATGTATGTGTTTGTTTGTGTTTCTATCGACCTGCCAGCGCTTTCGTATGGTAAGTCACATCATCTTTGTTTTTAAATATATTTTTCCCGCGTGGAATGTTTCCCTATTATTTTAATCTTCTGTGGTTTTATTTCTATTTTTATCCCATGTCTAACACCTTTCACCCTTCTCCGTTGCATTAAGGTATGTGATGAAGTGACTGTGTGGGTCATTGTGGGTGAGGGGGGAGTGAGTGAATGAGTGGCATTCTATAGGTTTCCTCCTCACTGTGTGACAACAATTTTAGTTATTTTACCCACATTCATTTCCTTTAATATTTGTAAGGGCACTGATAACCTCAACGTTGAGTATCCCTAAGCTCCACACACACACACACACATACACACACACACACACACACTCATGGAGAGTCAATTTTGGTAGCTCTTCTCAACAGGGAAAGGACTGAACATGTCCTGGTAGTTTACCGAGCATTGCCTTAATGAGCCATGTAGGAAAAACCTTGTAGCGAATGGTTAGCCATCGTCTAGTCTTGATGTTGGAGACCAGGCATCTCCTAAGTCTCCCACAGTGTGGATTTAGGAGATTTCATTCCACTACTGACGACTTGACCTTACAAGAGATGGCTATTCAGCAGGCCTTCCTATGTAAACAGTATTGTGTAGGTTTTTTTTTATGTAGCTGTAAGGTGTATGACACTACTTAGAGACCCCGTATTCTGGGGCAGCTCTACCAACGGAGTTCTGTGGCCTACTGCATATCTTTATTCAGATCAAAGTGTTTTTTTCAGTACTGAGTTGGGACTTGCTGCCAAATAATTTTGAGCAGGGGAATGGTTTCCTTGGAGTAGTGTTTTAACTGTTACCCTCTATGCGAGAGCCATGAACAGTGTCATGTCTATGACACGGATTCCCACTCAGTGCTCCTTATTTGTGGAAGATTTTGCAGTTTTCTGTTCCCCATCCAGTATCACAACAGCAGTTCATCAGTTGTGACTTACCGTTAAAGAGGCTGGAGGAGTGGCTGTGAAGACTGGTTGTACATTTTCTGTGGAGAAGTTTGTGTGGGTCTTCATTTTAATTGTTGTTATTATATTTTTAATTTACCCAAATTGTGTATGTGGAACACCATTCTCTCTTTTAAAACTCTTTGTGGTTTTTGGGCCTCATTTTTTACTCCAAACTGTCTTGATTGTCACACCTGATAGATCCGACGGCAAGGTCCCAGAAAGCACAGCACATTTTGAAGTATCTTAGCCAAAGGTCTTGGACAGGGTGCATCTGCTCCACTTTTACAGGGCTTTTGTGTGAATGCAGTTGGACTATGGGTACACAGTGCATGGGTCAGTGAGGCCTTTATACCTGAAGGTCACTGATGCTGGGCACCATGAGGGGATCAGGCTGGCCATGGATACTTTCTGGAGCAGCCCTATACCCAGTCTCTGTGCTGAGGCTGGGGAACCACCACTTACCATCCAGTGGCTTCTCATGGTGGATCAGGCATGTCAGTTTCTAACTACTCCCACTTCCACAGCACACCAAACTGTTACTCATCCAGCCATGGAACACCTCTTAGTACGTCATCTGTGGTCAACAAGGCCAATGGGATCCAAGTGACGTGTGTTGGAGTCTCTTGGTGTGAGGCACTTTTGGACTCAAATCTGGGGTTTTGACCGACTCCCACCTTGGTTACTTTTGGACTCAAATCTGGGGTTTTGACTGACTTCCACCCTAGTTGCGGCAGGCACCCTGAGTAATTTTAGATTTAGTGCAGTGCTGGAGAAATTGCCCTCCAGTGTATGTTTTTAATATGATGTTTTCCACTATTTTAAATGATCACACTGACTATGTCATTGCTTTCATGGATGGGTCCAAACAGTGTGATTCTGTTGGTTGCTCTGTTATTTTCCTGGATCAAGTTCTCAAGATACAGTTGCCTCTGGAGTTCACAGTATTTGATACCAAACTATCCATAATCTTGAGGACACTGAAGCAGATGAGATGTGCCATGTCTGCTAAATTTGTCCTTCAGACTCTGAGTCTCTGCAATACTTCTATCCAGTTGATAAAGTAGTCCAGGATAGCCAGGACGCACTCTTCTTGCTACAAAGGATGGGGAAGGAAGTGACCTTCTGCTGGGTGCTGGGGTGCTGGGACACATGGGTATTGCAGATGTAGTAGCCAAGGAGGCATTTCAGTTCATTGTGCCATCCTCCTTCATGCTGTCATCACATTGTTGGCATTCAGAGTCATGCATCAATGGGAAGGTGAGTGACTGGTAGTGACAGCCAATAAGATCCATCTTGTAAATTTCACAAATCAGCTTTGGCATACCTTCTTCCAGCCACACAGATACGCTCCACACCTCCACGTAGACGCCCTATGACGCGTGGCTTCTTGCGCTGGCAAGAGTAGCCCTCAGTGTGTGGTGCTTGTTGCATACATATCACTGTGCAACACATTTTATTAGACTGTGTTTATTTTCTGACCAGAGGGCAGTGGCAGTTTTGTCAACAGATCTCTCCTTTATTTTAAGTAACGTTCAAATGAATGTGGTGAGAGTTTTAAGGTTTTGTGATTTGTCCCACTTCATTCCTCACATTTTAGGGAGATGTTCTTAATGTGTTAACAGGATGACTGGCTCATCCATGTTATTTGCACATTTCCTTGTGTCTTTCTTTTAGCTACTCTGTTATTTTAATTCTGTTTTAATCCCAGGCATAGAACCTTTCACACTTTCTCCATTGTCTTAAGGCATGTGAGATGAGTGATTGCATGAGTCAACATGAGTGAGGTGGGAGTGAGTGTATGAGTGTCATTTTACAATTTTCCTCCTCACTGTGTGACAATGAGTATAATAATCACCTCCACATTAATTTCTTTTCATGTGTGTAAGGGTCTTATAACTTTGACATTGAGGACTCGTAAGATCTAAACACAACACTTCATCTTGAAACCAAGACTGGCAATCTTTACCATTTCAGATAGCCACCAGAAACCAGAGAGGATCTCTTTCAGTCCAAATCAGCACACATGGTTAGTACTTGTATGAGCCACTACCTGCAGATGGTTATATCCTGTGCTCTTTTTCCACCCAAAAGGACCATTCCACATCTGACTACCCATCAAAGCATACAATAGGAGGGCACTCAGAACTACAGTACAAAAAAAGAAGGTAGAGTTGTAAATGCTGTAACAGGATAATGTACCCTAACTGTATGCATGTATAAACAAACAATAGAAAATTCAATATGGAATATAACAATATTATGAAAAGGATAGCTGCTACTCACCATATAGCAGAGATGCTGAGTCACAGATATGCACAGCAAAAAGACTGTCACAAAATGAGCTTTTAGCCAATAAGGCCTTTGTCCAAATTAGACTACAGATACACAAACAAACACACACACTCACACAAATGCAACTCAGACACACATGACCAGACTAACTCTGGCTTCAGCTGCAAGAGACTGTGGTCTCATATATATATATATATATATATATATATATATATAATATATATATATATATATAATATGGAAGGAAACATTCCACGTGGGAAAAAGACTGTCACAAAATGAGCTTTTAGCCAATAAGGCCTTTGTCCAAATTAGACTACAGATACACAAACAAACACACACACTCACACAAATGCAACTCAGACACACATGACCAGACTAACTCTGGCTTCAGCTGCAAGAGACTGTGGTCTCTCATATATATATATATATATATATATATATATATATATATATATATATATATATATATATATAATATGGAAGGAAACATTCCACGTGGGAAAAATTATATATAAAAACAAAGATGAGGTGACTTACCGAACAAAAGCGCTGGCAGGTCGATAGACACACAAACAAACACAAACATACACACAAAATTCAAGCTTTCGCAACAAACTGTTGCCTCATCAGGAAAGAGGGAAGGAGAGGGGAAGACGAAAGGAAGTGGGTTTTAAGGGAGAGGGTAAGGAGTCATTCCAATCCCGGGAGCGGAAAGACTTACCTTAGGGGGAAAAAAGGACAGGTATACACTCGCACACACGCACATATTCCTCAAATCCTGCCCTGAAATGAGATCCATCCTTCATGAAATCCTCCCCACTCCGCCAAGAGTGTCTTTCCGCCGTCCACCTAACCTTCGTAACCTGTTAGTTCATCCCTATGAAATCCCCAAACCACCTTCCCTACCCTCTGGCTCCTATCCTTGTAACCGCCCCCGATGCAAAACCTGTCCCATGCACCCTCCCACCGTCACCTACTCCAGTCCTGTAACCCGGAAGGTGTACACGATCAAAGGCAGAGCCATGTGTGAAAGCACCCACGTGATTTACCAACTGACCTGCCTACACTGTGACGCATTCTATGTGGGAATGACCAGCAACAAACTGTCCATTCGCATGAATGGACACAGGCAGACAGTGTTTGTTGGTAATGAGGATCACCCTGTGGCTAAACATGCCTTGGTGCACGGCCAGCACATCTTGGCACAGTGTTACACCGTCCGGGTTATCTGGATACTTCCCACCAACACCAACCTATCCGAACTCCGGAGATGGGAACTTGCCCTTCAGTATATCCTCTCTTCACGTCATCCGCCAGGCCTCAATCTCCGCTAATTTCAAGTTGCCGCCACTCATACCTCACCTGTCTTTCAACAACTTCTTTGCCTCTACACTTCTGCCTCGACTAACATCTCTGCCCAAACTCTTTGTCTTTAAATATGTCTGCTTGTGTCTGTGTGTGTGGATGGATGTGTGCGTGTGTGCGAGTGTATACCTGTCCTTTTTTCCCCCTAGGGTGGGTCTTTCCGCTCCCGGGATTGGAGTGGCTCCTTGCCCTCTCCTTTGGGGCCCACTTCCTTTCGTCTTCCCCTCTCTTTCCCTCTTTCCTGGTGGGGCGGCGGTTTGTTGCGGGAGCTTGAGTTTTGTGTGTGTGTTTGTGTTTGTTTGTGTGTCTATCGACCTGCCAGCGCTTTTGTTCGGTGAGTCGCCTCATCTTTGTTTTTTTTATATATATATATATATATATATATATATAAAAAACAAGGATGAGGTGACTTGCCGAGCGGGAGCGCTGGCAGGTCGATACACACACAAACATGCACACAAAGTTCAGGCTTTCGCGGCGGGCTGTTGCCTCGTCGGGGGGGAGGGGGGGGGGACGGGGGGAAGTGGGTTTTGGGGGGGAGGGTGGGGAGTCGTTCCGGTCCCGGGAGCGGTGGGACTTGCCTAGGGGGGGAGGAAGGGACAGGTATACACTCGCACACGCGCGCGTGTCCGTCCGCGCATGCGGACGCGGGCAGACATATTTAAATATGTCTGCTTGTGTCTGTATGTGTGGATGGATATGTGCGTGTGTGCGAGTGTATACCTGTCCTTTTTTCCCCCTAAGGTAAGTCTTTCCACTCCCGGGATTGGAATGACTCCTTACCCTCTCCCTTAAAACCCACTTCCTTTCGTCTTCCCCTCTCCTTCCCTCTTTCCTGATGAGGCAACAGTTTGTTGCGAAAGCTTGAATTTTGTGTGTATGTTTGTGTTTGTTTGTGTGTCTATCGACCTGCCAGCGCTTTTGTTCGGTAAGTCACCTCATCTTTGTTTTTATATATATATATAGTTATAATAGAGGGAAACATTCCACGTAGGAAATATATATCTAAAAACAAAGATGATGTGACTTACCAAATGAAAGTGCTGGCAGGTCGACAGACACACAAACAAACGCAAACATACACACAAAATTCAAGCTTTCGCAACAAACTGTTGCCTCATCAGGAAAGAGGGAAGGAGAGGGAAAGACAAAAGGATGTGGGTTTTAAGGGAGAGGGTAAGGAGTCATTCCAATCCCGGGAGCGGAAAGACTTACCTTAGGGAGAAAAAAGGACGGGTATACACTCGCACGCACACACATATCCATCCACACATATACAGACACAAGCAGACATATTTGAAATATGTCTGAATGGATATGTGTGGATGGATATGTGTGTGTGTGCGAGTGTATACCCGTCCTTTTTTGTCCCTAAGGTAAGTCTTTCCGCTCCCGGGATTGGAATGACTCCTTATCCTCTCCCTTAAAACCCACTTCCTTTCGTCTTCCCCTCTCCTTCCCTCTTTCCTGATGAGGCAACAGTTTGTTGCGAAAGCTTGAATTTTGTGTGTATGTTTGTGTTTGTTTGTGTGTCTATCGACCTGCCAGCGCTTTCGTTCGGTAAGTCACCTCATCTTTGAAGGAAACATTCCACGTGGGAAAAATTATATATATAAAAAAAAATTATATATATATATATATATATATATATATATATATATATATATATATGTATGTATGTGTGTGTGTGTGTGTGTGTGTGTGTGTGTGTGTGTGTGTGTGTGTGTGTGTGTGTCTATTTTTGACAAAGGCTTTGTTGGCTGGAAGCTCAGTTTGTGAGTCTTTTTGTTGTGCCTATCATTGTACGTATGAATGGAATGATGAAAGGATAAGTGGACCTAAAGGAAAAGGATGACCTGCTCCTGATTGAAAAGGGAGGATACGTAAACAGGGACAATATTGCTGTGGGTAATTAAGCGATTATGTAGAGATCATATTTCTGTGAAAAGATATTTATCTTGATGGAAACTAGGTAAGTTAGTACTACCAGCTACAAGATTCCTCCAAAGTAGCAAAGTAGATGGATTTGCTTGAGCTATTAATCTGTTCTGTACGCTAATTTAAATATGGCTCAATAAAGGGACAAGTGTCTGAATTCTGTACACTATTCTCCAGGTTTGGAAAGATAGGTAACTGATTACAGAATGCCTGACAACAAATATTTATTCAAAACATGTAACTCCTCTGGTTTGGTAGCAGTTTGTGGGTGTTTGATGAGGAAACTGACCTCATAAGAATAAATGTGGTGTTCGCCGTAACAACTACACAGGCCGTATCCTAGAATAGCTCTGTGATTTTTGAAGAGTCCGATACACTCATTCTACAGGATTTTCAATTTCCTTTTTTATTTTTATTGCAGATGTTAAGTAAAAATTGTTGGTTGTATAAAAAATTTTATGGGAGGTTTGGATAATTTAATCCATGGAATTTGAAGTAACCCGGTTCACGTTGTCCGTCGCACTTCACCTAGCGCAGACCAGGAACTGTCTCATGAACATGCCCGATGTGAACTGACTGGGCACGGCCTGTGCTGCCTGAGTTGTTGTTGTTCCACCGGCAGAGGTCACGGCCAAATTCTCACATGCCCTCTGTTGGAAGGGACTCTACTTGCGGGAACGACCGTCCGTGACACGCTGTGCCAATGTGCGCCTCCCGCGATCTTTCCGGTGGCTACTGCACTCCTCCTCCTTCAGGGGGTGAGGCCACTGTGATCCACTGCATTGGAAGGTGGAGCGTCGTGCAGGAGCGATGACCTCCACATCCATCGGAAGGCTGGAGTCGAGGGATCTGCCAACCCTCAAGCCGGAACCTTTGAATACGGCTGGAAGTGACCCACACGAAGATGCCCCCGTTGTCCCACCACTGGAGCCCAGGACAGAACGGGAGACAAGCCGTCGAACTCCGGATCCTGGTCCACCTCAGGAGAGGCAAGACCCAGTGGCAGGGACGATGGGGAAGGGACGACCACAGGTAAAAGAGCCCCCTGAGATACCGGGCCTGCGAGGGGGGTCGGCTCTCGCTGGGGCATCTCTAACGATTGCGATGCCGGTACTGGAGCTACTGGAGGCTGCCAAGGCTGAGACCATTGCAGTGTGGCGGAGTCACAGGGGGGAGGGGCGGTAGAGTCCCCTGAGAAACCAATACAGGTGCCGGCAATGGGGAAGCCGGTGCCCCAGGGGTCAGAGGGTGTGTGCCCAAACGTGGACGTAGCTGATTTTGGTGACGACGTACCTCCCGGTCCCCCGCCTGCAAGGTATAGAGCCGGTGGCCATTTCGGCACAGGACCACCCCCGGTATCCAACATGGATTGCGACCAAACCCATATGCCCAGACCGACATATCCGGTGGAAAGCTGGATACTCCGTTTTGCGAAGACTGGCGAGGACCAGGCCGGAGGAGGTGCAGCAGAGTCCTAGGTTGGCGCCCATGGAGGAGCTCTGCGGGGCTGCGTTCTCCCATTGGTGATGGTGGTGGTGTGTTGGGGCTTATGGGCGCTCAACATTGAGGTCACCAGCGCCCTGACACACATTAAAGGGAACGAATGTGGACAGACCTAAGAAAACTAAAGCACACACTCAAACAAAGCAGGAAAAGAAGGAAAATGCTACCTAAGAAAGTAAAACCTAAGGAAAGAGGAAACATAGCAACAAGAATGTCACAGGAAATTGTTATTGGCTGGCCACTTACATAAAATATGGGCGAGCTTCTCCCATTGGTGTGGTCCGGTATGCCGTCAGGAAAAATGTCAACGCCTCCTTCGCAGGAAATTCGTGCACATACTTTTTTATTTGCATCTTAAATGTGCGCACCATGCGCTCGGCTTCCCCATTTGATTGTGGATGAAAGGGGGGAGAGCAAACGTGCCAAATACCGAAGCGCCTACAAAAATCCGCGAAGGTCTGCATAATAAACTGAGGTCCATTGTCCAAGACCAGGGTGACTGGCAGACCTTCCACAGAAAAGATTTTTGCTAGCGCCTGGATTGCAACTTCTGAAGTGGTTGAGGAGCAGCGAACCACATATGGAAATCGGCAATAAGCATCAATGACAATGAGCCAAAAGCCATTGAGAAACGAGCCCGCAAAATTGATGTGAACACATTCCCATGCTTGGGTTGCAGGTGGCCATGAAGAGAACACCGACCTGGGAGATGCCTGTTGGCTCGCACACTGGGAACAGGCGGCCACCAAGTGCTCAATTTCTCTGTCAATACCGGACCAGTGCACATGTCTACGAGCCAAGGTTTTAGTACGGGAAACACCCCAGTGCCCCTCATGTAATAACGTGAGGACTTCCCTTCGCAAACTTGCAGGAACAACCACGCGAGGAGCTGTATCATCGGTAGCCAGAAGGAGAACTCCTTCCAAGACGGAGAGGCGGTCTTGTAGAACAAAATAATTACGAAGAGGGTCAGGATGACCACCCCTGTTGAACAAGGCGAACTACTTGCTGGAAAACCGGGTCAGCTGCCGTTTCCCTGGTGACTCTAGAACTAGTGATTGGGAAGCCATCAACCACTTGGCGAGACGCCACATCCAAATGAAAACACATAATCTCCTCTCGATCGAACTTAGGATCCGGGCCCACCGGAAGACGGGAAAGAGCGTCTGCGTTGGCATGCTGTCCAGTAGGGTGAAAATTAATGTCATAATGGTACTTAGATAGTAACAAGGCCCAGCGCTGTAGTCTGTGGGCTGCCCTATCCAGAATCTGAGAGGCGGGGCCAAATAACGATATTAACGGCTTATGATCAGTGATTAACTGAAACTTCGTGCCATACAAGAAAGGATGAAACTTGGTAACAGCGTAGACAATGGCCAAAGCCACTTTTTCCACCTGCACAGGACTAAGAGATTTAGACTCAAACGCCAGTGGCTGCTCGGAACCATCCGCATTGCGATGGGCTAGGACCACCCCCACCCCATACTGCGAAGCATCTGTAGCCAGGGCCAACGGCTTATGGGGGTCAAAAGTAGCCAAACAAGGTGCTGACGTGAGGAGGCCCTTCAACAAGGTGAACGCTCGCTTGCATGCAGGCGACCAATCAAAAGGAACACCCTTGCGCAAAAGGCAGTAGAAGGGGCGGGCTATGGTGGAAGCCCTGGGAATGAACCGGTGGTCATAGGCAATCTTGCCTAGAAAAGCTTGTAACTCCTTCAGCGAAGCAGGCTGCAGAAGGTCGATGATACCTTGGACCAAACTTCCTAGCAGCTGGACACCGTGCTGAGAGATGGTGTAGCCCACATACTCAATGGGCAGTTGGAAGAAGTTTGACTTACGCAGGTTGCAACGCAAGCCCATGGACCTGAATTTGAGAAAGAGGGTGCGAAGGTTGTGCAAGTGTTCCTTCATGCTGCGGCCTGTGACAATTATGTCGTCCAGGTAATTAACACAATGAGGGATAGACGACGTGATGTGCTCAAGATAACGCTGGAATATCACCGGGGCACTTGATATTCTGAAGGCCAACCGCTGGTATTGGTAAAGGCCAAACGAGGTGTTGATGACCGCCAGCCATTTGGAGTCCTCATCAAGTGGTATCTGATGATAAGCCTCCAAAAGATCGATTTTCGAAAAATATTGGCCTCCCGCCATGGCGGAGAACAATTCATCAGCACGAGGCAAAGGATAGGTGTCCACCACCAATTGGGAATTAATGGTGGCTTTGAAATCGCCACAAAGACGTAATTTTCCCGAGGGTTTCCTGACAATAACGAGGGGCGAAGCCCACTCACTAGAAGAAATGCGAAGAACGACCCGAGGGCTGTCAGCCGGTCTAGCTCTTGTTTTACCGGAGGGCGGAGAGCCAAGGGGATCTGCCTCACGCGTAGAAAATGCGGGCGAGCGGACGCCTTCAACGTTAAGTGAGCTTCAAAGTCTGAAACACGCCCCAGGCCCTCCTCAAAAATATCCGGAAAGTCAGAGATCAAAGATTCCAATGATTGATAGGGAACGTCTTCGGAGACCAACTGTATGGTGTCAGCAATAGAAAAACCAAAAGCTTGAAAGGCATCCAAGCCAAAAAGGCTAGCGGAGCTCGCATCACTGACAACAATAAAAGTAATAGGCCGAGTGACTGATTTGTAAGTCACGTCAGTAGTGAATTGACCTAGTAGGGGAATGAACTGTTTACCATACCGTGTAGACGCCGGTAAACTGGCGCCAACGGGGCGACCCAAGGTTGGAGTAAGTTTGTGCATTCAACAAAGAAACTGCCGCGCCCGTATCTACTTGCAGTTGTAATCGGCGCGACAGAACCGACACCTCGATAAAGAGTTTGTGTACCGATGCATCGGGAGCCTGGCCCGATGAAACTTCCTGAATGTCAACGTCCATGTCCTCTGTACATGCTTCCTTTGATTCTTTTGAGGCTGAGCAGCAAACTTTAGCAATGTGTCCTTTTTTATTACATTTGCGATAAACGGCCCAATGCTGGGGGCACTCCGACTGATCATGATATATATAGCATGATGCACAGGATGGTAACAGGGGCCGGCGGCCGGTAATCTGTTTACGCGCCATGCGGGAGCGGCCATAACGGCCAGATTGTACCGCTCGCATGTCGTCCACCCTGGACGCAGTGGACGCGGCCGCGCTGCCCTGAACCACTGCGATGTCGCACCACGCTTCCAACTGTTGACCTGCAGCGTGAGAGACTTCATACGATTGAGCAATGGACAGGACTTCCTCAAGGGAAGGGTCTTCTAACTGCAGGGCCCGTTGATGGACCTCCCGACCAGGGGCCGAATGAACAATGACGTCACGCACCATAACGTGGGCATACGACTCTCGCGACTGCTCCGCCACAAAATGACACTTGCGACTAAGACTGTGCAGGGTAGCAGCCCACGCCCAGTAAGACTGACGGGGCTGCTTCTTACATTGATAGAACTCGACCCTAGCCGCCACAACATGCGGGCGGCGGTGATAATATGAAGACAGCAATGAACACAATGCGTCAAAAGACAAGGACGAGGGTTCCTGCAACGGTGCTAGCTGCCGCAAAACTTGATACAGCGAGGGAGATATCCAAGACAAGAAAAGAGCACAACATACCTCCGCATTGGCGACATGAAACGCCTGAAAATGCTGCTGAAGGCGATGTTCATATGCGTCCCAATCCTCCGCCGTCTCATCATACGGGGGAAAGGGAGGAGGGAATGGCACCGGAGCAGACGGCATGGAGAGCAACGCCGGAAGCACTTGGTTCATGGTGGCCATGAGCTCTGTCTGCTGCTCAACCAAAACCGGCACTAAATCCTCCATGCTGTGGATAAGCTGCAAAACCAGAACAACGATGCAACACGCAAAAGAACGACCCTACTTGTCGCACTTCACCTAGCGTAGACCGGGAACTGTCTCGTACGCATGCCCGATGTGAACTGACTGGGCACGGCCCGTGCTGCCTGAGTTGTTGTTGTTGTTGTTGTTGTTATTCCGCTGGCAGAGGTCCCGGCCAAATTCTAGCGTGCCCTCTGGTGGACAGGACTCTACTTGCGGGAACTACCGACCATCATGACGCGCCGTGCTGATGTGCACCTCCCACGATCTTTCTGGTGGCTACTGCAGAATTGGTTTAATTTGAATGTGGAATTTACATGTCCAGTGATTATGAAACATTTTAAACACGGCTAGAAAAGCCTGAATTCTGGAATAAATATAGGCCCACTTCATTAGATGAAATCTGGACAATTTGACTGGATGGTAATTGGACTGTAGGTCCTAGTAATGAGGGGTGCTGGAGAGAAAACATCAAAATATTGTAAAAAAAACTGGTTAATGATCCACACAGATAATAAATATTTGTTATCTCAGATCCCATATCCGTAGTAAAAGAATGGTCACCTTGTAGAAAGCTTATGAAACTTAATCAAATGGTAGCTGAGGCAAATACATGTCTATTATTGATGGTTTACAATCTAATGTGGAGCATCTCACAGTTAATAAACAGGAATCAGTATATGTATTGAAAATGAGGTACAATTATATCTGTGATTGTTTGTCAAAGAGACAAATTATATTAATGCTTGTAGTGAGAAGGTTAAAACTAATTTTGAACTTCAAATATTTATTGTTTTGTTAACATACATAGCACAAGCATTTTTCAACCAGCAAATGTTGATTGCCACTATAAAAATTTATTTTCATAATACTAATAATCTACCATTTGGATGTATTTTATTTATGGGCTTGTATCATAAGGTGGATGGACACAGCGTATCTCCACGCTGGGATGACAATAAACGTCGTACCATGTTTGCGGTGCCTTCTGGTCAAGTGGTTTATTCCATGTCATTGGTTCCTGCCTTGGAGATATGGTGAACGTCATAGAGGAAGAGAGGCTGTCACAATGCCTATGAGATCATGGCAACAAGAGAAAACTTGTTATATGGGTACACTCAACTGGAATCTGTTAATTAAAACAGAATGGTTTTGCAATTTGTCCTTATCAAAGTTTTTATGGTATTCTGAGTAATGTGACAAACTTTATAACACCCAGTTATCATAAACAAGAGTACAGTATATAAGATATTGTTAATGAGGAGCGTCACATTTGGCTATTGGATTTATACTCTTAACTTGCAGCAGTAACTGGAGCACTTTGGGTTGTTTTTGGGGGAGGAGACCAGACAGCGAGGTCATCGGTCTCATCGGATTGGGGAAGGAAGAGGAAGGAAGTCAGCTGCGCCCTTTCAAAGGAACCATCTCGGCATTTGCTTGGAGTGATTTAGGGAAATCACGGAAAACCTAAATCAGGATGGCCGGATGTGGGATTGAACTGTCGTTCTCCCGAATGCGAGTCCAGTGTGCTAGCCACTGCGCCACCTCGCTCAGTAACTGGAGCACTCTGAGGAAAGAAGTTCAATCAGAAAAGGTGGGCTAGTGTGCTGAAATAATAAAGTGAGCAAGATTAAGTAACAGGTGGTCTTAGCTCCCAAACAGGTTTTACTTCACCACCGAATATCACAGTAAAGAACCGCATCACACTTGCTCTTTCTGTGCATTGGTGTGCAGAAGTGTCAACTGACCCGTAGAAGGAAGTATTGATAGTAAGCATTTTTTGAATGATGTAAATATGGAGGAGTTACAGCAGCAAATGGCACCTCATGTTGGAGAACCAAAGTCAAAGATTAAAGGAAAACTAGAATCAGGCAGTTAGTTAGTTAGTTAGTTATGTGTTCCATTGATCAATAGCACAGAAAACGGTTATGATCCGGAACGTGTCAAATGCACAAGAAATGCGCACAGGAAAAAAAGTTGAATTTTTGTTTGTTTGTTTGTTTACATTATACTGTTATACCTAAATATTTCTATTATCTACCCCATTCCCTTAAATGGCACCAAATGCATATATTATATCTCCAGATTCATTTGCTCATATTCAAGAACTCATCTATGATATAGAAGGAGTTGTCAATGAGGTATGATTTCAATTTGTTTTTGAAACTATTACTGCTGTCTGTCAGACATTTTATTTCATCTGGTAATTTATCAAAAAGTTTTATAGCAGCATATTTTACCCCTTTCTGTACCAAAGATAGGTTAAGTAAAGGATAGTGTAGGTCTTTTTCTTTTCTGGTATTGTAATCATGAATGTCGCTGTTGATTTTAAACTGGTCCATGTTGTTGAGAAAAAATTTCATTACTGAGTAAATGTACTGTACAGCAGTTGTAAGAATTCATAACCTTTTAAACAGATGCCTACAAGATGTGCGACTATGAACCCCACATATTATTATAACAACTTTCTTTTGAGCAGTGAATACCTTTTGCCTAAGTGTTGAATTGCCCCAGAATATTATTCCGTATGACTTCAGAGAGTGGAAGTATGCAAAGTATGTTAGCTTACTAATTTCTACATCCTCAAAATTGGCAATTATTCTGATTGCAAAAGTTGCTGAACCTAATCGCTTTAGGAGATCCAAAATATGAATTTTCCAATTAAGATTCTCATCTATAGGTACACCCAGAAACTTAGTATACTCTACCCTGGCTACTGACTTCTTTTGATGTGTTATGTTAATTGAAGGAATTATACTTTTTGCAGCAGAAAACTGGATGTACTGTTCAGAGCAAGCCAATTCACAGAAAACCAATTAATAACTTTTCCAAAGACCTTATTTGTATCATTTTCTATCAGACTTTCTTTTACTGGATTAATAATTATGGTCGTATCACCAGCAAACAGTGTCAGTTCAACAACTGAAGCAGTGTCTTGTGGGGATGGAAAGATATAAACAAATTCCCCTGTATCAACTGCTTCAACTTCACGAACACCTGTAGTTTTGCACCTGTGACAATGACAGTTAACCTAGTAATAGACATTTCTTTGACCAATTTTATACAGTATGTTGTGGGGAGGTCAAATCAAAATATGAACACATTCCTACAGAATATTAGAGATGTCAGTCATATGTGTACATGGTAGGGTGAGTTCCAATTGAATATTACTCAACTTAAATTGTCTGGTGATGCCAGGAGCTATATTGAGTCAGTAGATTCACTTAGCAATTTTTCCTCATTTGAGATGCTTCTATATGAGTTGGTGGAAAGCTTTGCAGACAAAAAAGTGTTTGCTTTTATCAGGATAAATGATCTACCTTGATGGAAAAACCTGTTGAAAATTTTGAGTCATTTGCTGATAGAATCTGAGTTGGTTCTTGCCACTCATATGTTTTGACAGTGCTGAGAACATAACATTTTGACAGAGCTCTGAGAACAGAATGATATCTTGCTTCATGAGGCCTAGTCTCGTGCTACAGACATCTTTGTTTGAGGAATTGATTGTAGAATACAAGACAAGATGAAGTTCCCATCCTCTAGTACCATACAAGAAACAGTAAAATTTGCTTTTTTGAGGGAAGAGGCAAACCACATATTAACAGCTGTGAGCCATGGGGCTGATGTGCACCACATATTCATAACCACAGCCAGTTGTGGTCGTTACCATTGACTGGGACACCACGCACACAAGTGCCAAGCACCACATTGTTGATATTGTATAGAAATAGGCCATAAGCAACAGGCATGCCCTAGGCTATGGCATCAGCAGAACAGAGATTTACTAAGGGTTAGAGGTGTCTACAGTGGAAATAGTAGAAGTGTTGGCAGAGGCAGAAATCGGGAAATGCACTAGGAGCTGGAGTAGCCCATTCCCCAAACTGCCACTGACCAGGATTAATGCAGTGAGAAGCCCAGCAATAGAAAAGGTGGAAAATGTGGTGTTGATTGGGGAATTAAACAAGAAAAAAGTGACAATACTTTTTGATAACAGAACACAGGTGTGTTTAATATTCATACTCCATAACAACAGGCGTGCTCTGCAGCAACCTTGCTGTTGTCAGAGAGGCATATGATGTGAGCTAGAACACCCTGTAGGTTCACTGGAGATTACTTTGGAGGTTCTTAAGGAGTATTTGCCTCTGCAGTAGAAGTACTACCATGGGAAAACCTAGGTTTTTACGAGCTCCTAGGGTGTGATTTCCTGTGCTGTATTCGTGGTGCAGTTGACTTTCAGTTATGTATTGCCTAAATAGGTGCCAAGACTTCCTATTTGGTAACAATGCTACAATACAGGCATTTGAGGAGGGTTGGAAAGGATGCATCCCACCATTCTCAGAAGACTGGCACTGATCTTAGCCATTTGTGAAACTATATGTGGTGGAATGGGAAGAACTCTGTGAGTGGAGGTCAAATTTAAATTCCCAAAACACCAAATTATTCTGGCAGACTGTTTCCCCAGGAAACAATTGATGAATGAGTTACAAGGGCACGTGAAAAGAAATATAAGTCAGCCAGTTGTATGGAATCAAGAAATGTTTTTGCCAGTTAGCACTGATAATTTTGGCAGGACAGATGCCATAATACCAAGGGAACCGATTTAGTGAGCATACAGACTTGCTGGCAAGTGAACCGCAGTTGCTACAACACCGGTAGGGGTGTACATTTCTACCGCCGCCTGGCACACTACGAATTTGGCAATTTTCAGATATTTTTTTTTAATACTTGCAATTCCTCTTAGGAGCTAAAATTTTGACAGCGCATTTCTTTTGTTGTCTTCTTCCTGTGTAAAAAATTTGAGGGTAGGTTCCAACATGACTTTTGGATCATTCCCTTGTTAGTGGATTGGTTTTCAATAGTTATAAACATGATACTGTTGGCCTCAGCTTCAACTTCTCTGCCCAGCTGGGTCATTCTTTGAATAGTACTCTGCAGCCACTTAAAAGAACATCATGATCTGTTGCCAGAACTGCCTAATTCTCCTGATGATGAATTAACTTCTTGCATGAAGCAATTATATAAAATACTCAATTAACTAAGACCAAGACAGACTCCTGGTCCTGATAACATCTCTCTGGAATTTATACCAAAAGGAGGTATACCCCTGAAGTCTAGACTTTTTACATTCATCCTCTCAACATGGGAAACTTGAGAAGTTAGATAGATGAGAGTAAGAGCAGACACGGGCAAGAATATACAAGTTTTCAAGTCCCTAAAGCAGAAGTTCACAATTCTCCCACCAGGCAGTGCATACATCATCATCTAAGTTCTATTGTGGAACCTTTTGGTAATCAGATGCTTACAACTGGAGAGAATAAAGTCACTTTTGTATGTTTTCTATGTAAAATTTGTATAGTTTTTATTGAGTATTAGGTAAACATGAATCTACCTAAAAAGTATATAAACTCAGTACCAGAATTGGTGGATAAAAGCTTCCACTATCTGCCTTGATCTCCATGATTTTATTTTTATTTATTTATTTATTTATCCATCTGTAGACAACCAGGACTGTATGGATGTTGTCAACATAAGTATATACAATAGGTACACAAATTTATAATTATCACAATCAGAATTCGTGAATATTGTAACATAAGGAGACATTGTTAAACCACTTAATAACACAGTTAATAATTTTTACATTTATCTATATATTTACATCATTCCAAGTAATCCTTGACAGCATAAAAAAACTTTTCCAAGAGATGTTTTTTAGTGATTTCCTGATGTTACCTATTTCACTTATGTCTTTGGTCCCTTGTGGAAGATTGTTGTACAATTTAACTCCATTATATAAAATGCTATTTTGAGTTTTTGATTTGTTTATCCTACAGAGGTCTAAGTGTTGTCTGTTTCTGGTTTCATGTGCATGTATGGAACTGTTTATTGGGAACTGGTCAATGTGTTTCCTTATGTATATTACTGTCTGCAAAATGTATTCACATGGAACTGTCAATATACCCGAAGATTTGAATAATTCCGTGCAATGGGATCTATTGCTACTTTTCGTTATGATTCATATGGCCCTTTTTTGCAATTTAAATATTGTTTGCCTGTTCTGCTCTGTTGATCCCCAGAAGGATATGCCATAACAAATTATAGAGTGCACATAAGCAAAATATGCGGTTCTAGTATATGAGCTACTACACACTGAATTTATTATCCTACCGGCATAGCATGCTGCAGCTATTTGCTTTCTAACTACCGCAGTGTGCTCAGCCCAATTTAGTTCAGTCGACATGCATGCCTAAAAATTTTGTTCATTGCACACATTCTATGTGCTCGTCATTAACTTTTAGCTTGGTACTGTTCAGTTTTCTGTTTAAGTGGAAACTAATACTTTTTTTTTTTTTTTTTTTTTTTTTACATTTAGGGTTAATTTATTGGTCTCTATCCATTGGCATACATGCTTAAGCTTTTCCTCAGCTTTTCCATTGAGTACACTTGGCGACAGCTTTGATTAAGATGTTACTGTCATCAGCAAACAGTACTGATTCACCATGTTCGACACTTTGTGGAAACATATTGATGTAGTCTGGGTTTGAAAGGTATGATTGGAGTTAGTTTGAGTGATCTCCACTTGTTGGACCCTGTTTTGCAGGTATGAATGAAACCACATGTTTGTTACTCCTCTTACTCCTAGCGCATTTAGTTTGTTTAGCAATATTGTGTAGTATTCTGTGCCAAATGCTTGGGTCAAATCAAGGAAGATCCCTGTTATGTGGTCTCCTTTGTCTAGTGCTTCGAGGATAACATTTGAGAAATGGGCTACAGCTGAATTTGTGCTTTTGCCAGCCTGGAAACCAAATTGCTCTTTGCTCAGAAGATTGAAGTTTGTTAAGTACCCCATGAGCCTCTTTCTCATTATGGTCTCTATGACTTTTGAAGAAGATGACAGTAATGAGATTGGTCTGTAATTTTCTATGATTTCTGGGTCACCTTTCTTATATAAAGGTAGTATTTTTGCATGCTTTAGTGTGTATGGGAAGCAACCTGTGGAGAAGGACTCATTGATGATGTACACTAAATGGTCTTTTATGTTGTCTACGCACTTCTTCAGTAAGCACACAGGTGCTTCATCTATGCCTGCTGAATTTTTACATTTTAGGTTACTCAGATCAATGCATACTTCTTCTGTTGTGGTTGGTCATCACATCAATATGAGTGGTATTTTGTTCAGCATTTGTAAATGCTTTGTTTTGTTCAACTTCTGTTGTAGTTTGGTTGCAATGTTGATGAAATACTGATTGGCAAAATTTGCTAGTTTGTTGGGGTCATTTATTTTGGTATAATTGTGTTGAAACTGCATGTTTACTGGCTTTAATTTTTTCCTATTAGTTTCCTGTTTGTTAGTTATGAGTATCATCGGTAGACTGCTGAAGAAGAAAACAGCAGGATGAGGTAAAAGTATGCAGATTTAATGAGGTAGAAGTTTGAAGAGTGTACTTTTACCCTACCAAGAAACTAATGTAAACTTTTACTCCATAACCTGTACTTTGACTTGTATAGTCACTTCTGGTGCATTCACGTATTTTTTGCTGTTGTTTATTTTCCTTAGATGCCTCATTATTCACCTAAGGGAATTTAAATTAATGTTTCTTTTCTGTAGTTTTTCTTTCATTGGGTAGTGGTCTTTTCAAACATAGCTACCTCTCAAACACACTTAGAATATAATCACATCTTCTGTAATAGCATTTTCTTTTCCAGAAACAGACCAAGGACATCAACTCAACTGCCATTAACACAGCTGCTCTACCATCAAGCCCTCAGCCTTATTGAAAATGGTAGCTCAATATGACAAGCATTAAAAGCTACCAGGTTTTCAGAGTCAGCCTCAAGGAAATGTCTCAAAACTGGCACCTCAGCCAATTCACAACTTTTTCATTGGAGGACAAGCAAGCAATAGAGCAGCACGATATTTCCCTTGATAAACATATTTTCAGCCTTAGTCTCAGGTCACTACATCATTTACTTTTTCACATCAAATGAATTCACAACTGCGAATAGGAACTACCATCAGCTCTGGAATGGAATGACGACAATGAAAATTTGTGCCGGCCCACAACATGAATCCGGATTTCCTGCTTGTCATGAGTGGTTGCCTTACCATTTGGTTATCCGCGCACAACTCACAGCCAGACCCAAACTTCAATATGTTGTCAACCAAGTACTCGTACATCCATTATGTATATTCGCATACAGGTCAGACGTTGTAGTTGAAAGTCTCTTGCCCGGTATTGACAGATAAATACAATATTGCAGTGCCTGTGTTATTCTGATTACAATGCTTTGAACATGCATGCATGCATGTCCAAAGGAACTTTGCATCACAATCGGAATAACACAGGCACTGCAATATTGTATTTACTTTTTCAGTTCACCAAAAAATAAATGAGTTCCTAATTTAACAATACAAGATGTGTCAAAATATGTATACACACTTTGAACTGTCTTAGAAAATTTATTTCTACAAGGATCAGTTTCTGGGAGAAAGTAATGTCATATTACTTCAACAGAGGGCAGCAGAATTGTTCCTCTCACTAATCAACCCAGTTGGTGGCAAGGAAATAACTTCAACATGGCAGACAAATGTTTGAGCTTTGAAAGACAGAAGCAGCTGATTGAGTGGTACTGGAAGTTTCAGAATGTTGCTGAGGTTCAAAGATAGTAGAGAACTGATTAAGGTACAGAACCACCTTGAAGGTTCAAATTTCCATGCCTACAAGACAAATTTGAAGTTTATGGAACAGTGTGTGACATGTATAAAAGTCAATCAGAACAACTTCATTAGCTACAATTGATGAATCCTCTTTTGTGGTCTTGGAATTATTTCAGTGTTCACCTCAAAAAATTTTCAAGGCAAGGGGCACATGAGAGAAATGTAGGTGCCAGTAGTGTGCTACACATTCTGAAGGAAGACGTTTCATGTGTACATCTCAAGGCAGGTGCAAAATCTAAGTGACTGTGGTCCAGATTGAAGGTTACAATTTTGTTAATTGATTCAAGAGATGGTGAGACATGAAATAGGATTTATGGGTAGCATAATTTGGTTGGATGAAGTCCAGTGAAAACTTAATGGAACTGTCAATAGATGCAATTGTGTCTACTGGGTTGAAGATAATCTTCACATTATAATTGAAAAGACTGTGAATGTGCCTAGTGTAAATGTGTGGTGTGGTTAGTCTGCAATGAGACTCATTGGGCCTTCCCATTTTGAAGGTAATGTAACTAGAGAAAAGTGCCTAACAACGCTTGATGGTTCCATATTCCCAGCCATTTGTGCATTATATGATAATGAAAAGTTTTGTTATCAACAAGATGAAACACCACTACTCTGTCATAGGGATGTATGAGCATACCAAGATCAAAAATTGCCATGTCACTGGATAGGACTTTGGGGTCAAATCAAGTTTCCTCGATGCACTCCAGTCTTTACGCCGCTCAATTTCTTCTTATTGGATACAGTACAAGATGAGGTGGACAAAGACAAACCACATAACCTGGACAAACTTTGGAATGGGATTCAAGTAGTGTGTGCAGAGATTCCATATAAAATGTACAGAATCAGTAGTGACTTGTACTCAGAAATGTGCTGGTGCTGAAGGCCACCATTTTGAGCATTAATCAGAAGGTGTAGTGTAATTTGGGTTATTCACAAGAATGACCTATGTTCCACTGAGGACGATCATGCTGGGGAAAAATGGTATTGTCTTTTATAAACATTTTATGTAGTGGAAAAAATCCATTGTGCACACCCTGATCTGTGCAGATGGTTTGCATGCAGTGACAGAACACAGCAGCAGCAGCAAGATGTAATGTAGCAAGTGCAGTAGCACTTGTTGGATGTGGTTGTTTACGACTTGGTGACACCTCTTGAAGGTGTGATGAATACCTCTGAGAAAACAGACATACTACAATGGAAATGCTCAAGACAAATGACTGTAAATCTTAGTTCTTAAGTCGAATTTGATGCTATCAGACGTATTGATCAATGTGTTTTAGTTTATGCATTACTTATATTTATATCAGTCTTCATAAGTGATGTAAATAGCTGAAACAATAAGAAAGATTATTGTTGAAAACGTGTTTGTTATTCGGTCATGGGAAGTAGTGAGACACTCTCTTACAGCATCACCCTACCCGGATACGAAGTCAAGAAGAATAGGTTCACACAAGGCAATGGTATGGAGTAACCAGACCATGAGGACAAAAGCTAACAGGTGACCATATTGGAAGAAGAACAATCAAAAGTAATTTACACCACCTCACACTGATAGACCTGCCATACAGCGTTCCCTGCTCCTGGTGTTATAGGCAAGTTGCAGCAAACACACAAGAGGAGATGCAGCATTTTGCAACCTTAATGAAGGATAAAAAACTGTGGTGCTGGAAAGTAGAGTTTTGGTCAAAGTTTTTGGAATTATTTCGAAGAAATACTTGGTTACCTGGGCCAGCTCAAGAATCAACATTGGAACTTATACGAGTGAGCATACACTGTGTGGTAGCCCAAAATACCATCCAATGAAAACAGGTTAATAATATTCTGGGTAACATGAAGAAAGAAGAAATTTTTACAACCAGCAGACAAATAATTGTGGTTGTCTATACTAACTGAGACAACCATTACCAATGCACGAAACGACATAATGCTATCCATAAAGAAGACACATCAAGTTGCAGACAGGCACAATTAAATGACTCTTACATAAAGATTTTGGCCACAGCCTTCAGCAGTAAAAGAGAGACAGTCACCATACATGCACACAAGCAAGCACACCTCATGCACACAAGACCGTCAACTCCAGCATCTCGCGTTGGAATGCAACTATCATGTGGGATGCAAGCAGCAATCTGGAGGGGGTGGAGAAGGGGAAGGGACAGTAATGTACAGGTGGGGAGAGAGACAAACGCTGTCTGGTGGAGAGTGCAGAGAGTAGATTGCCAACAGGTGCAGCATCAGGAGGCTGTGGGACAGAGGTGGGGGGAAAAGGAGCAAAATAGGACAGGAGTAGGGAAAGATGGGTGGAAGCACTGGCAGAGGGCTGCAAATAAACAAGGTACGAGATGAGAATGGGGAGGAGATGATAAAGATGGAGGGGGTGGAAACTGTTGGGTGGAGGGTGTGAGTACAGTATATTACTACAGGTGAGGCCAGGATAATTACAGGAGTGAAGAATGTGTTGTGAGGATAACTCCCATCTGCACAGTTCAGAAAAGCTGATGGTGTAGGAAAGGATCCAGATGGCTTGGGAAGTGAAGCAATCACTGAAATCAAGTGTGTTATGTTCAGCTGCATGTTGTGCTACAGGGTGACCTACTTTGCTCTTGGCCACAGTTTTGCGGTTCACCAGTGAACAGATGCTTGGTAGTCATACCAATATAAAAAACTGTGCAATGATTGCAACAGAGCTAATAAATGACATTTCTGTTTTCACAGGTGGCCTGGGCCATGATGGGGGAGGATAAACCTGTAACAGGACTGGACTAGGTAGTGCTGGACGCATGGGTTGGGCAGGTTTTGCACCTGGGCCTTCGAGAAGGATATGATCCTTATGGAAGGGACTAGGATGTTGTGGAGGTTGGGTGGGTGGTGGAACACCACTTTAAGAGGGATGGAAAGTATCTCGTGTAGGATGTCCTTTGTTTCAGGGCATGATGATAGGTAATCAAAGCCCTGGAGAAGGATGTGGTTCAGTTGTTCCAGTCCAGGGTGGTACTGGGTGATGAAGGGACACTCCTTTGTGGCTGGTTCTTCGGATTGGTGGGAGAATTGGGGGTGTGTGGAGAAATGGCATGGGAGGTCTTTTGCGGACTAGGTCTGGGGTATAGTGCCTGTCTGTAAGGCCTTGGTGAGACCCTCAACATACTGAGCAAGGGAGTTTTTGTCACTGCAGATATGCTATTCCCAGGAGGCCACGCTGTATGGGAGGGATTTTTTGGCTGTGGCCAAAAGCTTTATGTAAGTGTCATTTAATTGTACCTGTCTGCAACTTGACATGTCTTCTTTATGGTAAGTAGCAATCTGACTTTTCCTACATTGTTAATGGTAGTCTCAGTTAGTGCAGACAACCACGATTATTTGTCTGCTAGTTGTGAAAGGGATGACAACTGTCAAAATGCAGGTACTATTGGTGACCAGTTGGTTTAATGTGGACAGACATGTGGATGTAGCCATCACAGGGAAGGAGGTCAACATCAAAGAAGGTGGCATGCTGGGTTAAGGAGGACCACACGATGTGGATGGGAGAGAAGGTGTTGAAATGGTTCAAATGGCTCTGAGCACTATGGGACTTAACATCTGAGGTCATCAGTCCCCTAGAACTTAGAACTACTTAAACCTAACTAACCTAAGGACATCACACACATCCATGCCCGAGGCAGGATTCAAACCTGTGACCACAGCAGTCGCGTGGTTCCAGACTGAAGCACCTAGAACTGCTCAGCCACAGAAGGTGTTGAGATTGTGAAGGAACTAAGATAGGGTGCCTTGGTCCTGTGTCCAGATCTTGAGGATATCATCAGTAAACATGAACCAGGCTAGGGGTCTGGTGTTTTGGGAGACTAGGAAGGTCTCCTCTAGATGTCCCATAACAAGATTGGCATAGGTGGGTGCTATGCTGGTGCCCATGACTGTGCTGCAGATTTATTTATATAACTTCCTTTCAAATGAGAAATAGTTGTGGGTTCGGATGAAGTTAGTAAGGTGCATGAGGGATGATGTAGCAGGTTTAGAGTCTGAGGGACGCTGGCAAAAACAGTGTTCAACAGCGGTAAGACCATAGACATGAGGGATGTTGGTGTATAGGGAGTGGCATCAACAGTGACGAGTAGGGCTCCAGGAGGTAAAGGGGTGGGGATGGTGAAGAGTTGGTGAAGGAAGTGGTTGGTGTTATTGACATAGGAGGCTAGATTATGGGCAATTGGTTGTAGTTGTTGGTCAATGAGGGCTGAAATTCTTTCAGTGGGGGCACAATAACCAGCCACAATCGAGCATCCAGGAGTGTTTGGTTGGTGTATTTTGGGAGCATGTAGAAAATGCATTGCGGGATGGCATAGGGATGTGGAGGGAAATGGATTCAGGGGAGATCTTCTGGAAAGGGCCTAAGGGTTTAGGCAGAGACTGGAGTCTGTGTTTGACTTTTGGGATGGGATCGTTCTGGCAGAGTTTATAGGTGGAGGAGTCATAATTGGCTGAGGCCTTCTGCAAGGTAGTCACTGTGGCTCATAGCAACTGTGGTGAAATCTTTGTTTGCAGGTAGGATTATTAGGTTAGGATTTGTTTTGAGGTTGTGTATGGCTGTCCTTTCTTCTACTGAAAGGTTGATGTTCTGAGGGAGGGACCTGGGAAAGGATGGTGAGGCTAAGCTGGAGATAGGGAGTTTCTGGAAGGTGACCAGCATGGAATTATGGTGGTTTTAGTTGGAGGGACTGGCAGCAAAGAATTTCTTCCATTGCAGGGATCGGGAGAAGGAGAGTAGGTCTTTGACAAGTCCAGCACGGTTAAATTTCCTCTTGGGATAGGACTGAAACTTCTATGGAGCTGAGGATTTTGGTGGGAAGGTTAACAACAGTGTTATGGGAATGTTTTGGGTCTGGAGGGGAGTTTTTGGGGATGTGGCAAGTTAAAAAGGTCAGCTTGGCAGGGTTTAGCTGCTACGAGGGGTGGACGAGGAGGAACACTGTTGGTACAATAGGTGTTGGATAGTGGTGCCCGAGGCATTAGTAGGATGTTAGCAGGTTGGATAACTTATGGAGGAGGTGTCTGGGATGCTCCTCCAGGTGCTGGAGAGCAAGGGATTCAATCTCAGAGATGTGATGTATGGAGTAGGGATTTCAGACTAGTAATATACTGTGGAGGGAGCAGAGATGGTTCTGGGATGCCTGTGCCATGGAGATGTGTTTTTGGAGAACCAGGTTTCTGAGGGCCAGGGATTAGCCGAATCTGGAAAGGTGTAGATCATTATGAAAGGAGGGGCAGGATCCAGAGAAAGGAATCTTTACAGTTAGGTCATTTGGAAGGATTCCATGGTCTAGACACCATTTAAGAAACAAGATGTGGGACTGGGTTTTAGCAAGGGAAAGGGATACTTTTCTGAACTGGTGCAGAAAGATGGAGCAAGAGTCCATTGTGGCAGGAATGGTAATGGAAACAGGAATGAACAGAAATGGGAAAAATAGGTGTTGATGATTGTGAGAGGAGTTGGATAAGCGAAAAAGACACGTAACAATGCGTAAAACATCCAGCTCCTCTCACAACCATCAACACCCATTTTTCCCATTTCTGCTCATTCCTGTTTCCTTTACACCATTCCTGCCACAATGGACTCTTGCTCCATCTTTCTGCATTAGTTCAGAAAAGTATCCCTTTCCCTGGCTTAAACCCAGTCCAGTCCCACATCCTGATTCTTAAATGGTGCCTAGACCATGGAATCCCTCCAAATGACCTAACTGTGAAGATTCCTTTCTCTGGATCCTGCCCCTCCTTTCATAATGACCTACACAAAAATATGCTCAGAAATGTAAAAATACACACAAAAATGTACAAATTTGCAAAAATACAATATAGCTCCAAAAGTTTCTTTGTGGATAACTAGAATTGTCAATTCTTTGAAGTGTTAACATTATATAATGTGTTTCTTACTAAATATGGATGTATATGTTATCTATGGATGGATTTGAGGTTCGCTGATGACATTGTAATTCTGTCAGAGACAGCAAAGGACTTGGAAGAGCAGTTGAACGGAATGGATAGTGTCTTGAAAGGAGGATATAAGATGAACATCAACAAAAGCAAAACGAGGATGATGGAATGTAGTCGAATTAAGTCGAGTGATGCTGAGGGAATTAGATTAGGAAATTAGACACTTAAAGTAGTAAAGGAGTTTTGCTATTTGGGGAGCAAAATAACTGATGATGGTCGAAGCAGAGAGGATATAAAATGTAGGCTGGCAATGGCAAGGAAAGCGTTTCTGAAGAAGAGAAATTTGTTAACATTGAGTATAGATTCAAGTGTCAGGAAGTCATTTCTGAAAGTATTTGTATAGAGTGTAGCCACGTATGGAAGTGAAACAAGGACGATAAATAGTTTGGACAAGAAGAGAATAGAAGCTTTTGAAATGTGGTGCTGCAGAAGAATGCTGAAGATAAGATGGGCAGATCACATAACTAATGAGGAAGTGTTGAATAGGATTGGGGAGAAGAGGAGTTTGTGGCACAACTTGACTAGAAGAAGGGATCGATTGGTAGGACATGTTCTGAGGCATCAAGGGATCACCAATTCAGTACTGGAGGGCAGCGTGGAGGGTAAAAATCGTAGAGGGAGACCAAAAGATGAATACACTAAGCAGATTCAGAAGGTGCAGTAGGTACTGGGAGATGAAGAAGCTTGCACAGGATAGAGTAGCATGGAGAGCTGCATCATACCAGTCTCAGGACTGAAGACCACAACAACAACAACATGTTATCTATGTGTATTGTTACGTATAAATGGGATATTATAGTTTTTTAAGAGGAACAATGAAAAATCATAGGGTTTCTATTGGTTTTACATGGGGGGTTCTTTATGGGCAGTTGATAGAGATGACAAATGACAGATCTACCTGTGATGATATAACATGGACAAATGGAAATAATTTTCATGCTATACGCATATTGTGCATTCAAGAAAACGGTGGCCTGTATTGCATGCTGTGTAAAGGAACCTGGGGAGAGGTCCTGCAGTTAGGTAAATCCACAGAGGGATAACCTAAACCATTTTTGGTAGAGAATGAGTAGGGGACACTATCATCTGAAAGGAAGAATAGTTGTACAGAATCTACCAATAGAAAGGATTGAACTCAGTTATTAAGGTTGGAGAAGACATGTTGAATGACAATTGGTCACTTTGTTGAAGGAGTATCCAAACAGAGAACAGGGAGCACAAAAGGAAGGAGAAAAGACTGGTGGGTAAGCTGGCAGAGAGAGGATGATACGATGAGGGTGAGGTGACATAAACTGGATGGAGATGATAGGACAGATTGGATGGAAACTGTTGGGTGGAGGCTGTGTGGATACTAGGTTACCATAGGTTGAGGTGGGGATGATTTTGGGAGTGCAGATTGTGTTGTAAGAATAACTCCCTTCTCTGCAGTTCAGAAAAGCTGTTGGGGGATGGTAGGATCCAGAGGGCCTGTGTTGTGAAGCAGACTTTAAAATCAAGTATGTTATATTCAGTTACATGTTGTGCCACAGGGTGGTCCACATTGCTCTTAGCCACAGTTTAGTGGTGGCCATTCACCCTGGTGGACAGCTGATAGGTAGTCATACCAATATAAAGAGCTGTGCAATGATTGAGTGTGACAAAGCTTCTTTCACAGGTGGCCCAGCCTCTGATGGTGCGGGATAAGCCTGTGACAGGACTGGAGTAGGAGGTGCTGGGTGAGTGGACTGGGCAGGTCTTGCACCTGTGTCTTCGACAGGGATATGATCCCTTTCACTAGAGGTTGGGATTGAGAGTGCTTAGGTATGGACTATTTTATTTATTTATTTATATACTTGTTCCATAGATCTGTACATGTGAGCAAGTCACTCAGATGTGGAACGTGTCAATGTACATAATAAAATACATAGAATAAAGACATTGTTATAGTATTAATAACAGTGCACAAAAGTCACTTATTAGTTTAAAAACTAGTCAACATAAATGTGAAGATAGCAGTTTCATATTTAGGGCATTATTGCATCTATTTTAACCTTGAACAGTAATCAAAACTCCCTACTTTGGGTTTAAAAGTGACCCAAAAATGGAAATGAGAAAAACAGGAATTTTTACATTAGGGCATTATTACATTAGTTTAACAGTAAACAGTGTCAAAAAATTTAAAAACATCTTTCCAATCTGGGTTTTACTTATTTCTCTGAAAGAATTCCTCTAGTGAATAAAGTGAGGTCTCAAGTAAATAATTTCTCAAGCTACGTTTAAATACTGATGTACTACTCCTTATACTTTTGATGCTTTTGGGTAGGGAATTGAAAATTTTCGTTCCAGCGTACTTTACCCCTTTCTGAATAAGTGTCAAGTTCTTTAACTCACAGTGGAAATCCTTTTTTCTTCTGGTGTTATGTTCATGATGTAGGCAATTCGTTTCATACAGAGTGGGGTTGTTTATTATGAAGCACATCAGTGAATATATGTACTGAGATGTTGCTGTCAGTATTTCAAGTCGTTTAAAAAGATTTCGACATGAGGTTCGTGGGGGTACACCACAAATGATTCTTATTGCTCTTTTTTGTGCTGTGAGGATTTTCTTTGCGGCAGGTGTATTGCCCCAGAAGATGATGCCATAACACATGACTGAATGAAAATAGCCAAAGTAAGCTGACTTTGAGGGGGTAATGTCATTGAAGCGTGACAAAATTCATAAAGCAAATTTGCCGACGTCAGCCGTTTTAGTGTTTGTAGAACGTGATGTTCCCAGTTCAGCCTACTGTCCACGTATACGCCTAGGAATTTTGATAAGTACACTTGCTTTATCATCTGATCATTCTGTGTGATAACTATTTCTTTTGGGTTTTTGTGGGTTGTCTGGAACTGGATAAAATTGTTTTTTTTTTTTCAGGTTTATTGAAAAGGAGTTAATACTAAACCAACCCAGAACTTCTTTAAGGATATCATTGACCTCAGATTCTAAGTCAGTAGCTGACACATTATCCACCACAATGCTCGTATCATCAGCGAACATTGTAAATTTACACTTCTTATTGATGGATAAAGGCAGGTCATTAACATACATGAGGAACAGCAAGGGCCCAAGCACTGATCCCTGTGGCACTCCATGCTGCACAATTCCCCACTGTATATTGTGATACACTATCTGAAACATCTAGAATAATCTTCTGCTTCCTATTTTCGAGGTACGATTTTAACCAGTTCCCTACAGGTCCTGTAATTCCATAATGACAGGCCTTCTTGAAGAGTATCTGGTGATCTACACAGTCGAACGCCTTTGATAGGTCGCATAAGACACCAATTGGCAGCCTCTTGCTGTTTATAGACTCTAGAACATCATTTGTGAATGAGAAAATTGCGTTATCTATTGAAACTCCCTTTTGAAAACCAAACTGCTGACTGTTAATGATGTTCAGGTCACCAAGGTGTGCCACAATCCTGTTGTACAGAGCTTTTTCTAGGACTTTTGAAAATGTTGTTAATAGAGAGATAGGGCGATAGTTTGACACATTTGTAGCATCCCCTGCTTTGTACAGGGGCCTGACAACAGAGTATTTCATTCTATCTGGAAACACTCCTTGTTGCATGGATGTGTTGCAGATGTGAGACAAAACATCGGTCACTTCACTACAGCAAGCCTTCAACAGCTTGCTTGAAATATCGTTGATACCAGCAGAATGTTTATTTTTCAAAGACTGTATGATTTTTTTGATTTCATTGGCAGTAATGGGAAGCACACTTATTTGACTGAAAGGTTCTGGAAAATTATTTTTCATTATACGGGCAGCTTTATCTACAGAACCATGGCAACCTATCTGTGTTGGGACAGTTAAAAAATGTTGGTTAAAGATTTCAGCAATTTCCTCACTCAACAGTTAAAACAATATTTTTGTCTTTGGTGTAGTTTACAGTCCCTGTTTCTCTCTTTATCACATTCCAGATTGTTTTAATTTTATTTTCAGAATTAGTAATTTCAGATGCTATACACATACTTTTAGAGTTTTTAATTACTTTGGCAAGAATTTTACTGTAGAGTTTATAATGTTTTAGCTGAGCAGGGTTGTTAGAAGTCTTTGATGCTATGTAGAGTTGTCTTTTTCTCTGACAGGAAGCTATGATGCCCTTAGTGAGCCATGGTTTTTTTGCAGTCCTTGCAGGTTGGACTCTGTATGACTTTTTTGGAAATACACTTTCAAAGATACCTGCTATCTCATTTGTGAATAAATTGTATTTTGAATTAGCAGTTTCTGCTAGATAAACAGGTGTCCAGTCAGTATGCTGACTAGGATGTTATGGAGATGAGTGGGTGATGGAACACCATTTTAGGAGGGATAGGAAGGATCCTGGGTAGGCTTTCCCTCATTTCAGGCCGTGATGACAGATAAAGTTCTGATGAATTGTGTGGTCCAGTTGTTACAGTTCAGGATGGTATTGGATAATGAGATGGGCACTCCTTTGTAGCTGGTTCTTGAGGATGGTGGGAGGGGAGGAGTATATATATATATATATATATATATATATATATATATATATGTGTGTGTGTGTGTGTGTGTGTGTGGATATGGCAAGTAAAATCTGTTAAAAGACTGGGCCTAGGGGATAGTGCCTCTCTGTTAGGCCTTTGTGAGATCTTCAACATACTGAGCAAGGCAGTTCTCATCACTGAAGATACACCATCCATGGATGGCTACGCTGCTTGGGAGCAACTGTTTTGGTGTGGAAGGAATGGCAACTGTTGAAATGCAGGTACTGTTGGTGCTTGATGGGTTCAGTGTGGACAGAGGTGTACATGAAGCCATCAGAGAGAAGGAGGTCAATGTCCGAGAAGGTGGCACTCTTGGTTGAGGAGGACCAGGTGAAATGGATGAGTAGGAGATGTTGAGTTGCGAAGGAATGAGGATAAGGTGTCTTGGCCTAGAGACCAGATCATGAATATATCACCAATAAACCTGAACCAGACCATGGATTTAGGGTTTTAAGAGGATATGAAGGTTTCCTCTAAATGGCCCAAAGACAGGTTAGCATAGGAGGGTTATGCGGGTGCCCACTGGCTGTGCTGTGGATTTGGTCCTAACTTGTTTTTCCAAGTATTTATTTATAATCCTTTCATTTTCTTCAGTTGGTCATAAAAGTACACACTGTGTAATGATACCCCAGGCCCACATACTGTTACCTCTCAGTGTGGGGTAAAAATATGAAAAATTATTTTTTAATGAAACTTTTACTGCTCATCTAATAATAATTGGATGACAGTGAAACTTTTTCACAATGTTACCAAGGTGTTGCAGGCATAACTGATATAATATTGCTGCAAGTTTTTTTTTTTTTAAATTTAGTAAAAGAAAAAATACATACTTTTACCCTTACCTACCCTACTTGATGGTATGAAGAATTATCACTATCTTCAAGAAAGGTGATCACGGTGCATGTGAGGACTACCATGGTATATTACTATTGTCAACTGCAGGCAGAATTCTTGCAAAAATCTATTAAATCACCTCCAAATTTGTTCAGAGAGGGTTTTGCCTGAATCTCAGTGTGGTTTCCAAACCTCTAAAGCCACAACACACATGACCTTCTGTGCTAGAGAACTCAAGGAAAAATGCAGAGAGCAAAAGAAACCTCTATGTTTAGTTTTCTATGGCCCGGAAGAAACCTTAGATTCCATACCTAGATCTTCCATGTGGACTGTACTGAGACACTTTGGATGTCCTTAACGCTGTGTGGAATAAATACAAGCTCTTCATAATGATGTGTCTGGGCAGACTCTTCACAGTATCTCTGCAATGGATTTTTTCTTTGCATTGTAAATGGCTGCCACACAGTATGAACCATCTGCAAGCAACCAAGGCATGGAGATTAAATTAAGTTTTGACAGAGGTCCCTTCAGTCTGGCAAGACTTACTCATAAAGATGTGCCCAGTTTACCTGGGCTACAGAATACTGATGACACCACCACATCATCTTACCTAACACCTGCAGAGTTACAGCATTCAATCAACTGCTATAAAACTGCATGTGATGGCTTTGGTCTTACCATCAGTGCAGAAAAAAACAAAAGAATTCACTCACACATTCTGCACCAGGATTAACTCTTCCTGAATTCAGTATCCCCATTTCAGACACGACACTGGAGCAGGTTGATCACTTTTCATATTTTAGAAGCTTCTTGTCTAAATGGTGTACCTGTAAATTCAATGGCTGCTTCACTACCTGAGTCATCTGCATGGGAGTTATCCTTACAACACATTCTCCACTCCCATAATTTTCCCAGCCTCAAACTACAGTAACAACTGTAATTATCCTGGCATCAACCTATGGTAACATACTGTCCCCACACACTCTGTCCTATCATCTCCTCCCCATTGTTGTCTCCCATCCTCTATATCTTTCCCCGCTCCTCTCCTTTTTTCCCCACTTCCCTGCTCTACAACTTCCTGACACTTTGCCTGTTGGCATTCTAGCAAACACTGTCAGACAGTTTTTGTCACTCCCGCCACCCTAAACTACTATCTCTTCCCATTCCCCGTCCTCCTCCAGACTGTCGCTTGCATCCAAAGTGATAGCTGCATTCCCACCCGAGCTGCTGGTATTGGCGAACATCTGTGCATGACGTGTGCTTACTTGGGTGTATAAGTGGCGTATGTGTTTCTCCTTTGCTGATGAAGGCTGTGACCGAAAGCTTTGTGTAAGTGTCTTTTAATTGTGCCTCTCTGCAACTTAATTGTCTTCTTTACGGTAAGTAGCAATCCATCTTTTCCTACATTGTTGTACATTAGGTATAACGGTCTGATGTAGTGCATTTGTTAAAATACTAACTTCAGATTTGAAAGAATGTACACTCATGCTCTGTCCAGCCACCCTGGAATACGAAGTGTGATTGGAACGTTTTAAGAATGGATCCACTACTGCTTACTGGTTTGGCGGCAGGTACATGAAGGGCGGGGAGTGAGTCATTGCCTTGTCCTTGAACACCCGCTGACAGGAAAGTGTGTTTCCTTTATTCAGTTTGTTGTGGCAGCAGGTTGAGTGCGGGTCTGTTAGGGCTTGTTGCCAGATTCTGTCTGCGTGAAAATGAACGTAAAAACGGGGCAACGAGTTAGTGTGAAATTTTGTTTTAAAACCAGGAAATCAGCTTCTGAGACTTACAAATTATTAAAAACAGCTTTTGGAGATAACTGTATGAGCCAGTCAAATGTTTTTGTCTAGTTCAACAGATTTAAAAATGCCCACAAGCCATTTGAAGATAAACCATTGTCCGGGTGTCCTTCCACCTCAAAAATGAATGAAAATGTTGTGAAAGTTCGCGACTTAGTGCACTTTGATTGTAGACTTACAATTAGGGAGATAGCTGATGAACTTAATTTAAGTTTCTATGCAGTTCAGTCAATTTTAACTGAAGATCTGAACATGCAGCATGTGTCCGCAAAATTCATTCCAAAAGTGTTGTCAAGTAACCACAGACAATACCGACTTCAAGTGTGCCAAGAACTGATTAATCAGACTAAAAATGACCCAGATTTGTTTAATAGGGTAATTACAGGCGACAAATTGTGGGTATATGGATATGATCCTGAAACCAAAGTGCAGTCTTCGCAGTGGAAGACTCCAGGTTCACCATGACCAAAAAAATCAGGGCAAAGTCGGTCGAAGGTGAAGACAATGTTGGTGATTTTTTCTGATTCTACCAGTATCGCGCATCATGAATTTACCCCTGGAGGACAGACAGTTAACCAGGAATACTACAAATGTGTCCTTGAACGTTTGCGCGAAAAGGTGCGCAAGAAAAGGCCTGCATTGTGGAACAAGAGTTGGGTGCTACACCATAACAATGCTCCGGCTCATTGCGCCAAATTCAAAATTCCTGTGCTTCCACAACTGCCATATTCCTCTGATTTGGCCCCTGCAGACTTCTACCTGTTTCCTAAACTGAAATTTTCACTGAAAGGGAAGCAATTTGACACATCCAGGCAAATATGGAAAGTATCCTTAACACAATTCAGGAAAAAAATTTCCAGGAATGTTTCCAAAAGTGGAAGCACCGTTGGAGTCGGTGTGTTCAGTCAGAAGGGGACTATTTTGAAGGTGATACATCACAGTAGCATGTAAGTACCACCATTGTACAATTACAAGCCCATTCTTAAAACTTTCCCATCACACCTCATAGATTTTCCTAAATAACTTCTGGAAATGACAGAGTGATTGTTTTAAGGAGACTATTACCAACATCCTATTCTGTCCTCACTTCATTAAATGTGTGCACGCTTATATGTCTGCATATATACTAATGTTTTCCTTGTGTTGACAGATACATTGGACATATAAATTGCTGATAATGATATGATGCATCTGCACACAATTGAAAATTGCCATCTCCCATCATCATTACTCTAGCCATCTTACTTACTTTCTCACTGCATAACAGCAGAACAATGCAAGGTCAGTGCCACTTCCTGTTTTGTGAACTACCAGCAATTTTTGAAAAAAAAAAAAAAAATGGAAATTTATAAACTGGCCAGTTTTCTAAATGAGTTTCAATGAAACATATAGGCCCAAATTTTGTTTCCATCCTCCCATATGTTAAGCCCTTTGGACAACATTCCCAACCAGTTTTATTGGATTAGGGGAAAGGACTTATGGATCCGAAAAACCTTTATCCACAGAGGATATTTGGTTTTGTCTTTTGATGGATATTTTTGGGTTATAATCTGCCTTAAAACAGGTACAATTTTTACTTCAAGTACAAGATGTCATAGTGAAGTTTCAGAGTCCATGTTTGGTTAGTGACCAAGGTCATTTTGGCTGTACCAAATACTGAATACATGATTTTTATGCACAGACTTGAGACCCATGTTGTGTGACAACACCCCATGGTCTCTTGTGGAGGAAAACCTAGCCAAAAGCTCTTCCTCAATTTCCATATCTCTGGATGAATGGTCACGTCCTGTGAACATTTGCTCCTTCATCGCCATATGGAAAAGGACTTTCAGACACCTATGGGGCAGCACTAACCTTATTAATCTTCAGGTATGATGCCAAAAATCACTCACTGTTCTTCTGTTAATTTCTTTCACTTCTTCTGCTCCTCAGAGATAGGTTACTGACTTCAGTTTCTTAATTGTTGCTCAACAGTTGCTACTCTGTGTTGCACCCTCTCACAAATAAATCAACATCACTTTTTTAAATTTCTTCTTAGGTTATTTACCCTAAGGTAACTGCCTGATCCTAGTCAAAATCTTAACTGCTCCCCTGCCCGTGCACATATGTCTTTTATCTTCAAGATGCTTCATCAACGGTAGGACTATTAATATCACTAGGTCAAAGTTATTTTGGTAACGTAAGGCTATTACAAAATCTGCATGGATAACATAACAGCAACTGATCAATGTACTGTTCTAAGTAAAGCAAGAGTGTGTTTTGAAATTTTGTAGTAGTGCTTGCCTTTCCTCTCTTGAATCTTAGAGCATGTTGAATAGTTGTTTCACCATTGGATAATATAAGTGACAGGAGAGTTCAGCTTCATCTCGCTCCTGAGATAAGCCAGTGAATATATGTGCCATGCAGAAGCATGCACCTTCACTCGTGCTATGACTTTGTACCAACACAAAGATTCATTTAATATTGGTATTGTGAAGCTTATGCAGTAGGTGGTAGATTTGTGATACCAGGAAATTACAAGGATAGCACTAGACCAATGCCTCTCGTAATAAAATATTTTAAAAATTGTTAGGTTGTAATTTTTTACACTTTATTGTTTAGAAAGCAATTTTCATGTGGTTCGTGATTACACACTTATTCCCTGTAGAAATACTTTTTTAAAGATATATTCAAAATTGAAAACTTATGAAACCCACATCACTTTACATGTGGCATGGGCCTTATCACCAATACACATGCTCTATGAACAGCTTCTATTCCTTTCTGTCAACTGCACTGTTTGTCCATTTGGTTTCAATGTTCCACCTAGCTGTGTCCTCTCAAATGTTTTCTTGCCACCTAATACTGGGTCTCTTGTTTCATCTACTGTTGTGCAGAATGATAGTTAGGTAGTCCATTTTCCGCCATTCTTGTTATATGGGATGCCCATGTCATTTTTCCCTTCTTCGGCACTTTGATGATGTAACAGTGTTTGTACAGCTCTCTTAATTCTTCATTTTTTCCCTTCTTATCCTCCAGTCCATATTATTTTCATTATATACAGATCCAAAAACTTTCCTTAGCATTTTTCTTTCAAATATTAACTCTTTTTCTTGATATTTCTTTTGATATATTAATGATTCACATCCATATAATGCTGCTGGTTGACTGATACAAACATGTTTTGAAGTTAGCACTAAGTACTCTTTTCTTTAGGTTTTCACTAAAATTAAAAAGTGTTTTGTTTACTGTTGCTAGACAGGCATATATTTCTAACCATTTTATTATTGTTACTAAAAAGACTCCCTAAGTACTTGACACAGTCAAGTGTCTTGAAAGTGAATCCACCAACAGCCATAGGTGCATCACTTTGGATTTTCGTATATGACCAGATATTCTGTCTTTTCTTTGTTAATATGTAATCATGTTTTTTCAACGATTTTGAATCATTCTCATTAATTCTGTTTTGGAACTATTTAAAAATGCTGTATCGTCTGCATAGGCAAGTTTAGTAATGTTCACCTCCTGCAGTTGGATCCCTTGTGGATTAGTTTTAGTAACTTCTCTATTGATCTTGTCTGCAACAAGGTTAAATAAAATGGGTGAAATGGTGCTCCTTGTCTCAATCCAGTGAACACCTTAAAATTTTCAGTTTCTCCCACAGTTATCTTTGTCCACATAAGGTTTCATCTACTCACATTTTAACTATTTTGATTAACTCTGGCAGTATATCAAATTCCTTCATTGTATTTAAGAGTGCCTGTTGGTGTGTGCTGAAATAGGCTTTTTGAAATCTAGAAATAATATGTGGACATCTACAATGAATTGCCATCCTTTCTAAGTTATTTGTCTTAAGAGACAATAAATGATGTAATGTAAATCTATTTCTGTAGGAACAGCGTTGGTCGTCCACAATTTGTTCTTGATTTATTGGGATCAGCTCGTTTAAAAGGCAGATTGATAGGATTTTGTAAGACATATATTAAAGCAGTTCCTCTATAGTTATCACACACAAAGGGATTATTCTTCTTAAATAAGGGGCATATAATTGCATTTTTCCAGCTGTGGGTATAGATTCTGTCTTTAAAATTATAAGTAAAAAATATTAGTAATTCTTTTAGGATTGACCTGCCTCATCTGAAATCCCTTTTTCTCTACTGTGCAAACATCCATCTTCTTTCTTTAAATTTTATAATTCAGCAAATGCAGGGTCCGTCACAGGAATCACATAGTTCTCAAATAAGATGTATTTAGTTTTGCTTAAAAAATATTTTTATTTATAAGAATACATAGCGAATGTTGGATATTTGTTTTGTTTATGGTTTGAAAATCACACCACTCAGATGTTGGCCATTTTATGTTTATCGAAGATTGTAGCCAGCCCCAAAAACTCCGAGTAGTGTCAGTTAACATCTCACATGGAATACATTTCCATCTTTAGACCTTCAAGGCAGTGTGGCTTGTTAACACACATCGGAACTTGAGGTATTCACACAAAAATAAATTACATAAGCTTATATCTTGGGAGCGAGGTGGCCAGTGAAGACTGCCATACCTAGAGATTAGGTGGCTTGGAAACCGATCCTGTACAGAAAGCCTTTGAATTAGCTGTGTGCGCTGCTGCACAATCTCGAAGAAACCATACTCTCCCCATTGTTCATCTGTGAGGTAGAAGTTCTGGGGGAGAAATAGTTTTGGATCTTCATAATGCAGCCTTGTGAGTTAACAGTCATAGTGGTGTTGTTTTCCAAAACAAAGTACAAACCATACTGCAGATAAGGTCTTAGGTTCAATCCCTGGTCATTCCTAGGATTTATATCTTTCTTGCCATTTCTCTCATCTCTGGCAATGTTTGTTAATCTGAAAAAGGAAAAGTTCACTGTGGTTCAGAATCCAAGTTAAATAGTAGGTCCCCCTATAATGGCCTAGATAGCACAGAGGAAAGCACCAGCATACCAACTTGAATAGGACTAAGCACAGTAACGCACTTCATTGCTGAAGTCACCTTTTGGTTTGAGGACAACGTAACTGTACTTTACATAACAAGATATTATAAATATGAAACTTGAATTTCTAGATAAATCTTGGAGGGTTTTACTAAAACACAGAGAGGAATGTGTGCATTTTAAAATCTGCTCCACATAATAGAGCTTGATATTACTACCATTTTCAGGATAGTCAGTAGTTAAGTGAAATGAGTCATCGTCTAAAGAGTATGTATTTCCTATCATTTCTGCTTTCTATGTCATATTTTAACATTTTGTAAGAGCTTTCCTATGTGCATCTTCAAATACGAATAATGACCATGCCACAGTCAGTCCACATTAAGTACTCCATGATAAAAGTTCCCGTTACACAGTCACTGAGTAAGGTTCCTGTAGTCACTTGCCACTCATATGCTTTAAGTTAGACTTCTTGGAGTCTCTATGCATTCTTGACCTGTTTGTGGTAACAGTGGAACATTCTAATGTCAAGCTGATTATCAAGAATTTGTTCTGTGACAAAAGTGCTTTAATTGAAAATTAACTTTGATGGTGTCAGCTTGATAATTCAACAACTATTTAAGCGTCTAGCAGTTCATCTAATGGACACTAAATGAAGACTATGATTGTGGGTAGTAATGCCCCAAATCAACCTGTCTTCTCTGGTCTGAATATATTTCAAGGTTCTAGTGAGAGCCACCAACATGTCAGTAAAAATGATACATGTGCAAGGCAAATATTGCTGTTCATTCCACGTTCGTTGTTGTGCACAAATGCATAACCATCTGTTGCACTGTTACTTGATTGGTTTATTTTTTAGATCTACTGCTTGCAAGTTGTGGTGCTTCATCAACTACTGTACAGAGAAACTGTGAATTAGAGTGTGAGTTTCCCTCATAACCTTGGAATAGGTAGAAACTTGTCAAAAACCAAACTCCTATGCCTTATCTCCAACCCATCTACCACTCCTCTCATACTTGCTGACCAACCATAAAGGAATTCTCCCCCATCACTCAGGACTGGACCAAGTAAATCACATTCTCCAACCGGCCTTTGACTACCTATCATAGTGTTGTGAAATGAGTAACACCTTCCTACTAATCCTTCCCATTCCTTCCAAACTGGTATTCCGTTACCCATCCAAGATACATAACATACTTGTCCAGCTCTTTGCCCAATAAGTCAAATTAATGTGGAAGATTCAGATGCAAAACCTGTCCCACTGATCCATGTATTACCTATTCCAAACCCATAACTGCCATTTCCTATTCCACTAGAGGCAGGAGTACAGTGAAAATAGCAAATGATCAAATTCACAATAACCATTGCACAGTCTTTTATGTCATTATGGCCACAAATAAACTACCCACCTGGATGAATGACTACCATCAAACTATACCCAAAAGCTTTACAGATCAATCAGTTTTAATGCAACAGTGACTGACTTCAACACCTGTTTCACAACCCTTGACATTGGGATCCTCCAATACCACCTTTCTTAAACTGTGCAGATGTGATCTTCTGCAACATCTCTCCTGTCCCAGCAACCCTCTCTGACCACAGTCACCACTAGATTCTTTAATCCATTCCATGCACTTCCTCCGATTAGTATACCCTAGCTCAGTGGCCGGCAAACCATGGCTTGCAATTCACTTACAGCCCTTTGCCCTCTTGAGTGTGGCTCGTCCACAAAATACAACATGCGGATGTGCACATACAGTGTGATGAACTTCATAACCCAAGCATGAAAGACCATAACTGTAGTTAAAATCCACTTACAGATCTTCTGCTGCATACACGGTAAGTTGGTCATCAAGAAGAACCATCTTGAAATGTTTCTCTTCCTTATTTATAGAAATTAAAATAATTCTCTCTGAGAAGCATACTCACTATCCAGAACTAATGATCAATGCATCCAAAAATTGTAGATGTCATGTCTCACCTAAATAAGCTTAATTGTAAACTACAAGGGAAAGTAAACATGATCTTTTTGATGTTAGAAGAAGATATTCTACTTCAAAAACAAATTCTCTCTTTTATGCTCAAGATTTTGAAAGAGACTCTTTGATTCACTCTCCAAGGAAAGAAGGAAGACCATAGTGTTTAACGTCCTGCTGACAGCGCAGTCATAAACAGAGCCTTGGATTACAAAAATATAGGGAAGGAAACTGACTGTATTTCTAGGGAACCATTCTGGAATTTGAATGGAAGGATTAAGGGTATTAAAGAAAACCTAAATGTAATTGGTCATATAGAGATTTCAACCATCGTCCTCTCAAATCCAAGTCCAATGTGCTAAGCACTGTGCCACTTCACTTTCCAAGCATGTTGAATCATTACCATGAAAATAATTGTGATATTGATACCCATTATTTCAAAAACAAGCTTGTATATATTTGGGGAGCTTCTCAACCGGCTTCAGAAATTCACAAGCAGAAAACATAAGTTAGATGTAGTTAAACAACATCTTAATGCTACTCTCACAGAATTAAACTTTTCTCCCTTGGCTTTGGCTCACACTATGGCCTCAGCAGATAGAGATTGTGGTCATACTTTCTGAGAGTCTTTTTGTTGTGCCTATCTGTGACTCTGCATCTCCACTACATGGTGAGTAGCAACAAGCCTTCTCATAATACTGTCCACAGCCTATCCTGGATTTTCCGTTCAAGGCATCTCCTGTATGTAATTACATGTTTATCCAGGCACCATCTCTCTCTCTCTCTCTGTCTTACAATTTCAGCATTTGAACATGGCTCATTTTAGCAAACTGCTTTCCATAATTCAATAGTTTGCTTAAGTCAGTTAATTTACTACAAGTGCCTTGACATAAGGTAAATAAACCATTATTTTTTTTCTCACTACCTCTCCATTTTTGTTACTCATTTTCTTCTCCAGCAGAAAAAGAATTTGTGTATATTGTTGGCTGAAATAATTACCAGAATTTTCCTATTGTTCTCATTTGAACACTTGTTTACTGTATCTGGTAAATATAAGGCTTTTATTTGTATTTAGAGCAGCTTATAATAAACTACTACTTTTTACTGTTGCATATACATAAATTTTGTGAATATATTTTGGTTGATCTAAAATATCAACAATAACTCACATTCAACTGAATGGCATTTTGTCATGTGCCTTTTAATGGGTATAAAAACAGGAACTGTTTTGACAGAATTTCAATTCTTAAGACAAATAACAAAATTAAGGTGATGAGATTCTAGAACTTTAAAGAAGTAAAACATGAAAGACACACAGGCATTTACTGTGTATTTACATATTTGGTTCATCAAAACATCTCATATAATTTTTAATCATTTTGTGTGCTGTATAAAATGTCCATAACAATGAGACAGAATGGAAAAATTTCATCATTTTTTATTCAAAAATAATTTGTCGTTCCAGATAAAAATAATATCACAGAAATATACACTTGAAAAATCTTACTTTTTTAATGTGCTATGTCATATCTTTTTTAACAAGTAATAAAAAGCCTACTGCTGTCTCCATATAGAAACATTGTCAGTACCTATTATCAAAAAGAAACCACAACAGAAAATCTTATGTTCATGTTTTTTAGATCTAGCCTAAAGCTTTAAGTCTTGTGGCAAAACTACTGACAAATATACAACATAACTGCATACAATATTTGTTATTACATCATACAGTACGAGTCAGATTTCCAAGTACAGTTTATCTCATATAAATGTATGAAACAGCAGCAGACCTTTAAAACAAAGTCATGTCTGTACTCACAAGCTGTTTTACAAACAAGGCAAAATGTTACAGTATTATCAGTCAGATTTAAACTGATTTTCAGTCAACAGTGAGTAATATGCCTCATTGGCATGCAAAAAGAATTGGCCTTGATACATATCAAACTTAACAATCAATACTGAATAATTCTGTTCCCTTAAAATCTAAATAACTGAATATGATTATTGATCCCTAGCATTAGCAACAATTTCACAGGGAGTCTTAATAATGAAACAGGTAAAGAAAAGAAAATGAAGATCATATCAACTGTGTGTGTCAACTGATGTAAAATGGGATGTTACGCCAAGTAAAACAGACCCAACTTTAAAATACAATAAACACTGTCGAATATAAAATATCACAGAATGTATCTTTTACTTTTTTCTATCCAAGGCCCTAGGAATAAAAACCATTCAATGACAAAGCATTCAGTATTTATGTCTTGCAAGTTACTGAATATTTCATATCACACAGCAAAAAGATAAAATTAACACAAATTTATACAATGAAGTTGCACATAATACAATTTTGGTTAAGAGCTAGTAACCAACATGACGTATCAGACTTCTGTTAAGCAATTTATCACTCTAATGGTAGTAAATGGTCATTCAGACAACAGGACGCACAGTCTATCACGGGCTTAAATAAATTTTTGAAGAAATAAATGGAAAACTTTAATATCATCTCTTATTGTCATCATGAACATGAATGTAAACAATGTAAACAATGTAACAAAGTTATTAAATACAGTGGTAACTGTAGAAGAGTCAAGAACAAAACCATGTACGTGACTCCTTGAGGAGGTGGTTGTGGGAAACGGTAGAATGAGACATGCTTACTAGTGCCTTAATGCCTTGTTCAGAAACACTTTTGATTCTGGATATTTATTCCAAATGGGTCTTACATGAGGGATTGCATATTTACCAAAATCTGAAACCCACAGTGGTCAAGACTGATTCATAGTGCCAAAAGAGATAGGCATACATACAATGTATAGCTTCTATCCATCATCATTGCAAACATAAAAATTACATAAAGAGGTTCTAAATTAGATGTGAAACTTCACTACTACTCCAAGCAATTAACTGATATTTATTTATTTGTTTTTTTTTTTTGTTTGCTTTTGTTTTTTTTTAGCTCACTATCCCAGAACAGTTGTTAAACTTCTATTGCTATTTCAAAAGAATTGTTTCTAAAAACAAAATCAATAATAATTTCCAAGCACATACGGTTAACGAAATTTCTTTCGGAGCAGATAGCAGTTAAAAGCACTTACACAATACTCCGATACCATATTAGACATCAAGCAATTAAGTGTCACATAAGCAACTACACTGATTTTTTGAATGTATATGGCCTTTGCAGTACCCCTGAATCACATTTTGGATGGCAGTTAAATATTACACAAGTATTTATACCTATGTGCTTTAAGTCATTGACCCCAGCAACTACCAACAACAAATAAATTGTGCACAAAGACGAAAAAAATTCCAATAAGCACGTAAATACGTGCAAGATGTGCTCAATACTAACAGCATTATGTTCCAGTAAGTTTGTAATAAACAATTTGTGCAGTAATTGTGAAAGTTTGGTCATGATCTCTCTCTCTCTCTCTCTCACACACACACACACACACACACACACACACACACACACACACACACAGAGAGAGAGAGAGAGAGAGAGAGAGAGAGAGAGAGAGAGAGAGAGAGAGAGAGAGATATTGAAGTTGGAATATGAGATAAAACAGTGATAAGAAATTAAGTTCGTGGAATGAGAATATCCACTTCAAACTAAAGACTTTCTTCTAACTTCAAGCTACATGCAGCAAAAATGTGTCAAATATTCATCACAACTGTCTTGCAGAAAGGTGTATCTAATGGAAACAGTGTGAAAAATACCATAAACATAGCATACTGTGCTGAACAAATCCATGTCACAAATTCTTTTAGTGCATATTTCAGATTTACACTAGAATATAAAATAAAACTCTCACCAACACGACATCTGAATATGAGAGATCCAGTTTTTGTGTGTGTGTGTGTGTGTGTGTGTGTGTGTGTGTGTGTGTAAGTGCGTGCACGCTCCTCACACTATCCATCCTTGAATACGGACTGAGTAAATAACAATTCCTCCAACATTTGGTTTACATATTTTACTAACACAGTGCAACAACATACATAAAATAAATAGTTAATTTATAAACTCTATAAATTACAAGTAAAGTGTTTGTACAAAACACACATTAATATTTAAAAATATCTGGTCTGAAAATTAATGCAAATACTAACATTTGCAGCTATATTACATGTAACGTCATTTTGTATTCACATATAAATCTGTTGTCAACTTTAGCAGTTATACTTGCGTCAGATCTTGGTCTGTAAGTCAAGACTACAATCAAAAAAACTAAAAGCGCTCTCTAAGAGCCAAGTCCCTCGCATATCTAACAATTAGTATTTCATTACACTGTAAGCACAGCTCACTGCACACACAAACAAATAATTATTTTCTGGTAAACTGAAAGTGATGCATATTTGTAAATAAATTCACATATGTTGCCTTTTACAAATATAGTTAGAAAATTGTTATACAATAAATTCAGTTCTTCATAGAAAAGGATTGCTGGAATGGCCAGCAGGCGTTGGACTAGTTCCAAGCTGTAAAAAGAAGGAATACATAATGCCAATGATGATGATAAAACAAAAAACAAGTACAGAAAAAATTACAAAAGAATGAAAAATTTGTGGCTCATATTGTGACCTAGACAGTACCAAAGAAAATCAGTGTCATTATGTGTTATAAGAGCTTCTTGGTCCAGTATTATGCCAGTGTCTTCTTGCTAAATTCATTATTATGAAATTAATATTTAAAACTTCACAACATGTAACCATTATTAATTTTGTCAACTGAATGTAAAAGAAAAAAACCAACGTCACCATAGAGTGATAGGGGGGAATAATAATAATATTTTCATTTAATGTGTGCATGTCCATGTGCATTCTACCTGACCGCCTCCTCTCGACCCCCCCCCCCTCCGCACAAATTACAAAGCTCACCTACTACTTTGTGCTTTTAATATCAGTATCAGTTTAGAAGAAGACAACCACATACCTAAAAGGAGAAAATAAAAAAAGAAAGAATGAGTGGATAAATAAATGGAAAAGTACAAACACACAAATAAACGGGAAGATAAAAATATCTCTCTAAGTAAGGAAATTTCATTCCACAGGCAGTGATATATTTGACTGCAGCTTTGGATTTCTTTTGCTCGTTATTAACACAAGATTAATTGAGGTTTTTATTGCAAATTATAAGACTGTTTAGCTTTATAGTTTCCCAGAGGAAATTACAGCAATTGGAAACCAGAATGCTGAAATCTTACCCCTTATTTAAAAAATCTTTACAAGACTCTTGGAAGGGACAAATGTCCAGGCATTGATGAAATACCAGCAGAGCTCTTACAAGCATCAAGTGAAAATGTAGAGCAAGAACTACACAACCTCATCGATGTAATTTATGAAAACAGAGAAATTCAATCAAATTTCAAAAAGAACGTAATTATTACGTCTCTGAAAGATTTATGAGACAGTATAGATGAAAATTAATATGCAGTTAGTCTACTACCCCAGATGATGTAAATATTCACACAAGTATTTTACTGAATAATACAAGACAAAACTAAACAGAGCGTAGGAGAGGACCAATTTGGTATTAGGAAAAGTAGGGTCACTCGAGGAGCAATGTTAGCACTACTGCTAATAATGGCAGATTTTTGGGAAAGAAAGCGTTTTCCATTCTTAGGAGGCGTCAGCTATAGGTATAGAAGGGTAACCTATTCTCTTCATAGGAAGCACAATGAAGTAGTCAGAACTATCTTTAACAATCCAACAGCCCACAAACACACACACACAAATGTTTTTCATACTTGGCTACAAGCACCCCCAATCTTTACAATAATGCCACTGAAGAGACTTCAATGCTTTGAGACAAATGACTTGTCACTGAAGATAAAAAGTTCAGCAACAACATTAGAAAGAATATTCATATTTTGCAGAACAGACAGTTACTCCCCAGCATCCTACTTTTTAAAAAAAAAAACATGAGAACTTTTGTTCAAATCCAACATATGAAGATGAGCTGTGGTCAAGGCTCAAACATTACATCGAGACAGTTATACAGCTGATGTTCCAGACACAAATGTCACATTATATAGGAAATATAACAATATTATCTATCCAATTAAATAATTTTATAGGAAATGTTTTATTCAGAACCAGAGTCCAGAAAAGTAGCATAGTGTAGCATATATGCAATTTATTCTTTTGTGTTTGAAATTCATACAAGTAGAAAAGTAGGTATTTCTCTATCTACAAATGTATTTGATACCAATCTATACTTTTGAATAATCTGGAACATTGTGGAATTAGGGGAAAAGCTCATGTATGTTTAATTTCATACTTGGCAAGTAAGATGCAGAAGGCTGCCTCCACTGTCATCAAACAGGGGAGAGATTAGAATCTCAACAGGGTAGTGGTAAAGTGGGTTCACCACAGGATTCTATTAAAAGGCCACAGCTTTTCTTAATGTACATCAATTATCTGTCATTAAACATAATAGACAACTCCATTTTTCTGTGTTTTGGGCAATACAGGTCTCATTATAAAGAGATGGAATGGAATGTGAATGACCAGCAAATAGGGTAGTGAGTAATGTCCATTCCTGACTTACAGAGAACATATTGTCACCTAACTGCAACAAAACAGTGCATACAGTAGCTGACAAGAAATTCTTATGAAAGTGCAATATTACCACGACAGGGTGATCAAATAATTGGCAAAGACACTTTAAATCCTTAGAAATGACTTAGATGAAAACAGTTATCTCCCAAAGTAGCATATTTTGGAGAAACTCTATGCAATCACAAAGGTATTTTTAGCCAAGGAAAGATCAGAGATAACAATTTGTGGCATTAATTTACACATCGAATTTAACTTTATTGTATCTATAAAACACAAAAAGAAATTTTACCACTCACTCAGTGAACACTCTACAGACAAATAATCTGCACTTGAATAATGACAGTACAGAAAGCTGTGCACTGTTTTGAAGGTTCCATGTTCCGCAAATTTCCTGCAGAACTGAAGAATGTGAGAGAAACCCTAGACTTTCAAATTAAAATTGAAAGCATTCCTTGTGGTACACTCATTTTATTCTGTCCAGAAATTCCTACTGATAACTAGAGCTCTTCACTGCAATGTGTCATTCAGTTGTACATGCTACTTCAAGTCCTTTTTTTCCACTCTCAATTTATTTTTAATATTTTATTCTCATTTTGTGATTACACAGTTCCTACTTCCGTAACTACATAGCTCTGGCTCACACTGTTCCACAGAACTTGTAAAAATAAACAAACACTGATTGTGTATTATTTATTACTGAAAAATGGTGATAAAGTACACTAACATATTATACAGATATAGTTTCTCTAAGAATTGAATGAAATCTCTCAGTACGGTACTCCCATGACCATCTGCAATCCTAAATATATAAGAAATAACTATAAAAAGAAAATTGGGTAATGAGTAAACTGGATGTAACACAGGCCTTATAACAATTTTTATTAAAATATTTTTTTCCCTTTCAAAGATGATCTGGGGGTGGGGAGATTACTTTTCCTATCTCAAAAAATGGCTCTAAGCACTATGGGACTTAACATCTGAGGTCATCAGTCCCCTAGAACTTAGAACTTAAACCTAACTAACCTAAGGACATCACACACATCTATGCCCGAGGCAGGATTCGAACCTGCAATCTTAGCAGCTGCATGGTTCCAGACTGAAGTGTGTAGAACCGCTCGGCCACAGTGGTCGGCTCTATCTCAAAACACAGAACACAAGATCTCAATTACTCTGTATACTGAAAATAATATGGCTTTTCACTGGTATACATTTGGTCCCATTTTGATTCTGAAAGTCAGATTTAATGCTGAATGAAAGAAAAATAGTTAGTTAAACTGAAGAAGATAGGAATGAAGGAAGCATAGTGATTATCGATCCATCAATATCAAGGTCATTAGACAGAGCACAAGCTCAGAATGATTCAAGGATGGGGAAAGGAATCTGCTGTGTCCTTTCAAAGTGATGTAGGGAAATCCTAAATCTGGATGGTTGGACGCAGGTTTGAATCACCATCCTTCCAAACGCCAAGTCCAGTGTGCTAACCACTATGCCACCTTGCTCGGTTTACACTGAAGAGTCAATTAACTATTACATCTGGAGGCAGAAGCTTTAGTCTGTGATTAAATGCTATCAGAATTTAAGCTAGCATAATGAATTTTATATGGAAGTTTTATAAATTCTTGTCTGATATAATTCTATGAAAAATAAGAAAGGAATTAAATATATTCTCCTTCCAGGGCTGAAGTCATCAGTCCTCGCTTTATTTATTTGCTCAGTTTCATGAACAAGGATTATGGAAAGTCAATTCAGAAAAATTACACATTATCAATGTGGACTATAGCAGTCATGTTTAAATCTTTTTCACTGGAGCGGTCATACAGTACTAAATAGCATACTAAATGTCAGAAACTAAAGTTTGTCTAGTGCAGACGTGTTTCTCATCTGGACATTAAATATCAACTGAAAGATTCCATATATACTCCTTTTCCTGCACTGTAGTGAGAGCTGTTCTCCTGCACTTGTCATTCAAACATGAGAGCAAGCTGAAAAGTAATGCCTCCAAATTTTTTACATTAAAATTCAAAAGCATTTTAAATAAAATAAGCATTATTAACATTCTGCATCTTTATCTTTCATGTCTACACATTTGCAGTTCTCTGCTGCTAGAGGGCTCCGAATTGTAGCATCTAACATGGTGGTGTGTAACTGAAAATCGAACACTCTACAGTGATGATATTAATGAACAGGTCTCTCATTGGGAGAAATGTGTGTTATCACGTGACTATGCTGAACAGACATACAGATCAATTCTGTTTGTAGAAAGCAGAACATGCAATAGATATTAACTAGTAGCAAGAGCACCCAAAGTGTTTGTCATGAAAATTCTCAAGTATTTTGTCAGTCACAATGAACCTAAGATGAGTTGCACCCATATTGTGCAAACTGTTTTCTTAAACAATTATTCTAGTAAACTGTATCACACTTTGTATTCTAGTATGTCTAGACCTAATTGCCAATCATATAATTCAATAATCTGCCCTTTTTCTCTGTTTTTATTTGTAGTTGCAGGTTTTTGAGGGCCTTCACATGAATCATCTTTCAATGGTCCGTATGTTTACTGCTGAAAATGTGGACGCAGACCCCTCAAAAATCTTCACCAACCATGTTGTTGAACTTACATTTGAGATACATTGCTTACAATAAATAATTTTATGGCAGTGGAGTATTCCAGTTAATCCATTTGCATTATACACGGACGAATGTGAATATGTAAAGTTTGTTGGTGACTGTACTTTGTATTTGCATATATAAATTCATTTGTATGCAAACTGATCTGTAGCGTCAGCCATTAACCGGAGGCTCAAGGAGGCAACAGTTTTTTTTTTTTTTTTTTTTTTATTATACTCTTATCGCTTGACCTTGATGACGTTATGCAGCCGCGGCTGGCTGACGCAATCGTGGCGGCGTGACAGCGGGCGCACACACTCTAGAACACCTAGTGTGCGCGTCCGGGATAACGCTCCCGCTGGCACTGTGAAATTTTCTAAGTCCAAGCTACTGCATGTACTATATAAGTGAGCGAGAGCCACGCAGAGGCTCATTTGCGCTGCTGCTGCTGCTGCTGCACAGGCAACTGCATTGAACGCCGCCATGATGCCTTACAGGAGATTTCGTCGCCGTTCTAAATAGACAGTCTATAAAACTATCGAGAACATCGAGTTCGCCACGACAGCTGGAGACAAGAAGAACCGCATACCAGTTAAGAGTGTTGCTGCTACTGCACTTGTCGACGGACCTTGTGTTTTCTGTGGTTGTAGACTTAATTTTTCTATTGACATTAATGATACATTCTCTCATGGTAATGGTTGGCTCACTGTAGCCATTGTACGTGGAGGTACAGGTATACCTAGTGTTCCTGGACTTGAAAGTTTTGTTGATAGAGACATTATTGCCTATCGTACCTACCATATGGCAGAACTTGCAAATAAAGACTTTGGTAAATCAGCTTATATGTGTACTTCAGTCATACTTACAAAGGTATCCTACATATAAAATTGATTTTTAACTTGCATTACTGTGCAAAAACAACAAAGACAAAATTTTATACCTATCAAAGCCATCTCTCTCTGCCAGTGTGAGAAATTTTCACTTTGCCCTTGTAGAATTTGTACAGAAACACAAAAATGTATTAAGCAAGAGACCAGTGTGTAATTTTTTATGGAAATAAAATTATACTGCTGAAGTTAGAAGAATGATGACTGCCATACCTCTTGAAATGTTCGTAGCAAAAAGTTAATAATACTTACCACAAATGGGTTTCCACTTGGTGGAATAGGTTGCCAGGCCTTCGCTGGAAAATTCATAGACTGACTAGTGGGAAAAGCCACAGCAGCTACAGGTACTTGAGAATGGAAGCTAGCAATACCACCATTTGGAACCTGTCCATTTGGCATGCTGTTTGCCCCTGCACTCCAATTTAAAGTATCTGAAAAGTATAAATACAAACTATACATTGGCTACTGATTTGGGATTCATACCACCGACTACCTTCAGGATAAGCAGCATCCTACGTCTGACACGCATATGAATGATGCTGAGTAAGAGATAGGTACAACAAAAAGATTTTCACACTTAACGCTTTTGGCCAATGGCCTTGTTCAACAACAACACACACACACACACACACACACACACACACACACACACATGACTGCAGTCTCAGGCACCTGAAACCACATTGTGAGCCGGAGCACCAGTGCATGATGGGAATGGCGATTGGATGGGGGAAAGGAGGAAGCTCGGATAGTATGGTGGGGATGGCAAACAGTGAAGTGCTGTGGATTGGGCGGAGGGCAGGGGAGAGATGGGGAGCGACGGAGTAGCGGAAAAGGAGAGAAAGAGAGAGAAATAGATAAAAAAGTTAAATTAAATTAAAGAAAAATGATTCGGTGTGGTGATGGAACAATGGCTGTGTAGTGCTGGAATGGGAGCAGGGAAGTGGCTGTCGTCACCCATTCGGCCCCTTCCCCCCTCCTATTCCAGCATTACACAGCCGTCGTTCCACCACACCCAGTTTTTTTTATTTATTTATATTCTCTCCTTTTCCGCTAACCCCCCCTGCCCCCCACCTCTCCCTTGCCCTCTGCCCCATCTGCAGCACTTCACTGTCCGCCATCCTCCCCACCCCCAGCCTCCTCCTTTCCCCCACCCAGTCACCATTCCCATCATGGACTGGTGCTGCTGCTCGCAGTGTGGTTTCAGTTGCCTTAGACTGCAGTTGTGGGTGTGAGTTGCGTTTGTGAGAGTGTGTGTGTGCATGCGTATGTATGTCTCTTGTTTACAAAGGCCATTGGCCAAAAGCTTTAAGTGTGAAAATCTTTTTGTTGTGCCTATCTGTGACTCAGCATCTCGGCTATATGTAGCAACTTTCCTTCTCATAATGTTGTTACATTCCATCCTGGATTTTCCAACATTTGAAGAATATGAATGGGGTACATCTTAGTATGTACAATGAACATTAACAAGTCAGAAATACCTCAGTGCCACATTTAGTGTTAATCATGCATTGTGAATGCTGAACATATCAGTTATCTGCTGTCTGATAAGATATATAGTGGTTGAATTTATGATATATTCTATTTCACAGTTTAGATCTCTCTTTTTTACATCAGTACTGAACCTCTCACACTGAAAGTTTTTCCAAAATAATGTTTATTATCTGCTCCTATTACATTGTCTAATATTACATACAGTAAACACTTTTCAAAAAAGTTGAGCTATTCTTGTTAAATATCTTAAAGTACCAAATCATGAAATAATTTTAGCACTCTGAATCCTTTAATGGATTCTTCATATAACAGAAAAGCAGCAGCAATAAAAATGATGAGTGATGTATGCCAATATTACCACCTCTAGAAGTCCAATAGGAAGAGACAGGTTAACGATTTGAACTTACGAATATTTATAGTATACAGCTGAGTTATATAACCTAAAACGTGTGTGAATTTGAAATCGGATGTAATTTATGGAACTCTGGTCACACAAAGTAAGTGTGATCATTTTCTTTACAAGGAAGTCTTAAATAAAATTAATTTCTGCCTTTCATTTTAAATGCTTCAATATCTGTAGATTCATTAACTAAAAAATGGGGCAGAAGACTAGAATACACAGTAGTCAACAAGTAATGGAAAGGCACGTTATCAACAGCAAAGTGTATTCAGGCAAAAACTTTCAACTCCATTAAAAAATTCATCCAATTTAAGAAGCAAGAGAGGAGGGGTGTGTGGGGAGGGAGAGTTGGAGTGGATTAGAGTGGAAAAGAGAGAGAGAGAGAGAGAGAGAGAACCATTGTTCCATAAAACTGCAGGTCAAATATGTAGTATTTCAGTGCTGCTGTAAAATAATTCTACTGTTAAATGGTGAATTCAAAGAGTACGGGCCGTTTGCTTGTATAGTAAAACCCCTGTTTTGCAGTTTTCAGTGGACTGACCCAAGAAACTGTAAGATGTAGGAAACTGTAAAATACAGGAAAGCACAGGAAACACAACACATGAAAAGGAATAAATCACTTTTACTGTCATTGTCTCTATATTGTTCAGAATATGAAATTAAAACAACTTAAATTATGTCTATTTAAAAAAATCTGATATAAATAATGTTTCTGTTTCTTTCTAACAGCAATCAGCTGTACTTGTCTTCCACAGTACACAAAGTGTCAATCACAAAAGCAGTGGCTGACACACAAACATGTGCGTGTGTTTCCCCCTTTGTTCCAATCATGTTCAATGGTGTAAATCAAACACAGTAGCAAAAGTCTTTCATGAAACCACATTGAAAAAAATATTCGTGTTCTAATGATAGTTACAAAAAATTACAGTAAATGAAAACTGTAACACATTATTGGTTAAAACACTGAAGTTCGCAGTCTTTGTAAACAGAGAACAATTGGCACGAAATCAACAACTTGTTGCCAACAAGGTGGTCACTCTGTTCACAGTTGTCCTAAGTGAGAAAGAGAGCAAAAGTGTCGTCATGTCACAGTGCATCTTCAGGCGGAAAGTTTACGTCTGACATCAGGCTGTACCACCCTAAGACAGTGCACCTAGAATGGATTAATGTGTTTCACATGGAAGTAACAATGATTTGTGAAAGCCCATTATAGAGATGGCCATCTACACAGGGAATGTGTATTTGTATAAACGACTAAAGTTAAATTAAAGCTGTTGCTATACTACACAATGAGCAGAAGGAATGTTGCTACTACAGCCGCTAGCGTCAGATCATGATTACCATTAAGGCAGTGGCTCAACACACATTCCCACCCTTCCAAATACTGCAAATCTGTATACTACAGACGGCTGTGACCCAACACACCGACAATGAAAATCTTGCTTTCCGCGCTAACGCTATATTACACAATCAATAAATTCGTGTATAGTCTGCGTTTTCTGCTTTGTTCCATGGCTCACGGAGCAGGAATATGATGCACTTTCTGCAGAAATCTGTATGAAAATCAATATTCAAGGTTGTGATAATGTCAAAGAAAATTTAAAATGCGGGAAATGTTGCAACCACAATCACTAATGATGGGAAAGCACAGTAATGAAAGAAGAGGGGTTCTGTTGGGAGCAAGAAAAACATAAAAAGCAGGGACAATGTAAAATGTGGGAACATAAAAAAGGGGTTTTATTGTATTTAAATGTTGGCATCTCCAACCAAAGATGTAGAAATGCAGTTTGATCTACTGATTGTTTAGAAATCATTGTTCTGAGTCAGTAGTTGCTTGACTATGGGTAAACGCAAACAACAATGGCTACAAAAATCATAGTTCTCGCATTTGCACTGAGGATGCTACGGTTTGATTATTGTGTGCAACAAGATCTACAGCTGTTCACATTCATCAGGAGTTGTGCCTATTATGTGTGACTGCTGTTAGTGAAGGAATTGTTGGAAAAAGGCGTCAAGATTTTAAAGGTGGCCGTACAAATATTTACGATGAGCTACAGTGTGTCAGATCCAGCATCCAGACCAATGAAATCATGCAACAAGTGGACTAAAAATTCCAATCAAATTCCCAACTGGCACTCTACTGACGAATTTCTTCAATTTTGCTAGATCATTATTAACGCGAATGGCGCAAAAAGTTAAGGTAAAGTCAAATATATGGACAAACTTCAGTCCAAACATACTGCTGTGTCTGCACATGTATATACACACAAGAAATTGCCACAAATAGCATGTATACACATGACAGTTGCAACCTACTGCTTATATATCCTCTACCTGCATAAGGAAAGCAATTTCACCACATGAGAGGCTGACAGCAGCTTCATAGTTGCTGGCAATAGAAAGAAGTTACAAAGATATAGAATTCTGGGCTGTTATGTCCCAGCAAGCAATGAGTGGAATATACCCATCCTCCCAAACCACTTGTCCATTTCATCATTGTGTGGTGCACTAAATCTTCGGCTTTAGTACCTGTGTGTAGTGTACCTACCTAATGGACCTGCTGCCTCTCTCGTCTGCATCCCTATCTTGTACACCTGCTGCCTCCCTCTGAGAAGTCAGCCACCCTTCCCCAACTTTTATTCCCAACTTTTATTCCCACTCCCCACCTCTTTTCTGCCCTAACCCACCCCACCGGACATAACACCTCACCTTAGTCTACTTGAGGAACTACAGTCCTGTGTATTCAGCGGGCACACTGTAACTGTATAGAGCTCTCTCTCTCTCTCTCTCTCTCTCTCTCTCTCTCTCTCTCTCTCTGTGTGTGTGTGTGTGTGTGTGTGTGTGTGTGTGTGTGTGTGTGTGTGTGTGTGTGTGTGTGTGGTGGGGGTCACGTGCTGTGGGAGGTGGCACACACGAGCTAGCTCAAAAACGAATCTGCCCAAAGCTAGTGGTAATTTCAGTTTTCATTGTCTTTGGTTGCCTGTCGACAGTTCAATGCATTTACTATTCTGTGCATTGTTTCCTTTCCTCCTAAATTACTTATATTGTGCCAGAATTTTCCATACCCTATTTAGACAATATTTTTACTTTTTATTTGTTTTGGAGCTCCATATATGCCAATAAATTATGGGACTGGCCAATGAGGAATCTTTTTATTTTGTGTATGAGTATCTGTGGATTTTCAGTCATATGCCTGAAGTTTACCAGCAGCTTCTTACAGATTCTAAGTACAATAAGCTGCTGCAATCTTATGAAGACCATTGTATTCTCTGCTCTTAACTTTCCACTAACATGTTATTCTCATATATTTCTATAAATTCAGCTATGAATGCTTTAGAGCACTGACACATATGTAAAATTTTAGAATTCAGTGTGCATGCAAAGACGAAATACTAGACTGAACGAACAGCTGACTCAAAACACTTTTTGCTGCTAGATTTGTGGCAGTTTCCAGTACATAAAATACAATTTGTCTGTGCATGTTGGCCAGGCTTAACACAGGGGCCAAGGAAATCATCAGAAATTCTTAAACTTAATATGGCAGCAAAACAAAATGCCACTTTGAAACCCTATGTAAGAAGCTAGAGAGAGATATGCAGCAAAGGTACAATATCAGCAAAGTTAGCAAATGACTCAACTATCAAACAAGCAACAAAACAAATGAAAGTTTTCAATAGTAATGTGGGCAGAAATATAGTAGGGCATGATATATTTATCAAAAAAACTGTAGGAAGAACTGTGAAGATCCCATAGACATTGCTAACCTATTTAATGAACAACACAAATATAACAAAATTTAATTGAAAATCAATGAAATAAAATCTCAATTGTGATGGTAAGTTTCTCATTAATCTCATCTCTCTATGGCTCATTACTTTTATTTTTCTTCAGTTCTCTCTCAATCCATATTCATTCCTTCCAGGATGGCCATTAAGTCTTTTTCACTTTCACTGAAGATAAAACCTCAACCAAACTGTAGTAAAACCACATCAAAGAAAGGATGATACAAAAGACATATAATCTATAGATCAGTCTCACTATTATCTAGCTTTTGCAGAATAACTGGAAGAGTCCTGCATGAAAGTTTATCCACCTCTTTGAATAAAAATCAACATTCTAGTTAATGCTCCAAATAGTTTTAGGAAAAACAACTCTGCTAGAACAACAGTCTTGAACTCCCTGAAGCAAGTCTTGAATGCTACAGACTAACAAAGGGATGGTCCAATCCAACAGTGGAAGCCATTCACAAATTTTTCACACGGGAAGAATACACTGAAAGAAATACACTGTCAAAATTTTAGATGCTCTGATACACTAATTTTTTTTTAAATAATGAAGTTACTTATTTATGCAGCAAAAAGAATGCTTAAAATAGTGTTTTATAAAGCTTTCCCTGCCTACTGCACAAATAAGCTAACGAGCAGAAGGAGCAACAACAAAGGAGTGTAATGCAGCATTGTGCAAAAATCCAGGATGCACATAGAAATTTTAAGCACCTACACCATACTAAAATTGTTATGTATCATTATTTCTTTGAATAACTTTCATTTCAAATCAACAGCTAAGCTGTTGCAGATGTAATTCTTACAAACCTGATTAGCAGAGGATAACAAATCATGGTGGTATTTGATTTTACATTACAGACAACTTCCATTAATCAGGACATTAATTTGTTGAAAAGACAACAATATGGAAGGGTAGGTGTGGGGGGAAGATGGTAGTGCTGCCTGTAGGAGCGTGCAGGGATGTGGTGGGGACAGTATAAGATGCGTCCACACTGGATGCATCATGCTGTGCAAAGCCAAGGAAAGGGATTTCACACAGTGTGGAATGTGGATGGCAGACAGCACCAGTCTGCAGAACAATGAACAAGTCCTGGGCAAGGTCGATACATCAAGATAAGCGGCTTGTTCATATGTGCTATGTTTGGACAGTTTCTCAAAAGCACAGTGTTTTGACATTCTCTCTTGCAATCGTACTGCATCCCCTTCCCCCCTCTCCCTCTACTGTTTCAATCACACTGGCCAAGCATTCAAAGTCTCCTGACAACATACGATAAAGATGTTCAAATTTTCCATCACTTTTTTTGGGATCAACAGACTTTTGAGCATATCTCAAAGTACCACTTGCACTCAACATCCTAAATTATATGTTGGACATATTCCAATCACTGTCTTCCAGTACAATTCCTTGATATGTTAACCAATGTCCTGTCATTTTGTCCCTGCTTCTTGTCAATGTTTGTCAATGTTCCTCTCCTTACAGATTCTTTTTTCCTCTTTCCTTATCTTATCAGTCCACCCAATTTCGATATCCTTACGTAGCACAGATTACAAACACTTGGGTTATCTTTTTTTCTGGTTTTCCTGCAGCCCACGATTCACTTCCATCCATTACTGCGCTATAAACATACACTCTTAGAAATTTCTTCCTGAAGTTAAGGCTGATATTTGATGATAGTAGTCTTCCTTTGGCCAGGAATGCCTTTATTGCCTCTGATAGTCTGCTTTTACGTGCTCCTTCCTATGTCTGTCACATGTTCTTTTGCTTCCAAAGTAGAAGAATTTCTTAACTTCATCTACTTCGCAATCCCAAATTCAGATGGTAAGCTTCTCATCTATCTCAGCTACTCACTAGTTTTGTTTTTCTTCAGTTTCCTCTCACTCCATATTCTGTGCTCAGCAGACTATTCATACCCTTCAGAATTTGCGGTAATCCTTTCTCACCTTCACTGAAGATAATCATGTCATTTGCAACATTTATAACTGATATCCCACTGATCACTATCAATGCATACACAACTTAAAGGCTTAATTCCCCCCACATACCTTTTGACTTTTCAGTTCTGATGTCACCCACTAATAACTTTTTCTTTGTTTCCTCCCTTCAGATCATGATAAAAACTATGAAAGCAACACTTGCAGTTTTCAGTTGTGTCATCAATCTTCTTCCCACCCCCCACCCCCAAACTAGATCTGTAAGTATGCGTGTTGTTCTTAAATTGCAACACCAAGCCATGTCTAATATCCTCATAAAGGGGGGGGGGGGTGATGCCGAGAAGGGGGAAGGATTAAGTGCACTGGCAGGATAGAAGGCATGTATAGTACTGGAGTGGAAGCAGGGTAGGGGATATGTAGGTGGGGGACACATGTTACAGGGGAAAAAGGATATTTTGCAGGGAGAGTTCCCACCTGTACAATTCAGGAAACCTCATGTTGGTGGGAAGAATCCATATGGCACAGGCTATGAAATGGTCAAAATGTAGCACATCGTGTTGGAGAGTACGTTCAGCAGCTGCCTGGTCCAACTGCCCCTTGACCATAGTTCGGCTGCGACTATTCATGCGGACAGTTTGTTAGTTGTCATGATCATGTAGAATGTGGCACAGTGGTTGTAAATGAACTGGTAGATCACATGACTACTTTCACAGCTTGTCCAGCCTTTCATCGCATAGGAGATGACAGTGACAGGAAAGGAGTGGGTGTTAGTGGAAGGATGTATGGGGCAGGCATACGAGCCATGAGGCAAGGGGTTGGGAGCAGGGGTGGAGTACGGACATACAAGAATGAGTAGCCTGGGTGGGCAGGGAATGCCACTGTGGAAGAGGAGAGAAGTTCCCTCACAGAGGGCATGAATAGATGTAGTCAAAACCCTGGTGGAGAGTGCAGTTCAATTGCTCCAGTCCTGGGAGGTGCTGAGTTATGAGGGGGATGCTCCTTTGTGGTTAGAGAGTGAGTATGTGGGAGATCTGTGAACAAGGTTGGGAAGGTAGCCTCAGTCTGTGAAGACCCTCAATGATACCCTTGGTATATTTGGAGAGAAACTGCTTGTCACTACAGACGCATTCGCCATGGGTGGCTGGGCTGTATGGAAGGACTTCTTGGTATGGAATGGGCAGCAGCTGCTGAAGTGGAGGTACTGGTAGATTTGATGTGGATGGAGGTTATGATGTAACCATCACTGAGGTGGATGTCAACATTGAGGAAGGTGGAGGAGGACCAGGTAAAGTCAATGAGGGAGAAAGTGTTGAGGTTCTGGAGGAGTATGGATAGGGTGTCCCACTCCCGAGCCGGATCGCAAAGATGCCATCAATGAATCTGAACTGGGTGAGGAGCTTGGGATTCTGGGTGAGTGGAAAGGATTCCTGTAGGAGGGCTAAGAATATGTTGGCATAACCACAGTGGTGGAGCCTCTGTTGGAAGGTATGACTTTTATGAGCCTCTGGGGTTACCTGACAGAGAGACTCTGCCAGTGGTCAGGTAAGACCAACTGCAAACCTTGCCACAGTGACCCCCATTGCAGAAATCCAGCAGAATTTCCAGTCCCTCCTCAAAGCCTTTGGTCAGTCCCAGAACCCCGGACAGTTTGTTAGCAGACACATATGAAGAAAGCAAAATGAATATTAAGAAATGGATATATGGCTAGTCACTTCTTCAGCTTCAAGCTGGACCAGACGTGTGTGTGTGTGTGTGTGTGTGTGTGTGTGTGTGTGTGTGTGTGTGTGTGAGGGAGACAGTAAAAATATAGATTGGTACCAATCAAATACAAAAATGCACATAAATGTAAGTTTTTGCAAACCACCTGAATTTAGTGCTCTCTCTGTGAGTGGAAGAGTTCAGATTAAATTATTGCACATATCTATCATTCAGGCCAATAACAGTTGCCATCCGCCAATTTAGCCAACAATGGCCCCATATTCCTTTTATATATATATATATATATATATAATGGAAGGAAACATTCCACGTGGGAAAAATTATATATAAAAACAAAGATGAGGTGACTTACCGAACAAAAGCGCTGGCAGGTCGATAGACACACAAACAAACACAAACATACACACAAAATTCAAGCTTTCGCAACAAACTGTTGCCTCATCAGGAAAGAGGGAAGGAGAGGGGAAGACGAAAGGAAGTGGGTTTTAAAGGAGAGGGTAAGGAGTCATTCCAATCCCGGGAGCGGAAAGACTTACCTTAGGGGGAAAAAAGGACAGGTATACACTCGCACACACGCACATATCCATCCACACGTGTAAGTCTTTCCGCTCCCGGGATTGGAATGACTCCTTACCCTCTCCTTTAAAAGCCACTTCCTTTCGTCTTCCCCTCTCCTTCCCTCTTTCCTGATGAGGCAACAGTTTGTTGCGAAAGCTTGAATTTTGTGTGTATGTTTGTGTGTCTATCGACCTGCCAGCGCTTTTGTTCGGTAAGTCACCTCATCTTTGTTTTTTATATATATATATATATATATATATATATATATATATATATATATATATATATATATATATAAATTAAAAAAAAACAAAAAAAAAAAAAAAACCAGGAACATAGGTACAGACAGCCTCATAGCAACTGTTAAACAGCCAGCCATTGGTAAGAACTTATGGCAGAAATTAAACAACACACTAACTACTGGGTTTATGACTAGGTAACAATTTTCATTTTTTTTAAACGTAATACTTTAATGGATACACTAATTATGTGCAACATATATTATGAGTGACATGGTCTAACTAGAGGCCACCCAACAAGCACATTGGAGAACACTACATACACAAAAAAAAAATTGTCCTCTACAATTATCATGGATTCCAAAAGTTGGCCTATGATAAATTACCTTGGGAAAACTATTGGTTTAGTTCATCAGAGGCTGCCGCAAGACCAACATGGTACATGTGAATTAATTGAAACTTAAATGTTCAGTACCTCCCTCCCTCCCTCCCCCCTCTCCCCCTAAAAAAGAACTCCGAAGTTTAACACAGTTCCTCCTATCTGTTTCATCCAGTCATCCAGTTTTACATCTAGCTGACACTACTCTGCTTCAATCAGTTTGTTTTGGTAGGTTATCACTGATCTATCATTCTATCATATTTTTTCTCTTACATAATTTATGCTACTCACAACATACCAGTCACAATGCCAAACCCATGTTGTGGTTGTCTTCCATTTCCAAATGGATTTGCTTGAAAAGTGGCAGGCTGGCTGGAAGTGCTGGATAAACCATTTTCCCTTGATGCTGGCACCCAAGGATTCTGATTCATGCCAGTAACTGGTGATTTGACAAAAGACTATATCAGTAATTAACTATAAGATAAAATCAAATTTTATTGAAAGACAGAGTAGCAAATAATAAAATATTTGTATGTTATTTGGTACTGAACTTGTTATAAAATATAATAATAATAATAATACATTCCATCATTGCCTCACCTTCTATGGAAATAATTTAACACAGGTACCAGCTAAACTCTGCATTAAACATGAAGGGAGTGTAAATTCAAAATAATAAAACCTAAAAAGTGTCCGCCGTTGCTCATTAGAAAGTTTTGTTCCAGTTTTCTCAATGTTGTATGCATCTGTACTGTTACTATTAAGAATAAACAGATGTATAACTGCATAAAAATGCCAGTATGTTCATTACATTAATGGAAAATCCAGCATTGACTAAAATGTATTTACCAGGATAGTACTCATTCACCAAACAGAAAAGGCAACAAGCAGCAGACACAAATTTTGGACAAACTCCTCTTTAGTGTTGTGCAAATTTGCGCAGGGAGCACTTCACATAGGAATTTGACCAGGTCTAGATGGGTATAAATTCGTGTACACAGGGTTTCCAAGCTGAAGATTGGTCAAGACTGCCAGCCTTTTTATGACTGTGAACACTGAGCAAGCTTCCACAATGAGTTATGCCTGATGATGGCATACTGCATGTCTCTGGGAGCACACATCTTGATTTAAGCACTTGTCTTGAAAGGACTACACAAATATTTAAAAAAATGAATTTCCTAAAAATGAACTCCAAATTGATGGGACGGATGGTGTTTGTAGCAAAACAGTCACTAAGCCCATACCACATTCCACGGCAACGAAGCAGAACTACCAGTCTATGCAAGTACCAGTGTTACAAAACCTTGTGTGTCTGTGCTGAGTAAGTCTCAAGCAAAAGCATATGTTATTCGGAAAAAAAACACCCACCAACCAACCACTGAACCAGATTAAAGGTTTTCTCTCATGAATTTGAAAAAGATACTGAATTACAATAAGAGGAATTGGAAGTGTGCCAGAAAGATCCGAACTAAACCTAGTAAAATGGCTCACATGTGGAAGAAGCGGAACTCTTTAACACAGAAAATCTGTGCTGAGGGGTTACTGCATCCACAAAAAGGATGATCTGAGTATCATGAGGGTTTAGGAGGTGTAGTAAATTTTTGTAAGTGATGAATACACTTTCTCACATCTCCCTATCAACACTGTATTAGAAGCAGTATCTGTTATGGTGTGCATGCCATGCAGGGGACATTTTCTTTTATTTGCAACTGAATAATATGTTAAAAAGCGGGCTGGTTAATGACCTCTTCACAGAAATTCCTTTAACCACATGTTCTCTTTGGGGATTTTTATGCACACAAGGAGGTAGGTAGGTAGGTAGGTAAGGCTGAAAGTTGGAAGAAGGTTCACAGACAAATGGGGGAAGAGGTAGAGCTGAAGAATGTTTACATGACAAACAGGTAAATATGAGGGAAGGACTCATGGACTCTGCCAAATAAGATCTGTACATTAGTGTGTTCATCAGTATCAATAAAGGACAGAAAAATGCAAAAATGTATGAAATGAAGAAAGCAATAAGAGCTTACAGGAAACTGAATAAAGAAGTAAGAAGAGAAACAGAAGAAGCAAGATAAAGACGGACGACAGAAAAATATGAGGAAATAGAGAAAATGGAGAGAATGTATGAAATGGTGTACAGATTGGCTAATGAGAAAGTGGTAGTACAGTCCATTTAGAATCTTGGCCTCCCTTCTCACCTGTCTCCTTTCATCTATGTCCATTACTTTCCTTATCCAATACTTCTCCACTTCCTGATTCCCATTGCTTTGAGTCCTCTTCCATACCTTTGCCCCACCTTTTCCTAGGTCTTCCTCTTTTCCTTCTCCCCTTGAGCTTTAATATAAACACTTCCTTAACACTCTGAGCTACTAACATTCTCTGTACAAGATGATCCTTTTTTATTCTTCCTTGCTCGATTTTCGCTATAATATCAGTCTGTCCAAAAAGTGTTTGCAGTTCTTTGTCTGCTCTACTTCTCCAGCTTTCTTCCTCTCTCACAGCTCCAAATAACTTTCGCAAAATCTTCCTTTCCCATTTCAGTAACCAACCTTCTTCCTGTGAAGTCATCTTTCAGCTTTCTGATCCATTCAGTACTGTAGGTCTTGCTACCATTTCTTGAATTTCTGCTGCTGCCCTTCACTTTCTACTGTTATCAAGTCTAGATATTCAGATGCTTCAACTCTTTGATATTCTTTCCCATTTATTTTTATTGAAGCCTCTTCTCTATTCCTACCATGATTTCCCATCATATACTTTGCTTTGGCTGTATAAATATCCAGTCCTAATGTTCACGTATTCCTAACACAGCATTATTAACCTTTAAATCACTTACATTCCTTTGCAATTAATGCTACAGAATCGGTGTAAGCCACTACCTGGACCTGCTAATATAAATATTGTTCCCCCTGGCTTTGTTGGCATCTGCCAAATCACCTCCTCTAATGATAAGTTAGAGGGCATCACAAAGATCACATCTCCCTGTTGCAACCCCGCCCTATATGGAATTCTCCTGACAACTCCTGTTCTACACTTACCTTACATACTTGCTTTTATTGTCTCGCTAATTATAGTAGAATTCTAAAATTTTTCATAGTTTGGTGAACCTTACACCTGTCTATACTGTCATATGAACATTTAAGATCAATGTACAACTGATGAAGTTGCTTTTCATAATCATAAAATTTCTCTGTCACTCATCTCAATAAAAGAATGTGGTCCATTGCAGATCTATATCTCCTACATCCTATCTGATAATTTCCCAATATCCTTTCCACCCAGCATTTTACACAAGAAGCTAAAATCTTACCAAGCACTTTATATTTTGTATCCAAGAGAGTAATCCCATGGCAACGGCTGCACTCTGACTTATCACCTTTCTTATCTAATAGGCAGTTCTTAGGTATTTCTTTATCTATATTACCTTTATTAACTAACAACTGTCTGGGTATTTTCCCCAAACACTAATAATTAGGCCTCTATGCCGTCTGCTATTGCTACTTTATTCTTTTTTAAGTTTATAATTGCATTCTCAATTCCTCCGAGTCTGGTGGTTCGACTTTCTGTTCCTCTGCTTCTAATTCTGGTTTTTCCTCTTCCCTATTCAAAGCTTCCTCTCTGTTACCTCCCCCCTTCCCATTGAGTAATCCAATAAAATACTCTTTCCATCTTCCTAAAGATCCATATTTATCATTATGGAAGACTGCCCTCAGCTGGAATCCTCTCTTCACTTCCCTAGATCTTTCATGTCTCATTTTTGTCCCTCAGCTCATCTATCTGCTGTATCTTCCTCCTATCTACAGCTTTTCTTCACCCTGCTCTTCTCTCTATATTCTTCCACTGCTAGTCTTTTTTTCAATTGCAGCATTCTCTGCCTCATTAAATTTCTCTCTTTGGTTATCAGTGAATACTTCTTGTTGAACCATGTAAGTGTACTACTTCTAAGACTACACTGTAGCTTTTTTCAGTATCTTCCATTTAGTTTTCACACCCCCTTCCTTCTCTACATTGTTTGCCTTGAAAACTCTTCTAATTTCTTCTTATATTCCTCCTGCTTTTATTTAATTTAAAGACTTCCTATATTGCGTTTCACTTTTCTCCCTATTCTTTTTGTTTCTTGCTAGATCTACCTTCTTCTGTCTATATCTAATCCGCACTACGTAATGCTCTGTGTCTTTATGCACCCCTATACAGCTACTAACTTCCACCCATCTGCATTGCACCTTTTATCTATAATTAAATTGCCTATTTGGTTTCTTGAAACTCCATCTGGTGATGCCCAACTGTACTTCTAATATCTTTCCTTGGATGCCAAGTGCTTTTATCATCATCTCCTTCCCACTGGTGAATTCTATCAGACTTAGTCGATTATCATTGCTGACTTCATGCAGGCTTTCTTTTCCTATTATGTTTCTATACACTTGTTTTTATGGTAATTACTTGCCAACTATTGTGTTTCTCCTTATAATTTCACAGTCTTCTTAAGTGAATTCTCCTCCTGCACAACACAGCTAGGGCTATTTGGTAGTTCCAAAATGTACTTAGAGCCATAATCTATGTCATGTAGCAAAACACTGAAGCATGGACAGAATGGTTTCCTCCTCCTGTGGAGGAGAAAATGAAGAAATAAGAATCACAACAAGGAACACGAGCCAGACATTTGTGTCCCATGCAGAAGCAGGAACAAGCAATGCAGCATCGGAAAGTGCACAAGCTGAGCTTTAGATGTTGTTGGTCACGCAAGTAAAGTGAATCAACAGTGGCAAAAGGCTGAATTGTTGCTTCTCAGAGATGACCGCATTTGGCTTGCACCGAAATGTCAACACAACATTCTTCAATAGCCAGAATTAGCACAATATAAAGGGTAGCACAAGTAAATGTCACGAGAAGTGCACTGGTGGTGATAAAGCTGTGTACAATAATTGATGAGAGGAATATTTTTCTTTTGAGCATGCAAGACCCATACACAAGATCTGGTAAAATTCCTCAAAATGCCACTAACATCACAGGTGATAAAACCGCACATCAGTGAAAATGCAAACTGCATGAAACATGAAGATTGTCAGTTCCACTGTCCTGATAATAAATACCAAGAAGAAAATTGAAACTTAGCTCTAGTGTAAGTCCATAAAAGAAGACAGAAGAAATTTACTACCAGCAAACACATACCTTTCAGACCCTCTGGCTACAATTGTGTACATTAACTATTACTGTGTCTTTGTTGCAACAGAAGTATTTTTTTCCCAGTGGGAACATGAAGTATACATTTGTGTATGTTCAACCTTTTCATAATGCACAGTTGCTGCCAACTGTTGGGCATCACTATGGAAATATTAGCAAGCTGATGTCGCAGTGCACAGCAGCTTGTGACCACCACGATACACAGATGTGGTTGGTTCACTACACTCCACTGTCTAACTGAATATTATTATTTTGCATGTTAATAACTGAATGATAATTTTACTACTTATTACAGTAGAGAATATTTAATAGTTACTTATTTTAGTCCACAAAGTGAAGCCAAATGCACAAAGTTTGTTTTGAAAATGGGTACACACTTTTGTATAAATCTTTATTACATCACCACATAAAAAAAATTTCCCTCTTTCAGGAAAAATTCAGGTCTGAAAGGGATATAACTGTTGCATATGAAAAGGATAAAACAATACAGTAATAATATTATTCAATACTTAGGTCATACAAGTTCAATACCCTACTTGGGGTAATGTTATAGGTGGTAGTGATTGTAATTTTGACCTTATGTTTTTCTCAAAGGAATTCTGACATAGCTTTTATTAAGGAAATAAACCAAGCCTATAAGAACTTGCAGAAAAAATTCCCACAGTCAAAAAAGTCTAATAGGGTATCTTTGTAGGCTCATAGATTCAAATACTTTTCATAGACAAGTAATTTGATAAAATGTTTCATGGTGATGAGAGGGCTACCTCGGAAAGTTTTAAAAATATGTTCAGTTTCTTATGAAATAAGAGAGCACAAATTTACTAGGACATTACATGTGAACTGAAACTTCCTGGCAGATTAAAACTGTGTGCCGTACCGAGACTTGAACTCGGGACCTTCACCTTTCGCGGGCAAGTTCTCTACCATCTGAGCTACCCAAGCATGACTCATGCCCCGTCCTCACAGCTTTACTTCTTCCACAGTTTTAATCTGCCAGGAAGTTTCATATCAGCACACACTCCACTGCAAAGTGAATTTCATTCTGCATGTGAACTGTTGTCATGTTATGAAAAACTGGGTTGCAATATGGCTTTGGGGGGAGGGGGGGGGGGGGAACTTTCTTTATGTCCACGTCAACTTCCTCCCTAAAAATTTGGAGCTGTTTCTGATGAACCTGGCAAGTGATTTCAGCTCGCTACAGCAGCCACGAAGAAGAGGTAGCCAAGTAAGTGGACTTCTGTTATTTTGGTGGGCTACAGCTGGATTATTGCTAGAGATGCTCCAGATGTAACTTTTAAGCGACAAGCCAAGTGAAAAAGTGAAGCCAATTTATAGTTTGATAAAAAATTATTCAAAATGTGAGATAAGAACCCTGATGACTGAAAAGCATTTGTTTTACTGAATATTATGTGCTCTAGCAGGACTAACATGTTTTTATTCGTTATAAAGCAATGGACTATTTATGTATGTTCAACAATATCTATTAGAAACCGTGCTTTTGTGATTTGATGTTTATTGAATTTTATCACTGGAAGTTATTTCATGTTATTCGAGTGACTTTTAATCTTGGGAATTCAGAATTATTTACAAACCTCTTACACTAAATGTTCCACCTTGAATACATATAACAGTTTGTTTCTGTGGTCATTATCCACAGTGAGTAGACAAATCTTCGTTTTGTACAACTGAATGCCTTTTTCTTGCTGCAATTTGTATTTATTTATGGTCCAGATTCATTCCGTCTTTTGCATAAAGGCATCTTCAAGTTGATTTAATCTAGGGTAATACAGAGTTGTTTTTGTGTGTGATACTTGCAGTTTAAAAAACAGTTCACATCATAATTTTTACATTCATTTATTACTACTAACAGTCACTCATTTTTCACGCCGAAATAAGCACCTCACAATTTTCGTATGAAAATCTGCAGTTAAGTGCCAGACCAGAAGTGGTGTACAACAACAGTTAGCTTACAAAATATGAAAACTACAAAACAAAGTGACTTTGACATGAAAATTTGTGTATGTTTTATAAATGAAGTGATAGTGCAGCCGGTTACCTATGACTGGATGGGAGGAAATGGAGGTTTTGGCTAGAAAAACAAATAACTGTAAACAGTACTTCATTAAGGAAAAAATTATAATAAACTAGTTTTTCGGCAAGTATTGCATACAAAACAAAACTGTATTATCCCAGATTACATCCACCGAAGGTGCTTTAAAATTGAAAGTCGAAAAGCATCTCTAACACAAATAAATATAGAAAAATTTGTTTCAATTTATAAAACCTATATTTGAATAAAAATGTTAGTGTATTTCTGAAGCTGGAGCTAAGTATTTATTTGAAGGAATGTTTTGTAGAAATACAAAATTTAAGTATTTTATATATTTTCAATGTAAATTTGTAGCATAGTGTAATGTAGGGAAAGCTTCCCAATGTGGAAATTATACTTCTGATGAACGATAATAGTTATTGTTAAAACAGAGCAACTATGTGATGCTCATGGCGTATTCACAGAAATATACGGTGGGGTGTAATCAGGCATATAATCACAAAAATCCATTTTCAATAGTGTCTTGGCATTCAGCCATACCCTATGAGGTATTCACCAAGGCTGCAACTGCCAGATTCTACCCTATGATGCAACAAGGAAATAGATGTTAGAAGGTTGGAAGATACTATTCACAGATTTCATCTGCAAATAATAAAATACAGCTGGAAATACTTTCACCTTCTGTAGTATTACTGGATGGCGGAGTAACAATGCCAGTATACAGACGCATGGCTACAAAAACCAAATCATAGGTGTCAAATTATTGGACAAAATCACTACAATAGCTACTGAAAAAACACCATACATATGGTGTCAAAAGAGGAAAATGGAGGGCACTATGAGCAGCACTAAGGTTATCAACTTTACAGGAAACTGAATATGATGTGGATGGACAAAGTCTTGAACTTATGAAAGGGATTGCTGCAGGCTCAAAGAAAAGCAAAGGCAATAACAAAGCAATTCTTGGATTAGTGCATTAATTAACTTAAAAAGCAAGGCACAGATAACAAACAATTCAGGTACTTGCACAAGTACAGAGGTAAAAATCAATATAAAGGGGAGGGAGGGGGGGTGGGGGGACACAACCCACAGGGAACAAACATTTAGGTACTCCATACACAGTAATAATGATGAAAATTAAGTCACCCATTGTCGTGTCCACTCTGAGAACAGTAGATGGGCTCGTAGCACCGGACTGGCAGAACAATGCAGACTATCCTAATGAAAACAGTGTTTCCCGATGACTCAGAGTAAAAATGGGAGAAAAATAAAACATTAATGAAGTGAAGATTGTTTAAAAAGGTGACAGTAGTTTTGCCCTTTGTGTAAGAGGAAGCAAGAATGGCTATCATGTACTTATAAAAGTGAAAGTACCCGGACTAAATGAGATAAAAGTAGTACTTTTACACAACAAAGCAAGAAATCACTCTTACCTGACAAAGCTATTAAATAAGTGTGTACTGCAATGTCAAATCCAGCAAATGTGGAAGAAATGAAAGCAGCAATTCTAAAGAAAGAGGACAGTGAAGAACTACTGTAGCCAAAGATACGCCTTCCTATATATATTGCAAAATGTGGTGAGCATAACATAATAAAAACTGGATCTAGTGAACAACAAAACAACACAGTACACTCATATGGAGATAGCATTTGTGACCATATTTCAGCTATAGCTGTCATTCATTCTTTACTACTAGACCTATAACAGTAAACTACCATTTCTTTACAGAATCTATGGGAAACAGGTTCAAACTTCTGATTACTTTACAAGTGAATTAATGTGTGAAACATTGATATTAAGCACATAAGTGAGAAAAAATTTAGCAAACATTCAATTTTAAAAAGTTTCCAGAATGAGATTTTCACTCTGCAGCGGAGTGTGCACTGATATGAAACTTCCTGGCAGATTTTAAAAAGTTTCTTGGAAGTCGCTCGCTGCTCTCATTAGGAAACACAGGATGAATAAAATCTGGGTAATTTAACTCTGTTTTAAGCAAATGCTAGTTTTTCATGCATTGAAGTGCTATAACTTCGTATCTCCTGATTGGATAATGATAATTTTGAAGTGTATTCAGTGATATATGTGAATACTGTCTGCAAACTGTGTTGCGAATAAGAGGTGGTAATAATAAAGTAATACATTTTAATGTCATGCCTAATGCTGAGTTTTCACTACATGAACAGCAAAAATGTAATAGGTGATAAACTTTTTTTTCCTTTGATCATTTTGTGGGGTGAATGAGAAAAAGTTTTGTGAAGATTTGAAATTGTGTGTAAACTTTATTGCAAGTGACTAAATACTCTCATTCCTAGAGACTGGATGAATGCAGTCAGTTATGCCACCTCATACACACAGTTTCTAATTGCAATACTTGTCTAATCATGTTAAACTTTTAACATATGATTATCTCTCCTAATGAGTACATTATGACAGTATTTTATATTTGGTCAGTAATTACACAAAATATCGAATTATTGTTGTCCCTACGCAACAGGTACCTGGTTCCAAAATAATGTTTTAGTAATCCAGACGTAGATGGCTATGGCTAGTGTAGTGAAGATCATGAGACTGCTGTTCCTCAGTTAGCCCAAAGTCTAACAAGGAGACAGCACGACCGTGGGGTCGGGGATTTGTCCGCAATTTTGTGTGGTGAAAGAGGACCCCTAACACCTCACGTGGTTAAAATATTAGGACGCACTACTTGGAAAATCCCGAGAAAAATCGATCCAAAGTTTCTTAGGTGCCTTATGAGTATAAAATGTTAGTCCACTGCCGAGCCGCCGCCTGGGCTACATGGTTAGCGCTCGGATCATTACGCCCAAGGTCTCGGGTTCGATTCCTCTTCCAGCACTTTTTTTCCTTCTTCTATTGCTTGCAAAATTGCAGCGCATTGTCACAGGAGAATCGTGAAATTAATTCTCGGGAAGATTGTATAAAAATTAATTCTATAATTCACCATCAATTATTGTCACCAATATTCCGAGACATGATTCAATGCCTGGTTTGCCTCAAAACTGTCAGAAATTCTAAACATTTTCATAAATGTTAATGGGGCATGTTTTTGTACAGATTTATTGCAAATGCCCTGTGATTGTAAAAAATTCGCTTTTATATGTTGCGATAGATGTCGCAAAAATTATTGCTTTGTTTGTTTTTACGATAATTACCACTGCGGTTCTTGTTTATAATTATTATATGTATAAAAATTGAATGTTTTCCAATCGACTTTGTTATTCTGATTAAAAAGGCAATGTTTCTCCTCATATACTTGACAATGAAAAATGGAAAACCCACCGCCATGAATTGTGTTGTTGGACAAAAAGAAAATAATTTTTATTCAATAATGGAACTAATTTGCTAAAGATAATGTAAGTTTGGGAAACTTTCTGAATAACTGGTGGAATAACCAAAGAAAATGAAACAGAAGAAAAAAAAAAGTGTCAGAGGGGGAATCGAACATGAGACCTCTGGCATAAGAATCCGAGCCCTAAACACCTAGGCCAGACGGCGGCTCGGCAGTGTACTAACATTTTATACTCATAAGGCACCTAAGAAACTTTGGATCGATTTTTCCCTAGATTTTCCGGGTAGTGCGTCCTAATATTTTAAACATGTGAGGTGTTAGGGGTCCTCTTTCACCACACAAAAGGGGAACGGACGGGAGGATGTGGGTTTTGGGGAGGAGGGTGGGGAGTCGTTCCAGTCCCGGGGGTGGAGGGACTTGCCTTGGGGGGAGGAGAGGGACGGGTGTGCACTCACGCGCACGCGCATATCCATCCACACATGTGCGGACGCAGGCAGACATATTTAAAGACCAAATATGTCTGCTTGTGTCTGTATATGTGTGGATGGATGTGTGTGTGTGTGCGCGCGCGAGTGTGTACCCGTCTTTTTTTTTTTTCCCCCCCATAAGGTGGGTCTTTCCGCTCCCGGGATTGGAATGACTCCTTACCCTCTCCCTTAAAACCCACATCCTTTCGTCTTTCCCTCTCCTTCCCTCTTTCCTGATGAGGCAACAGTTTGTTGCGAAAGCTTGAATTTTGTGTGTATGTTTGTGTTTGTTTGTGAGTCTATCGACCTGCCAGCGCTTTCGTTCGGTAAGTCACCTCATCTTTGTTTTTATATAATTTTTCCCACGTGGAATGTTTCCTTCTATATATATACATATAAGCAAACACTGAAATGTTCTATTATGTGGAGCAACTATTTCGAATATCAGTATGCAGGGAAAGAGTACACGAGCTAGTTCACTGCACAGATAATTTGCATTTTCTTTCCAAGAGAGCTTTCGGTCTACGGACAGTCCAAGTAGTTTCACTGTTTTATTTTCATTTTTGATCACATTTAGATTAAAAATGATTCCTTCTGCTTTTGTTTGGTTTATGCACAGCTGATTGTTACGACACCAGTGCTTCGTTATTTGCGTTATTTCTCTGTTGTTGACTAATACACTTTGTAAATTCTCACCTGTGGTTATTAATGTCATGTAATGTCATCAGCATACAGTATATTCTTATGTGGCATATAATTTGAAAGGTCATTAATGTAGACAATAAACAGGAAGGGTCCAAGAACACAGCAATGGGGTATTTCTCTTTTTATTTGGAGTATTGCTGATCTCTGCTTATTTGCATACACAAGCTATAACCTATTGCTTAAATAAGATTTGAATAAACTGAGTGATTTACATTCTATGCCATAATATTTTAACTTTTGATGATTGTGTTATACGACATTGAGTTAGATGTTGTTGTTGTTGTTGTTGTTGTTGTTGTTGTCTTCAGTCCTGAGACTGGTTCAATGCAGCTCTCCAAGCTACACTATCCTGTGCAAGCTTCTTCATCTCCCAGTACTTACTGCAACCTACATCCTTCTGAGTCTGCTTAGTGTATTCATCTCTTGGTCTCCCTCTACGATTTTTACCCTCCACGCTGCCCTCCAATGCTAAATTTGTGATCCCTTGATGCCTCAGAACATGTCCTACCAACCAGTCCCTTCTTCTTGTCAAGTTGTGCCACAAACTCCTCTCCTCCCCAATTCTATTCAATACCTCCTCATTAGTTCTGTGATCTACCCATCTAATCTTCAGCATTCTTCTGTAGCACAACATTTAGATACTCTGCTTGAATCTGTAAGTGTTCCAGATATAGATATCCTTTTTTTTCATACCCTTCATACATTATTCGTCGAAGCTTCAACTGCTTTTACAGTAGATAGATGAGACCTGATACCGAACTGTTGCTCATTTAAAATGATGTTGCTTTCAACATAGTTGTACATATGTTTATGCATATAATTTTCTATTATCTTGGATATGATTGGTACTATTGAACAGGTCTGTAGTTATTTGGGAGGTTTTTATCACCTTATTTTTATACATAGGTAAAGTAAGTGTGAGCTCAAGACATTCTGGGAAAATTCAGTCATCTATTACTGTGTTAGATAGTGAAAGAAGTTTCATTTTGAATTTCTTTACTATTCACTTTATGATGAAACTACAGAGTCCAAAGCAATATTTTGTTTTGGGATTGCTTTGTTTATGTACTAATTTAATTTATGGATGTCATTTAAAGTGATTAGGGTCCACATAAGTTTCTCACTTGTTTGTTTTGCGTCAGTTAACAGGGCTTCTGCACTTAATGTAGAATTATAGATTGTAATGGTAGTGTTGGCAAAATTTACAAAATATTCATTGAGTGTATCAAAGTCAACAGGGATACAGTTTTACTTTTTAATTTTTACGAGACTTCTCTTTTAGAATTAATAGTAGTATCCTGAGTTTGTTAAGTTGTGGAGTAAACCACTTGTTGGTATGTATGATACTGCTTATGTGTAATATCAGTACATCTTTTGGCTACAGTGGGGCACATCTTTTCTACTATGTGCTTAATCTCTGTCAGGGAACTGGAAAAGAATTTGTCAATACTTTTGCTATTATACATTATACAAGACCAATCTATTTCCTTTAACTGGTCTGTCATATTGTTTACACTGGATTCTCGGAGTAGTCTATGTCAATTTTCAATTTGAAGCCATAGCCCTGCATGGTCTGATATTCCTAATTCTGTGACATTACAGTCAAGGAAGTCTTTGTGCGTATTACTAATTATAGTCTAAAAACAAAGAAGATGTGACTTACCAAATGAAAGCGCTGGCAGGTTGATAGACAAACAAACAAACACAAACATACACACAAAATTCAAGCTTTCGCAACCAACGGTTGCGTGATCAGGAACGAGGGAAGGAGAGGGAAAGACGAAAGGATGTGGATTTTAAGGGAGAGGGTAAGGAGTCATTCCAATCCCGGGAGCGGAAAGACCTACCTTAGGTGGAAAACAGGAAAGGTATACACTCGCATACACACACATATCCATCTGCACATACACAGACACAAGCAGACATTTGTAAAACCGTTGGTTGCGAAAGCTTGAATTTTGTGTGTATGTTTGTGTGTCTATCAACCTGCCAGCGCTTTTGTTTGGTAAGTCACATCATCTTTGTTTTTAGATATATTTTCCCATGTGGAATGTTTCCCTCTATTATATCCATATCATTAATATGAACCCAACAATTACTAATTATACGTTATCAAGACACGAAAACAGTCTGGTGGGCTTTTGATTGAGATAATAGTGGTTTAATGACTCCAAAGAATTAACCATATGAATCACATTTTTTTCTCTTTGTCCTTATATCTGTGTTAGTTAGTCTTGCCTACAATTATAATTTTGTACTGTTTATATTTGGTCAATTGCAATATTAAAGTATTAATTTTTTCTATAAATACTATCTTATTAGAGCTTGGAGTTTGGCAAACAGACAATTACAACATTTTAATGTGCATTATAATTACAGCTACTTCAAATATGCCTTCAAGGCATATTCTTCTAAGGTCAATGATTGAGAATGTAAATCACTATTGCTTTTCATGCAGATTGAGACCCTGCCATGTGACATGCTCTTTCTGCAGTAGCTTGTTTCTAGCAAGTATCCAAGTGGAAAACAAATGTCTATTACGAACTCTTTCAAACAGTGTTCACTAATACATGACACCCTACAGTTTGCTATATCAAACCAGTTTTGCAGTTCGTTGACTGTACCTCTAAGTGATTGTACATTTATATGAAGGAGAATACTGTTTTAGTACAGAATGGTATTTTAGTTTCACTGGGTCTTGCAAGTTCATTTATTTTCACTGAGGGATTTAAAGCAGTAAAATTAACTGCATGAACTAGTCTGCTGTAGTTTCCTCTTAATGTGGTTTCTACCTTTCCTTCGCTTGTATGTCATTTTCCCTAAAAAACGTGGTACTATAAAAAGCATGGAAAGACTATCCTTTAAAATGAGATTGTTTCATTTGCGAATTTATTTATAATCCTGTTTATCTCCCAACCTCTTTCCTTAGTAATTCAGATGCTCACCATGTTCAGTAGACAGAATTTTCTCTAGTTAACTAATATCTGCTACCTTGCATTTTGTGTATGTGGAGCACAGTTGTCTGATTTTAAGGTTGGTTTTACGGATCTCTCTGTTAACACACAAACTAAAGATCAGGTCACATGTTTTTCATTTTATGTAAATCTAAAAAATTCTTCAAACCTGTTGTACAATTTTTGGCTTTATTATGTGCCACACCATTTGCACCAGTCACACGAACAACAAAATCGTTGTTGTTCAGTACACGCTTATGTTCCAAGATACCTTCAATTACATTTTTTTGTTCTTGTGTCAGGTTTTACAGTGCCAGCTGCATGAAAGTCCATATTCACATCTTCCGCAGTTGTCTGCTTGAAACAGCACATTGCACTTCTTTGTCTGCTGTTTATGTTTTCTGTTGACTTTCCTTTTACAACTTACCATTTTGTAACCTTCACACTGGCTGGAATATTTGTTTTCAATGTTTAAACAGTCACTGCTGCTTTCTGATAACACGCTTAACCTTTTTGTGCACATGAGATTTGTTATATAAAACTAATTTTGTTGAGAGTGTGGCACTTTCTTAGCCACTTTGTTAGTCATTTCTTGAGAAATAGGAAGAGAGTTTTGAGTTGTTTACACATTTTTGGCCGTTATTTACAACGGGAAGAATGTTTTGATTATTTACGCACTTAAGGCAATTTTTCTCCACTAGCACACTGTAACCACTTGAGTTTCATATCCTCTGTTGTTTTCTGTATCACTTTTGCACCTGGTAACCTGATTGGAATACTGCTTGAAGCTGATGTTTGTAACTCTCAGTTTTCGATTCTAAGATTAGTGATTTCTCATCTCAGAATAACAGCAACTGCTATTCAACAGCTATTCAAATATTCATTTAACTTCTCAATTTCACCTTTACACTAATTGCAATCACCATTTTTTACTATATAACTATAATTTCTAGTCATATTAATATTACTTGCATCTACATTTGCCAATATTAATATTACTTGCATCTACATTTGCCACCATCTTGCTGTCTTTCTACATGTATAATTAAGTCAGTGAAGGTTTGAGGAGGCAACTAAAAATAATGTCTGACAAGACTGTATGCATTTTTTCAAACAAAGTTGTAAAATACACATAAGCCCATAGTAAACCTGAATGGAAAAATCATCACTAGGAACAAAGTGTACTGATACCTTGGCAGTGAGCCGTACAAAAAACAAAACTTTCTTGACAATATATCTAAAACATGTTAGAAAGAGGTCAGATCTCATGAAAAAAATTGTTAATATCAGTGTCGATAACTTCTGGTTACCATTACATTAGTTTAGAAAATGCAAGGTCTGTTCAAAAAAATTCGAGAACTTTGTCCACAAAATTTTTCTATTCTTCTCTTTTATTTACTGTATACGGTCTCCTTTGAAACACTCTCCTCCGCAACTGATACACCACTCCAAATGCCTTTTCCATTTCTAGAAGTAGTCTTGGTATGTGCGAAGCACCGTCTGTGAACTTACTTTCATCTCACTGATTGTTACAAATCGTTGTCCTTTCAACGGGGTTTTCAACTTTGGAAAAAACTGTGTGCAGGGGCCAGGTCTGGAGAGTAAAGAGGATGAGGCAGTACAGTGATTTCATTTTTTGTGCAATGGTCACACACCAACGAGGACAAATATGCGGATGCATTATCGTGATGCAAATCATAAATTGTCTCGCCATATTTCAGGCCGTTTCTTTCTCACATTTTCTCACAAATGCCACAACACATTCTGACGGTAACCATCAATTAACAGTTTGGCCCCGTGGCACAAATTCATGATGAACTAATCCTTCACAGTCAGAGGAAACTATCAGCATGGTTTTGACATTTGACCTGACCTGATGAGTGTTTTTTGGTCTTTGAGAACCTTTCCCAACACATAGTGGAGACAACCTTGGTCTCAACATCATAACAGTAGAATTATATCTCACCACCAGTTATGATTCTCTTGAGGAACATCTCATTGTCATTTGCGCGATCCAAAAATTCTTCGCAGAGAGCCGTGTGAAGTGGCACTGGGGCAGTAAGAACAGTGGCAAGAACATAAACACAGACACCGCCAGACACCCTGTCGTATTCTACGCGGTTCTTATAGTAACCCCGGTAGCCACAGAGGGAGGGGGTCCGCCGAACAGGAAACCAGGATCCTGTAGGGCCAGACAAGTGGAAGGGAAGCAGCACAAAAGCAGTTTCAACTCAGCAAGGTGGTGGAAAAAACCACGGCAATTCCATTGAAGGATAATGGTATCGGACTGTGAAGGCATGAAAGAACCGGGGGGAGGGGGGATAGGTCACACCTAAGAAGCGCTCACCGCCACCAATTTCGAAGTACCCTGATCAACTTCCATAGGAGCTGCGGGTCGAGAAACATCCAGCCCCTGAGTGGACGCTAGATGCTCCACATCATCTTCAGGTGCAGTGGTGAACTCCTTTTCTGTCTCTATGTCCTTCTCCTTTTTCTTTTTGGTAGGATCCCGTTTGTCCTTCGGTTTATCAGGCTGAGTGGGTTTTTCCAACCCAGTCTCATGCACCGTGGAAGACCTGGAAGCCCTACAGCCCTCAGGTGGTGGCTTTTTCAGCCACTGGCTGACATCTGGAGGGGCAGTAACCATGGAAGGGAGGGCATCAAGCGATCCCTTCTGCGCGAGGGGAGCTGGAGGAGGCGGGCACTTCTCCGGTGCAGAGGTGGGGACTGAAGTCCCCAAGAAGGATGGGTTGTTACTCCCGATGTTGAAAACAGGGGAGCAACGGAAGAGGGTGTTCCCCTAACTACCAGGGGGGCAAGAATAGACGGCCGAGCTGGAGGGCCAACAAAAAGCGGCTGAGCTTGGGGGCTCATCGCCAGGGATGGCGACATCGAAGCTGTTGCAGCATATGTCGATGAAATGCGCACAGGGTGAAGTCAATCGTACTTGTGTTTAGCCTCTGTGTAAGTGAGCCTGTCCAAGGTCTTATACTCCATAATCTTCCATTGTTTTTCATAAGCCATGCAGTCTGACGAGCAAGGTGGTTTCTGTGCGCAGTTAACACAAACAGGGGGCGGCGAACATGAGACATTGAGGTGAGAGGCACGTCCACAATCCCGACAGGTAGGGTTGGCGTCACATCTCAATGACATATGTCCAAACCTCCAGCACTTAAAGCAGCGCATGGGAGGAGGGATGTAAGGCTTAACATCATATCGATATATCACCACCTTGACCTTCTCGGGCAGGGTGTCACCCTCGAAAGCCAAGATGAAGGCACCGGTGGAGACCCTACTATCTTTAGGTCCCCTGAAGACACATCGTACAAAGTGGACACCGCAGCATTCCAGATTTGCACGGAGCTCGTCGTCAGAGTGCAACAACAGGTCACGATCAAAAATAAATCCCTGAACCATATTGAGGCTCTTATGAGGCGTAATGGAGACTGCAACATCACCGAGCTTGTCACAAGCAAGCAATGCCCAAGACTGTGCTGGGGATGATGTCTGTATGAGGACTGCTCTAGATCTGATTTTAGACATGCCATCAACTTCTCCAAACTTGTCCTCTAAATTTTCCACAAAAAACTGAGGCTTTGTGGTCAGAAATGAGTCCCCATCTGTTTGGCTGCAAACTAGAAATCAAGGAGAATGTCTCTGCAATATCCTTTCTTTCAGGAGTGCTAGTTCTGCAAGGTTCGCAGGAGAGCTTCTGTAAATTTTGGAAGGTAGGAGACGAGATACTGGCAGAAGTAAAGCTGTGAGGGCAGGGCGTGGTTCGTGCTTGGGTAGCTCAGTTGGTAGAGCACTTGCCCGTGAAAGGCAAAGGTCCCGAGTTCGAGTCTCGGTCCGGCACACAGTTTTAATCTGCCAGGAAGTTTCAATCCTAATGCTGGTTTGGTGCAGTCCTTCCTTGTCGCCTCCTAGCTAACCTCTCCATTTCAACTTAAGTGCTGATCATAACTGACAATCTGCCTTATTCGACACATCTAGGCCTGCACTGCAGGTCTTACCCTCTAGCATCGCCCCAATTGTGGTTTTAAGCAATGACACGTGTTGTTATATGTGCTCAAATATTCTTTTCATTTTATTATGTTCTTTGCTAGACTTTTTCTCACAGGGTCGTTGCAGAATATTTTTATTCCTTATTTGATCAAACCACCTGATCTTCAACATTCTTCTGTTACATCACAAATGTAACATAGCAGTGAGTGGTGCTCTCTTAAAAGGGTGGCGAGTGAGACTGACCACAAATTATACCATCTTCTGGCAATAACTGAACAATAATCCCTGGTGGAAGAGTTGTATTATCCTTTTTTGCTGCCATTTAGCATTTTCAAGACAGATGTTTTCAGTAATCCAAACAGCCAAAACTATAAAAGGAAAATGAATAAGATATTACACTAAACTATGGGGTGTATTTGTCAAAATTTCATGGGATATAGATTTACGTAGGAGTATCTATATGAGGACACAAACGTAAATATATTTTAGCTATTAATTCAATTATACTAATATAATTCACAGGACCATGTGCTTATTATTTCTATATTTCCTTGCTCACTGTTCACGTGCTGGTGTTAGGAGGGGAGACAGGTCTACTATCAGTCCTTGCAGATTATGCACCTTGTCTCCAGTCTGCACCCACGTCCGTGTTCATTCGATGTACGGTTACCTCACAGGCCTAGTGAGTACAGTGCACATTCCACACAATTACTTCATTTCTTTCTTTCTATCAGCATTTTTTTCTTGTCAGAGATATGTTCCATACATGAGGTAATATTCATGTATTTCTTCAACGATGAACGTAGCTGGTGGTCACATTAATATGGCTTAACTGTGTAGATGCAAATGTAATTTTTTAATAAAAACCCATAGAATGGCTTCAACAGAACAGGGTCAGCAACAATACTATATGCGAGCAGCTGTGATTGAAAGAGTAAGACAAATGAATCTTGCAAATTTGCAAACAAGGAAAAAAAAAATCAACTACATTTAGCTGTAAATTTTGACATTTCACCCTGATGACAGTGACAACACGTAGTACAGGCTTCAGTAGACACGAAGGTGTTGGAAGATTATACCAATATATGACATTGCATAACTTACAGAGATTTGTCAGACCTGTGTAAAATGCGCACATATCTTGCTCAAGGGCGTCCCCAATGTGCTCAATAGCATTTTGGTCAGCTCACATATGGGAAGCAAACTAAAAGCTGTGCATAGACTGCAGGCTAATGTTTCATTCACCAATGAGAGACTATGGCCAACATTTAAGAGGTTTTAACTTCACTTCCTGCAAATATTACCTCCACGTAAAAATACTTCCAGCAATTGTCTGAACAATAGTCTTTTGGCTATTAAACCAATAGCAACAGAAATGTGCCTTTGAAGTCTCAACACAGGAGTAGCACATAAAATAAGTGGGCTTAATTCAATTACAATGTCTGCCACAGTAACATAAAAAGACAGACCCACAGACTAGCGCTAACCGTATAATAATAAAATCTTATGGGTATAATGGGATTAAAAATGGTCTACATTTTCTACATCCAGCCTGAGAAAAGAAGTTATTGATAAACTATAAGCTCCATACTTTTTTCAATATATTACTACATATTTCTATGTGGTGTCCTCTTACCTGAAAATGGGTTTTGCATCGCTGCTGGTTCAGGCAATGAAGAAACTCCACTGGATGATGTAAGAAACTGAGAATTTTGAGATGGTGAACCAAATACTGAGACTGGGACAGTTGACGTATTTGGAGATGACCATGCACCTAAAATAAAGCAGATTTTATTAAATTAACGATCAAATAGACCATCTACTGATATTCATCAGCACAAAGCTAAAACGTAAAATGTAAGAGACAGATACATGTTTGTGTCAAATGTATGAAACTTTCTCGGAGATTAAAACTGTGTGTCCGAGATCCTGGAAGCTTGTCTGTCATGAACAATACTCTTACGAACTGAATTGTCTACGCAATACTCATGACCCATCCTCACAGTTTTATTTCCTCCTGTACATTTCTCCTGCATACCTAGCGGAGTAGTACTCCTAAAAGAAAGGATATTGCCAACAAATGGCTTAGCTGCAATTATACAGCTATACCAGGTAATACTGTAAACTCCCACAGGCAGAGATTAGGGTTTAATGACTAACTGATGGTGAGGTCAGTAGAGAGACAGCACAAGCTCACACTGGAGAAGGAATTCAGCAGTGCCCTTTTAAAGGAATTATTCCAGCATTCACTATAAGTAATTTAGAGCCTAACACTGGATAGTTGGATGAAAATTTCTTCCACTACCCTCCCAAAAACAAGTCCAGTGGCTTACCACCGTGCCATCTCGCCTGGTTAGAGGCAGAGAAGGAAGAATAAGATAAGATGAAGAGGATGAAGAAGAGAAGGAGGAGGAGATGCTTATGACTAGAAGTTATCTAAACAGACCTGGGAAGACCACAATAGAGGGAGGGCAATTGAGAGTAGTGGGGGAGAGGGTGTGGAAAATGACAGATAGTCGCATGTATGCATTGTGTCAATAACACTTTTGCTCATAATGTACAAGCAGAATTCTGGCTACAAATAATAAATTTAAATCATGAGGCTTTGAGGCTATTTACATACACGGAATTCTGGAATGATACATAACAGCCAATTTTCTTATTCGGTTTCTCCGCTTTTAGTGTGTTTGTGTTTTCTATTCTTCTAGCATTTTCCACCTGAGCATCTGGCAGATGATTTAAGAAAACCACAGCCCTTCAGTCACAATCTTTTATGAGACTTCTCCATTTACAAACGCTGTAACTGCAGGGCTCTCTGTAGGTTTAAATTACTGGACAATGAATGAGAGTAAAAATACTTGCAAATCCGATGTGTTCTCTTGCTGGCACAAGGTAGTTGTACAAAGGAGGGACAGGGTGTACATGCATTTATGTGAGTGCTTTAGCTAGAAAAATTATTTGTCAAAAAATAACAAAATTTTCCATGTTGTTGAGCATGTTGATGAATAAACACTCCAACTATTTAGTGAGTTGTTGCCTTTACTCCTTAATTATTAACAATCTGTAAGAACTTTCCATAGCATATTTTAAAACCTTTTTATCAACATAGAATAAAAGCACTGCTGAAGCCAGAAAAAACTAACACTGCTCAGTGATGCAATAGGCCAACTGAGAATTCTTATTCAGCCACTCCACTTCAAGGGATTAGATAATTTAACAATGGAATGAGGTTACTGCAAAACCTAAAAGGTAATGTGGGCACAAGAGGAATGTGAACAAAAAAGATTTTAAGCTTATTTATAGACTTCCATCCCCTAAACAAAAGACTTGCACTTTTAACAACCAAACACATAACAAAATTATATATTATGATCAATGTGCTCACTTCCTTGCTCCAACAACAATGAGACTCAAACTAATCCCCTATAAACGTGAAGAGATTTTGGAAAGATTTTGAGACGGAAGAAAGAAGCAGAAAGCAAAATAGTGAAAGTATATTGCACCAAAGAAAACTGAAATCATTGAGATTTATTCACATGAGACATTGTAAGCCAAATTAAAGTAGGAAAAAATAGATTTAATTCAAGTAAAAATCTAAAAGAAGAAAACCCTAATACAAAAAAAACAAAGACCTCAAAACTGAAAAATATCAGATGTCTGACTTTTTGAGTTTGCCATGTGAATGAAACTGAATTACTATACAATGTAGGTGAGCATTTCCATTTCTGGCATTTCCCTTATAACCAAGAATATACTCCCAATCTGAAATATGTCAATCTTTTATTTATACCTGTAGATCCCTCTGTGTACAAAAGGGTGGAAGTGATAATGTGCTTCATATATCTCTAATAGGTTTATCAGTCAAAATCAAGTGCAAGCCTTTAACCAAACAACAGACTGCCAGTTCATTAAACACATGATGCACTTTTCCAAAGCAAGGCACACAGAAAACAGAGGATAACACAAAGAAATACTGAATTTTGCCTTCAAAATAATTTTTTACTGAGGTAAAATCATACAACCATGACTGGATGTCATAAGAAACCGTATCAATCCTGTAAGGACAATGTCTTAGGAGCAGCACTGTTGCGATAACAAGCACATCATACCGCCTCTAGTTAAAAGTTTGGCTGAGCTCCAAAAAATGAAAAATTAATATCCACAATTGACACAGATGACTGCCTCTGCAGCCAAATGGTTAGCACCACTGCGTTCAGTGCAGAAGGACTCAGGTTCAATTCCTGGAAAATGCTCAGATTTTTCTGAAATAGGGAGGTCTGGAACAGGGTCCACTCAACATTATGAGACCAAATAATGAGTTGCTTGAATAAAAAAACAGCAGTAGCATCACTTGGATTCATTTACTGGCAATAATGGTTGGCACGGTTGGCAACATGTTGATCTCATGTCCCAAGATCATAGACCACTCCTCAGACAGCACTGCAGGCAGCAGTCAAGCCAGCCTGAACAGGTTTAAGGCCTAATCTCTGAGTGGGGTTAACGTTCTGTTGACACACCAAAGGTGGACAGTTAGAAAAGTTGTTAAAATATCAGCAGGAGGGGGGGGGGGGAACATTCGTTTGAGTAAAAACTTCGAAATCCAGGAATTACACAATTTTGCTGAAAATGCTTTTAAATTTCCATCCACATCTTGCTCCTTTGTTTTCAGCATTTCAACTTTTCCCTTGCTGGAAAGAACAAGATAACTTAAAGAGTTGGTGACTATTCCCGTCTGCGCCACAATTTTTCAATTTGAACAGGCAAAAAAAGAAAGAATCTACTGAATTTATAGCTGATTATTAGCAAAAACAAGAAGAAGAAGATGTTTGTTTACTCACCTGTGGCCCAGTCACCCCCCTGTGCATCCGAAGCTTGTGATTTCATCAGACTGTCCAGGTCTTTAAGGGCAGCATATCGATCCTCCGACGGTGGCTGGGACTGCATTGTTCCAGCAACACCCACAGAGCTTGCCGATTTGCGCGCAGGACTTCCGAAAACATTATTACTCATTGTTGACAAAGCTGCTGCAGTAGGCATACCTGTAACATGTCATTATTGCTAAGCAATTGACTGAGTGTTCAATCTATTTGCCCCATTGTACATAAGTCACTGATTTCAAATGGCACATCTACTAACCAAGCACTGAACCATAAGTAAAGGTAGCAGGGCTGCCACAGTCATAACGAGCTAATGCATATACTGAATCTCAAGCTTTCGCAAGTTTGAAACTAGTCTCTCCATTTGGGCAAATGAGCAGTAAGAAATGGGAAAGACAGGCATATGAATCTACATGTTCTCATGGCGTATTAATTGCTCCATAAAATTATGGGAATTCAGCTGTAACCATACTTAAGTCTGATGCAAATATTTTAGTTTCAAACTGTCCAGCCATCTTTAGAGCAAGGTTGACAGATGTTGAAGCACTACAGTCCATCTTATATATTGTGTGGGTGAGCCACGTGCATAAAAGTAGATGGCAGATCATGGTGGAAGGAATGGAAAGTAAGTCAGCAGAGATATATGCTAGCATGACCCCTCTGTGGAAAAGTACTGTTCCACAAATTCTGGTCAACAGAGGACAGTACCATTGTCTAACTGCTAGTGCTGGATTCCACTGCACTGGCAAGAATTAACTCACACAGACAACCGAGCTGTCTCACTCTCAACTAGAATTTGTGAAACATCTTTCATAGAGGGGTCATGCTAGCATTTATCTCTGTTGACTGTGTAGTATTTCTTGCTTCATGATCTTCTGAGTACTGATTAGCACTCATGTATGAAAGCGGATAGGAATGCTTTGCAGTCAGTCCATCTCACTTGGTCTGTAAATTGCAGATGGTTTGCAGCCAAAATATTAGTAGCAGATGAAGTACGGTTAAAGTTAAATTCCTGTGATTTTATGTACCATGTGCAGATGTAGTCTCCAAAACAAGTGATCACAACTGAGAGGCCTATTATTAATTAGCTCTTAATAAATTATATGAAACACATGAGCACAAAAGAGGAGAGTCCATCTGGATAAGGGTGCTCCGATCTTTGTCTGTGAGGGGACGAGGACAATGGATCCACTGACTGAGATAGTGTCCAACGAGACAACTAAAATATCAACCTGGGTAACGTAACTACTTAAGAATGTTCCAGTAGAGGTCCTGTTAGAGAAAATAAGGGTTCAGAACAAGAAAGTCTCAACAGAGAAGGATCATTAGCTGTAACGCTGGAACTGATGGCTATATCCTTGTGGTAGAAGTTGAACAGAAGATCCTGAAGGCAATGTAAGAGCAAGACTTAAAACTGTATTTGGGATTCTCACAGGAGACCGACAGGGTGATCAAAGACATCAAAGGTGACAATGGCAGCAGTTTGGCAGCTGGAAGTGTTGCAGATAAATCTGCAACACAGTAAGGGGACACCTTCTGCAAAGACAGGGGGGTGGACATGGTCTTAATCCAAAAACCTTGCTCGTATAAAAGGAGGTTGGGGGGGGGGGGGGGGGGGGTTGGAAGGGTATGTACATGTGGTACCTACTGTCACCAGAGCCAGACTTCATAATATCCTCACTAGGATACCAAAAAAACATGAGGCAGGCTAAGAAGGGAGGATGGTGAGTACGCTATGTCAGCACATGAGAGACTGGAAGTGCCCCTCAAGACTCACTTCCTCAAATGTATTCTGGCAGGTGATTTGGACAGGAATGCAGTCCATGTGGTTTATTGGTTTGTAAGACATAATAACCAATGGGAGAACTGGGTATCTGCCTCGAAATGTCTTGGTAGTGGGAACTTCAACTGCTCAAGTCGTCAAGTCCAGCAGGTATCTTTCAGGGTCTGCTGCAACAAGCAGTAAAGGGATTAATTAGACTCCCATCCACGCTGTTCAGTTAGTTTGGCTGCTGTTGTCATTCTGAATCCTTGGCGGACAGTAAAGGTTGATTTCATTCCAAAACCAGGGAGAATTTATCACACAAAGAGTATGTGACCAATCAGTCTGTCCTCCTTTCTTCTAAAAAAGTTAAAAAAGCTGGTTAACATGCACTTTCAGAAAAGATGGTTATTTCAGGTTCTGCTACACAAAAACAAACATGCACAGCAGCCACGCAAATCGTGTGAAACAACACTTCACCAACTTGTTTGGAAGGCAGAAAAAGCACTGCACTTTCAGGAAATGGCACTCTGTATCTTCCTGGATAATGAGGGGTGAGGGGGGTGAGGAGGGTGGCTTTTAGTAACACTACCTTCGAATCCATGGTTAAAGCTGCACAAGTAAACAACATCAAGATCACTGTACTTGGATGGGTAAAAGACAATACTGAGTAAACAAAAGGTAAAACCCACCATTAATAATGTGGAAACATGTCTAGAGGGTGTCTAGCAAGGTAGGGTCTTGTCCCTGCTCCTGTGGAAATTAATGACTAATAAGCTCATTAACCCGCTACATATTATTTTTGCCAAGGACACACAGATGAACAGTCATAACATTTGGCAAATTTGCAAGTACTGTAAACAGACTGATACAATGCACTGAGCAAAATTGTTGTAGGAAATAGGATTTAAGCGTTAATTCCAAGAAAACTAGAGTTCACAAGGAAGCACACCCAAGACACATACTGCAATTTCAAGCTCTGAAATGAAAGTCTACCAATAGAGAAGGTAGTGAAGTACCTAGTAGCCCTGGATGCGAAACTAACAAGGCCCTCCTCACATAAAGAATGTATGTTCCAAGGCAAAAAGTGCTCTTATATGCAACACAAGGGCCTGTTGAAAACACTGGGGTCTTTGCCCCAAGAGCAAAGACTAGAACTACACCTCTGCAATAGCCCTATGATATTTATGAGGCTACAGTGTGGTGGAATAAAGTACAACAGAAGGCAGCTAATGGGCTTGAGAAGGTGCAAAGGCTGGCCTGCCTATCCATAAGGGCTGGAATCAGCAGCATGCTCACTGCTGGGTTGAAAAGCATGGTGGACATGTCCCCATTACATCTTTTGGTTACAAAGGAGGCTGCTGCAGGAGAATAGAGGTTAAAACCAATATTCCCTGCATCTGACACTAATATAATGAATCACGTAAACAAAGGATTGGTCAGGGAAATGCCAGTTGATTTAAAATAACTTCTAGCTTCTTCAATAAATCTTCCTATGTAACCATAGGAAATATGGAGCAGTGGAGGAAAGAACCATGAAACCATTCCAGAGACAGTCTAGTTTACTGATGGGTCGAAAGCAGCCGTGTGTGCTGTGGTCGAGGTATACAGGCCTGGCCTAGGCAAGTGAGAGGACTCTCTCCAGAGAAGCTGGCCCGGGCATTCCAGATAGAGGTATTTGCCATCAGAATATGCACAGATGAGATTAGTGAGAGCAGTCTCTCTGTGGAAGCTGGCCCGAGTATCTCAGGTGGATATACTCACTATCAGAATATACACAAAGGAAAATCTACAGAGGTATTACAAGGATTGTAGCATCTACATTCATTTAGACAGCCAAGCAGCTCTAAAATCTCCATCATCCCATGCAACATGATCAAATGTCATTGCAGAATTCCATGAAAGCCTTTTGAGGCTAGCGGTAACTAACAGGGTAGCCCTGCTGTGGGTCCCTGGTCACTCAGAAATCAGTATTAATGAACAAGCTGAGAGGCTGGTCAGGGCAGGTGTGATGAATCCATCTGTTGGATCGAAATCAGTTTTAACTATCACTAAGGTGATAGTAAAATTTAAACTACATATCCGGATCAGGAGGTAGCACATAACAAAATTGGACTAAAATGAAAGACAATGATTTCAAAACCATGTTTCAGGAAAAGTTCTACAATCCTTGGCTTTAACAGGAGGCAGATTAAACTCACTGTATGTTTAATGACTAGCTCTGGGAACTTTAGGAGACAGCTGCACACAATGGGTATAGAGAAAGAAGCCTCTGAGTGAAGGCTATGGTACTGAGGATGAAACTGCATTATATTTAATCTTCCAATGCGAAGCACTGGAGGCCAAAAAGACACAATATTTGGGTCATTAATTTCTGAAGAAACTGACTACCAGAGATCTCAAAGCGACTCCTATTCTTAAAGCACATCGGATGGCTTTCATAGAATGACAAAGAGCAATAACACACAATAAACTCAGTTTCGTTGTAGCCAACCGCAGATGTTTTGTCCACCCCGTTTAAATAAAATCAACTCAAAGATAAATAATAAAGATAACAGCAAACTAGATACATTGTAAAGGCAAATTTATGTGACAAAGAGGAAGAAGAGAGAGAAAGGATGCTGGATCAGAATTATTAAACAAGCATCCACATCCATATTACAGAACTCCAAAAAATCATAACCAAATGGGTCTCTTCCGATTTTAGAAACTCCTACGTACGAGGGGTGTTTGAAAAGTCTGTGCAAAGTCCGAGAGATGGCACCACCAGCGAGTATCGAGGTCATGTTTAGTTAGTAGCATCTTTGGAAAGAATGCACACCAAGTTTCAGCCATATTTGTCTATTCCTTTGTGTTTGGCATTCATGTGAATCAAGGAAGTCAAGCGATTGTCAAAAAATGGATGAAAAATAATTTCATGTGATGATTAAACATTACTTTATGAAAGGCAAAACGCCTCCATATTCAATATCAACTAATTTCACTGTTTCAGGACTTTTTCTTGCTGTTGTCGGACTAATGATGGTTGAAGTAAAGAGGACATAAAACATCCGCTACCAGTTGTTTAACAAAGCTCTTTTACTATCTTTAGTGTATCAATTCCTGATCTAGTTCCCTAGCATTACCTGTTTTAACTACAATCCAGTACTTTTAATTGATATTCATATTATAATCTCCACTCAAGGCACTACCCTTTCTGTTCAACTGCTCTTCAAAGTCCTTTTGTGTGCCTGGCTGAACTACTTCTTTTCTCTGAAATTAAATTTCCTTTCGAAATTTCTTCTTTGTTTCCTTTCACTGCTTGCTCAATGTACAGAATGCATACAGGTTATGATCGAATCGGATTCTCTTCTTAACTACTGCTTCCCCTCCATGCTGTCCAGCTCTTGCAGCTGCAGTCTGGTTTCTGTGCAAGTTGTAAATAGCCTTCCGATGATTCTATAAAAAAAATGTTTACTAAGGCATGACATGAATAAATATCTTCCATTTCACATTAGACTGCCACAGTTACAACTTTGTCTACAACTACATGAAGCAAAACACTCTTCAGTTTACAGGTCATATTATTAGTTGTCAGCACATGTGATCACCCTTCAAGGAAAACTAACTGCCAGAGCAAACCTTTGATTTCAACAGTCTCTCTGTGCTTCCTGGCACCACTTTCTCCTCTGAGACTACATATGACACAAATTATGCTCCAAAAGCTTGAGATATAATGTTCTCAGAAACTTCAGCATCTAATGTTGTCTTATTTTCCATTTGTTTGATGAGAATTCTGGTGCTACTTTGATTATTGATTTGGAAGAAAAATGGAAATGATAGTATTCTTTTTAACATTAATTGCTAGAGTTAAAAAATTGTGATAACATATGGAAGCAACAGCTGCAAACTACCAGCTATAAGCTTTCAACTTGCTAATTTTTACACTCCTGGAAATGGAAAAAAGAACACATTGACACCGGTGTGTCAGACCCACCATACTTGCTCCGGACACTGCGAGAGGGCTGTACAAGCAATGATCACACGCACGGCACAGCGGACACACCAGGAACCGCGGTGTTGGCCGTCGAATGGCGCTAGCTGCGCAGCATTTGTGCACCGCCGCCGTCAGTGTCAGCCAGTTTGCCGTGGCATACGGAGCTCCATCGCAGTCTTTAACACTGGTAGCATGCCGCGACAGCGTGGACGCGAACCGTATGTGCAGTTGACGAACTTTGAGCGAGGGCGTATAGTGGGCATGCGGGAGGCCGGGTGGACGTACCGCCGAATTGCTCAACACGTGGGGCGTGAGGTCTCCACAGTACATCGATGTTGTCGCCAGTGGTCGGCGGAAGGTGCACGTGCCCGTCGACCTGGGACCGGACCGCAGCGACGCACGGATGCACGCCAAGACCGTAGGATCCTACGCAGTGCCGTAGGGGACCGCACCGCCACTTCCCAGCAAATTAGGGACACTGTTGCTCCTGGGGTATCGGCGAGGACCATTCGCAACCGTCTCCATGAAGCTGGGCTACGGTCCCGCACACCGTTAGGCCGTCTTCCGCTCACGCCCCAACATCGTGCATCCCGCCTCCAGTGGTGTCGCGACAGGCGTGAATGGAGGGACGAATGGAGACGTGTCGTCTTCAGCGATGAGAGTCGCTTCTGCCTTGGTGCCAATGATGGTCGTATGCGTGTTTGGCGCTGTGCAGGTGAGCGCCACAATCAGGACTGCATACGACCGAGGCACACAGGGCCAACACCCGGCATCATGGTGTGGGGAGCGATCTCCTACACTGGCCGTACACCGCTGGTGATCGTCGAGGGGACACTGAATAGTGCACGGTACATCCAAACCGTCTTCGAACCCATCGTTCTACCATTCCTAGACCGGCAAGGGAACTTGCTGTTCCAACAGGACAATACACGTCCGCATGTATCCCGTGCCACCCAACGTGCTCTAGAAGGTGTAAGTCAACTACCCTGGCCAGCAAGATCTCCGGATCTGTCCCCCATTGAGCATGTTTGGGACTGGATGAAGCGTCGTCTCACGTGGTCTGCACGTCCAGCACGAACGCTGGTCCAACTGAGGCGCCAGGTGGAAATGGCATGGCAAGCCGTTCCACAGGACTACATCCAGCATCTCTACGATCGTCTCCATGGGAGAATAGCAGCCTGCATTGCTGCGAAAGGTGGATATACACTGTACTAGTGCCGACATTGTGCATGCTCTGTTGCCTGTGTCTATGTGCCTGTGGTTCTGTCAGTGTGATCATGTGATGTATCTGACCCCAGGAATGTGTCAATAAAGTTTCCCCTTCCTGGGACAATGAATTCACGGTGTTCTTATTTCAATTTCCAGGAGTGTATATTCTGGTAACAAATTTGCAAATGTTTATCACAGTGATTCATTCCGAAACATTAATTGCAAAACGGAAAGAGAATAACGATCAAAGCTGACAAAAGAGAATGTTACTCAGCTGACACTAATTAATAACTGAACATTAACAACACAACCCCAACAGCATAACTAGTAGTTTTAAAGTACAATATTTTCAAGACTGTCATCTAGCAATCATGACTGTTTTCCACCATCATTGTATAACCAGCACTGACTCACTATCAACTTAGCGTACATCTTCATGATTACTCAACAATTCACAATCAAGTGCCTGGCAGAGGGCTCACTGAACCACCTTTCAGCTATTTCTCTATTCTTCCACTCTTGAATAGTACATGGGAAAATGAACACTTGAATCTTTCCGTGAAAGCTCTAATTCCTCTAATTTTATTATGATGATCATTTCTCCCTATGTAGGTGGAAAAAAAAATATTTTTACATTCAGAGGAGAAGGTCTGTGATTGAAATTTCATGATAAGATCCTTCCACAATGAAAAACACCTTTGTTTTAATGATTGCAACCTCAATCTGCATGTCATATCCATGGCATGCTCTCCCAGTTTATGTTCATTTCTTAGAGCACTACCTAAAGACAAGACATTTTCTTTCCCTAGGTGGTAATAATGAAATCTGGATTAGGTTTACATACCTTTGACTGTCCCCTGGACACAATTAAGTTGTTCAGTTATTGTCTGGCCACATATCACAGACATGCACTACTTTTGAAGCATTTCTTTCAAATACACTATTTTCATACATATTGGAATAAATAATTGCCAGGAACTTAGGCAACTTCTCAATCTATGAGAATTGAAAGATCATTTATGCTTTGTTCAACACTAATCCAGTTGTTCACTTATTGTAACAAATGTTGTCAATGAGTTTACAATGATTTACTATTGAAAGATTAGTTATGGCATCAGAAATAATGCAATTTAAATTTAGTATCAATATTTCCATATTCAGAGACACTTAACAATAACACATGAGATATTAAAAAAATGTACATAATTTTTTTTTTAAGTCATTAATGAAATACCAAAACGCAACAACAAAAAATAACATCAACCAAAAATAGATGACTACCACATGCGCTTCACTTCATAATGTTATTTCAAATGTAGCAAGTTCAGATATGTCTTAGAATTTACTTAAGATAGGTGATTAGTAATATTAAAAGAAAATTCCCTTGAGAAAACTAAAATTACAAGGAGACAGAATGGCTGGCCAGTATTTTACCCTCAGGAGGTAAAATTCCATTACTGTCAATAGGCACATTTAAAAGTGGGAATAACTAACTATTGCTAGCTTTTGAACTTTTTACTTTCTCCTAACCTAGAAAAGAGGGATAGGTTAGTGAAAGTTGGGAAGGAGAGGTGTGTCACTCAGTCTACAGCTTGGAGGGATCCACCTACATTGAAAACTCCTCCACTTTCCCTAACTCTCTCTTTCAGCACTGAGGAAAGAACTAACATTTTCAAAAGCTAAGAATTGCTTTTTTCTACTTTTACATGTACAGTACAAAAATTTTGCCTCCTAAAGGCAAGTATGGACCTGAAATTTTGTATTCTTACAATTTTAAAGGCAATTAATAAATGGAAGCAAGTGGCATCCCAAAGAGCACAGAGTGATTAGAGGCACTCACTCCGTCTTCAGGCCACGGAACCAAAATATTCTGAGCACTTAATCACACAGTTTTAATGTTGATAAGAAAGAGTTTCCAATGTGCATAAAACAATCAAATTATTTTTTAAATTTTGATTCCTGGTAGCTGTAACTGATTCTAAGACATCAAACAGTTTGTTGCAGCCTGATCTTCAGAAACAAAAACATTCCAAGGGCTACTTCAGCAGATTTATTTATAAAGTTCTAAACAAACACAATAAAATTTGTGAAATGGATAAAGAACCTAGTTATATATATATATATATATATATATATATATATATATATAAAAAAAACACCACTGTTTAGGGAAGATGAGAAGATTCATTTTCTCTCCAATGCCTGCAACAGCTATTCATGTGAATTTTTAATAATATGCAAGCTGTGCATCTCACTAATTTTACACCTTATTACAAGACCAGTCTTCCTGGTGTGACTGCAGATTAACAAAAATAGTTTTCTTATTTGCATATTTATTATTTGTTAGGTGTTAAACAGGCAATTGTTTACAGCAAACAAAACAAACAAGACTTGTCATCTAGAAATTTCAATAAAACCACAAGCCAATTGAACTTTATAGTTATATTAAACAATTTATAACACTGTATGGCTATGTTTGCAAATAAAGCACTACAGTGCTGTGTCAAGCAAAATCTTTAATAAATAAATCTATCCACTACATACAGCAACTAATAAACACTGCTGGTGCAGACACAACATGCTTCACAAGTTAAGACAGTTCCACAAAATTGTTTTGAATCAAACTCACTCCATCTGTTGGTGTTAAATCGGGGAGGAACATTATCACTGCTAGCTGTACTGCCAAAAAAGTGAATGTCTGCAATAAATAACAAGACCTTTGAAAATCTACTCCAAGTAAAATGGTTATCAGATGTAATTGTCACTAAAAGGAAGTGTTTTGGTACTTATGTCAACAATATTGTACATTTATTTAACCATTTATTAGGGCACTGAATAAAAATATACTTTTGTTATAAATAAGAGGTTATGACATGTCACTCTACTACTTTCCTCCAAAATGAAATACATTATGTTCCTTTCATCTACAAGGTGTTCCATTTATCCGATGACTACACGCGTGGGATCTTGTTTGTCAGCTGCTGGAGACACGCAGGCTGATCTTCACATTAATGTTGCACTACACATCTTTTCGCCCAGTGTCATTTGAACATTGAAACAAACATCACAATTGTAACAGTGAAGTATCTGAATGCAACAATGGCAAGACTGATTTATTCCATTCCACAAAGAGAATTTATTTACAATCGTTATGCGTGTGCTGAGTCCATCTGTAATGTCTGGAGATGGCTTTAACAGAAGTTCTCAGGTGTTTGAATTACGAGTCATGACGCAGTTCAGAAAATAGTGAACAAATTTCACACAAATGGGATGTGTTCAGGATAAGGAGCACAAAAAATGAAGTACAGTGTTCATAGAAGCTCATGTGAATGACACTGTATACCACCTCAAAATTCCTCTATAAAGTTTCTTGAAAGTCATTCACAGATATCACAAATTTCTTGCACCTCTGCTAACTTACTTGGGCTAAGGCCCTATAAAGTAACAGTAGCACAAGAATTAAAGCCCAGTGATCCTGCATACAGCGTTAGGTTTTGCACATGGGTTTTGAAACCTATGCATGACAGTGAAATGGATCTTTACCTCATTGTGTTTTCGCTTACATGGATATGCCAATTCCCATAATTGTAAACACTGAAGTGTCAACAGACCTTTTCTGCTTCATGGGGAACCCCTTTACAATCAGAAGATAGGTGTTTGGTGCGTAGTCAGTTGTGACAGAATAACAGGCACAATTTTTTTTAATAACACAGTTAACAGTGAAAGATTTGGGTGAAACATTTTGCAACCGTGTTTTAATGAATTAAGTGAAAGAGAACAAAAATCCAAATTTTTTCAACAAGGTTCGGTAACGGCTCATATTGTCAATGTTTCTTTGCATGAAGTTCAAGATGTGTTCCACGATAGTCAATAGCAACAATATCTGGCCCACTCTAACTCCCAATTTAACAGCATCTGATTCAATTTGTGGCGAGCACTAAAGGATAAAGTGTACACAACAAATCTGCACATGTCACAGAACCTCAAGGATTATATCCATGACTCAGTTAACTCAATTTCTCAAAGAGAATTACATTGTGTGATGAATAAATTCTTGAGGTGTCAGAAAAGTGTGAAAAACAATGGCACACAGTTCTAGCATATCCTTGTATGACATGACTGTGTACAAAATTTATTTTAATGTATTTTCAATTCAGTACTGCAGTAGTACACGAGCGACATCACATCAGATTTGCTGTGCAACGGAGCGCTCGTTGCCCGCCACCTACTGCATCGTGCATGCAGACTTCAGATAAATAGAACATCCTGTACACACTGCACAATACAAATAAATGTAATGATGGCTTCATTTTTGATGTTTATACTTTGGTAATGGGTTTATTCTTATAGTACTTTACAGCATGATATAAATTATATTTTATTTTCATTTCTGAAACACAGGATACCTAGGTCTTTAATGACTGAGATAATAATTTCACTCTACAAAACTGTTGGTTGAGTAGAAAATAGGCAACACTGTTTAATAACAGAACTAAACCTGGATATTTCATCCTGGGCAAAAAATGGGAAGCAGCAAAAACAATAAAAAAATAGTTAACTACAGTGGTTGGTGCACCCATGGCAGCACCAAGGGGTGCTGGAATTTGAAACTAAAGGATATAAATGATGAATAAGGCTAACAAAAGGTCACACATTCACACACAATACAGTTTTCCCCTCTATAGAACAGTTCTGTAACATATTAGTTTTTTCTAGTATATTGAATGTCAACATACATGGAGGATTTGAATTCTGCCATACTACTTTTTGTACTTTCTTTGGTAGCTTCCCTTATGACAATTAATTCATTTTTGTTCTCTAACAAAAGCATTTACCATTTTCAAGTGGTTCTTGGTGACCAACTAACCCCAACATGTAGCTAATTGCACACTTGTGGCAAGTAACCATCTCTCTAAATATGTCTTTGGTTTGATGCGACACTTGACAAGCATTCATGCATGGCTGGAATGTGATCAGTACTACCCAGTTTAAATATTGCAGTCACGTTGTTTGATATGCTGTCGATAAATACTGTGTGTCCATTCTTATATTTCCCTTCATTTCCTTTTTCACCTTTCTTATGCACACACATATTTCCCATCCTCACTAGCGCAATGGTGCTGTACTTTTGTGGTACCCTGTTATCACCTTTGTAGCTGCTTCAATTGCACCATATCCTCTCTCTCCACCCTTTTCCCCATAATTCCACAAGATATGCAATATTGCCTATGAGCCAATGTTTTTCTGGTGCACAAGGATCACAGATATACAATGAATTTTTCTCTTCCCTTAGTGCCTTTCTACTGCCCGCTGTGTAAATCCTTTTTTGACTCTAAACAACAAATCCTTCATGTTTACGTAATGTGTTTCCTCTTGCTATGCATCCTTCAGTTTTACACCCAAGATTCTCCTTATTGCTCCCAGATATCATCTGCATACCTTTTTCACTCCTTATAGATAAATCCCATTGCACATGTATCTTTGCTCTACCTGTCTAGATCAATTCAGAGAAACATCCTTATCCCTAGCTAAAAACCAGTTCCACATCATGCTCCTGAAATTATGCCTAACCCATGGACTTAATCTCTCACTTCCCCCTCACTTTTTTGCCACGAACTCCTCTGACAAGTATCCACTAAAATCTTGCCTCTCCTAATTTTCAACTCACCCTCCCCCTTCCCCCCAAACTCCCATCCAAACAGTCCCTGGTTACCTTACAGGAGTTCCTTACCTCTGACATTGTTTCACCTTTTTTCCTAGTTCCTTTCACAACACAAAACCCTCATTAGAAGATAGGACAGCCACCCACAACCACAAAACAGGACCTTATCTGATCATCCTACTTAGGGACTGAGGATCCACCACTGTCTTGACAAACTGCAGAGGTTGCACGAAAAAGTATCTGCCAACTGTTTGACTTCTCCACCTGAGAGGGCCATTCAGTAAGAAATGCAACAATTTTTTCTCAAAGCAAGACGGTTTTATTCACGATTTGAATACACCACATTGTTTCCAATAATTTGGCTATAAAACTTTATCTTCCTAATGATCTCCATTCAATACTACAGTCTTAGCCACCTTAATGTGAGAGCTTGCGTGTTCTCTAGGTAGTACTCCAGTGGTCTGTGACTAAACCAAGTACTTGCTGTACTAATTCCTTTCCCTTCATTAGCACTTTCCATAGAGTTCAACTTCCAGAGGGCTAAGGAGATGGAAGTCACAAGTTGCAAGATCCGGGCTATGGGATGGATGAGGAAGAGCAGAGACTCTTTTACCCTAAACTCGCAGCCTAGTTTCCGACATCGAAGATGGAAACCGTTACTTTTACTGCCTCTTGCCTTGCCTTTACACCCGGATGGCTGCCACCTTCCTATTAACATCCACATGCCCATGGGCTTGTTAATGTCTAACACTAATGCTCCTAATATCCTTCCATCTTCAAATGTGCTACCTCACTTCTTATGCATCAGTCCAACACAATCGTTAAGCATTACTACTTCTCCGAAGGGAATATATTCAAACAATTCATAGTACAGCCATGGGCACAGACTTAGCCAACTTGTTTATGGGCCACCTAGGGGAACATTACGAACAAGACAGATCTTAAACTACTCATCTTGTTCAGAGGCATTGATAGTATCTTGATGATCAGGATCCAGGGCTGCCACATTCTGTATTATTCCAAAATCTCAACACTTTATCCCAATACCACCATTATGATAGCTGCCATCCCTTTCACACTAAAAAGTTCTCTCCAATACAGTCTGGCAACCTATATATATATATATATATATATATATATATATATATATATATATATATATATATATATATATATATATATATGCGCTGGCATGTCGATAGACACACAAACATACACACAAAATTCTAGCTTTCGCAACCAACGGTTGCCTCGTCAGGAAAGAGGGAAGGAGAGGGAAAGACGAAAGGATTTGGGTTTTAAGGGAGAGGGTAAGGAGTCATTCCAATCCCGGGAGCGGAAAGACTTACCTTAGGGGGAAAAAGGACGGGTATACACTCGCGCACACACACACATATCCATCCACACATATACAGACAGATGCAGACATATACAGAGGCAAAGAGTTTGGGCAGAGATGTCAGTCGAGGCGGAAGTGTAGAGGCAAAGATGATGTTGAATGACAGGTGAGGTCTGAGTGGCGGCAACTTGAAATTAGCGGAGATTGAGGCCTGGTGGATAACGGGAAGAGAGGATATATTGAAGAGCAAGTTCCCATCTCCGGAGTTCGGATAGGTTGGTGTTAGTGGGAAGTATCCAGATAGCCCGGACGGTGTAACACTGTGCCAAGATGTGCTGGCCGTGCACCAAGGCATGTTTAGCCACAGGGTGATCCTCATTACCAACAAACACTGTCTGCCTGTGTCCATTCATGCGAATGGACAGTTTGTTGCTGGTCATTCCCACATAGAATGCATCACAGTGTAGGCAGGTCAGTTGGTAGATCACGTGGGTGCTTTCACACGTGGCTCGGCCTTTGATCGTGTACACCTTCCGGGTTACACGACTGGAGTAGGTGGTGGTGGGAGGGTGCATGGGACAGGTTTTACACCGGGGGCAGTTACAAGGGTAGGAGCCAGAGGGTAGGGAAGGTGGTTTGGGGATTTCATAGGGATGAACTAAGAGGTTATGAAGGTTAGGTGGACGGCGGAAAGACACTCTTGGTGGAGTGGGGAGGATTTCATGAAGGATGGATCTCATTTCAGGGCAGGATTTGAGGAAGTCGTATCCCTGCTGGAGAGCCACATTCAGAGTCTGATCCAGTCCCGGAAAGTATCCTGTCACCAGTGGGGCACTTTTGTGATTCTTCTGTGGGAGGTTCTGGGTTTGAGAGGACGAGGAAGTGGCTCTGGTTATTTGCTTCTGTACCAGGTCGGGAGGATAGTTGCGGGATGCGAAAGCTGTTTTCAGGTGGTTGGTGTAATGGTTAAGGGATTCCGAACTGGAGCAGATTCGTTTGCCACGAAGACCTAGGCTGTAGGGAAGGGACCGTTTGATGTGGAATGGGTGGCAGCTGTCATAATGGAGGTACTGTTGCTTGTTGGTGGGTTTGATGTGGACAGACGTGTGAAGCTGGCCATTGGACAGGTGGAGGTCAACATCAAGGAAAGTGGCATGGGATTTGGAGTAGGACCAGGTGAATCTGATGGAACCAAAGGAGTTGAGGTTGGAGAGGAAATTCTGGAGTTCTTCTTCACTGTGAGTCCAGATCATGAAGATGTCATCAATAAATCTGTACCAAACTTTGGGTTTGCAGGCCTGGGTAACCAAGAAGGCTTCCTCTAAGCGACTCATGAATAGGTTGGTGTACGAAGGGGCCATCCTGATACCCATGGCTGTTCCCTTTAATTGTTGTTATGTCTGGTCTTCAAAAGTGAAGAAGTTGTGGGTCACGATGAAGCTAGCTAAGGTAATGAGGAAAGAGGTTTTAGGTAGGGTGGCAGGTGATCGGCGTGAAAGGAAGTGCTCCATCGCAGCGAGGCCCTGGACGTGCGGGATATTTGTGTATAAGGAAGTGGCATCAATGGTTACAAGGATGGTTTCCGGGGGTAACGGATTGGGTAAGGATTCCAGGCGTTCGAGAAAGTGGTTGGTGTCTTTGATGAAGGATGGGAGACTGCATGTAATGGGTTGAAGGTGTTGATCTACGTAGGCAGAGATACGTTCTGTGGGGGCTTGGTAACCAGCTACAATGGGGCGGCAAGGATGATTGGGTTTGTGAATTTTAGGTAGAAGGTAGGGGTGCGGGGTGTCGGTGGGGTCAGGAGGTTGATGGAGTCAGGTGAAAGGTTTTGTAGGGGGCCTAAGGTTCTGAGGATTCCTTGAAGCTCCGCCTGGACATCAGGAATGGGATTACCTTGACAAACTTTGTATGTGGTGTTGTCTGAAAGCTGACGCAGTCCCTCAGCAACATACTCCCGACGATCAAGTACCACGGTCGTGGAACCCTTGTCCGCCGGAAGAATGACGATGGACCGGTCAGCAGTGGTGATGTTGGGAGTAGGATTAAGGTTTTTTAAGACGGATTGAGAGGCAAGGCTGGAAGTCAGAAATTCCTGGAAGGTTTGGAGGGGGTGATTTTGAGGAAGAGGAGGTGGGTCCCGCTGTGACGGAGGACGGAACTGTTCCAGGCAGGGTTCAATTTGGATAGTGTCTTGGGGAGTTGGATCATTAGGGGTAGGATTAGGATCATTTTTCTTCGTGGCAAAGTTATACTTCCAGCAGAGAGTACGAGTGTAGGACAGTAAATCTTTGACGAGGGCTGTTTGGTTGAATCTGGGAGTGGGGCTGAGGGCTCATCCTCATCCCTTCAAATCCTCAGAACCTTCAGCCTCTTCACCTTCAGCCCCACTCCCAGATTGCTGCTTGTGTGTGTGTGTGTGTGTGTGTGTGTGTGTGTGTGTGTGTGGGCGCGCGAGCGAGCGAGCGTGAGAGTGTATACCTGTCCTTTTTTCCCCCCTAAGGTAAGTCTTTCCGCTCCCGGGATTGGAATGACTCCTTACCCTCTCCCTTAAAACCTACATCCTTTTGTCTTTCCCTCTCCTTCCCTTTTTCCCGATGAAGCAACCATTGGTTGCGAAAGCTTGAATTTTGTGTGTATGTTTGTGTGTCTATCGACCTGCCAGCACTTTCGTTTGGTAAGTCACATAATCTTTGTTTTATATATATATATATATATATATATATATATATATATATATATATATATATATATCCACCAACGGTGTGTGGCAGAGGGTAGGTTGCACCACTACTAATCATTTACCTTCCTGTTCCACCCGCAAACAGAATGAGGTAAAAATAACAATACATACACCTCCATACAAACCCTAATTTCTACCTTACATTCATGCCCTTTACACAAAAAGTTTGTTGGCAGCAGTGGAATTGTTCTTCAGTCAGCTTCAAATGATGGTTCTCAAAATTTTCTCAATTGCATTCATCGAAAAACACAGCACCTTTCCTGGAGGGATTCGCATTTGAGTTCCCAAACCATCTCCGTAACACTCGCATGTTGACAGATAACACACAGTCTAATAAAATGCAGTACTCAGTCATCTGTACAATAAGCGCCACACATTGGAAGGAAGGAATATTGGCTTTAACGTCCCATTAACAATGAGGTCATTACAGATGGAGCACAAGTTCAGACTCTCTCAAGGATGGGAAAGGAAATAACCAGTGCCCTTTCAGAACCATCCCAGCATTTGCCTTGACCAATTTAGGGAAATCACAAAACCTAAATCTGGATGGCTGGACGCAGGTTTGAACTGTCATCCTCCCGAATGCGAGTCCAGTGTGCTAACTACTGTGCCACCTCGCTCGGTAAATACACTGAAAGGTTTAATCACCAGATCAAGCAGCCACGCTTTGGAGGACTGTGGCGTATGCAAAGATAAGTAAGAAGAACCTCAACCCATCAACATGGCTGTGTTGAGGGCTTTACTACTTACTGTATGTCACTTCCAGCCACTCATCCTCCAGGTATGCAAGACATTTTATTCATCCTCCAGGTATGCAAGACATTTTACTCATCCTCCAGTGATGCAAGACATTTTATCTGAACAGCAAAGTGATTGCAACTAACTGAGGACCGTGACACACCTCCTTGGCTGCTACATCTCCTCTTTCATTCCACACAATACCCATGTGCCCTGGCACTCCCCAGCCACTGTATTTGGAGGAGGGTGTCCTGGATATTATGAACTGCTTTATCCATTTGGTAAAAGCATTGTAGAAAATGAAGGGCACTCAGAGAATCAGAACAGACAAGAAATTAGTACTCTAATGACATTTCGCATGCTCCAGTGCCCAGATCACATATAAATCCACATGGAAGACAGTCAAATCCTGAGGCTGTCTGACCCTGAGGATACAATCAGGGAAAACCACAGCAACCAATAGAGTCCTCCTGTTTCGATCCACTTGTAAAGACAGCTGCAGAGTTGTGATGCTCAGTTAAAATGTCCTTACATAATGTGTTAAAAACATGTGCAGGAGTGCAACCTCTTCTGTACTGCACTAAACACAAAATTACTCTGGGTCTCTGTAGTAACTTGGGTGGAGACACTTACTACCCTTGGTCTGGGGTTGTGCTTGTTCCACATCAAGTGACTCCTGTGCACCCAGCATGTGGATCCCAAACAGCCTTGTTGCTTGCAGATGATTGGAGAAAAGCCGTTCCAGAGGCAGACGAGCAACAATATGGTATGCAAGTGAATTCAGAGCTGCGAGGAACTTGCATACCTGAGGCAACAAGAGGAGTTGCTATCAGATTGTAAGAGGTGGCTTAACAGCCTCAAGACAGAGATTGGGCATGGGCGCACGCGCATGCACATATACCCGCAGAAAACTGAAAATCCATCATGCAACCCACTCCTCTAATCTTTACACTGTAAGATGCAAGCGGCGAGTCAGTGTTGCAACACTGGAGGAGGAACAAAAAACAGCAAAATCACCCAAAAATAAGGAGCATTGTACAGGACTCCTCCCCACACATGTGATACTGTTTATGGCTTTGGCAAAGTGGGTAACACAAAGCAGTGCCCTGAGGGACACCATTCCCCTGCATGAAACAATCTGACAAGAGTGTTAGCAACAGTAGACCTAAAAGATTATTTAGACAGGAAAAACTGTATGAAAATGGAGAGGTAGCCACGGAAGCCCCACTGATGAAGTTACTCCATTACTAAGATAGTGATGTTTACACAGAAAATCCTGCTTAATAGCCACCTCTGCAGAATCAGGTCGTCGACAGTGAATCTAAATCTCTGAACCACAATGAGAGTGGCTAAGGAATTGTTTAGTCTCTAGCAACCAGACCAGATGAGAGTTAAACATCCACTCCTAGGGTAGGTGTTAGACTCAGAACTGTTGGATCTGAAGTCCAACTTGTCTCTCTCTACAATAACATGGTAGAGGTGAAACACCACATCATGGCTGACATTAGCAGTAATCTTTGCAAAATAATCTGCCATCATCTGAGCGATGTCTCTGGGCAATGTTTGGAGACAACCCTATTCCTGCTTTGCTGCTATTAGTACATGACTGTGGTTGTTGGAAATCCTCCTGATGGCTTCCCATACTTTTGCAGAATGTGTGGAACAGTTGATGGAGTCCAGGAACACTTTCCATGACCTTTGCTTGCTCTCCTTCATTACATGTTGAGCCTTGGCTCTTGTGACCCAAAAGGCCATAAGGTTGTCTGTTGCTGCGCGATATTTAAATCCCTGGAGAGCAGCACACCTGTCCCAGATTACTGAGTGGCACTCACCGGTTCATCAAGATACAGGTTACCTTCTATGATGACTTTGGGGTGGATGAGCCAGCAGCATGACGGATCACTCATGTAATGTGGTGCACCCATTCCTGGAAACTGTTGCGGTGTCCAGACACAACCAGCTAGCTGAACAGGGTCCAGTTAGCCCAGCTGACCATCCCTTTTGGTGGCTTCTGTTCTGGCAAAGCTTCACCCAGTAGCTGGATCCACATTGAGATGTGGTCACTGGAATGGAGGTCATCAGCTGCTTCCCACTGAGTGGTGTCTGCAAGGGCGGGAGAGCAGAATGCAAGGTGTCAGGAGTTTCAGCTCCTCCACATGTGTCCTGATATGTTCTATTGTAATATGGGAGTCACCTTATCACTGGGGTAGCAACTTTATCCTGTGTTTCTGCCGGGGAGGGGAGCAGACACTAGGTGGAGGCTCAGTCTTGGGGCACGACAGTGGCTCCAGTCTGACATCAAGGTCCATTGGCTCTACAGAAGAATTCTGAGGGACGTCAGAGAGAATGACGTTGACATCATCAGATTGCTTACTTCTTGACTCCGTCAAAGATAGAAGCTTTGCCTTTGATTTTCTGCACTGGGTAGGCGGTAGTAGTGGCAGCACCAGACAGTGTACCCGACTGAATCTTTGAAGGGGAAGGAAGCTCTGCAACTTTGGCAACACACCCTCTTCTGAAGTTCTGAGGAGAGTTACAGGTGTCAAAAGTAACCGCAACAGCACAAGCGCATTGACAAATGGAGGTACTAGAGCTAACACTAGCAACTTTTATTTATGGAGCAGCACTGGCTTTCTGCACTGGCTATTTAAGAACCGAAGCAAAGCAGGTAGCGAATGATGGAGTCAGCAAGACTTCATGCATCTTTTTGGCCTCGACACACAGGATACATTTTGTTGCCTTATGCTCTTGTTCTTCCACTTTTTCAAGATATACGCTACAGTCTCAACTCCATGCAGGATGAGCCCCAGAGCAATTCAAATACATCAAAGGAGAGGAGCAAGTGACTCCTTCATGGGCCACCTTATCACATTTGCTGCAAGTAGCTTCACCAAGTAGCTTCACTATGACACCCAAGTGTAGTATGCCCAAATTGCTGGCATTTAAAACAGCACATTGGATTGGGGGGCATAAGGCCACTCACTTATGTGAAGGAATCTGCCTGAACATGCTCATGCTCAGGAAGTTTCATATTACTGAACGTCACGATAAGGGAGGCAGATTTTACAGGATCCTCATCCACATTCTTCATGCCGTTTTGCACGTTGACCATACCTTCCGGAGCCAACTCCTTTTTCAGTTCCTCCTTGGGAATGTCCACCAGGTCCCTGCACATCATAACTCCTTTGCTGTAACTAAAGGTGATGTGTAGCTCAGTTGCTATGGCATATCCCCAAGGCATTGAGTTTTCTTGAGGTTCTTAAGTTGGTGGGAAATGGAAGTTTCTACCCACAGAGTCCCATTATGCAATTGCCTGCCTGATTTTAGAGTGCCAGTAATGTTTTCCTTTTCAGTATTAAACACATATTCTGATTACCAGCATGGATTCTGTTACTAGAGACAAAATAACTCCCAATTCAGGATGACCAACCACAATAGCCCTCTTGTTTGATTGAGTGTCGGTACCTACCAGCAGCCCATCCTTTTCGCTGAGAGAAGGAGAGAATTTTAAAAAGTCCCACAATATAGGGAAATAAAGACAGAGCCCCACATGCCTAGGTAAGCCGCATACAAATGAGATGCAGCAGGTTCCTCAGAGGATGCCCACTAATGACTGTTCCACCTGAACAGCCATGCATCTTATCAGCGCACAGCACGTGAGACCCTTTCTTTTTATTTTTTAAAAATATATACAGCTTTTTATCATTGTCATGATCCGTGTGGTCAAGCCAAGATCTCCATTCCCTGTGATACACAATGTTCCACCATTGTGCCGCACAGTGGTCACTGAAGCACAGTCTGAGCTTATGGTAACAGAGGACTGGTGGCGCTTACGAGTCCCAGCTCAGGAACCATGAGGTGTCAGGCCTGTACCCAGAAAATGAATATTAAGCCCTGAGGGCCACTGAAAGTTCACAAGATATCATTTGAGAAAAGGGCAAGCTGAGTTACACCTGAGTGATGCTTTCTAAAACTGAGATGATCTGTGGACAGAAGCTTTTCTGTTAAGGAAATTTATGATATTCGTACTGAGAATATGTCCAAGAATTCTGCTGTAAATCAATGTTTATGATATTGGTTTGTAATTTTGTGGGTCAGTTCTTTTATCCTTCTTATATACAAGCGTGACCTGCACTTTTTTTTCCAGACATTTGAGACACTGCACTGGGCGAGAGATTTGTGACAAATACAAGCTAAGTAAGGGGGCTAATGCCATAGAGTACTTTTTATAAAAGCGAACTGGGATTCCACTGGGACCTGGTGACTTATTTGTTTTCAACTCTTTCAGTTGATTCTGTACACCAGAAATGCCTATTACTATGTCCTCTGTACGGAAATCTGTGCGATGCTCCAATGACAGTACATTGGTACAATCCTCCTGCGTGAACAACTTCTTAAATGTGAAATTTAAAACGTCGGCGTTCCTTTTGCTATTATTTATTGTCACACCATATTAGTCAATAAGTGACTGGATAGAAGCCTTTGACCTGCCTAGCGATTTTACGTAGAACCAGAATTTTCTCGGCAAGATCTTTTGCTATGGTACGACAGAGGTATTAGTTTATGCTTCGCACATAAATCTTTTGACAGTTGCACACATCTCTGCTGAATTTCGCCTGTCATCACTTATGTATTCACTTTTGAAGCAAGAATGCAACAGCCTTTGCTTCCTCAACATTTTCTGATTCTGTTATCAAACTATAGTGGGTCTTTCCCGTCCTTAATTCACCTACTCAGCACATACTTTCCCAGAGCGCAACTTACAATTTGTTTAAATTTTGGTTGTAATTCCTCTACTTCAATCATATTGGCACTAAATTACGTCCATTCACTGCCCAAGTGGGATGCTGGCAACTGCTTATCTGCTCCTACTAACAAAATTACTCTGCTAGCCCTTTCCATTAGCTTGCCAACTTTAGCAAGTAGTGTCACTATGATGACATCATGCCCGCTAATCCCTGTCTCCATATTGAGACCACTGATGCAGTCAGGTCTGTTTGTAACTAAAAGGTCTCAAATACTTCCACTGCACATGGACTGTCTAATTAGTCACTCAAGACAGTTTTTGGAAAACTGTGTTCGAAAGTAGTTCACACAATTGCTTGTCCGTTCCCCCTGCAATGAATCCATTGATTCAGTAGATTAAAGTCACCTCCTACCAATATTGGATGAACTAGGTATTTCCACACCAATGAGCTTGGAGTTTTTTTTGAGTGACTCAAACTATCATGGCATAATTGGGTGGCTGGCAAAAACATCCAACGATTAACCTGAATTCATTTAAGACCTGTCATACACGTCCAAATAACTTTGCAGTTTCATTAAAAATCTACCTCATTAGAGGTATTTTTGCAGACTGCAAAGAACACAGCCTCTCCTATGGGATCCAACCTGTCTTTTCAATGTACTTTCCATGGCTTGCTAAATATTTCAGAGCTTTATTATGAACTGCCTATTTACGGATAAAATTTTGACAGTCTAAGTGTGTTTAGTACGAACAATGTCCGATTTCGCTATTTGTATGTTACTGGTGATTGTTCAACAGAGTACCTCAAACTCCCATGCTCAATCAACAAGTACTCTTGCTACTCAAGTAGCCGATTTCGTTGTGTAGTGCCCCCTTATCAAGGGGAGTCCTTCAGCTCTCCAGCCAATAATGCAAAACCAGAATTCTGCAGCCAAGACTGTCACAGAGTCAACAAAATCCTTTGGCTGAGAACCTCATTTGACTTCAATCAAAGGACCCCAATCAACTCTGGGAACAATGCTATAAATTATGAGCCCTGCTTGCAACTGCACATGAGGCCAGTGGTCTTTTTACCACTTCTGCCAGCCAGCCAACCAGCCATGTGAACTGAAGATGGCCTTAGAACCCAGCAACAGGCGTTATTGGTACTGACGTGAGCCGACACTTGCAAGTGACTGACTGCACCCTGCACACTCGATAGCTGCAGGCAAGGCCTCCACCATATCTCGGATGATGAACCCTGGGAGACATACCAAGTGCACATGGTTTTCTTTCCGCCCCTGAATGCTACTTCCCTAAGAGGCTCCTTAACACCCCCAACATCTGAACTTGTGAAACTAGTAAAACACCTCCCCAGTGTGCCTGCTTGGATTCTGCTGAAGGAGTGGCTACATTTCCACTCGCACAGTAACTGGTGGGGCCAAATGGCCAGCCTCCACATTGGCCTTCTGTCTAAAATGAAGTGACTGTGTTACCAGCCACAACTCCCCCTGCAGTGAGGGCGGATCCCCCAAGACAGGTCGACTGGAACGTGCCTCAGTAGCAGAGCCCATACGCGAAATAAAAGTCATCTGAGGTGTTCTACGTGATACGTCAGATGTGCCATCACTGCTACAACCCAAGGCAGCACTCTGAGGATGGCTGACCTAAGCCAAAAGCACCTTCATCTGTTTGCAAATTGAAGCCAACTACTCCTGTATAGGCACACAACACGGACACATCCTGTCCACCTCAGCACTACTGATAAACACACAAAAAGCTAAATATGTAACTTGCTGATCTGCAAATGCCCAGCAGGCAACTGTTCGAAGCAGACCAGCAAACAAACAGATGCTGGCTCTTCAAAACAAACAACTGAATAACAGCTGCACTACGAACTACCTGCAATTACACCTTTAAGTTACAAAATATGAGATTACACCTCTCAAATAGAAAAACACACACAGAATTTAAGATATATACTACTAAGATTACATAGAAAAAGCTAAATATGTAACTTGCTGCTCTGCAAGTGTGTGGCAGGTGACAGCTGAATCTGCACAGAAGCAATCCCTTACCCAGGTCTAAGACCTTCACAGACAGGCATTCTCCTCCAATCCTAGTCCATAAACAGAACCATTGTTAAGTTTTTTATTTTAAGAGTGGTTAGTCTCATCAAAAGAAGCCTCACGATTAAGAACAGCTCTGCTGCCACACACCTCAGAAGCTACAGAGGTAATTAAAATGCCAGTGTTTCCGACTCACACTGAAAATGTGATTCAACACATTGAAAATGAAGTTCTAAATTCTGTTGTCTTTAAAAAGTATCGTGAAATATACTTCACATTGCAGACACCAGACAGCATATTTTTCAAGTTGTTGTTTCATAAATTTTGTCAGGTACCTGCCATCATATAGAATGTAAAACCACTCAGATTGTTTCTTCTTTTTTATTTGTTGAGATTGTTATCTTCAGAAGGAAAAGTATCAGTTTTCAAGTAACTGCGTTTGTGCTTGTCGAAAGGAAGACAATGAGATAACACGCTCTTGCTCATTGTGGGAGCAATTCATTTACTGCAGGAACCTTTATATCTTTGTCCCAATCATGCAGTTGCATAATAAACTGGAACAGATGTGCTATTATTGATGATAGTTCATTCCACTGCCTCCTCAGCTGCTTGCTCATATCGCCTCCTCATCTGCTTGCTCATATTGCTACTCACCAAACAGGAAATAGTTCATATTTTTGGATTCTCAAAAAATGATTCAAATGGCTCTGAGCACTATGGGACTTAACTTCTGAGGTCATCAGTCCCCTAGAACTTAGAACCACTTAAAACTAACTAACCTAAGGACATATATCTAAAAAGAAAGATGATGAAACTTACCAAACAAAAGCGCTGGCAGGTCGATAGACACACAAACAAACACAAACATACACACAAAATTCTAGCTTTCGCAACCAATGGTTGCCTCTCCTTCTCCTTCCCTCTTTCCTGACGAGGCAACCATTGGTTGCGAAAGCTAGAATTTTGTGTGTATGTTTGTGTTTGTTTGTGTGTCTATCGACCTGCCAGCGCTTTTGTTTGGTAAGTTTCATCATCTTTCTTTTTAGATATATTTTTCCCACGTGGAATGTTTCCCTCTATTATATTCATATCATTAATTTGTAACCTAAGGACATCATACACATCCATGTCCGAGGCAGGATTTGAACCTGTGACCACAGCGGTCGCGCGGTTCCAGACTGTAGCACCTAGAACCACTCGGCCACCCCGGCCGGCTGTTGGATACTACCATCGCTGCTTGGGTCATACTCATACTGTCCATTTAAAAAGCTACATTACTGTAAAACACCCACACTTCACTGATAAATAGTTTCTATGGTTCTAAGAGTGTTTCTGCAACTCAGTTTTAATTCACTGTTTTATTGTTCCCAACCAAATCAATAAAAATTTACTTTATATTAGTTTTAATTCCCTGTTTTATTGTTCCCAACCAAATCAATAAAAATTTACTTTATATTGTAGCAGAAGAAAACTGATTTCATAAATTTTTGTTGTTCTAAAAAGGCTGTATAATTCACATTGTTTACACGATTCCATTAAGTTGAGGACTATAACTGAAACACTGGCTTTTTCTACAAAATAAACACTCATTTTGCATTTAAATTTTAATGCATACGTAAACACCATAGTCACAGTGAAAAAGTGGAAAACCACAGAGTGTACTTACTAGGAGAAGTGAAAACTGGATTGTTTTCAAAATTTGCAAATGAAGGTATGGTTGTAGTACTGGTTGGTGTAAACTGCGAAGAAGAACTGAACGGATCTGAGGGTCCAAAGTCAGCCAGAAACCCAGATGTTTTGTCAGGAGTGAACATGTTGTCCGACGAGGTTACATTTGATGTCTGTAAGATTATAATATAAACTAAATTTTTAGATCTCAGATAAATTAATATTACATGTAAAATGAACAGGTGCATTACTCCTAACTTGAAAAATCACTACTTACATTTATATTAAGAGACGCTGGTTTGGCTTGGGAAGAAATGACACTAGTAAGTGGCTTAGTTTCAGGTATGGAAGTCATTGGGGTTGGAGTTGATGTCCGTGAGTGATTTTGTGTTCCTGGTGGTGAAAAAGTGATGGGACCATTTTTTGATGATACTGATGGCTCCAAATAATATCTGAAATGAATCAACACATATTTGATTAAATCAGATTTGAAAAATGGAAAACACACCTGTTCCTTTAAGGTGGAAAATGAAATAATATTCTTACCTCTTCTTTTCGTACTTAGCTATCATAAACTCTTTGACCTGCTGCTCATCTTTGGTATCTTGCGAGTGGTTTGGATCAAATAAACCCAACCATACTCGCCGACAGTACTAAAACACAAACAATTTACATCAGTGACATGTATTCAACATTTGCAGCATAACTGCATGCAAGATAATGAAAGCTAAAAGTAAACATTAATTTTTCATAACATATACACATTTTAACACTAATGTAAACGTATGTACAAGTTGTTTTTGCAATGAATAACAATAAAGCAGAATTGACTCATTAATCTTCAAACTGCATGTAACATACTGCGGTATATTGATAAATTTCACTTATGGACCGTCTGACAGCAACTGAATAAAACACAATTTTAGTGCCATACGCGTTTCGCCTTTATTTTCTGCAAGGCATCATCAGTGGCAGGTTGCGTAGAGAGTTTCTTACATATTACGCTCCTGTTGCATTTTTGGTGTTGTTCTTCTTCCTATGAGCGCCAATTTGCTGTTTTTCCACATTCCACAGCACTATGCACTGAACGTTTGTTTTTATGCAATGTTTTGGTTTCTGTTGCCGACTGAGGAGGACAGGACCACAAAAGTTGAAGATGCATGTAACATAACTTTAACAAAGGGAATCATCAGTCAGGTACTGGAGCCAATGAATGAACAAGTTACTCACTGTGTTGAGGGGAAATACCAACAGGTTAAAAAAAGTAAATAAATTTGATAGAAATAGTGCGTTCTTCATTCAACTTAATGAATATCAAAATCAATATTTGTTTTTATGTTCACAGGGCAAGATAAGCATTATTGCTTTACATTAACCTTAGAACATTTAAAGGAAATTACAATCTTCGCACAATCAATGGCATTGGTAATTATTATTTACATACAATTAGTCACCACTTTTTTTTTTAATGACTGATGTTGCTAAGTGGTCATTCCAGTGACGCATCTACAGCAGTACTCTTCAAGCCAAAGTTCCAATTCATGATTTTTATAAAACAGTTCCCTGTCAAAGGGCTTTATTTATCATTTGCTTTGATTTTCCGAGGGTTTGTACGTTCACCTTCTCAAACTTTGTAAACCCCACTAACCGTATTTCTCTGCCACGGCATTTGTGTTGCTACAGACCACAATGAAGGCACCATGAGCTCACGAGATTACCAAATCTGTAGTTGGTCTACAGATCTCTCCCACATAATGGCCACACAGTGTCCTGGATAACAGGAGTACGTCTTGAGCCTTATATGGGCTTGGGCAGAACAACTGCCTGTATATTTCTATTCAGGTTCAAATTTTTCTAACGTTACAGTCGTGATCATTACATGCAATATACAAGGGAGGAAGTAATATGGTTGTCATGGAATTGTGCTCGGAGTTTTCAGAAGTCTGTGATGTATCTCTTACCTGTATCATTTAGAAGATAAAGGATTCAAATCCCTGCCCAGCCAATCATATTTACATTTCCTGTAGTTGAAAGAAATGGGAAAATTGTTCATCTGAGAAGGACATGGCCTAATCCTTGGCAATTTTTGTTATACCTGAGCATGTGCTCCATCTCTAATAACCCCATTATTGATGGGCCACTGAAACTCAGTTTTCCTTCCTTCCTCTTGTACCATCTTCCAGCGAAGATTGTTGAGCATTTCTGTGAAATTTTCACACTGACCAAACAAAGGATGCAATCACACAATGTCAGATCTTTTTGCCTATTTATATGCAAGACATTACACTGGCCTGCCAATGAAAAACTGGCTGCCATTTTTTGCACAGAGTGTTGATCATCCACAAGTTGAGCAAGTATATGAAGTCTAAAAGACTTGTGGGGCAAGTTACAAAGTGTTCTACCACCTGCTCTCAATTGGGTATGTGCAAGGACAAGCAACACCAGGGATGGCCAAGTGCAAGGTCTGTATACAGTGCATATCACAGTTAGTAACTAAAGCTGACAAGGGTGAAAGTGAACAGGGGAAAAGAGGGGAGGGCGAGGGGAGGTGGTGCACCAAATTGTAAATCACTTCTGTGTATTAATGTTGTCAAACTGGCCCTGGCTCATATGACTGAAAAAAAGTCCAATTTGTATGACTGGGTAGACAAATGGCTTGTCAGTAATCCCATCCCTTCAGTTCTTTTCATCATGTCCTGAACTTCACATCTCAGTGTCACTTACCATTTATTATCAGTTGCAGCTGCAGTTCACCTATAACATTCCTCAAGTCAAATCATAAAGCAGATTGGACACAGTCATGACCACATTAGCCCACATAATGTCATATTTGGAAATATCTGCATTGCAGCATTATTTGCCCATTAACAGAGGAACTGAAACAAAACCTCACAAGGGTACAGTCCCTTGTTACTTTGCAAACACCAGATTCATCAGATTGCAACCCAAATGCACAGGCTCACGACAGCGGGCTCCGGTTGAGTTTAGTATTGTCTGGAAGAGAGTTTATTCTCATGGCCTCTGCAGCAGAGGGCCCCAATTATGAGGTAGCTGCTCCCAAGACCTTTCTGGACAGGCAAGGAGATAGTGTTGCAGCTAACCAAGTAAATCTACAATTTTGTAATATAGTGATCATGGGCTGGGATGTTACACCTGCCGGTATATGGTTCCGACTTTATAATTAGACTGTTATCATTAATAAAAGAAAAAAAAATTATCTACATCAGAAGAATCAAAACTAGAAGGTTATCAAATGAAACAGATAAGGGAGACACAGGAATAATGGATCAACAAATCATTGGAAGCTGGGTTCTCCGATAGCATCTCGAGTGTCTAAGTGTCTGTGTGTAATAAGACTCATTTCTGACTCAATTGGGTATCTGCGGGATTAAGTGTAGACCAACCCACAGCAAGTAATTAATTATACGAGTTTAACCAAATGGCCAACAGCTTGAATCAAAAACAAGAGAAAAGTGCGAGCAAGGTAAAGTACTGATGAAATGAGAGATTGAATGAAAAGAAGAGGAATTTAAATATGAGAAAGAAGAAGATTCAGAATTGAGGTGAAGGTAGATGACCATAAAAACTTTTGCAACAAATTATTAGATGAATGTAAGAGAAGGGTAATTGAGCATAGATAACAGTGTGAATAAATATATGGTAAACATACATACAAAAAACAAAGATGCTGTGACTTACCAAACGAGAAAGCACTGGTAGATAGACAATAAAAAACACACAAACACTCACGCAAATTTCAAGCTTTCGCAAACCAAGGTTGCTCCATCAGGAAAGAGGAAAGGAGCGGAAAGACCTCCTGGGATTGGAATGAATCCTTACCCTCTCCCTTAAAACCCACATCCTTTCGTCTTTCCCTCTCCTTCCCTCTTTCCTGATGAAGCAACCTTGGGTTGCGAAAGCTTGAAATTTGTGTGTGTGTGTGTGTGTGTGTGTGTGTTTTTTTTTATTGTGTCTATCTACCAGCACTTTCTCGTTTGGTAAGTCACAGCATTTTTGTTTTTTATATATATTTTTCCCACGTGGAATGTTTCCCTCTGTTATATAAATATATAGTAAGATACAATAAAAATGTTCTTGGTTTACAAGCAGAATCACTTTGAATAAAACACTTGAGCTTTTGACATCTGCTTCTGGTATCATTATCAGTAGTTCAAACCAATGGCTGCCAAGATATACTGCTTATATAGATGCAATGGCAGCATCTGGAACCTTCCAGAGAGGGATGGAGCAATGCATGCACAGAAGACAAGTTAAGCAGCTCCACAGAGCTTCGTGACCAAGTGACACCAGATGACGCGAGTGGCCACCACCACGTTTGAAACTGCCATTCCCTCATCCCTACAAGTGCCAAGCCTCTGTCTCTGGTTTCACTCAAAGTCCAAAGCACACCCCCATGCCCTACTAATTGGGTATCCCTGGTCTCTTAAAATTGTTGTGTTTAACCCAATTTCAGCCAATTCTTTTATAACAGAATCCCAATATCATGATGTTTAGTTCAAATCTTTCATCTTCTCAAATCTTACTTCGTGTCAATTTCCTAAACAATGTTCAACTCATGGCCGACTTCTGAAGTTCCCTTTGTTTAATATGTTGTTAATGCTCCGCACAATGCTCAGCAACAGTTCTAATAGTTTGATCTATATAAGGGCTACCTTTGAAGGGGCCACCATACACACCACAAACTCTAAGACTTATGTTGCTTTTAAAGGAGTGTAACAATATCTTATCTTGGAGGTAGAAAGAAACACTGGTCTCAGTCCATGTCTCTTCAGCACTCATCCTATCTTGCCTGCAGTTACTTCACAGTACAGAAGGAATGCAGTCAGCTTGGCTTCTTCCACCAATTCAAGAGTCAACTTTTGTCGGTGGCACCTTGTAGCTTTTTCAGTTTCTTCTTTGCTATAAAAATTTGCTCTAAATGTGTGCTTCAAGTGCTGAAATTCAGATTTCAGCTGGCCGCCATCAGAAATAACTGTTGCTCTGTGTACTAACATGTTCAAACTTGCTTTCTTGTGTGCAGGGTGGTGAAAACTGTTGGGCTTTCAAGTACCAATCAGTGTGTGCAGATATCCTGTACAGTGAATGACCAAGCCTGCCTCCTGCCTTCCCTGGAATAAAACATCCATGAATGGAAGCTTGCCACCCCTCTGCAACACTACAGTAAATTTAATGTTGGGATGGACACCAGACACATGGTCAATGAACTACCACATTGCACTGCCTAGAAAACTGGCATAAAATAAAATTTGAGAACATCAGAGTTTTGGCTCAAACACCATCATATTTGGATTCTGGTATAAAAGAAGCAACTGAAATTAGAATAAACAGCAACAATTTTAACAAAGACCATTGGTACACACTTAGTTGGGCATGAGTGCAGGGTTTTCGTCATTGAACGAAAACAGAGATGGAGGCTTGATGTTTGGAGGGATGCAGGAGCAGCAGTTACAAACGAGGTGCTGGTCCCTCGTGCCATCTGATGTCACTCAGTCCCGCAGTGGGAAAGAGCTGCTACGAGCTGCCCAGTGAACCTTCTGCACATTGATTACTCCAGCCTTCTCTGGAAGATTACAGACACAGCCATTAGGTTGGTTGGGTGATTGATATGGAGGAGGGGACCAAACAGTACTGTCATCGGTCCTATGAGCTAAGATGACAGAAACCAAGGGAGGAACACCACAAACAGCACAGTCGAGTCACAGGGAAGGGATAATGTGCAAACAAAGAGGGAAATGGGATGTCAGGGCAGCAGGAAGGGAAAGAACAGAATCACAATAATATGGGGACAACACCAGGGGAAGAAGACATATGAAAACAGGTAACAAAGCAGCACAACATACCAGACAAAATGTAGGGAAATGGTGGGGATAACCTGGCTAGTGTGGAGGCAAGGTCAAGGCCTCCATAATCAACACCTACATTAACTGAGGGACTCAAATTCCAGACGAAAATTCGAGGACTTATAGCTGAGAGTACATACGATGTTGGTGAAGGAAATCAGGATACACATAACCATGTGAGGTTCGTCTGCAAACACCACAGACAAGGAAGGTGAGAAAGCATATTGAGTGCAAAGAGCCAAAATGCGGCAGCAGTCCAGCAAAATATGGGTCACTGTGAACAGAGCCCGCAATTACAAAGGGGGGGGGGGGGGGGGGGTGGATGGGGGAGGTGGTGGGAGAGCTCAATACTGAGTAAAAACCCATGGGTCAACCTAGTATGGCCAAAATGAAGATGGCAGAGGATGGTAGATTCCTGTTGGGAGAGGCATAGGGGAGAATGCCACATGGTGGTAGTTTCCTTGATGGTGCGAAGTCTATTAGACAGGGGGGTTGCCTACCAAGTCAGCTGACAATTTGAAGTAAAGCCACAAATCCCCCATCGGTGGGGTCAGGAGAATGGGGGGGTAGTTGGCCAGTGTCCCAGCCAGATGATCAGCAAGTTCATTACCTGGGATACCTATGTGACCAGGAAGACACAGGAAATCGACCAAACAAGCTGCATCACCAAAATCAATGAGAAGGTCGTGGACAGCAGATACCAAGGGATGGCGGGAAAAACGTCGAGTGATAGCCTTGAAGGCCACTCATTGAGTCCGTACATAACAAAACTTGGGTGAGTGACCGTTTAACAAAACAGAGGGCCCGACAGATGGCCATCAATTCTGCAGTAAATACTCCACACATGGGAGGCCACAGATGGTGTTGGTGCCAACAGAAGATGTGAAGGTATACCCAACATGAGCAATGGATTTAGAGCAGTCTGTGTAAAAATCAATGGCATTCTGAAACTTATGTAAGAGCATTCGGACAAACAACAGGACACCATTGGAGGCTTTCGGACCTCAAAAAAGATCCATCTGAATGTGTGGCCAAGGAACTAATCAATGAGTTGGTTGGGAGAGAACATGTGGAAGAGGACAAGGTGGGGATATAGAACTCACGGCGGAGAGAAGCGTGGCAGAGCCCAACAAGTAACCTGAGGGTGGGCAGCGGGTGGGCGACAGCCCGAAGCCGTGAAAAGAATAGAATAGAACAGGAGGGGGTGAGCAGAGGAAGAGCAGATAGTGATGGCACAGGAGAAAGGAGCCGGGACCGCTGAATCTAAAGGAATTCCAGTGTCAACCAGAAGACTATCAACAAAGCTAGTGCGAAACACACCAGTAGCTAAACAGATACCACGATGGTGCACCAGGTCCATGAGCAGCAGCATGGAAGCAGCAGCCGATCCATAAACTTGACAACCATAATACACACGAGATGGAACTAATGACCGGTAAAGGCAAAGATGGGTCGAACGACACATGCCCCAAGAGCTGTAGAAAAGGAAGCAAAGAACATTGAGTTTATGCAAACAGATGTCGGATATGGGGCAACCAAGTAAGCTTGTTGTAAAAAGAAGAAGAAGAAAGGCAACAAGTCCATAGATAATATAGAACTGTGTGGAACACCATTCTCCTGGGTCGGCGGAGAGCTAAGGACAGTGCCAACCCGGACTCTGAATGAACATTGGGAAAGGAACTGGAGAATAAAAATCAGGAGGGGCCCAGGGATCCTACTTAGGGAATGTGAGGATGATGTGATGCCACCAAACTGTGTCATAGGCCTTACGAAGAGTGCAGAAACTGCAGCAATATGGCTTGTTTGTATTGTTTTGTTTCAGGGTGCAAAAACAATTAAGGTGGTACGTGCCCATATCAGAACTGTAGAAACGAAGACAAAGAGAGGAGTTAAGAACAACTACATATTAATCCCAACAGACGGAAGAGAAGAAAGCTAAAAACAGGGATGTGGGAACGTCTGTAAAATATGCCACAGAGAAACAGAGGTCCAGAACAAAAAATTAAATGGCCTTCGCCATATTGCTAAAACAGATAAAAAGTAAAACACAGTCAACAGTCTGCGCATCATTCGCTAAAATGGCTGATAACTCAGACGGCAAACACAAATGAGAATGTAAGTACTTAAAAACAAGGCCATTCCATCAGGAAATGGCGGACCGTCAAAGGTTGAGGGCAATGAGCATAAAGTGGTGGTGGTGCACCACTTAACAAATGACGATGGATAAAAAGACAGTGCTCGATATGCAACCTAGTTAAATGATCCCCTCACAGCGAGAGGGCCGAGAGTTGGTCATCTAGGCCACAGGGAGAGACTTAATAACCTGGAGCTTCTTCCCATGAAGGGAGGGCAAATGGTGATGCCAACGTGACACCAGACAGACGGCAATGTGGAGATCATGGGAGGTAGTGAAAGAACTAGAGGGCTGAGGTATAAGGACTTCACCCCTGCACCCTTGGCAGCAGGGTCATTTCCTGTGAGACCGACGTGACCAGGAACCCACATAAACATCACAGTAGCTCCATCAAGAGTGAGCAAGTGACAGCTTTCCTGGACCTGTTGCACTAAGAGATGAACGGTGTACAGCATGCTGAGGCTCTGAAGGGCACTGAAAGAGTTGGAGCAGACGACTGTGTGCACGCCTAAGCTTCAACGGATGGCAGACTCAAGGTACACAAAATTATCAGTGGTAGAGCGACCCTGGGGGAAGCCGCCCTGACATGGAGCCAGTAGGCCACATGACTCCAGGACCCAACCCAACTGCCAACACACCATTCCTTCCAGCAGCTTACAAAGAAAGTTGGTGAGGCTGATGGGCTGGTAGTTATCCACATCAAACAGGTTTTGACAGAGTTTGAACACCGGAATGATGGTGCTCTCCCGCTACTGCGATGGTTGGTTGGTTTAAAAGAAGGGGAGGAAGGGACCAAACTACGATGACATGGGTCCCTTGTTCCTAATAAAACAATGCCATAAGGGTGAGAATAAAACGGACAAGACATATACCACAAATCAGAAAGAAAGGAAAAACCACAAGAACGAAGAAAAGGCAACTAACACTAAAAGGAACAAAAGAGGATAAGAAAACAACAGAGAGACGCTAGAAACAGAAGACAGTAAAACAAGAAAGCAGATTACAGTGGCTGGCTGACCATGAGAATAAAAAGGAAAAGCCAGCCACTCTGCAACATATTAAAACCTCCACCCTAAAAGCACTAGGGTGGAGGACACAGAGGGATAAAGGACATGCGCTAAAACCTACATAGAAGTATAAAACCCACTCTCATGGATAAAACGTAAAACTGAAGCTGCTGTTGAGGCATTGTCACCCAACACGGAAGGCAAGGTGCTGGGAAAGTTAAAAGTCCGCCACAGAGCGGCTAAAGTGGGTAGTCCACCAAGAGGTGGACGATTCTCATTTGGGAGCCACAGCGACACAGAGGTGGGTCCTCGTGACGGAGTAGGTAACCATGCGTTAGTCATGTATGGCCAATGCGGAGCCGGAAGAGGACAACTGATTCTCTGAGGGCCGCATGGAAGACTTCCACACATTCGTAGCCTCCTCAATGACACACAGTGTGTTGTGCATACTGTTATGCCATTCCGTCTCTCAAAGCCGAAAAACCCTGCGGCAGAAGACGGAACGCAGGTCAGCTTCAGAGATGCCCATCTCCAGAAGCGGTTTCCACGTCGCCGGGGATTCCGACATGTCCTGGGGTCAACACAAACACCACTGAACGGCAAGACCATTCCAGGGCATAGATGGACTCCTGGATGGATGCTACCTGAGGATGGCGAAGGTAGCACTGGTTGTAGCTTGCTCAATGAGTCAGTACACAGGAGAAATGACACGCCAGGGCATGAGCGGATGTGCTCAAGAGCATGAAATATGGCCAAAGCTCTGCAGTAAAAACACTGCAGCCATCTGGCAAGGAGTGCGTTCAATATGTCCTCCACGAACATATGCAAAGCCTACAGGACCATCAGCCATCGGTGTAAACCACATCAGAGCCCCGGAACACATCAAGAATCGTGAGGAAGTGACAGCGGAGAGTGGCGGGGTTAACGGAGTCCTTAGGGCCATGCAAAAGGTCTAGATGAAGGTGCTGCTGAGGCGTACACCACGGAGGCGTAAGTGAAAGGACTGCAAGTAGAGGTGGCAAAGGGAAGGACTCTAGTTCAGAGAGGAGGGATTGCACGCGGACAACAATCGTTAGCCCTGACCTGGGCTGCCAATGCAGGAGATGGATTGCCACAGGTGGGAAAAGAAGACGGTAATTCCGATGTTCAGGAGAGCTATGAATGTGTGCAATGTAACTGGAAAGAAGTTGTGCACATCTGATCTTCAATGGAGGGACTCCAGCCTCAACCAGTACGCATGTCACCGGACTCGTTCTAAAAGCTCCTGTCGCTAGTCAAACTCAGCAATGGTGCCTCGAACCATAAATCACACTCCCATAGTCAAGACGGGATTGAACAAGGGCTCTGTAGAGTTGCAGCAGTGTGGAGCAATCTGCACCCCAGTTGGTGTTGCTCAGGCAGCGGAGGGCATTGAGGTGCTGCCACCACTTCCGTTTAAGCTGATGAAGATGAGGAAGCCAAGTCAAATGAGCATCGAAAACCAGACCTAAGAATCGATATGCCTCCACTACAGTGAGTGGATCATCATTAAGGTAAAGTGCTGGTTCCGGATGAACGGTACGACGCCCACAGAAATGCATGACACGTCTTCATGGCGGAAAACTGTAAGCCATGGGCTAGGGCCCATGACTGCACCTTACGGATGGCTCACTGTAGGCGACACTCAGCAACACCAGCACTGAAGCAGCAGTACAAAGTGCAGAAGTCGTCTGAATACAGAGAAGGCAAGACAGAGGGCCCGACAGCTGCTGCTAGACCATTAATGGCCACTAAAAACAGAGACACACTCAATACAGAGCTCTGTGGGACTCCATTCTCCTGGATATGGATGGAACTATGGGAGGCACCAACTTGGTCATGGAAAGTATGGAGCGACAGGAAGTTTTGGATAAAAATCTGGAGTGGGCCCATGAGACCCCACTCATACAATGTGGCAAGGATATGATGCCTCCAGGTCATGTCATATGCTTTATGTATGTCAAAAAAAAAAAAAGACAGAAACCGTGTGTTGGCGTCTGGAAAAGCTGTTCAGATAGCAGACTCGGGAGACGTATGACTATCAGGGGTAGAGCGACCCTGGCGGAAGCCGCCCTGATGTGGAGACAGTAGGCCACGTGACTCCACGACCCAACCCAACTGCCAACACACCATATGTTCCAGCAGCTTACAAAGAATGTTGGTGAGGCTGATGGTCTGGTAGCTCTCCACATCAAGCAGGTTATTACCGGGTTTGAGCACTGGAATGATGGTGCTCTCCCGCCACTGTGATGGAAAGATGCCATCGCACCAGATCCGGTCGAAGATGATGAGGATGTGTCACTTGTAGTCAATGAGAGATGTTTAATCATCTGGCTGTGGATCCGATCAGGCCCAGGAGCCGTGTTGGGGTGATGTGCAAGGGCACTGAGGAGCTCCCACTCTGTAAATGGGGTGATATAGGATTCACTGTGGCGTGTAGAGGACTTTCCCTTCCAGCTGCAGTTTAGGAGAGCGATAGGCTGGGGGGTAATTCTCCAATGCAGAGACTCGAGCAAAGTGCTCGCCAATCACGTTTGTGTCGGTAGATAACATGCCATTTATTGTAACACCGGGAACACCTATTGGGATCTGGTACCCGAAAACACGTTTGATCTTTGCCCAGACTCGGGAAGGTGACGTAGGGCACCCAATGGTCGAATCTTATCTCTCCCAACACTCCTGCTTCCATTGTTTGATAAGTTTGAAAACATGGGCATGTACCCATTTAAAGGCTGTAGGGTGCTCCAGGGAAGGGTGACATTTATGCTGCTGTGGAGATCGCTGATGCTCCTTAATTGCTTCAGTGACTTCCAGCAACCACCAAGGGACTGCCTTACGCCGGGGGCAACCTAAAGAGCGAGGGATCACGTTTTCTTCCGCAGAAACAATTGTTGTTATCACCTGCTCAACCATCATATTGATGATACCGTGTGGGGCAGATTCAACGGTGACAGCAGATGTGAAAGTTTCCCAGTCCGACTTATTTAAAGCCCATATGAGCAGGTGTCCGTGGGCCTGAGGCTGGGGCAGTAACAGGTAGATGGGGAAGTGGTCACTAACACAAAGGTCGTCATGTGCTCTCCAGTGGATAGAAGGGAGAAGTCCTGGCCTGCAAATTGATAAATCAATGGCCAAGTAACTACCATGAGCCACACTGAAATGTGTGGCGACCCCAGTATTTAAGAGGTAGAGGTCGAACTGAGACAGTAAAGTTTTGACATCTCTGCCTTGACCAGTAAGCAAGGTACCACCCCACAAGGGGTTATGGCGTTATAATCTCCCAAAAGTAGGAAAGGTTTAGGGAGTTGATCAATCAGTGCAGCTAATAAATTCAGGAGTGCTGCACCATCTGGAGGAAGATATACATTGCAGACAGTTATTTCCTGTGTCGTCCTTATTCTGACAGCCATAGCTTCAAGAGGTGTTTGAAGGGGCACAGTGTCACTAAGGACCGAGTTCAGGACATAAATGCAAACTCCACCTGACACTCGATTATAGCCACTATGGTTCCTGTAATATCCCTTATAGCCACATAGGGCAGGGGCCCGCACTGCCAGGAACCAGGTTTCCTGGAGGGCAATGCAGATAGCAGATGTAAAGCTTAACAGTTGCCGTAGCTCAAACAGGCGGTGGAAAAAACCACTGCAATTCCACTGGAGGATGACATCATCATGAGACTGGGAACATGTGGAACATTCAATGAGGCAATTTATGCTTCAGTCACCTGCTGCCACCAACTTATTGCCTGAGCAGTCTATATCCATTGTGTCCGAGGGTCTGGCGAGATCTAGGGCCTCAGCGGATGCCAGAATCTCCACCCCATCCTCAGGTGCAGAGCTTGCAGGTAGTGGTGGTGTGGGTGCCACCTCAATTCCTTGGTCTTAGGGGTCTTCTCTTTGGATTTCCCTCGCTGCTCCTTGGGTTTCCCTGGCTGTGACATGTTCACTGGCTCAGTCTCTCCGGGACTGAGGATGAGCGTGAAGCCCTACGACCAGCCGACCAGCTGCTTTTGAGCTCTTCAGCCACTGGCAGGTGTCATCTTTCCTACTAACAGAAACCTAGGAAAGGAGGGACCCAAGGGACCTCTTCCTAGTGAGAGAAGCCAAAGAAAGTTTATGCTTCTCCCGGCTTAGAAGTGGGGATGGACGTCCCTGATGGTTGGGGAGGGGGGGGGGGGTGTTGCTCCTGAAGTAGGTGGTGTGGGTGCGGGAGCAACAGGGAGGGAAATGCCCCCACAATCAAGGGGACAGATGTAGTCTTCCGGCTGTGAGAGGTGACCAGGGTTGGCTGATCGTGCCAGAACTGTTGTAGAGGTGGTGAAAGACGATGTCATACGTACAGGATTCAAGCGTTCAAATTTTCTCTTAGCCTCAGTGTAGGTCAGTCTGTCCAGGGTCTTGTACTCCATGATTTTCCTTTCTTTCTGGAGAATCCAGCAGTCTGGCGAGCAAGGCGAATGGCGCTCTTTGCAGTTGACACAGATGGGAGGCAGAGCACGTGGAGTATTGGGATGTTACGGGCGTCCGCAATCTTGACAAGTGCGCTGGAAGTATAACGGGATGACATATGGCCGAACTTCCAGCACTTAAAGCACTGCATTAGAGGAGGGATATAGAGCTTTAAATCACAGCGGTAGGCCATCACCTTGGCCTTCTTGAGTAATGTGTCACCCTCGAAGCCAAGATGAAGGCACCGGTGGCAACCTAATTATCCCTTGGACCCCGGAGGACACGCTGGATAAAATGGACACCTCGCCGCTCTAAATTGGCATGTAGCTCGTAGCCAGACTGCAAAACAAGGTCCCTGTGAAATATGATACCCTGGACCATATTTAAGCTCTTATGGGGCATGATGGAAACAAACATCCCCCAGCTTGTCATAGGCTAGTAGTGCCTGTGTGGGCAGAGGATGCTATTTTGATCATGACCGACCCTGACCGCATTTTGGACAAGCCCTTCACCTTCCCAAACTTGTCCTCTAAATGCCCCACAAAAAACTGAGGTTTACTGACAAGAAAGATTCCCCATCAACTCTCGTATATATGAGGTACCGAGGTGAATAAGCTTCCTTGCCATCCTTGGCCTGACGTTCCTCCCATGGTGTGGCTAGAGTTGTGTGTGTGTGTGTGTGTGTGTGTGTGTGTGTGTGTGTGTGTGTGTGTGTGTGTGTGTGGAGAGGGGGGGGGGGGAGAGAGACGATTTATGGTTATATTTCTTAGCATTGCAGTTAGACCTTGACTGCTTAGAGACTGCTGGTGTTTGACCACCAGCAAGAGATGATGTACTATGCTTCATGGCATGTCATCCACCCTGATGCCACCCACTCCGACCAGGGGCCCTCCCCATGGGCACCACCCAGCCGCAGCAAAGGTCACCTGGCAGGATGGCCATTGCCGGGAGTCCTGACGCCCCAGGGTGATGGGCATCTACTCTTTGGCAAACGTGGGGAGTTAATGGTGCAGGCGTCAGCGGAGAGATCCCTGTGTGGTCAGGGGGCTACAACCAACAGGGTGCATGGCAGCCCCACCACAACAAACTTGCTGCCGTGCTGGATATCAGGTCCAAATGAGCTAAGAAGTCCATCATCGTCAACAGTGCAGAAAACAGTGAGGATGAAGTAAAACGCACCCAGGGGGGTGACCTTGCCCAAGAGCAGGAGAATCAGCGGAAGTGCAAATCCACGTCGATGAAGGATTTAAGAGGTCTCAGCGCATGATGGACACTATGCACCATGTAAGGTGCCCTTCCCAAATTGGCTCACTTTTTGGGAAAATTTTGAAAAATGCAATTCAAACCTTACAGGGGACCATCGCATAAAGGCTGAAATGTGAGAGACTCTTTTTAGTTGTCTCTTATGACAGGCAGGAATATCTTGGGCCTATTCTAATCCCCGGACCCACAGGGGCATGGCAGTTGTGACTGCAACCAAAGGGCACATTGAAAATGGTCACTCAAGTGTGTATCAGATAGAGCAAACCATTCAAAGTGCTGAGCTAGCCAAACAGGACAAACCAAAAACTCCAAATGAGAGTAGGTTGATGTGGAGGCAGACAAAAATATAGGTTCCCCAGGGTTGAGGCAAACATGATCTGTTTGGTGGAAAAGGTCAATCAACAGGGAGCCTCTTCGACAAGGATGCGGAGATCCCCAAAGCGGATGGTGGGTGCCGAAGTCCCAACCAGTAAACAGGGGGGGTTGCACCTGACCACGGAGATGAAAGAGATCGGCTTTTGCCGTTGGGGTGGATGATGGAATGTATATGGCATAAAGAGAGAAGGTGAATCCAGAAAGGTAAAGACGTACAGTGACAGCTTGGAAGGAACTGTGTAAGTGGTTGGGTGACAAAGGATAGTATCATGGAGAGGAATCTTATGCCCCCTGTGTGCCGTAACACCAACAACAGAGGGGGGGATCCAACTGAATTCATTGGAAATGAGGGAAGACAAAGTGATCATGGGGACGGAGCTTTGTTTCCTGAGGATAGAAGATGACTGGGAAGTAGGATCGTAAGAGGATCGACAGTTCATCCTGATTGGGGCAAATTCCACAGATACTGCAACTGATAATTGACAGAGGGTGGATGAAAAAGAAAGAATCTCACCACAGTTGCCGTCACCTCAGTTACTGCTGAGAGCCGGTGGCCAATGGCGTGTAATGGCATTCGGCCAGAGGCAGAAGATCCTGATCCATTGGTTGTTCAGGGGCAGCTCCTGCCACCAGTTATTGGCTAGTTGATCAGCCACCAGTGGTGTGTCTTGGCAGCACGGAAGACAGCTGAGAGCGGCTACCGCTGGGTCGAGAAGAGAGACACCATGGTGGAGAAGGATAGGAACTGTTTTTCTTATGAGCCTTCTCAGAAGCAGGACGTTGAGATGAAGGAGTTGATGGTTCTCATGTCTGGGTACGTAAAAATTCTTCACGAGTAGGTTCTTGTTTGGAAGTCCATGCGTCCGATTTTGGGACCTGTGATTTATCAGGAGCCGATGAAGGTTGACCCTTAGAGTGAGCGGGTGATAGTTGGGAGTTTCAACAAGCGACCTTTGGGCTGGCCGATCTGACGACTGTGGCGCTAAAGGTGAGATCGTAAGTCTCCCGTCTACCTCCTTAGTAGGTAGAGGAGAGGCGAGGACAGTGCTGTATTAGCCTACTGGGAGCACAGTGGGCTTTCTACTGGCGAATAACTTACGAACAGCAAAGGTGGACACCTTTTCCTTCACTCAGAGTTCCTGAATAATTCGTTAATCTTTAAAAATACAGCAATCTCTAGAGTAAGCAGCATGGTCACCCATACAGCTGATGCAACAAGGGGATGGGGGTGGAAATCACCCTCATAGGCATCCTTGCCACAGTTAACGCATTTGGTTGTATTGGAATACGACTGGCTGGTATGATTAAACCTCTGACACTGACAGCAACGTTTAGGTTTGAGGATGTAAGAGCACACTGAAGTTCTCATATTCCACTTTAATATGCGATGGAAGTTGAACTCCGTCAAACAGCAAGAAGAGGATGCGGGTCGGTACCAGTTCCTTTTCAATCCTTTTCATTACTTGATGTACTCCCTGATCAGGTAGGTAATTTTGAAATGTCATTTGATAATCCGTCAAGTGCTCTTGTACAAACCACCTCGCATGATGAGTTTAAAGTATGGTGTGCCCCACCCGGACAGGGAAGGTGCGCAGCAGTGTAATTTGAAGCAATTTTTGTGCCTGGAGGTCACTGTCTGTTTCTAACAAGGTGTCATTTCGTAAGTGGGAACAAGACTTTACAGAACCTGCAGTTCTGAGTAATGAAAGGGTTTACAGTTGAAATGTCTTGAACTTTGTCAGACCAAGAAACAAATAGGAGCTTTGGCACTGATGGAAGAATTTTCTGTGGCTATGACTCATCTAGCTTTCTCTTGTGGGCAGAAGTTGTAGGGGTAGAAAAAACCATTGTGAAAGTATCCCCCATGATTACTGGCATCTCTGATGGCATGCTCCTTCCTAGTGGGGGCCACACTTCGGATCACACGTCCTGAGAAACGGATGGAGACTGGCCTGGAGTTCCTCCTCATCAGTTTGAAGGATGAGGTACCTATGAAAAATGATTCCCTGGGCCATATTCAAAGACTGGTCAGGTTTAATGGACACTGATGTTGCCAAGACGATCACAAGAACATAGAGCTGCAAACTGGGTGGCAGTTGGTGAACAGGCAACCTGACCACATCTTACTGAGACTCTCCACTTCACAGAACTTTTCTTCAATATTTTCCACAAAAAATAATGGTTTTGCGATGGTGAACGTGTCCCAATTCATCCTAGTACGGACCAGGTAGCAGGGAAAGTGTTTCACCCCAAGACGGCTAGCCGGGCCTTCCTTTCAAGGTGTAGCCAGTAAAGGGAAGTTCGCAGGATCATAAAAAGCAGCATTCAATGATTCATTACCACTTTAAAAGACAGTCGTATGAGAGTAGTATCAGAAATGTAATCTCTGTGTTGTCGAGGGCTCCGCTAGATGGATACGTAACAGTCTCACGACATGGATAGGCTACACATGCTGGTGACAGCGTGGCGGAGGGGCTACAGCAGGGAAGGAAGAGGGGATGGAAGGGGAGAGAGGAATCCACACCGTAGACTCTAGGCAGGGCATCTTTCCCCAAATGGCTCACACTACGGAGAGAAATTTAGAAGTGAAGGTCAAACTTCAAAGAGGGACCAAAAACACTAAAAAGGAAGGATGACAAAAAAAGGCAAAGGGCACAAAACTGCATGGAATACAGGAAATCAGCGGGACAGACAGGTCAATGTAAGTAAGAACACAGAGGGAGGAAGGAGGGGGCAGAGGGGGAGGAGCAAGGACAGGGAGGATGGGGCACAGGGAAGGAATTACAGCCTAAGAATGAAGACTAGGCTGCAATAGCTCAGGGTCACACGAGTGTCATGCACGAACTCTCTAAAGAAACATGAGCCCCCTGGGGAGGATGCTGCCATTACATCCTACATAAATGCAACACAGTGCCAGTCCCCGCAGTAAGTGGTTTTAACTCCTGATTTTAAGTGATGTGGCTTGAAAACCAAGAATATTACTAAAGCATGTCACTGTGAAAGACTAAGGACACACGGTAAGGTATAGCAAGAACTAGTGGAAGTCTATTTTGAGGCTGAGAGGGCACATACATGTGACGAAAGACAGAGAGAATTGGAAACCCGTGTTAATGTTGTTGAGGGTAAATAGAAAGAAACAAAGTGTAACTGGAGAGATTTAAGGAAACGGCATTTGTAAAAAATAATGTCGTGGCCACCACAGCTTAGTATGACCATGGGATATTTTGATTAGAACTCATCAAATATTTAATACAAAATCACAAGCATAACCATGAAAAATTCAGCTCTTTTCAAACTATTACGAGAGAGGAGCTGCAAGCTAGAACATGCAGATATGCCATGGAATAAGAATTACCAGTACTTCAGGAAGGACTGGCACTAAATTCACACATTGTTACTGATTATGCCTACCTACCACAGAAACAACAGAAGGCTTAAGCACTTTGTAGAAATGGAAGTCCTAGAATCTAAATTTATATTAGCCCCCGATAGAAGAAAATTTTGTCACTAGCAATTACATAGTGGTTACACACAATACTGGAGACACTTGCGGATCGTGTAATAATCAAATGGGAAAAATTTAAAAAAGCTCACGGATCTGGTACAACAAACGTACGAGGAGGACAGAGGGATCACTGAGTTAGCCACAAAGGAGAGATTTCAAATATAACCTTTGATATGAGCATCAGGATGGCAAAAGACGGCTTGGATGTCAAGCCATCTTTGTACTCCTTACCATGCAAGAGTACAAGGAACTGCCAAGTCCAATATGTACAACAATGAGATCTGTGAGTACTGCAACATTTGAATGATGTTGACCCTGAATTCAGTCTAGTTTACAATAAAGCCTCGGCATCACAAGGGATATTGTGTAAAGACTGAATATATCAGCTTATGGAATGGCCAGTCGTGAGCTCATGTTTCAGTCCACTTAGCACACTGCGGATATGTCTGAAAGACATGTATGCTATGATCTTGTTGCATCGCAGACTTTCGATGAACTTTTACAGTTTTTCATTATGAATGGTAGCATTTACCACAGAATAACCTCTGAAGACTTAAGCCCACATGCATATCAGGTCATAATACACATTCATGGAGAACATACGTCATTCTGAAACATTCACTCTCTTTTGAAAACCATTCAGAATAAATGGGTAAGTGACTTTGTTTTTGACAATTAGTGCATTTCTGATGCTGTTCATGCAATGAATAAGGACCCAATGATGGCACATTGCACATGTTATCTATAAACAATGAACCTGTATGTGATAGCAACAAATGTTGTCAGTTACTGTTCATGCAGAGCACCATATTTTCAAAGCATGTTCCATCAGTACGTTTGATCTCTGTCACACTGATTACTGGAAGCACATTATCAAAAATTTGGAAACCGAATCTCTAACATTAGCTTGAAAGCAATGCTCTTAAGTCACTCGGCCACACCTCGTACACTGTTAATTCATAGCTTCCACCTACCACAAATTGTCTTCGACTCATTTCAAGTTGCAGTGTGTCTGCAGAATCATAATGTGTGGAACAGATAGACTGGCTTTTCAAGAGAATCAGAATTATTACTGGAGCAAAATCTCTTCCTTTGGAAAAGTATTCCCTATGCTGAATTTTACTGACTGGTTAAAGGTGTGTGCCTCAGCAGACTTTTAATCAGGAAACAGGATTCATTAGCTGTGACTAATACTGTGTGTGTGTGTGTGTGTGTGTGTGTGTGTGTGTGTGTGTGTGTGTGTGTGTGTGTGTGTGCGCGCGCGCGCGCGCGCGTTACAAAGAGAAAATAACTTACTGAATATAAACACACTAGTTAGCTCACAACGAGTTATAAAAAAGGCAAATATGAACCATATTTTGTTACCTCATTTCCTCTCGATTTCACCATATCAATTTCCTCAGGCGTAAAACTGGCCATGGATATTGATTTTACCCTGTGAGGTGGTGTCAGTCCGCGGCTGTGAGCAGTAAATTGTAATAAATAAGCTGATAATTGCAGAAATATTAATGAAAATATTTATTTCAAATTAATGTTAAAGAAGACAGCAAGCAACAATATTCATTATTTTCTGATATATAATAGTGCTGGAACAATATTATACAGACAACACATGCAGAAGTTTTATATTGCCACAATTATTTAAGATAGGCATGTATTAAGCACAAAGACATTCAGATACATCATATGCATAATCAACCCGGGGGGAGGGGGGGGGGGGGGGGGAGGGTGGAGGATTGATCAAAATCTTAGGATTACTGTAGGGCTAATTTTGTCTCTACAACCTATTACCTATTATGGAACATGACGTTTTGTGTGTGATGGCCTGTTCACACACACACACACACACACACACACACACACACACACACACACACACACACAGCCAGCCCGACAGACACAGAGGGGTGGGGGTGGGGGGGAGGGAAGGAGGGAAGGAGGGAAGGAGGGAAGGAGGGAAGGAGGGAGGGAGGGAGGGAGGGAGGGAGGGATGGAGGGGGGGAGGGGGATGGATGGATATCTTGAGATGGGTGCACATCGAGGTCTTCAGCACACACGCGAAAACAGTTTGAGACAAGAGAATACATTTAACAGGAGTATACAACAGCACAGAAACTGAAAGTAACAAAATGTGGGAAAATATATAGGTGTGCCCACAAACTGAAGCATGAAACGCCAATATTAAAACATCAACTAAACAGGAAGAAAGCGGTTGTTGCTGTTGTTGTTGTTGTTGTTGTGGTCTTCAGTCCTGAGACTGGTTTGATGCAGCTCTCCATGCTACTCTATCCTGTGCAAGCTTTTTCATCTCCCAGTACCTACTGCAACCTACATCCTTCTGAATCTGCTTAGTGTATTCATCTCTTGGTCTCCCTCTACGATTTTTACCCTCCACGCTGCCCTCCAATACTAAATTGGTGATCCCTTGATGCCTCAGAACATGTCCTACCAACCGATCCCTTCTTCTGGTCAAGTTGTGCCACAAACTTCTCTTCTCCCCAATCCTATTCAATACTTCCTCATTAGTTATCTGATCTACCCATCTAATCTTCAGCATTCTTCTGTAGCACCACATTTCGAAAGCTTCTATTCTCTTCTTGTCCAAACTATTTATCGTCCATGTTTCACTTCCATACATGGCTACACTCCATACAAATACTTTCAGAAATGACTTCCTGACACTTAAATCAATACTGGATGTTAATAAATTTCTCTTCTTCAGAAACGCTTTCCTTGCCATTGCCAGCCTACATTTTATATCCTCTCTACTTCGACCATCATCAGTTATTTTGCTCCCCAAATAGCAAAACTCCTTTACTGCTTTAAGTGCCTCATTTCCTAATCTAATTCCCTCAGCATCACCCGACTTAATTAGACTACATTCCATTATCCTCGTTTTGCTTTTGTTGATGTTCATCTTATATCCTCCTTTCAAGACACTATCCATTCCATTCAACTGCTCCTCCAAGTCCTTTGCTGTCTCTGAGAGAATTCCAATGTCATCGGCGAACCTTAAAGTTTTTATTTCTTCTCCATGGATTTTAATACCTACTCCGAATTTTTCTTTTGTTTCCTTTACTGCTTGCTCAATATACAGATTGAACAACATCGGGGAGAGGCTACAACCCTGTCTTACTCCCTTCCCAACCACTGCTTCCCTTATATGTCCCTCGACTCTTATAACTGCCATCTGGTTTCTGTACAAATTGTAAATAGCCTTTCGCTCCCTGTATTTTACCCCTGCCACCTTTAGAATTTGAAAGAGAGTATTCCAGTCAACATTGTCAAAAGCTTTCTCAAAGTCTACAAATGCTAGAAATGTAGGTTTGCCTTTCCTTAATCTTTCTTCTACGATAAGTCGTAAGGTCAGTATTGCCTCACGTGTTCCAGTGTTTCTACGGAATCCAAACTGATCTTCCCCGAGGTTGGCTTCTACTAGTTTTTCCATTCGTCTGTAAAGAATTCGTGTTAGTATTTTGCAGCTGTGACTTATTAAACTGATAGTTCGGTAATTTTCACATCTGTCAACACCTGCTTTCTTTGGGATTGGAATTATATATTCTTCTTGAAGTCTGAGGGTACTTCGCCTGTTTCATACATCTTGCTCACCAGATGGAAGAGTTTTGTCAGGACTGGCTTTCCCACGGCCGTCAGTAGTTCCAATGGAATATTGTCTACTCCGGGGGCCTTGTTTCGACTCAGGTCTTTCAGTGCTCTGTCAAACTCTTCACGCAGTATCATATCTCCCATTTCATCTTCATCTACATCTTCCATTTCCATAATATTGTCCTCAAGTACATCGCCCTTGTATAGACCCTCTATATACTCCTTCCACCTTTCTGCTTTCCCTTCTTTGCTTAGAACTGGGTTTCCATCTGAACTCTTGATATTCATGCAAGTCCTTCTCTTATCTTCAAAGGTCTCTTTAATTTTCCTGTAGGCGGTATCTATCTTACCCCTAGTGAGATAGGCCTCTACATCCTTACATTTGTCCTCTAGCCATCCCTGCTTAGCCATTTTGCACTTCCTGTCGATTTCATTTTTGAGACGTTTGTATTCCTTTTTGCCTGTTTCACTTACTGCATTTTTATATTTTCTCCTTTCATCAATTAAATTCAATATTTCTTCTGTTACCCAAGGATTTCTACTAGCCCTCGTCTTTTTACCTACTTGATCCTCTGCTGCCTTCACTACTTCATCCCTCAAAGCTATCCATTCTTCTTCTACTGTATTTATTTCCCCCATTCCTGTCAATTGCTCCCTTATGCTCTCCCTTAATCTCTGTACAACCTCTGGTTCTTTTAGTTTATCCAGGTCCCATCTCCTTAAATTCCCACCTTTTTGCAGTTTCTTCAGTTTTAATCTACAGGCCATAACCAATAGATTGTGGTCAGAGTCCACATCTGCCCCTGGAAATGTCTTACAATTTAAAACCTGGTTCCTAAATCTCTGTCTTACCATTATATAATCTATCTGATACCTTTTAGTATCTCCAGGGTTCTTCCATGTATACAACCTTCTTTCATGATCCTTAAACCAAGTGTTAGTTATGATTATGTTGTGCTCTGTGCAAAATTCTACCAGGCGGCTTCCTCTTTCATTTCTTAGCCCCAATCCATATTCACCTACTATGTTTCCTTCTCTCCCTTTTCCTACACTCGAATTCCAGTCACCCATGACTATTAAATTTTCGTCTCCCTTCACAATCTGAATAATTTCTTTTATTTCATCATACATTTCTTCAATTTCTTCGTCATCTGCAGAGCTAGTTGGCATATAAACTTGTACTACTGTAGTAGGTGTGGGCTTCGTATCTATCTTGGCCACAATAATGCGTTCACTATGCTGTTTGTAGTAGCTTACTCGCATTCCTATTTTCCTATTCATTATTAAACCAACTCCTGCATTACCCCTATTTGATTTTGTGTTTATAACCCTGTAGTCACCTGACCAGAAGTCTTGTTCCTCCTGCCACCGAACTTCACTAATTCCCACTATATCTAACTTCAACCTATCCATTTCCCTTTTTAAATTTTCTAACCTACCTGCCCGATTAAGGGATCTGACATTCCACGCTCCGATCCGTAGAACGCCAGTTTTCTTTCTCCTGATAACGACATCCTCTTGAGTAGTCCCTGCCCGGAGATCCGAATGGGGGACTATTTTACCTCCGGAATATTTTACCCAAGAGGACGCCATCATCATGTAATCGTACAGTAAAGCTGCATGCCCTCGGGAAAAATTACGGCTGTAGTTTCCCCTTGCTTTCAGCCGTTCGCAGTACCAGCACAGCAAGGCCACTTTGGTTATTGTTACAAGGCCAGATCAGTCAATCATCCAGACTGTTGCCCTTGCAACTACTGAAAAGGCTGCTGCCCCTCTTCAGGAACCACACATTTGTCTGGCCTCTCAACAGATACCCCTCCGTTGAGGTTGCACCTACGGTACGGCTATCTGTATCGCTGAGGCACGCAAGCCTCCCCACCAACGGCAAGGTCCATGGTTCATGGGCGGGAAGAAAGTGGTAGGAGGAGGTAAAACAAAGCAGCATATGGATGTGGCTGATTGCAAAAAAAAAAAAAAAAGTTAAGCCAGCCACCCTGCAACACACTAAAACCTCAAGCCTAAAAGCTTAGGCCAGAGTGCAGACACATCAGAAAATTTTAAAACTTTAGTCACACTCATCTCATCATCAGCTAAAATACAAATAGAGGGCGTATCTCAACCAACATTGGCTCCAGCCCTTGCATCACAGTAGAAACATATGGCGCACAGGGATATGCACATCACAAGCATCACAAAATTGGGGGAGGGGGGGGGGGGGGTCCTCTTGCTGTAGTAAAAAGCTGTATTAAGAGGGTAGTGCCCAATTTGAAAACGGGTGAGGTTCACTTCATCCCACTTGAGCGAACCGGCAGGAGGAATGCCACAGGTGGAGAGTTGAATTCACCAACGGCAGCTTATTGTCTGTTACTGTCAGCCATCCATTCCTCATCCCGCAATTGTGCAAACTTCCTATGTAGTACATAAATGAGAGCCTGTATGGGAATAGGACACTGTGCCACATTCTGTTCTCTGCAGGCCTCCTTGGCACCCCGATCTGCCTGTTCATTTCCCACCCCACATGCCCTGCACCCATCAGAACGACACCTGCTTTCCCTGCCATTGAAGCAAGTATAGCAGAGATGCTGATTTGCAGATAGGCACAACAACAAAAAATTTGTGACAGTCTTTTTGTTGTGCCTATGTGCGACTCAGCATCTCGACTACATGGTGAGTAGCAACTTTCCATTTCATAATATTGTTGCCTTCTCTGTATCATATCTCATTTCCATAATACAATTGCAATATGGTATTTGTACCAGCTGCAGTTAGCCTTTTGTACCCTGTATATTATCAGATACCTTCAGAATTTCATAAATTATATTAACTTTGTCAAAAACTTTTTCTAATGACAAATATGTTAAAAATATCTTCTAAAATTAATCACAGCGTTTGTAATGTCTTGCATGTTCTTACATTTCTCCAGAAACCAACTTTATCTAGCTACATGGTTGGCTTCTACCAGATGTTCCACTTTTTTGTAAACAGATGGCAGGTGGTTTAGCCTTTGGGAACCATGCCTTATTACATAAATATGCTGTGACAACTGAAAATTTGTGCCAGACCGAGACTAGAATCTGGATTTCCTGCATATCAGGAGCAACTGCCAAATCATTACCATACTTGACCACACCTACAACCCTGACTCAAACTTTCATCGTCACCAACAACACCATTTCACATTATTGCACTTTCATCGATTTAATTCCCAGCAAATCATTCATTTCATTTCAGTGCATATAATTTATTTCATACGTATCTCTTGCGGCACAGTAAGACACAGTTCTTGATGGACGCAGTTTCCCACAGTGGCACTGATCCCACACATTCCATGCAAGAACTGCAAGTAGTAGTGTTCAGAAATCAATGCAGAAATATCACTGATTGTAGGTCTGAGTCAGAAATGGAGCTGCACTCAGATAGCCTAACAGTTAAGACGACTGTTTGCAAAACGCAGAAAATCCAGGTTTGATCCTGATGTGGCAAAAATTTTTCAGTTGTCCCTACAATTCACTACACTGCAGTTTAAACATACAGTGGAACCTGGTTATAACAACATTCAAAGGACCTTCAAAATTATTTTGTTATAAAGGATCATTGCTGTGACAAATATTCGTTACTTTCAGTCTTTTGTGGTGGCAAATGAAACAGGACAAATTTATTTAGCCTTTTTTTATTTTCATACAGTTTTCACTATTCAACTTACATGGATACAGTATATACAGCAGTGTATCTAATACTCACCAAACTTCTTTACTCAGGAATGAAATCATCAATCATTTTACTCTGCTGTTTATCTGCCCAATACACACTTGCTAAATTACATTCCATATTCATTTGCAATTTCACTGCTTCCTCCCCAGCTTCATAGAACATATTCCTGGCTTCTAATGTATCACTCACGGTAAGGACATACTCTCCTCCTCCTCCTCCCCCCCCCCCTCTTCTTCTTCTTCACCTCCCTCCCTCACTCACTCACGGCACTATGACCCCTATTCTTCACTTAATTTACAATTTTGTCTCCAGTTTTCACTTTGGATGTAACAAGCTCAAGCAATTTCGTCTCCAGTTTGCACTTTGGATGTAACAAACTCATCATCTACTGTTGCATACATTTCATAGTCGCACTGATTGAGAATTTCACAGTTGATTTCTGGCAAAGATGCACACGATGGCAGATCATCAGTGTCACTGAACATGTCTTTAGTTTCAGCAGCATGACGGAAACAGTTCTTGATGGCTTGGGCTGTGACCCAGCTCCAAGCTTTAGTAATGCATTAGTCATTGACTAACGTTTCATCTGAAACTCTCAAAAAATCACTATTCCTTACTTTCTTACCCTTCCTCCACCTGTCCCCCCCCCCCCCCCCTCTTCTTCTTCTTCTTCAAGTTTAGTTCGCATTCCATATTCGATAAATTACGATGTGAATCTATGTCCGCTTTTGGAAATGGTTGCTTGGTTGATTCAGGTGAGGGGACCAAACAGTAAGGTCATTGGCCCCATGATCTAGGATGGCAGAAATTAAGGCAGAACCAACACAAACAGCACAGTCCACTCAAGGGAAAGGGATAACGGTACACAGAGGGAAAAGACTCTTGAAAATATTTCTAAATTTGTTTCACTATTATATAACCCATTTGAAACCTTCCAGTGTGCCCCAGTCTCTTCCATGTATTCAACTTCCTTCACTGTTCTTAAACAAAGTGTCTTCAATTAATAAATTGTGGGCTGTTCAAAAAGTATGCCAGGAAGTTTCCCCCTTTCAGTCCTCTCCATCTGTGGTATATTGTGGCATCATATCTATCTTGGCTAAGGTAATATATTGATAATATTGTTCACACCCATTCCTTTTTCTTGGTCATTATTAGACCAACTTCTGCACTACCCAATTTTCTTTTGACCACCCTATATTCTCCTTATCATAAGGCCCATTCCTCCTGCCAATGCATTTCACTTGTTACCATTTTATCCAACTCCAATCTATTCATCTCTCTTTTTAGTTTGTCTAGCCTACCAGTATTATTAATGTATCTGACAGTTCATGCTCTGACCTGTAGAACATCAGATTATCAGATCTACTTTTTATTCTGACAATAACCACTACTGATCCCTGCCCAAATATGAATGGAGGACTATTCTTGACTATTTTACCCCAGAGTACTCCTTCACTAAACCACACAGCAGAGGTCCATGCCCTCAGAGTATATAACTGCTGTACTTTTTCCCTCGCTTTCACGGATTCCACAGAACCAGCATAGTAAGACCGTATCAGCTCAGGTCAAAGGAACATTAAATTCAGAAAGCCAATAAATTGGAGGCACAATTGTTAGCTAGTACATACCTTCAGAGCCAAAATGTGTACTGCCACCTATGGACATACACCTAAGTGTTTATCACATCACATGGGCTATTTGGATTCTCTTACCTGATACCGTTTTCCTGAAGTATGAATATGGAAACTTGCTCTTGAACACATCTTCATGTGTGACCGATACATAGGGGATTGCGGTATATCCCTAAGAGTACGTCATCAGTTTTTTAATACAATGGACTGGTGTTAATAGAAAACAAGTATATGTAACAGTACATGAAAGAACAGTTATACCTAACACAATGTGACAGTGCATTTACCAAACAGATTTCATACGTTGCTGTTCTTTAGTAATAAAACCAGTAAGGTGTCCCATAACTATTTCCAACTTCATGCCTTCATGTTTTGTGGTGCATCAATGTGTCATATTCTTATGTGCTGCCAATGAACACTAAAATCCAGTTCTCTTAATGCCAATGTTTATATAAATAACAGCGCTACTTAATCGGCTTCTGGAGAGGACCGATAACAAGGATGATAACTAACTCTGAATTAATAGTTTGGTAACATTAATAGGTACGTCGTAAAACAGGGTAAGTTTGCGTAAACAAAGTACAAAATAAAAATTTCAACGCTTTTGAGATCAGAATTCTTGATTTAAGAGAGAGCTATTTGTTTTTTTAGTCGGCGAGAATGACAGTATAACAAAAAGTGAAGTACCATGTAATGAAAGAGCCTTGTAAACACCCAGTAATTCACAGCGGAATGGGGGCTACTGTTCCTTCCCGCGAAAGATTGTTTTTCTGATAAGCGTTTAGATTACGTTCGCCCCTTTTTCGCACTAGCACATGCAAAAAAATAATTCAGCACTAATAATGAAATATTCATATGTCGTTAAAATGCAACCGCACCACGATGAGAGGCAACAGCAATGTTACAAACAGGCTGTCAGAACCCGCTGTCAGTGGTGCATTTGCTGTATAATGAAGTCTTTTAACAATTAACTGATAGCAGTTATACACTTACAGCATCCCCGAGCATGTTGTGCAAACAAATGATCCAATTGTCATGTTCACGTAAGTCGGCCCTCTCTGATGACAATCAAAACACTCTTTGTTTGCTGGTAACGACACTAATTCCCGTAATATTTTTAAATGCTTCTCATCTTGCTTCTTCCGTGCGGAGGCCATGTTGCATTTCTCTTCTTTATTCACCAGCGCACGTCTCTCAACTACAACGATTTGATGGGCTGCAACACAGATATTCAGGGGCAAAGGTCGTGGAACTGTGCCCTGTCGTCGGTTAGACAGTAAAACGCTTAACACGTTATAGTTACATCAATAGACTTTTTTGCCTCATATGTATTACTCAAATCGCCGCTGTCAGCCGCCCAACTCGAGGTACTACCCACATTCCAGTACACAGCCAATATTCGAGGCACAATGAAAGCCAGTTACCTATGTTGTTTAAGCAAAAATAAAGATATTAAGTTAAATTCTTTGTAGATTCGTGTGGTGCGTGAAAGCATTGGAAGAACTGCTCATTTTCTATCTGGCATTATCGTTTTAAGGCTGAGTATTTTGTTTTAACTTTCACCAAGTAATCAGAAACTGAGCTACGACTGATGTTAGACGAGTGTTAGGCGTGTTTTTGAAATAACTTGAAAATGTGAACAAATGATATTGCCTGACAATGTCTTGTCTCCCTGTGGGTCTACTTATGTATCTTCCTTGCATCTCGATATTTTATCAATAATATTAATTGAAAATAAGCATTAAATGCGTGAAAGGACGCCCACAAGTTGCCAAACGAGTAGTGGAAATTCAGAACTTTTATGTTTCTGAAAACGAAGATCCTTTAGAGAGAATTACACCGTCGCTGTGCGCGCATATTTTGAAACTAATTCACTATTTTCGTTATTCTGAAAAAAATCCCACACAGGTACGAAAAATTAGCAAAAGCAAGGCTTACACTTATGAAACCTATGACAACGCCCCAAAAAAAATCTTTTTTTTTTTTTTGCCTGGACCCAGGCTACACTAGTGAATGTCTGCAAACAATCGAGTCGATTTATTTCCAGCATTGTCATGTTTACTTCAACTTATTTCCGTGACTAACAGAGCTTCGCAGATTTTAATTTTTTTTCTTTCGGTTTTCAAAGGAAGTATGCAGTATATCTCTTTTTTTTTTTAACATTCATAGGCAGCTGTCGAATTGTGGGATTACTCGCACGCCGAAACAACCACCATTTTTGAGCGAACAGTTTCTTGTTGTTTCACTTGTACAGCAGTTGTGTGAGAGCATAAAACTGTTGAAAAAATAAAATCTGGTTAGTGTTTCGAAAAATACTGCCTTGATTAAAGAGTGGACGTCCTTCTCCACTTAGCAAGACATAGTAGTAAGTGGCAGAAAGACTCTATACGCACTGAAAATTATTGTTTGTTCCATGCCCTCCATTTGAGTTACGAATTTAATTGTTTATATTCAGTCAAGAATTCTTTACTCATTATGGGACACGTCGTTGTCCATAACACACACACACATCACTTTGCATAATACATAGACAATACGTTATAGATACTGCAGTAACAGTATAACTGAATGTCAATGTTAATACACAGGATCCCAAGCTCGAATTTGGAGCAGCAATTTTTTTTTTTTTTTGTTGCTTTCAAGTTTTTGGCATTTGCATGTCGCAAAAAGTTTCTAACTGAATAGGAGCAGTGAACTTATACTAAATGTCCATTGTATTGTATTGTATTGTATTTTTATTGATCCAGGCAATCATAGTATTGTACAGCTGTACATATGATATTGGATAGGTCAAGAGAGCTATTTACAGTAATTTTTACAAATTGATGTTTACATTATTTTGTAGCAAGGAAATTATCTTTCTTCAACAAAACAGTTAATACAAATCAAAGAGATGTAAGGTTTTACATACGATATTGGATAGGGCAAGGGAACATATTTGCAGGTAATATTTAATAAATTGTTTTTACATTATTTTGCAATGAGGAAGTTAGCTATCTTTAACAAAACAGTAAATGCAAATGTTGTAGGGTAAAATACAAACAGCCAATACAAATGTAATAGTAAAGTAGTCCAGTGTATTTCATAGACATGCACAGTATATAATTTTCAGACCTAATTGAACATTTATCATATTTTTTACATTTTTAACCTCTTTCAAAAAAATGATCAACTGCATAAAAGCAATGGTCCAAGAGATATTTTTTTTAACTTATGTGTGAAGGCTCTTGGGTTCTTTGTTGCTTTGATTTCATTGGGTAAATTATTATACATTTTTATCCCAACATTTAAAACACTTTTTTGGTAGCAGGTAGTTCTGGACTGAATCATATGTAGGTCAGATTGCTGCCTTGTTGCTGAGAATTCTTAACCAAAGAGAAGGAATAAATAACGTAGTCTATCATTGTAAGTCGACATAGCAGGATTTTTACAGCAAGTTTCAAAAGCTTATGTTCTTATTGACCAGACATACAAATTGTCTTTCGCCCTTTTATTATGTTCATCAATATTCAAGTTTTTCTTTTAATCCCTTAAGCGCTTTCTCGTTTCTTTCCAACTTTCTGGAACAAAAAATTAGGTAAATGTTGAGACTGAAGGCTTTAGAGAGAGTGACAGTCAGTTGAGCGTGTTGTATACCTCTTAAAGCTCAATTTTTAGTCAATAAGGTGTGTGAGCTAAGTGATGTGGTGTCTGTAATGTTATTCCACAGTAAATAAAGCGGCGGAATTCGGGAAAGTAAGCAATTGTCGCAGCCTATAAGTTGGTTTTATAGCTAGGAAAACATAAGCTAAAACATATTATATTCTGTATTGCATTTTATTCCTTTGTGCTTCTGCTACCTGAAATCATATCAAAGCACATGTCTAATAATATTGTTTCTCCTGTAGGCACAGAGATCTTTGAGTTTATTGACACATATATGTTACAGGCTTATTTGAGTTCAACAGTGTTTTTTCTGTGTTTGTTAATAATTTATTTCCTTCAAACCAACCAATTTGTTGTCTGTTAGCCTACGTATAGCTGATTGTAGTTGCATATGGGATTTTCTCTTAGGAAAGATTGTCATCTGCAAAGAGGGAATTTATTAGTGACTCAGTATTGAGATCTAGGATATTTCTGTGGCTTGGTTCTAAAAGGGCCAATGTCAAGAATCTTGGTTTTAAGTTATAAGCTTCTGAATATTTTCTGTCATTTTCTGACAACTATTAACAATATATTTGAGGCTATTTGTTACTATCATTATAGTAAATCAACCTAACTGAAGCTTATTTTTAATAATAGATTTCTAAAATTTTCAACTTAGAGGACTTAGAGGACATTGGCCCTTTTTAACACCATGAACTCTCTTATATTATTTGACATTGGCTTTTTGGACATCAGGGTCAGGTACACTGAATAACCAGAAACAGGTAATTTTAAGGTAAATATTTCCTTGTATTCATTAATATAATCACATTATTCATTCCTCAAGAATTTAATAACTGATAGCAATTGTTAAAAACTATAAAACTCCTCCTGAACAGGCCATGAAGGCCCATTGGTACCAACTGGCCGCCATTTCATCCTCAGCCCATAGGCATCACTGAATGTGGATATGGTCATCACACCACTCTCCCTGCCATATGTCAGTTTCTGAGACCAATAGCAACTGTTACATGTTCCAAAAATCATATTTTATCACCGAAAATCATGAAAACACTGTTTGGCCTCATAATCAGGGGGAAACTGTTTATTCACATTTCTTAATATCAGGCAAATAATTTGCATACACTATGGTTGATACTGTAAAAGGGGAGAGAAAAAAATAATCACTCGTTTCCGTCATAATCAGCATCCTCATCCTATTAATTTGGTCTAGTCTCTTGGCAGTTCTACTTCAACAGTTGTTGTTTTCTTTGTCTTCTCAATGGCTGCATGAACGGAGTCAGCTTCCAAGTGAGTATGTCAAACTTTAAGAAATTTGTGGTTGATTTCCAAACGTCTTTCCTGAATCATGAATTCTTACACTACTCACAGAAACATGATGGCAATAAAAATATTTCTGTTTTGTTTAGCACACGAACCACTGTACAGGTGTACCTCAACAATTTCGTCGGCCAGTTTCATCAAATATTCATATAGACAAGAAGCTGTTTCTTGGACACCTCTTCTTGCTACTGTTTCATTCCAAATTTAAGATACTGGAGAACATTCTTCATGTCTCTTTATGTAGACGGTCAAGTTAAAGGTCCAAAGTTGTCGTTTGCCACACCACAGCATAGGAAAAGAGTGGGTAGACATTTCTGCAAATCAAAGGCCAGGGTTACTACATTGGAATTCTGCTCAGCTTTCCTTTTATCATTGTCTTTCTGATCGTAGGCAGCCTGGGCAAAATCCAAATGTTGCTGTCGTTCCACCTCAACTTTACAGCAATCAGCATCATCAGAACAATTCTTGAGTAACATGGCATATTTGTCACATTTTGCACAAGTGTCAGTCTTCAGTTTGTGGAAGATAACATGTTTCACTTCTTGGCTTCATAGCATTGGTTTAGCAAAATTCTTGATAGAGCCAATACATTGCTGAAATACTCAAGTTTGGAGATAAACATTTTTTGGAAGAATGAGATCGAGAATAATGGCTTTCGTAGGAAGGAAACATGTTAATGTGTTCCTTTATTAAATCAATGTCGTCAGATGGAATTTTCGGATGATTAGAATGTTTACCACATTCATCTTCACAACACTCCTCCTGCATAGCCCAATCTTTTCTCCACAATTATTCTTACCCTCATTTGTGTGAAAGAAAATGTACTAAGGAACATATTCTCACATACGTCTATCTTAGTTTGCAAGGGACTGTAAAGAAAGTACTTCCTGGAATATTTTCGCCTGCTTGCAGTTCCTTCATGTTTGTTCCTCAAATGCTCCACATGTTTCTTTTCCTCAGACTCATGATTAGCTATGAACTGATTTTGAGCTTCTGGGGAGAATTTGTAATATTCTATGAACATCTCCTCTTTCTCATCGTCATTTACTTTTCCTCCGCAATTTTTCCTGCAGTTGCACGATGATTTCAGCAGGTATAACTTTTCCTTTCGACATCACATATTCCTTTCCTGCATTTTCAGTTCTTTCCTCAGATTTTTCTCCCACAATTTTTCGTTTCGCTTTCTTTTTCTGGATGAATCCTGTGGATCACATTTCTTCATCCCCCTTCCACTGAACCTTGTTGTTTCATTGCCATGCTGCTGTTGAATTAGATCAATGCCTTCAATCTTTTAAGATCTTTTAACTGTCTTTTGTACAGCTATATTCCCTCCGTCATTGCTTTCATCACTACTTTCGCCACCACTTGGAACATATTCGTCGGAATCTTCACATACACTTTCATCAGAACTTGAAATCACGTCTGCCAATAACGAGGAACATGCATTTACGTCTGTACTGGTGCTGGGATGACTTTCAACAAAATAAAAATGAAATAAATTTCGTAGGTGGTTGATAATATTTTAGATTGGCATCAAGTACAGATACCAGTCAATTTATGGTCTTGTGTTGGAAAAAATGCTCCTGATAGCAGTTTATTTTAGTAAACTTACCTTCAACACAAAGTGAAGACTTCAGCAGTTATATTTCAGGTGCAGTTTGCTCCTCAAGCTCTTGCTTATCACCTCTGTGAAACATGATCTTTGTGCCCATCAAGACTGTCTTGACCCCTCACTAACAATGCACCGAATGGTTAGGGGAATTGTTAGAGGAACAACTCCTATTATTGTTTATTCCCACCAGATTTAAGTCCAATGTCACAGCACTGTTTGGATTGCTGAAACCATGTGTCAGCAAAAAAGAACAATGTCGATATTGGCCCTTCTTATAAGAAAAGTAAAGTAAGAGGGAGAACCAATGTCAAGATTGGCCCTTTTATGATGGTTGGAAATTCGATAAAATACTTTGGGGCTTACATCTTAAACCCCCAGTATCTCTCATCCTATGTGGCTTAGACACTGGTCGTTTTAACATTAGGAAGAGCACATGAAACTATATGGCCTACACCAATAAAACCAGTTTTGACCTATATTGACATTGGCCCTTTTAGAACCAGGCCACAGATTTATGCAAAGGAAGGAAAGATTTGGCCCAAAACTAGATATATGACAGACTGTACTTTTTTCCCAAAATACGAATTAGTATTTTGATTTAGCTTTTGCTACTTCATATTTTTGATTTATCAAACGTGAAATGTGTTAAAGTAAATAAATCAGAACCGTGTGTTTCCTCACCTCTCCTATGGTGGTGCTTGGTTTTGTTTTGTATGAATTTATGTGTTCCTAAGAGTTATTTTATTTTCCATACTTTTACTCTATGAAGTTTTTTGTTGCTATGTTTTATCTTTCAGATATTAACAGAAGAAGATCACTGTTCCTAAAGGTGTTGTGTTCTTGCTATAAAATTATATCCTAAGTTCACCACAACAGGTTATAGGCCCAGGTTTGATCGCTTCAGGTAGTGAGAATTATAGTATCCTTTCGCCAGACTATTTTTCCATTTACTAGGACATTCGTGACGCTGCAAGATCTGTGGAATGGTAGTTGAGTGATGACAAGTCGTACAAACATTCGCAAGTCGTCAAGAGAAGATCAGTGGGAGATATGGAAATGGCAGATTCAAATTCGTTTAAAGGGACATTCTCTTTATTCGATTATAGACGGTACACGACGGTGTCCGTCAGTGGCGGAAGGAAGACGAACCGATAGGCGCTGGCAATGGGACAATGCTTGGACCGCTCGTATCATTGGCATGGGGCACAATGAGGAACCTGCTATTCAAGTAAGAAAGAAGACTCAAGCAAAAGAAATTTGGGACACCCTTGCATCAGTATTTGAAGAATATTCATTGCAGCGAATATATACGTTGTTCGATTGTTTCTTTGAAACATCAAAAGATGACGTCACATCTATAACAAAACACACGTCGCTATTTCGAACATTTTCCATGACACGCGCAGTGAAATGAACAAAATTAATCCAAAATCGAATTTGCCCCCTTCGCTGCTCCACCATCGTATTTTCAAAACATTTGGACCCGAATATCTGATTTACAGGTCGACCTGGTATCGTGTTCCCGAATGTGAGCAGAAGACAAAGATTCTTACTGAGAATCTGCGTTGGATTGAGCATTCGCTAGTTACACAGGCAGCTGGTGTTTTTTCATGAAAATCAGAATCGGGTGAGCAACACCAAAAACCGAAGAAATTTGCAACATAGGGGAGTAAGTCAAAGAAGAAGGAAAACCGGACAGGTTTGTATTGCAAGAAAGCTGGACATATGGCAAATAGCTGAAGGCGCATGGTCTCAGAAGAAGCAAAAGCGACAACAAACAAAAATAATAATTCGAGTTCCAGTTTAAAAGTGAGCAGCAAACCAAATACATTTCTAGGCACTAGCTTGCTGTTTCATGTTAATTTTGATAGTGTAGATTCATGGATTTCCAACCCTATCACGACACATCATATTTTACCAAATAAACGGCATTTCGCTACTTTCGAAAAGTTTCCGATTCCACAGTGTGTACAGACATCTGGTAAAGAAATTATTTTTGCACATGAGACTGTCAGTATTCGTATCGAAATATTCATAAACAAAAGGTGAGCACCAGCTTTGCTTGAAAATGTCTGGGATGTATCCGATGTCAGACACCAACTTTTCTCTGTCCGTCAAGCTGCACAACATGGATATAATGTGACTTATGATAACAAAGGTGCTATCATTGGGCGACATATCGAAATAGTTGCAACGAGAAGACCAGCTGGTTCAGTATGCATTATGAATATGCGAGTTTGTCCTCCGGATTCACAAGTAATGATTAACTTAGCGGCTTCAGAAGACAACTACAATATTGGCATGAGAGACTCAGTCATCAAGATAAACATCATGTACGAGATGTGCTCTGTCGTTTCGGTACATCAGATAAGTGCACTGACACCACGTCGTTTTGTAATGCTTGTGTTCTTGGCAAATCCTACCGCAAACTATTTAGCCATCACAGAGATCGACCACAAATTGTCGGTGAGTTGATCAATGCAGATCTTAAAGGACCAATGTCTGTTGACTCTATAAATGGTTTTCGGTACTATGTGATTTTCAAAGATGATTATTCTCGTTTCATTCAGATATTTTTCATGTGAAATAAATCATAAGTGGCTAACAGTTTGAAAACATTTTTGAAGGAGTGTGACGCTTTTGGTCATAAGTTAAAAGTATTTCGGTCTGAAGGCGGAGGAGAGTTTAATTGTAACATGGTAGCTGCTGTGCTATGAATCTGTGGTATTGAGTTTCGTCTTATGCCTCCAGTCACATGTGAGCAAAATGGTATCGTTGAACAAGCAAATCGACACATTGTTGAATTAGCTCGCTCAGCATTAATGTCTACCAAGTTATCTAAATCATTTTGGGCTCAAGCATGTGACACAGCCGTTTTTCTACTCAATCGTACTGGGAAGCCAAGTGTTGAAGGTAAAACACCTTTCGAATCGTAGACAGTTTTAGCTATCTACGCATTTTTGGATCAAAATGCATTGTTTATTTGCCAAAGAAATTTCGTTCTAAGTTCGATGACAAGGCTGTACCTGGCCATTTTATTGGCTACATGAATGACAAGGATGGTTATAAAATGTGGATTCCTTCAAAACATTGTATGATGAAATCATGCAATATTGATTTTCAACCAGAAAAACTATGTGCAACTGGAAATTCGATTGGATTGGAATTTAATTCCGTACCTGAAGAAACAGGAAAGGAAAGTGAATCTACTATTGATCAGATTGAAACTAGTAACCAAGAATATTCGAATAAGTTACCTAATCGATGTCCATATTGAGAAATATGCCCCACAGTAAAATTTAGTGACTACTAATTAGGATACCAGCCTCACCATGCCCAAGAAGCAAATGCATTAGTTTGCCTAACAAAAGTAATTCATGAAGAGCTTGCACCATGAAACTTCAACGAAGCTATGTGAAGTAGTAATTCCAATAAATGGTTTAATACGATGAAAGAAGAAATTAAGGCGTTTAAAGAAAATGATACCTGGTACTTGATAGAACTACCTACAGGAAAACGTTTTATCGATAATCGACGGGTACTTCATATTAAATACACACATCAAAAAATGTTTTGCATCACTCTGGTTCCCACAACTCCTGAAGATAGACGTTGACTGTGGACATTGTAGTACACACACAGTCCATTTGACTCTTCAGAGATGTCACTAAACGAGCCCAAAGATGGAAACAACCACGCATAGACCGATGACCTCAGCAGTTTGGTCCCTTAGAAATTCACACAACCATGCATGAGCAGCGCCTATTAGACGGATTGGGTACGACAGCCGATCAGTTCCAGTCATTCCACCAGGAAGGAGGTACACGGCTCGTGTTATCTGTGCAACCATGTCTACACGGTCAATACCGCAGTTCGATCGCGTCCGCATTGTTCTTTTGTGCCAGGAAGAGCTCTCAACAAGGGAAGTGTCCAGGAGTCTCAGAGCGAACCAAAGCGATGTTGTTCGGACATGGAGGAGACACAGAGAGTCAGGAACTGTCGATAACATGCCTCGCTCAGGCCACCCAAAGGCTAACACTGCAGTGAATGACCGCTACCTACGGATTATGGCTTGGAGGAACCCTGACAGCAACGCCACCATGTTGAATAATGCTTTTTGTGCAGCGACAGGGCGTCATGTTACGACTCAAACTATACGCAATAGGCTGCATGATGCGCAACTTCACTCCCGACGTCCATGGCTAGTCCATCTTGGCAACCACAAGATGCAGTACAGTACAGATGGCAACATGTCAAATGGACCGATCAGGATTGGCGTCACGTTCTCTTAACCGATGAGTGTCGCATATGCCTTCAACCAGACAATCGTCGGAGACGTGTTTTGAGGCAATCCGGTCAGGCTGAACACCTTTACACGCTGTCCAGCGAGTGCAGCTAGGTGGAGGTTCCCTGCTGTTTTGGGGTGTCGTTATGTGGCGTCGGCGGACGCTTCTGGTGGTAATGGAAGGCGCCATAACGGCCGTACGATATGTGAATGCCATCCTACCGATAGTCCAACCATATCAGCAGCATACTGGCCAGACATTCGTCCTCATGGATGTCAATTCGTGCCCCCATCGTGTACATCTTGTGAATGACTTCCTTCAGGATAATGACATCGCTCGACTAGAGTGGCCAGCATGTTCTCCAGACATGGACCCTATCGAACATGCCTGGAATAGATTGGAAAGGGCTGCTTATGGACGATGTGATCCACCAACCACTCTAAGGGATCTACACCGAATCACCGTTGAGGAATGTGACACTCTGGACCAACAGTGCCTTGATGAACTTGTGGATAGTATTCCATGACGAGTACAGGCATACATCAATGCAGGAGGACGTGCTGCTGGGTGTTAGAGGTACCGATTTGTACAGCAGTCTGGACCACCACCTCTGAAGGTCTCGCTGTATGGTGGTACAACATGCAATGTGTGATTTTCATGAGCAATAAAAAGCGCGGAAATGATGTTTATATTGATCGCTATTTCAATTTTCTGTACAGGTTCCGGAACTCTCGGAACCGAGGTGATGCAAAACTTTTTTGATGTGTATATAAACCTGATGGCTCGATTGATTATACTATGCTCGTTTGGTTGTGTGCGGTATGTTTCAACATCCTGGGTTTGATTATGATGAAGCTTTTAGTCCAGTAGCTCGTTATGACGCCATTCGTGCTGTAATAGCGACTGACGCAGAAGAAAATTTGAAACTTGGTCAATTCGACGTTAGAACTGCATTTTTATATTTGACTTGGATACAGGAATATAGATGACTCAGCCAGAAGGTTTCGATGACGGGTCAGGTCGTGTGTGGCTCATCAAGAAATCATTGTATGGACTTCAGCAAGCACCTCATTGCTGGAATAATAAGTTTCATTCATTCATGGAAAAAATGCCTTAATGAGTTCGATCGTAGGTCCTTGAATTTACATTTGACAAAGCAAAACGGGATAATTGCTGAGTGCTATTTATGTCGATGATGGACTTATTGCAGGAACAACTCAAAGTGCAGTGAATTCGCTTTTAGATATTTTAAAGACAGAATTCAAAATAACAGTGGGTCTGTAGGCTCATTTTTATGCATGCAAATAGAGCAACGAGAGTCTGGCTTGTTTATTTCACAGCGAGCAATCACAGAGAAGATTGTTTGAACATGGCTGATTCGAAACCATTAGGAAATCCCTGTGATAATAAACAATTAGACAATGAATACAATGTTCCTTATTCTTCAGCTGTGGGGTCATTAATGTACCTGACGTGCTCTACACGTCCAGATGTCGCTCATGCTGTTTCAAAAGTTGCTCGATCTATGGCTAAACCCACTTCTTCTGATCGGAATGCAGTGAAACGTATTTTCAGATATCTTTGTGGTACTTCAGACTTAGGTGTCTTCTGTACTTCATCTAGCGGTTAACTTTGTGCCTATGCTGATGCTGACTTTACTGGCAACACTAAAACAAGACGATCAACAAATTGTTTTGTTCAATGATTGACAACATGGTTGTATCGTGGACATCTCAACTACAGAAGTCAGTTGCTCTATCCACCACTGAAGCAGAGTTCGTTGCTGCAAGTGAAGGATCCAAGCAGTTAGTATGGCTTAACAGACTGCTGTTGGACATCAGTGGAAAAAGAAACATGCCCATATTGTTAACTGACAATGCGAGTGCCATGAAATTAGTGAAAAATTCAGAGTTCCACAAACGCTCTAAGCACATCGAAGTACCACATGATTTTGTGTGGGAACTCTATCAAAATGGGGATATCAATGTATAATATGTGTTTTCTGAAAATCAACTTGGTGACATGTTTACAAAGCCTTTAAAATCAAACGAATTTAAAGCAATGTGTACCAAGATAAGACTTTGCAACTAATGTGTTTTGACCTCTAATTTTTTATTTGGAAGTTCTTCAGTGCACCACAGTTTGATTTGGGGGGAAGTGTTAAAGTAAATAAATCAGAACTGTGTGTTTCTGCTCCTCTTCTATGGTGGTGCATGGTTTTGTGTTGTGTGAATTTCTTTGCACCTAAGAGTTTCTTTTATTTTCCATGCTTTTACTCTATGAAGTTTTTTGTTGCCAAGTGTCATCTTTTGGATATTAAAGGAAGAAGATCGCTGTTTCTAAAAGTGTTGTGTTCTTGCTATGAAATTATATCCTAAGTTCGCCACCTTAGTGATGAGACAGTACTGTTATACATTTGAAGTGGTCTAAACAGAATTTTGCAGTCCAAAATTCTGAGTACACTTCAGTTCCATTTACTAGTTTTCAACATAATGACATAGTATTCATCACAATATGTAAATTAGTGAATAGAATGTTTTTATGTATGACACAATGCACCTCACTTAACAATCATCACAATATAAATTAGTGGGGAAAACAAATTTCTTAATGTTTATTCAAGTATAATTATTTTTTAAAGTATGTACTTCACTATAATGAAGAAAATGGGCCGGGAAACGTTTATGCTGATGATTCATATATTCTTCAATACCATAAAACTGTTATGATACTGATTTACATTTTTATTTTTCAGATATATGGTGTTCTTATATGCTTTTTATTTCATTTTTAAACAATATTTTTGCTGATAAGCACTTCTTGAGACATAGATTTTTATGAAGGTTACCTCAGTTTCTTGTTTTATAGCTATGCAATTGACTGTTTAATACAAAAAATTTCTGGTTCATCACAAGGATCATTCAGCTCTAAGAAAGTAGAAGCAAAATTTTTGTTTCATGTATAGGAATTTTTTCAGATTATTGGTGATTGCACTGAAATATAATTTACTTTTTCTAAACAATAGGCATTAATAAGAATTATGGTTGACCTAAGAATTTCTTTAAGCTGTCATACACAATTTTTTCTTCAATTTTGGTAATCTGATGTTAAAAACATTCCAAAATTTGCTTTTTTTCTTCCTAATGAATATGGATCATTTCCCTAATTTACAGATGGTTAGCAATTGAAAATTTGAAAAAATACAAGTTGATTGTATAAGCAAGGGCAGAGTAAATATCGAATTAATTTGTATATCATGAAATTATGAAAACCATCATATTCTCAAAAATGAAGCTTTGGGTTACCTCTATTATTGTCAGTTACTAAATTGTATGTTATGCCTCACTGTGCAGGCATCATCCTGCTAGATGGCTGCTCTCTGAGTTTGAAAAAGTTCCATGGGAAGTTGATCCCATTTATCAGGAGAACATTCCTATGACCAACATGCTGCAGAGGCTTTCAGAACCTTTTTTGTTGCCAATTATTAAAGTGTTTGCAATGTCTCACTGCATTGTCTGAAGAAATTTGGAATCTGTCTATGGCACAATTCAGTGCGATACTTTACTGATTATGAAACATGTGATTCATTACCTTCTTTATTATTTGGTCCAAAACTTTCTCACACTCACAATAGGTATAAATACAGAGCCTTAAATTCTCCAACAAACTGCCAAAAACTGCTCACTTGACTCCCCCTTTCCCAAGTTCAGGAAAGTCTTAGAAACTTTGCGAAAAGAGTATTTTGTATTTTACACAGTTAATGAATTCTTGCAGAGTGATTTTCAAGAATCATGCTTTGGGTAACTGAATGTATGAGTAAAATTACATGTAATAATCATACACTTAGAATAATTAATAAGTAGATGTGTAACTGATAATGTGGTTGTAATTAAGCAAATACACACACACACACACACACACACACACACATATATATATATATATATATATATATATATATATATATATATATATATATATATATATATCTGTGTGTGTGTGTGTGTGTGTGTGTGTGTGTGTGTGTGTGTGTATCTATGTACACAAGTACAGGGTGTGCATTAAGTTCAGGAACACTTTCAATTATTTATTGCAGAAGAACTAAACATTGTACAGATATCATACATATTGCTTTTTTTTTTATAAACATTCGATATGTGAACCAAAAGCGACCCGACAGACATCAACATGCTAATCAAATTCTTGCCATACCCATCCCAGCATGGCATCGTTGACTGTGGCAGTTGCTTCCCGTGTTCTCTCCCGGAGCTCTGTTACATCATGTGGTAGAGACGGTACATACACCAGATCTTTAACGTGTCCCCACAGAAAAAAGTTAGACAGATTGAGATCTGGTGATCATGGAGGCCATTTCATGAAACAGCTCTCCCCTTCTGTAACACTGCCGACGTGTTTGTGACTAGCACTGACTATCAGCAAATTACCAAACTACACTGTGGTGGTATACATGAAAAAAACCTTCAGGGTTTCGCTTCAAAATGACATATGTATGATATCTGAACAATGTTTGTTTCATGTGCAACAAATAATTGAAACTGTTCCCAGTATTCTAGTAAGTATACATAGGTGTTAATAAGTGTATTAGCAACTAGTTGCACTCTCACTAACAGGTACTTTTATTTACTTACAAATCTGATGTATTAATTGCATTGGCTGTACCTTACACGCTAATAAGGCCAGTTGTATCAAAATATACTGAACGGCTAATAATAAACATTATAAACATATTGCCGCAATGTGTATTGCACATATCATGGTGTAGTGGTTAGCATTGTAGGTTGGCATGCTCTGGGTCACCCAATTTCTGTGATTTTTCTCGTGAAAGCAAAATGTGCACCAAAACAAATGAAATCTTGCCAACTTTATAGCTTAGCACTGTAATCAGTTGGTGTTTACATACATAAATATGCTCTACTTTTCACTCTTATTCTGTCCCACTGTCTCCACTCTCGCTCTCCAACCACCTTTAATAAATTTATATTTTCTCTTTTCCTTTTTGTATGTCTAAATGCAAAATTTTTTGCTTTTTTTGTATATATGTAATGTATAAACAGGTAAAACAGTATACCCTTGTAGTTCCTCAAAACTAATGCTAACATTTAGTGTCATACGGAAATATGTTGCCTTCTGTGTTATCGTGTCTCATGATACCAATGCTCTTAACATTAATTGGTCCCTACCCTGTTAGAATATTTGCACACTCATTCATACAAGTATGCTTCTTTTTTTAATAGTAAACAAAGAAATTGAATAAAATGTACATTCCATAAAAAGTTGTTTTATTCAACCTAATTACAAGTGACAAGAAAGGAATGATTTAAGGCACCTATCTTTCAAAAAATAAAATTCTTACTTTTCAAAAGAGAGTTAAGGAATTGCATTACATTCTATAAGCACGTGTAAATGAACTCTGTTCAATGACCATATAAGAAAAGAACAGTTGCAAAACAAAGGCTCTGATCAGTACAATTGAAAACTAGCCAAAATCGCAAATTTCACTTTTTTTATTCATTTGATGATTGTTTTGGGTCAGAACACATTTTCAAATTATCATAACACGTAGTCAAAATGATATTGATAATGGTAATGGTATAACTATCTGTAATTGTTCGTTTACACATTTTTGACATGGTTTTTGCATTTTCAGAAAGATCAGTTTCACTATCTGTTACAATGACTTGAAAATGGGTCCTGACGTGAGACAAGTCATCCAGTGAAAAAAAATTCCATAACTGTAGGTCAGCCTCTTCTGTTGATCAGTACAACGAAAAAGCAGACAAAGTTGCAAATTTCACCTTTTTATATTTTTTATGGAATTCAAGACAAGCTCTACTGAGAAAGGCCAAGAAAATCTCTGCATCACCCTCTCTGCCACTGCACCATGAACTCTGTCATCTGCCACAGCAACGACTACGATCAAGAAGACCAGCAAGTGTTACTGCAGGACAACTCATCACGGATGGCATTGATCTAAACGAAAGCTGGAAGCATGAATGGTCAACAAAAACATTGGGAACAACAGCCCATCACCTTGATCCCACAAAGAAGCCAAAAGGTTTTGACCTACTGAGCAACCTCTGGTGCAGCCTCAACAGGTTAAGGAGTGGTCATGGTTGTTGTAGCTACTTCAAGTACAAATGGGGCTGGATTGGTTCACCAATGTGTGAATGTAATCAAGAAGAGTAGACAATTGAACATTTAGTCCATGCTGTCCACTTCATTCATACTCTGGGATTCCCGACTACTTGTTCACTCTCACACCCAGCTTAATTAATTTGTTGAAAATCACAGACTGTAAGGCTTAATCTTGTCTTATTCATATGTATATTGTATAAAATAACTTGCCTTGTACCAGTTGTATATTGTATAAAATCACTCTATGATTAAATAAAATCAAGTGAAAAAATAAAAAAGTGAAATTTGCAACTTTGTCTGGTTTTTCATTGTACTGATTAACAGAAGTGGCTGACCTACAATTATGGAATTTGTTAAGGTTGTGATAACAAAAGATCTGGCTCTAACACATAAAAATATATATTTGTTTTGTGAAACATGATAAACGTAGTTCTTTGTAGAAATTTAATTATTAATTTGTGAATAAACGTTTGTATACATTAAAAAATTCAAACCTGACCACCAGCAGTTATTTATTATTTAGTGTTTATCAATAATGAATGGTCTTTGGCAATTCTCATATTTGCAGTGTTTTCATATTCTGGATTATTCGATGTTTTTATAAGTAGTAACACTTTCCATCCAGGAATTCAGTTTATATCTGTCTGTACAATGAAGTTTGTAATAAACATACTTTCAGTACCTGTACTTTATTGATGACCCTGCTTTCAGATTAGAACTTCATTGTAGTTACTGCATGATACTATTTGGTGGAAGCGCCAGGTACCTCAAAACAACATTGTGGCTTCAATTTGGCAACATAAAAGCTATCGCCTACATGGATAGGAATCAGAATACAGGCAGTACATTTTTCCCAAGATCTGTACATTCAGAAAACCAATTGATTCCAAAACAGCAACAAGTCACGTGAGTATCCTGCATCCATCATTGTTTTCCACAGAAAATGGTCAGAACCTGTGAAATGGCTGAAAGGATTTAAGTGAGACGCCAGATGACACGATGTGTTTAACAAATGTGAATGTCAGACGCTAACACATCATTTGAAATTAATGAAACTGTTGGGAATGTGCATACACAAACTCTGAGTCTGAGGTATTATTATTACGAGTAATAGAGAGTTAACAGTTGTTGAGAGGAGTTGGAAGTGTTGGCCCTTGCTTGCACACTGGAGAGATTTTGTCAGATTTGTGTATGCATACACTGAGAGTGATATTTGTATCTTTGTTGTGGACAGAAATGTGTTTATCAAGTATAGACATTGTGAAATATTTATAAGTCTATGTTAAGTTTCTCTGTGTTTAAATAATATGTATTGCAGATATAGCAGATCATTGTTTTTATAGGTTTCTTTAATTTTTTACACCGTTTAAAGCTAGTTGACCTCTTTTTGTTCTCAGTAAGAATTCTGTTATTGTGAGAAATGGAAGTCATACATTTCCATATGTCTTTTGAAAATATTACGAATCCCTTTCAAATGTATACTTTTACCTGGAAGGCAAAGTCCAGCAGTGGTTTGAGAACAATAAAGAGAAGTTCAATAGCTGTGACAAATTCCAGGCTAAACTGAAGAAAACATTGGTGACAGTCAACATCAAGCCCTCTGAAGAACAACTAAAGAACAGGGCCCAGTGGCATGAGTAAACAGCATAGTTTTATATACCGAATGTTATGGCCCTCAAACACATTGTGAATTTGCATATGACATAAGCTGGCAAAATCTCATACTTGGTGAAAGGAGTTGCAGGAAACGTGCCAGGTTCTTCAGATAAAGCGTCACAACAACATTCATTATTTTATGCACCCACATCGAGGAAATGCAACAGAAAAGAAGTGGAACGAAAGAAGTATGACCATCTCCTGGATGTGGTCCCTATGGTAGTTGTGGAAGACCACCACGAGCCAGCTGATGTGGCCTAGTGGTTCTAGGCGCTACAGTCTGGAACCGCGCGACCGCTACAGTCGCAGGTTCGAATCCTGCCTCGGGCATGGATGTGTGTGATGTCCTTAGGTTAGATAGGTTTAAGTAGTTCTAAGTTCTAGGGGACTGATGACCTCAGATGTTAAGTCCCATAGTGCTCACAGGCATTTGAACCATTTTGAACCACCATAACCTTACTTCCATCAACACCAGATACTATGAGAAGAGATACAACAGTTCATGAAGCCACAAATTTTGGTCCATGCACGCTAGAGATAACAGCCATGAATGTCAACCCCATACATCAGATGGTAGTAGAGAATGTAGAAGAAGTATATCAATCCTTAGCACCTATCTCCACTCTCAGTCAAATGTACTAGGAAGAAAGGACTCAATCCGTTCAGAATTACACTGCAGCTGTCAAACGACAACCTGGCCTCTGACCAATGGAGGTACAACCAATTTCTTCTATAAGCGTAACACCGCACAGAGGAACAGACATTTAGAGAGAAGAGGACAACAAGCATGTGTGTTAATATTGTGGATGGCCTGGACACATAAGATACTGCAGAGAAAGAAGGTGAGCTTTTGATGACTACTATGACACCAAACATTAACATTCATAATAGTTCTACTCACCTCAGTCAACTGCAGACGCTTATCGACCTATGAGGCAAAGCCCACACCTGTTTGCTGGACGAGTTCGCCCCACCACACGCCATAGCCCTACTCTGTCGCTGTGCAGAGGTACCAGCTGCTCACCCAGCCACTAAATTTAAGAAAACTAAGCAAGGCGACAAATTATTAAGGTAAGGCTGCCAAAGATAAAAATCCTCCATGGATGACAGCCAACAAGAAATCAGAAAATCGTCATCAATGGCCTACCTGTCCATGTGCTAGTCGTCTCAGAGGCTTTCTTATTTGTAACGTTGAATGCTTGTTGTCATCAGCTGAAGAAGAATATGTTCCATGTTATGCAACCGATTGTGCTGAAAGTTGTAAATGTGACATTTATCCAGCTGGCAGGGGGCGAAAGACATTCCGGAGGGCTGAATGGAAAGCCTCTCCAGTTTGTCTGACGAACCGGTTTCAGGCTCTGTCTCAGGCTGATACTGATCTTCGGCCTGACATGGCTGCTTGTCCTGTTCCAGAGGTTGCCCCTCAGTCTGCAAGATCCGGGCAGTTGCAGAGGGTGGGCTTACTGGTAATTGGGAGCTCCAACGTCAGGCGCGTAATGGGGCCCCTTAGGGAAATGGCAGCAAGAGAGGGGAAGAAAACCAATGTGCACTCCGTGTGCATACTGGGGGGAGTCATTCCAGATGTGGAAAGGGTCCTTCCAGATGCCATGAAGGGTACTGGGTGCACCCATCTGCAGGTGGTCGCTCATGTCGGCACCAATGATGTGTGTCGCTATGGATCGGAGGAAATCCTCTCTGGCTTCCGGCGGCTATCTGATTTGGTGAAGACTGCCAGTCTCGCTAGCGGGATGAAAGCAGAGCTCACCATCTGCAGCATCGTCGACAGGACTGACTGCGGACCTTTGGTACAGAGCCGAGTGGAGGGTCTGAATCAGAGGCTGAGACGGTTCTGCGACCGTGTGGGCTGCAGATTCCTCGACTTGCGCCATAGGGTGGTGGGGTTTCGGGTTCCGCTGGATAGGTCAGGAGTCCACTACACGCAACAAGCGGCTACACAGGTAGCAGGGGTTGTGTGGCGTGGGCTGGGCGGTTTTTTAGGTTAGATGGCCTTGGGCAAGTACAGAAAGGGCAACAGCCTCAACGGGTGCGGGGCAAAGTCAGGACATGCGGGGACCAAGCAGCAATCGGTATTTTAATTGTCAACTGTCGAAGCTGCGTTGGTAAAGTACCGGAACTTCAAGCGCTGATAGAAAGCACCGAAGCTGAAATCGTTATAGGTACAGAAAGCTGGCTTAAGCCAGAGATAAATTCTGCCGAAATTTTTACAAAGGTACAGACGGTGTTTAGAAAGGATAGATTGCATGCAACCGGTGGTGGAGTGTTCGTCGCTGTTAGTAGTAGTTTATCCTGTAGTGAAGTAGAAGTGGATAGTTCCTGTGAATTATTATGGGTGGAGGTTACACTAAACAACCGAACTAGGTTAATAATTGGCTCCTTTTACCGACCTCCCGACTCAGCAGCATTAGTGGCGGAACAACTGAGAGAAAATTTGGAATACATTTCACATAAATTTTCTCAGCATGTTATAGTCTTAGGTGGAGATTTCAATTTACCAGATATAGACTGGGACACTCAGATGTTTAGGACGGGTGGTAGGGACAGAGCATCGAGTGACATTATACTGAGTGCACTATCCGAAAATTACCTCGAGCAATTAAACAGAGAACCGACTCGTGGAGATAACATCTTGGACCTACTGATAACAAACAGACCCGAACTTTTCGACTCTGTATGTACAGAACAGGGAATCAGTGATCATAAGGCCGTTGCAGCATCCCTGAATATGGAAGTTAATAGGAATATAAAAAAAGGGAGGAAGGTTTATCTGTTTAGCAAGAGTAATAGAAGGCAGATTTCAGACTACCTAACAGATCAAAACGAAAATTTCTGTTCCGACACTGACAATGTTGAGTGTTTATGGAGAAAGTTCAAGGCAATCGTAAAATGCGTTTTAGACAGGTACGTGCAGAGTAAAACTGTGAGGGACGGGAAAAACCCACCGTGGTACAACAACAAAGTTAGGAAACTACTGCGAAAGCAAAGAGAGCTCCACTCCAAGTTTAAACGCAGCCAAAACCTCTCAGACAAACAGAAGCTAAACGATGTCAAAGTTAGCGTAAGGAGGGCTATGCGTGAAGCGTTCATTGAATTCGAAAGTAAAATTCTATGTACCGACTTGACAGAAAATCCTAGGAAGTTCTGGTCTTACGTTAAATCAGTAAGTGGCTCGAAACAGCATATCCAGACACTACGGGATGATGATGGCATTGAAACAGAGGATGACACACGTAAAGCTGAAATACTAAACACCTTTTTCCAAAGCTGTTTCACAGAGGAAGACCGCACTGCAGTTCCTTCTCTAAATCCTTGCACAAACGAAAAAATGGCTGACATCGAAATAAGTGTCCAAGGAATAGAAAAGCAACTGGAATCACTCAATAGAGGAAAGTCCACTGGACCTGACGGAATACCAATTCGATTCTACACAGAGTACGCGAAAGAACTTGCCCCCCTTCTAACAGCCGTGTACCGCAAGTCTCTAGAGGAACGGAGGGTTCCAAATGATTGGAAAAGAGCACAGATAGTCCCAGTCTTCAAGAAGGGTCGTCGAGCAGATGCGCAAAACTATAGACCTATATCTCTTACATCGATCTCTTGTAGAATTTTAGAACATGTTTTTTGCTCGCGTATCATGTCATTTCTGGAAACCCAGAATCTACTATGTAGGAATCAACATGGATTCCGGAAACAGGGATCGTGTAGGACCCAACTCGCCTTATTTGTTCATGAGACCCAGAAAATATTAGATACAGGCTCCCAGGTAGATGCTATTTTTCTTGACTTCCGGAAGGCGTTCGATACAGTTCCGCACTGTCGCCTGATAAACAAAGTAAGAGCCTACGGAATATCAGACCAGCTGTGTGGCTGGATTGAAGAGTTTTTAGCATCTCTGGAGAACACAGCATGTTGTTATCAATGGAGAGACGTCTACAGACGTTAAAGTAACCTCTGGCGTGCCACAGGGGAGTGTTATGGGACCATTGCTTTTCACAATATATATAAATGACTTAGTAGATAGTGTCGGAAGTTCCATGCGGCTTTTCGCGGATGATGCTGTAGTATACAGAGAAGTTGCAGCATTAGAAAATTGTAGCGAAATGCAGGAAGATCTGCAGCGGATAGGCACTTGGTGCAGGGAGTGGCAACTGACCCTTAACATAGACAAATGTAATGTATTGCGAATACATAGAAAGAAGGATCCTTTATTGTATGATTATATGATAGCGGAACAAACACTGGTAGCAGTTACATCCGTAAAATATCTGGGAGTATGCGTGCGGAACGATTTGAAGTGGAATGATCATATAAAATTAATTGTTGGTAAGGCGGGTACCAGGTTGAGATTCATTGGGAGAGTGCTTAGAAAATGTAGTCCATCAACAAAGGAGGTGGCTTACAAAACACTCGTTCGACCTATACTTGAGTATTGCTCATCAGTGTGGGATCCGTACCAGATCGGTCTGACGGAGGAGATAGAGAAGATCCAAAGAAGAGCGGCGTGTTTCGTCACAGGGTTATTTGGTAACCGTGATAGCGTTACGGAGATGTTTAATAAACTCAAGTGGCAGACTCTGCAAGAGAGGCGCTCTGCATCGCGGTGTAGCTTGCTCGCCAGGTTTCGAGAGGGTGCGTTTCTGGATGAGGTATCGAATATATTGCTTCCCCCTACTTATACCTCCCGAGGAGATCACGAATGTAAAATTAGAGAGATTAGAGCGCGCACGGAGGCTTTCAGACAGTCGTTCTTCCCGCGAACCATACGCGACTGGAACGGAAAAGGGAGGTAATGACAGTGGGATGTAAAGTGCCCTCCGCCACACACCGTTGGGTGGCTTGCGGAGTATCAATGTAGATGTAGATGTAGATATATTCCAAGAATAACTACCAATGGCAGAACATAGCCCTTCGAGTTTGTCGATTTAAGAGAATGAAGTCATAACATTTGATATGTAGTGAGTCAGTAAAAGGGCAATGAGAACACCATCCTGGTAAACAATACAGAACAAATTTATTCAGTATTAAAGAACACAAATCTTCTTCATAGAGTTTTAAGTTAGATACAGATAAAAAGCTCGTTTGGTCCACCAGATTCACTTGGAATATTTTAGAGTACGTAACACAAGTATTCGTGATCTTGGACATGGGAGACTACACGAATGTAGTGTAAGGCTAAACTCTGAAGAAGTAAAGTCACTGTCCTAAACTTGGTAGGGAATCGAAGTTAAGCACAAGTTACTACTTACAGACACGTACTTTCTGTTCCTCTACTGCTTTATGAGGCTAAGATCACTTTACCCTATGGCTACTTCAACTTCCTTGACAACTTACGGCCATTTGCTCATAGGTACTAACTACAGCCTTAATTTTATTAGTATTATTATTTTCGTTTCTGTTGCAAATAAACATTTTGTCATTATTTCGGTATTGACTGCTATATACTTATATATGTAGCCCATATTATAAAACAGTATACTTATGTCGTTTTGGTTGAGTTCTCGTACTCATTGGTATGGTCTGCTATGGGTACATGTGTTTCTCATACACTTATACACTAAATGTACACATTTATATTGAAATTATACATAAAATATTCATGCGAATAAAATGTTTCTTACATTATAACAAACTACATACAAATACGTTAGTATCAGTTCGTTAAATAACTGTCCTTATTCACTGCTCATTCTTACTATTTCTTGCTTTTTACTGTACCACAGACTTATTACAAGTTAGCATTGAACACCTCCATAAGGCTTTCACCTCTGTTCACACTTTAAGAAATCATTACATAAGATACTACAGATATTAGAAGAATTGCATGTCCACTATTACTACTGTTTTTTTAATTCTTTATTCACAACTTTATAATTGAGCTGCTCGGGGGAACAAAATGGTAAGTGCCAAAATCACAGTTTCGGGATACAGCGCATCTAAAGTTTCAATTGATCTGCAAATCTGAATAATTTTTTTTAAACAGTCCTTTTATTCTGTAGTGATTCTAACATCTATCTTCTACTATACAGACATAAATGAAACTCAGAACTGACCAAAACAAATGAAATATACAAAAATTATTACATTACCATACACCATTAACGACACATAGTGATAGAACATTACATATTAAATTTTACAGCAAGTCTTCAACACTTTACTGAAACTGCAAAATCATTGATCACTCTCATTACTAATGTCTTTTACATCCATAACTGTTGGCTTTAGTGACAGGATAAATCCATGGTGGACAGGAGGTATGTAATTTAGGAGCGGCAGGACGTCAGCAACTCTCTTCTTTTCAATAAGCCTTTGCCCATTGTATTTAAGTCGAAGCATATGAACTGGTCCTTGTCTTCCACGTTTCCTGAAGCTTATTTCATGCCAAATGTCATGACAAAATGTCTCGCTGATGAATAAAGATGATGGATATTCGGAGGTCACCTTCCACCTACATACTTTCCTTAGGTTGACATCTCGACTATCAACTGTCTTCTTTCTGAAGACAAACGCTTCTTTAGAGTATCGTATTTGATAGAAATCCTCTCTTTTCATATTATATACAAGCAATGGATTCTTCTTAGCCAACTTCTTGATGATCTCGCACCACTGATCTGGACTGTATACATCTTGTACTAGTCGGCGAACATAATTTTCAATTGTCGCGAAATCTCTATCGGGCGGCAACATTGTGTGCCTGGTCACGGGGAAGTGGTGTTCAATCACACGAAATCTTTCAGTTGAAATTAGATATTTCCAAAACAGTACCATGTTCGAGTTCTTATTTTGGCCACAGCAGCACCTTTTCCGAGACGACGTCTTTGTTTGTTCCTGAATGGTTTCTGCAGGAGCGATACACTGTTCGTTGTTTTGGGCAATATGATCTGATTCGCTATTATCCTGTATAACATCGAAAACTACTATTACCGTTACCATTGTTATTATTACATGTAACAATATAAATGAAAAATGTGCATTCACACATCACTTAGCCAAAAAAATGTAGCCATTCTAAAATAACTTCAAAACTAACGTACTTCAGGAACATAATGGTATGTACATGCATTTACCATTATGTTCGTGAAAGGTACTAAAGACAGTATATTTACAAAATAACATACCTCTGAGTCATCTGAATCGTTAGGAATGTATTCTGGATCCCTCTCGAAGATATTAGTATCATTGGAAGTATATTTCTCGTCTTCTGCCATGTTCACTGTTGCCATAATCTCGGAGATGTTTTTACTTGCCACCATTCTCTCTGTCACTTACCATTATGTTTCCACAACATACGGACAGTGGCGCTTACCATTAAGCTCGGCCCTGACGTCTGTTGAGTGAATTTGGAACTACTAGTAAGTTTACTGCATTGTACATCCCACAGGTGGTGTCATTAGCCATCTACCGCAAAATACACGGCGATGGCGCTTACCATTGTGTTCCCCCGAGCAGCTCAATTATACAACCTTATCCCACTTCCTTATGTGATTATTGGGTCTTATATTTAATACAGAACATTGATTGCAGCTAATTACAAATTTAATAAAAGAGTTACAGCCATAACTAGATTAATAAGTGGCAACTAATTTACTATTAATATTTTCTTTATAATACCTATGCATAACTAATCTCTACTTCCTGCAGCGTCACAGATGTGTCAGTAGTTTACAAACCTACTTATAGAGCCTTGCTCATCGAGCTAATCCTGATGAGCCTGCCCTTGACACTGGGCAGGCCAAGGTGTTAATTGCTGCAGGTTCCTAACTAAATTTCCTAATTCTAAGTCCTACTAACTAGTTGTTCTTTATTTCATATCCGGTGCTTGTCCTATATCGGTGGTGTTGTACCCCACTCTCCTTAGCCTTGTCCACGGCGTATTCCAGACTGAAGAAAAGTTGGCCTGTCCATGCACAGGCAGTATGGGAATAGGGCACTGGACTCAGCTGGTATTAGGTATATGTCAGGTTGTTAGTTAATCATCGCCCCTCAGGTATTCTTTTAACACTTTTCGTGATACCTCGTTAGCCAGTTTGTTGAGAGTTTGAAAAACGTCTTCTCGTCTTAGCAAGCGGTAGGTGTCATGGTCGGGTAGTTTGTCACGTTATGTAGATGCTACATCATTGAAAAGGGGGCACTCATAGACCATATGATCAGGAGTACCCTCTGATACACCACATTCACACACGGGTGTAGCCCTCTTCGCAAACCAACATAAAAGTGTTGGGTAGGGCCCATGACCAGTGAGAAAGTGGAATAATCATCGGGTTGGTTCAAAGTACTTCATGCCCAGTCGTTCCCTGACATTCGGTAGAAATTCGAATGTTATACCACCTGTTTCTTCTGCCTCCCACGATTCCTGCCATAACTGCTCGCCTCTTCGCCTTACCTCACCCTTATCCTCCACCCCAATGCCTAATATGTCTTCTATTTTCGCGGTATTCTCTTTATTAGCCCAGAACCACGCAACCTGTTCTCTAATTTTGATGCCCATTATGACTCCCCCTGGAGATGTCCTATAGACCCCCACAGATCTCAGTATCATGTTTCTCTGAACTCTTCTCACTGTCATGGTGGGCACTACTCTCGTGAGCCTGTGAGCCCAGATTCCCGAGCTGTAACCCACTGTTGATGTTAGGATGCTATTGTGATATAGTTTTATGAGGTGAGGGGGAAGATGAAATCTTTTATGTCCAATGGAGATTGCTTTCTGGGTTATGATATCAATGTGTTTCCCGAAGTCCCACCTTTCATCAATGATGATTCCAAGGTACCATGTCTTGCGTCATCGAAGAACCGGTGATCCCTCGATTCTCACAGTTGGATTTCTCATCAGCTGCCCTTTTAGAAGAAGGTATGTCGATTTACCTGGTGATACTTTCATCTTTTTTGTTGGCACCACAGTTGCAGTTCATCTATAGCCCTTTCTATTTTGTGCTCTACGTCTTCACGGATAGGGCCCAAAACCAACAGGAGGAGGTCATCTGTGTAGGCTCTAGCACTTCTTCACTTTGTTGCAAATTATCCAGTAATGGCTTCATGTGGATGTCTGAGAACAGGGGACTTAAGACAGAACCCTGGGGGCATCCCTTTGTTATCGATTTTCCCACTCTCCCAACTAGGGATGATAGCCAGACCTCCTGACCCTCACAATAGCTCCTCAGGCAACTATATAGCGGCCCTGGACAATCTTTCTCCCACAAGCAGGAGAAGAGCGAAGACCACCACAGGTTGTCGAAGGAGCCACAGGTATCTATCATGATGCCAACTATGTACTTGTGAGGGGTAGAGCCACAGACCTCAGCCGCCAGGGCGATTGCATCAGACGCCAATCGCCCAGGCCTGAAGACGAACTGCCTGCTGCTCATCCTGCACAGCACTTGGTGTGCACCAGTTTTTTCTGTAATACCTTTCCAAGTAGGTCCAACAAACATATAGGTCTACATGATTTCGTTTCCGTAGGGTCTTTGTCAGGTCCTTTTTTGATAATCACAACATTCACGATTTTCCAGATCTTTGGGAACTTCCTCTGCCTAAGGCACTCGTTATATAGGTGAGTGAGTAGTGTAATTAGCTGGGAAGCTAAGAATTGCACCACCTGTGCCACAATACCGTCTGGCCCAGGAGCTTTACCTCTCTTTAGCGATCTTATGTGGGCAGCCACCTCCTCTTCAGATCCGGCCATGGTGGCCGAGCGGTTCTAGGCGCTTCAGTCCGGAACCGCGCGACTGCTACGGTCGCAGATTCGAATCCTGCCTCGGGCATGGATGTGTGTGATGTCTCTAGGTTAGTTAGGTTTAAGTAGTTTTAAGTTCTAGGGGACTGATGACCTCAGATGTTAAGTCCCATAGTGCTCAGAGCCGAAGTCCTCTTCAGAAAAGGGGTAGACTGCCGTGTCATTGTTATATTCGCCAAGGTCATCATTTCATGGCTGCCGCTGTCCTTCAGTTTCCCCATCCACGCTATCGTCAGGCAACAGCGACTGGAGGAGGATCTCTGCGGTCTCCTGCCAGGATTCCGTCATCCCGTCCCCATGCCTGACTGTTGACAACTCCATAGGAGTAAGGTGTGCCCCATGGGTCTAAAGCTAATTGATTTAGGACATAGCTCTCCCAGCTTCTTGTTCTAACTGCTCTTAGTTCCTTTTGGAACTTAAGCTTGGCCTCCCGATACTGCAGCAACCATCTTTGGCGTTCCAGCCAGACGACACTGCCCTGGTAGTGCCTCCTCAGTCTTCTGACAGACCGGCACAAGTCCTCGAATTCGGTAGATCATAGTGATGGAGAGGCCGCCATGGCCTTCCTCCTAGTTGGTACAGCTGCTTTCACCACTCTAGTTATTGCACTCACCAGTTCCTCAGATCTCTCGTTCACGTCTATGTCCTAGTGTATGTCACCCTCTGGCATCGCCCTCTGGTAAAGCAGGAACGTCGCAATCCCTCGCTAGGCGCTCCCAGTCAGCTCTTTTATAATTCATTTGCACCTCCCACCCTATTGCCCAACAGCACTCTCTATGAGATTATGGGATTATGGTCGCTAGTGGTGGCATTTTCTTCAGCCTTCCACTGTTGGAAGATGTTGACTGCATTTGGTGTGACTAAGGTCACGTCAATGTTTGTGCCTTTTCCTCCTCCCACAGCGTAGGTAGTAGGGTTACCGGGCTTGTTGGCCACCACTAGTTGTGAGGGCATGATGAATTCTTCTACCTTTTCTCCAATTGTGTCGCTTGTACTGCTGTACCATAGGGGGGATTTTACATTGATGTCAGCAGTTATTATCATCTTTCGTGCCTGCAACGCCGTGATTACTGTAGTTAGGTTGTCAAGATGTCTCTTGATGTTATCACTGTATTGGAAATACATGTTAACTAGTATGATTACTCCCACGGGAGATTACAACTCTACGACACTGCACTGACTAATTGTGTACTGTGAGAGTATCGCGGCCCTCAGGACTTTGTTTGTTATTATTATCGTGGCTTTTGGGTCTTCCCCTCTGCTGACAACTTGCCATGTCGTAGCTGCAAATACTATTTTTCCAACTTGGGAGTACGGCTCCTGCAGGCAGAGCACATCCAGTCTCTTCTCTTCCACCTCCTTGCACAGCTCCTGTATCACTAGTCTGCTGTTGTGAGTATTAAGTCACACGAACCACATATCGTAAGGCAGTGGTCAGGGTAGCAGCTGCTCTAACCTCGCCAATTGCATGGTGTACTCAATGTTGGGATGTACCCTAATTGGGTCAACAGGCGGTAGCCTGACTACAGGGGTGTCTTGTGTGGCTACATGTGCACTTGGGTTGGTTACTGTGCTTTCTTGGGTTGGTTTCTGCTCCTCTTTACTGATTTCGTCTTTTGGGATTGCCACTACCACAGGATGCCCTTGCCGCTGCTGGTCTTTTATCGGCCTCGTTCCCCAGCTGTGGGAGGAGGGAGTTGTGACCATAAGGGGGAACTCAGTTTGAATGCCTTTATCCATCGTGGAGAACTCTGAACACCTTTGTCAACTGATTCAGTTTTGGTGACGCTCAGGAATTCTTTAAATTGATTTGCCCTTATGGCATCCCTACTCCTTTTGCTCTGGGATTTCCGCTTTGACATCCTGTTCTCTTTAACATACTCAACACTAATCAATCCTCGAAATCAGTCTTTGTTCTAGCATTCGATAAGTAGGGAAATTCCATTCTGTGGCTCCACAAGATTTCTTGCCACGTCCTTTGCATGGGATACAGACTCCCGCCGCCATGCAATCTTTTCAGGTGTGACCATCTTCACCACACTTGGAGCACGCCGACCCCCTGGTGTAGTGCTTCAGAATGTGGCCAAGTCACAACAGTTGTTGTGACGAGGTACCACGAGATAATCCCTAGCGTTGACCGTAGCTCCGAATGACACAGCATTGAGTGTTATATGGGTGGCCTCTCTATCTGAAATTATGGTCCTGTGTTTTTAATGTTCTCGCTCTAGTGGTATATGATACGAAAAATCTGTTTACTTACTGCACCTGTGTGTTGTATTATACACCTTGTTTTCTCATTTTAAATTTACCACCTTCATTTATATTTTACTTCGTCAAAATTTTAGGATAAGTTATGCACAGGTGTTGCTCATAGTAATTCCATCTTATCAATGTTTTATGTGTATTACATTTATAAAGTTTTAGTGGGTACGTATATACAGTTTACGATCTCTCATTTTTATCACTGCTGCGTTACAGCGCCACCTCTTGAGGTGATTCCGTATTAGGCTTAAGTACTGGCACACGACGCTGTGGCGCATTATGCTTACTACCTGAGCCCCCATCTTACTCTGTTACTCGCTCCTGTGAATGGGAACGCGTTATGCAGATCTTGGTGCCTCTTGCATCCACCTAGAAAAGATAATAATTTTATTATTTTATATTTCTAGTTTTTACTGAGTTTAATGAATGCGATGTTGGCCTGATATATTCGACGATGCCCTTTGGCTACACTGACTAAAGGATTCTTCTAAGAAATACCAAATTAAGGTATTTGCTCTTTCAACAGTTGATCTGTTTATACACGCTTATAGGTTATCCAAGTCTGCACAACGCGATCGTGATTCTTAAATAGATGTATTTGTTCCCTGCTTTCTATGTAGATAACCTGAAGATGCCTAAATAAGGCGAAACGTGTCGTTGAAAAATAAAAAACTAAAAATGCAACCAAGACTGTTTTTAACCAATAGTGTTAAGCACTGGTTTGCTGTATGCCACATATGAATTGGCAGAAAAACACAAGAAACAGAGAAATAGATGCACTATTACCCCATGTTGTTCCTCAAACAAACGACGAAAATATAAGACCAGCTTTTGTTGTTTTAAGATTGTATGAATTTAATTATAGATACTATGTCATCTGAGCACAATTAAAAATGTACGAAGGCAAATCGATATAATCAGAAATGTGCACGAAAACAGCAAACAAATTTTAAGAATTGATTATGAGCCAAATTCAATAAATTTATATAAACAAATGAGAGAGAGCTTGAGAATTGTTTGGCATGGAAATTATTTCAATACTTTCGATAATAATACAAAATAAAAATTGATTAATGATTTAATGAATCTTCATCAAATTGAATTAATGTAAGAACTGTCGAAAATAAATGGAGACTGCCAGTCCCCCTTTTCCGATTGTCAATTTTCCAGGGATTAGATGTTTAATCCCTGCCAATTTCTTGACGAAAGACAGCGTCCAAATTTTATGGTCGCTGAATTTTAAAGTATTCATAAACAATACAAAAATTCATCTCCATTGAGATCAAATAAATAATTCACACTTTCATCCATTAATTGATTTATGAATATAGAGATTATATCTTCTTCTTCATCATCAGGATAATATACAGATAGAAAGAATGAAAGTGTCAGTTTCCTCATTCATACTATTTGGTATATTTATACAGAAAAATTTTTAATAGAATTGCAAGTAGGTAGGGTGTACTTGTGGTCCACCGAGTATTACTTTATCTTTATTTACCCAACTGTTGTGCAAATTATCAAAGCCCAAACATTTAACATAAACGTTATCTCCTTTCTTTCTCAGAACTTTTTCAACTAGATACACATCTGGATATTTGGTCTTCTGTAGCTCTTGCTCATAAAAATTACCTTCAATATCTTTCAGTTTATACATGATTGGATTTGAATGAATGACAGATTCAATTTCGAAAATTTCTGTTAACCAGCTGGCAGTATATCCTTTTTCAAAAAGTCCTTTAAGTTTACTGGTCCTAATTTTATTTCCTGTTTTTAAATTTTATCTTATAGTTCTTTTCATTAACCTCTGTTGACTTCATTTTTATAGTTCGATGAACTGTGTAATTGTATTCACCAACTAGTTTCGAGACTAGATCGATCCATTTGTAATTTCTTTGAAGAGCAAATTTCTTCCACATCTTTTCCTTAAGTGTTCAGTTGAATCGTTCATGCTTTTAATTCTGTAAAAGTCAAATAATGATTAATGCTGTATTTCTTCATCAGCTCATGAAAATCTTTGTTATAGTTTTCTTTCCGATTATCTGTCTGCAGATTTTTTGGTCTCTGGAGCTGAATACTTTTTCGAGAGCATCAGCCACATTCTTGCCTGTTTTGTCTTCAACTGGAACAGCCCAGCCAAATTTAAAGAAGACATCATTGATGATCAATAAATATTTCTATCCTCAATTTATCTTCGAAATTTCTTTCTGCTTGCCTGAATCCATTTCGACTAAGTCGGCTTGCCATAAATCATCTATACCAAGAGAAATTACATTTCTTCATGTAAAATTTGTTCTAATTGGTTTATGCAGCTCATTAATGATTTCTTCACGAATGAAAAAAAAAGGTTCAAATGGCTCTGAGCACTATGGGACTTAACATCTATGGTCATCAGTCCCCTAGGACTTAGAACTACTTAAACCTAACTAACCTAAGGACATCACACACAGCCATGCCCGAGGCAGGATTCGAACATGCGACCGTAGCAGCCGCGTGGTTCCGGACTGCGCACGAATAAAAGGGGTGGTAAATTGTAGCCTCCTTTTTCACCTACACAATTTTTTTAACGAATTTACTTTTCTTCTTTTTACAGACTGTGCACAGACCTTCAATCCTCTGCCATCCATTTTTTGTTGTTACTCTGTGAGGATTATGTGTTTCAGTAAACTTTTTTCACTTCAAACAGTAGATGTGATCGCTCTGAAGAGCCGAGTGCAAAGCACAATCGCTCTGAAGAGCTGAGTGCAAAAGCAGGATCGTGATTATCCATGGACAGAGATAAAATTTATTATGTTTTAAATTACTTCACCAGCTATAATTAACTTTACATCTACAGGAACGGAGGAACGGTTTTAACTGTATCTTTCAATCTTACAGTTAGAAAATTTGATTTGGGTACCATGATTGATTGATTGTCATTGTTTACTTCATGTAGCTTATCACCCATGCTTACAGTGATGTCAGAGTCATCAAAGTTCAAGTCTCTGTTTGCATTCTTACTAATAATAATAATTCTTTTAAGCTTGAAATCGTATTTGAAATTGTGCATTTTTTGCTTACCTCTAGTCATAAAAGTAAATTCAATTATTTGTCCATCATGTACTTTATCTTTAAGATTACTTAACTCTTTCAAGTATAGGGTTACATATTTCACATAATCTGTAAAATGTATTTCTACTTCGTTTTTGGTAAAGTAATTAGCGAATAGTGTCAAAATGCTTGTTAAATTTTGTTTAGAACTTGTTGAAACATCTTCATTATTCTGCTTTATTCGTTCATCAAAGTCTTTTGCAGTGACATAGTTACTGAATTGTGTCAGAATATTTGCGTAACAACGTTTGATAACTCATTATCGAAATAATGTTTGTTCACAGCATCTTTTGCATCAATTGGGTCGTTTACATTCGCAAGTCTTCTACCTTTAAAGCTGATATAACCTTCAGTTACTTTAAAAATAGCGTTAAATTCTTTCTTAAATTGTTTAATTACATTGGCTATCTTTGAGTCTATTGATGATTGAAATTGCTTAATCATATTTTCTATTTTTGGATCAATTTCGCTTTTGATTTTTTCTAGATCGAAGGCAGGCATGCTAAGCCCTTCAGTTCGTCGTATCTTATTTCCAAAAATGTCCATTTATTAAATCCAAAATATCATTAAACTTATAATTCTTGCACAACAATTTTAAAACAAATAGACACAAATGACCACATATTACTCCATCGAAATTTTGGATTCTCTCAGTATTGTAGTATAGTCCATTTTTTCGCAAATAGTTAACTAGTTGTTTGGTATATTACTGCCAAATGAATCAAAAACCATTTTTATGTTGTTATTCTTATAATAACAAATCCAGTGAATACCAGAAGATAAGATGCATCTAAATTAACTATTCCACATTCATATTTTCATGGATGATTCGGTAATTCATCAATCATGTATACACCACGAAAGTGTTTAATTTTCAGTTGTTTAGCAAGTTTTTCTATGTCAAAATTAGATAAAGGACTGTTAAATTTTCGATCAGCTCTTCGAAATTTTTTTTTTTGCTTTCTTCAGTCCAGTACCAGCTTCCTTTTCAGTTGTTAGATTATGTCTTTTCTGACCTAATTCTTTATTGTCTTCCTTCTTGATTAATACTGTATTTACAATTCCTACAGATCCTCCACCGAGTGAACCAATAGTTGCTAGATATGGTAATGCAGCCAAAAATAATGGTAGAAATCCACCTTCATGTTGTGTTAGTCCATTTAATTCTGTCTTTTTTGTTAGACATACAATATTTTTTTTCACAACAGGAATATCTAATGTAACAAGTAAATTTCCTCCAGTTTTCTCTTTCTTGCATTTTTGTGGTTCAGTCAAAAATGGTTCAATTGCATTTAATTGTTCATTATTCAACTTTAATATAATTGTTTTTGGCTTGGTTCTGCCACTAGGTAGAAAAGTATAATCGATCATAAAGTTGTTCATTTACACAGATTAAAAATTTAGTAAGATATAATTTTTATACTCGCTATCCATTGTCATCCATCCCTAGGCCCATTCCTAATTTTCATTTTCCATACATTATTCCTGTAACTAATGTTGCTGCAACGTTTTCTCCTAATGAAGCATCACTTGCATGCATTCCTTCTTTTGCAGCTAATTAAAGTTCTTTATCAGTTTGATGTCTAGATTCTAAATATTTATGATCAAAATAAGCAATATCATGTCTTTTACAAGCCTCATCTAGTTGATTTTCTTGGATCACCATATGCTAACCTTTCTTCAACATTAGTATATGGTCCACACCAATTATATCCTGGTAGATGTTTCTCTGACAATGATAAATTTAAAGCCTAATTGACTAATCCTTTTACATATTTATCACTTTCCCAGAATGTCTGTGGAGCATTATTCAAAAATCTAATCAAGTATGGGATTCCTTTTGTGTTGTTATAATGAAGTCACAAAATTTGTTCATCAGCATCTGTGTTATGCCAACTTTTTCATTGTGAAAATTTTTATTCCCCACTAGTTCTTCACCATGGTTTACTGCTAACCTATCGATTGATTGCCGTACATCATCCATCCAAACAGACTCCACTGGTTTTTCTGTATATTTTTAACTAAACCTTCTCCTTTTTTCTCAGGTGAACTTGAATCTATAGTTGGTCTTCTTAAGTTTGGAAAATAGTCATCAACAATTGGTTTTATGAAATGTTTATATTTATTACATCTACTTCATCTTATTTTATTTGGATTATTATCAGAATGCAACGCTCCTGAATTGTATAATATATCTGCATAATTTGATAAACCTACGCCATCAAAAGTTTCACCCATATCATCCATAGTAATCTGTTTTTCAGTTAAAAGACTTGATAATCCATCAGTTCCTTTTCACCAGTTTCTAATTTATCTCCTTCAAATGATACTGGTAATCTTCCTGTATTTAAAGGTACCAACATGCCTTAATCCAAAAGTAGAATCTTCACTATGGTTTACATATTTTAGGATTATTTCACTTATATTTATTTTCTTAACATCACTATTCTTTTTTTTGACATCTCTGCTCTGTTCTTCATTGTATTTCTCTAGCAATTTCGTTATGTCCGACTCGCTTACTGTATAATCTCTTTTATGGCTTTCATAATGTTTGATTGTGGGAATATAGTTAAATTCATCAAAATAATAAGGAACCATTTGTTTTTCAACTTCTCTATTTACTTCAGTACCTTTCCGAACATTATCACCTAATCGTTCAATTCCTTGTTTGACTTGTTCAATGGCATCGATAACTGGCTGATCTTTTTAAAATTTTTCATACTCTGTTCTTGGTTTTTTTCCATTTTTTAAACTCTTCTACCAACTGTTCTTTTACTCTCCTATTCTGGCTATTTTTAAAATTATTTCTGGATCGTATTTTGCAAACATTTATTAAGAATAAAAAACATTAATTAAAAATTTTTACATTTAATGTTTATGTTTATGTTGTTATGAAATGTTGTATTTTATTTCTGAACTTACCATTATTCGGTTTTCTAGTCATGTCTATTTTGAAAAATCCAAACTGGTCATTCCAACATTTACTACACATTTATTTAAAACCATCAAACTTTAAATCTCCTCCAAGAAACAAATGGTAAATATGATTTAAATTTGTGCCATCTTGTCTAAAGATGTTTAAAAATTTAGATTGTCTCTGATAACTGTTTCAGTATTTTTGAGTACATATTAGCTAAGTAAAAAAAAAATCTATTCCTTTATGTCTACCTCTAGTAAAATATTCTCTAAAGATTTCTTGATTTTCGAGAATACAATCATCAAATGCAACAACTGAATTTTCTTCACATTCATCTAATGGAATGATTTCTTCGTTATTTTCAATAAAACTAACAATTTTTTCATTAATTTTATCTTCAATTTTTTCACATTTTTAAAATAAATTCTTGATTTTTGGTTGATATAAACTTTTCGAATAAACATACAATTAGTTAATATTATTCCAGTTTAACCAGCCATGTGATAGAATATAATTGACGATCATTAATGTAGTCTTCCACATCCTCTCTGCCCAATTATTGCACTTTGAAGAGAATTTGGTAAAAAGCTTACCATGTTTGTTTTTCGACTTCTTTTCTGGAAGTCATATTTTTGGGTCCCAATCAGTTCACTCATTTACTAATAAAAAATTTTAGTAGTAAATGAGTAGATTATTTCATCTGAGTGGTATGTCATCTGTTATCAAAAAAAGATTGACTATACATATATGAGATAGCTGTACTAATGTTTCCCTAGTCAGTGTTTATTCAACTTTCTTAACTCCAAATATTACATCGAAAAATAATAAACTTTACTGCGATGGAGAGACAACAGAAATTCCTGTAGGTCAGTATCGTTTGAAAAACTTGGAAAAATTTATTAATTCGAAAAATCCTAATATTCACATTAAAGTGGATGAAATTTTAAACAGAGTTATTATTCAGAGTAATGTTAAGTTGAATATGGATATAATAGATAGTATTGGAAGTGTGACTGGATTTAGTAGTCAAATTGTTGTGGCAAAAGAAAAGGCTAGTGCTAAAGATGTTCCTAAAATTATACCATTTGAATTAATAAATATAAATTTTAATTTGGCTGGTGGGATGTTTGTAAAGCAAACTGAGCATTTTCACAAAGCAACTAATATTATCACCCTATTCAAGCCAAATGCAGAATTTGGTGGACCAATAATTCACAAACCGCATTATCCTGTAAATATTCCTGTTTTTGACCCAATTTAGAACTCAGAAATTACAATAACTGAAGAAAATGGTAATTTGATCGACTTTAGTGGTGCTTGTGTAACAGTTATTTTAGAAAATTCTTAATATTTTTTATCTTCAAATAAATCATGAACAAAGTCGAGAGTTATCAGTTTTAGCTATTCCCTGTGAATGAGAAGACTAAAAATAATTTTAATCTCCCCAACAACTTCACAGAGATTAATATAAATATTGAAGATGGTTGGGTTCATCCTAATCATGCCCCACTATACATGAACTGTAGTATTATTGGAACTGATTGTACAGATTATCCAACATATAATGGAAAATCCAATAAAAAATAATCGATAATTATGTAGAAAAACTGTTTGATGTTATCACCATAAAAAAAGGTAACAATATTTTGTCTAGAATGGAATTTCCATTTATTTCTACATTGGCTCTTATTCGTTCGACTCTAGCCAATGTGTTAACCATAGAAGGCCATATTCTTAATAATGGAAAGGTAAAAAGTAAGATAAATGAAGTACTTTATCCATTCGAATTATTCAGCAGATTTTTTAAAAGATTATAAATAAACAATGCGGGAAGGAGATTTAACAGTAATTTTTACATGGTCATCAAATCCTAGAGATTCAATTCTTCACTGGTCAGGTCGTATGCGAGCTGGTGTTGAAGATGTGACCACACTTCCAAAAGAGGGCAAAATTGTTGTAGAAACAATGGAAATTCGTGTTCCTGCTGTTAAATTTGAATATTCGCTTGAATTAGAACAAGATAGACTTAAAAATCCAAAAATTCCCATATCTTTCTTTGAGCTACAAACTGTAGAGAGTGCTGGACTGGATGAAAAGAGAAATTCTGAGTTAGATGTTAAAAATTTCTATAACTCTGTAGAATTAGATGTGCCCTATTTCATCTTCATTGTTTTCCAGACAAAAAGGAAAAACAATCAGTTAGTTCATTCTTCCTTATTCGATAATTTGAAATTACAGAATATATACTTGAAAAATGGGAGAAATGAAGTTTTTCCTCAAGAAATGTGGAATCTAGATCCGCCAAATAATTATCTAAAACCTTATGATGCTTTCCTAGATTTTAAGAGAACTACACTATTGAATGGTGATGTCCATTCAATTTTATTCAAACTTATCCTATCTACGTTATAAATATGTCTAGAAGAATGAATGTGTTAGCTTCTAAGAAAACAACAATGAAGTTGTGTGCAATTTTTAAAGAAAAAATTCCGAAAGATACATTTGTGTATGTAGTAATGTACAACAAAAAGAATTTGACATAATGATTCACTGCATAGATTTTGGTTGAAAATTTTTTAAGATCTTTTTTTATTTTTGTGGATGTGTTGGTTTGCACACTCAAGTGATCCATTTATAAAAAATTCTTAGTGTCTGGATGATTGATTGATCTGGCCTTGTAACACTAACCAAAACAGCCTCACTGTGCTGGTACTGCGAACGGTTGAAACCAAGGGGAAACTACAGCCGTAATTTTTCCCGAGGGCATGCAGCTTTACTGTATGGTTAATGATGATGGCGTCCTCTTGGGTAAAATATTCCGGAGGTAAAATAGTCCCCCATTCGGATCTCTGGGCGGCGACTACTCAGGAGAATGTTGTAATCAGGAGAAAGAAAACTGGCGTTCTACAGATCGGAGTGTGGAATGTCAGATCCCTTAATCGGGCAGGTAGGTTAGAAAATTCAAAAAGGGAAATGAATAGGTTAAAATTAGATATAGTGGGAATTAGTGAAGTTCGGTGGCAGGAGGAACAAGGTTTTTGGTCAGGCGAATACAGGGTTATAAATACAAAAAAAATAGGAATGCGGGTAAGCTACTACAAACAGCATAGTGAACGCATTATTGTGGCCAAGATAGACATGAAGCCCACGCCTACTACAGTAGTACAAGTTTATATGCCAACTAGCTCTGCAGATGACGAAGAAATTGAAGAAATGTATGACGAAATAAAAGAAATTATTCAGATAGAGAAGGGAGACGAAAATCTAATAGTCATGGGCGACTGGAATTCGGTAGTAGGAAAAGGGAGAGAAGGAAACGTAGTAGGTGAATATGGATTGAGGCTAAGAAATGAAAGGGGAAGCCGCCTGGTAGAATTTTGCACAGAGCACAAATTAATCATAGTTAACGCTTGGTTCAAGAATCATAAAAGAAAGTTGTATACATGGAAGACGCCTGGAGATACTGACAGATTTCAGATAGATTATATAATGGTAAGACAGAGATTTAGGAACCAGGATTTAAATTGTAAGACATTTCCAGGGGCAGATGTGGACTCTGACCACAATCTATTGGTTATGAACTGTAGATTAAACTGAAGAAACTGCAAAAAGGTGGAAATTTAAGGAGATGGGACCTGGATAAACTGACTATACCAGAGGTTGTAGAGAGTTTCAGGGAGAGCGTAAGGGAACAAATGGCAGGAATGGGGGAAAGAAATACAGTAGAAGAAGAGTGGGTAGCTTTGAGGGATGAAGTAGTGAAGGCAGCAGAGGATCAAGTAGGTAAAAAGACGAGGGCTAGTAGAAATCCTTGGGTAACAGAAGAAATATTGAATTTAATTGATGAAAGGAGAAAATATAAAACTGCAGTAAATGAAGCAGGCAAAAAGGAATACAAACGTCTCAAAAATGAGATCGACAGGAAGGGCAAAATGGCTAAGCAGGGATGGCTAGAGGATAAATGTAAGGATGTAGAGGCTTATCTCACTAGGGGTAAGATAGATACTGCCTACAGGAAAATAAAAGAGACCGTTGGAGAAAAGAGAACCACTTGTATGAATATTAAGAGCTCAGATGGAAACTCAGTTCTAAGCAAAGAAGGGAAAGCAGAAAGGTGGAAGGAGTATATAGAGGTGAATATTATGGAAATGGAGGAGGATGTACATGAAGATGAAATGGGAGATATGATACTGCGTGAAGAGTTTGATAGAGCACTGAAAGACCTGAGTCGAAACAAGGCCCCGGGAGTAGAAAACATTCCATTAGAACTACTGACGGCCTTCTTGCACTTCCTGACTGAGAGCCAGTCCTGACAAAACTCTTCCATCTGGTGAGCAAGATGTATGAACAGGCGAAATACCCTCAGACTTCAAGAAGAATATAATAATTCCAATCCCAAAGAAAGCAGGTGTTGACAGGTGTGACCAAACTATCAGTTTAATAAGTCACGGCTGCAAAATACTAACGCGAATTCTTTACAGACGAATGGAAAAACTGGTAGAAGCCGACCTAGGGGAAGATCAGTTTGGATTCCGTAGAAATATTGGAACACGTGAGGCAATACTGACCCTACGACTTATCTTAGAAGCCAGATTGAGGAAAGGCAAACCTACGTTTCTAGCATTTGTAGACTTAGAGAAAGCTTTTGACAATGTTGACTGGAATACTCTCTTTCAAATTCTGAAGGTGGCAGGGGTAAAATACAGGGATCGAAAGGCTATTTGCAATTTGTATAGAAACCAAATGGCAGTTATAAGAGTTGAGGGGCATGAAAGGGAAGCTGTGGTTGGGAAGGGAGTGAGACAGGGTTGTAGCCTCTCCCCGATGTTATTCAATCTGTATATTGAGCAAGCAGTAAAGGAAACGAAAGAAAAGTTCGGAGTAGGTATTAAAATCCATGGAGAAGAAATAAAAACGTCGAGGTTCGCTGATGACATTGTAATTCTGTCAGAGACAGCAAAGGACTTGGAAGAGCAGTTGAACGGAATGGACAGTGTCTTGAAAGGTGGGTATAAGATGAACATCAACAAAAGTAAAATGTGAATAATGGAATGTAGTCGAATTAAGTCTGATGATGCTGAGGGTATTAGATTAGGAAATGAGACACTTAAAGTAGTAAAGGAGTTTTGCTATTTGGGGAGCAAAATAACTGATGATGGTCGAAGTAGAGAGGATATAAAATGTAGACTGGCAATGGCAAGGAAAGCGTTTCTGAAGAAGAGAAATTTGTTAACATCGAGTATAGATTTAAGTGTCAGGAAGTCGTTTCTGAAAGTATTTGTATGGAGTGTAGCCATGTATGGAAGTGAAACATGGACGATAAATAGATTAGACAAGAAGAGAATAGAAGCTTTCGAAATGTGGTGCTACAGAAGAATGCTGAAGATTAGATGCGTAGATCACATAACTAACGAGGAGGTGTTGAATAGGATTGGGGAGAAGTTTGTGGCACAGCTTGACTAGGAGAAGGGATCGGTTGGTAGGACATGTTCTGAGGCATCAAGGGATCACCAATTTAGTATTGGAGGGCAGCGTAGAGGGTAAAAATCGTAGAGGGAGAGCAAGAGATGAATACACCAAGCAGATTCAGAAGGATGTAGGTTGCAGTAGGTACTGGGAGATGAAGAAGTTTGCACAGGATAGAGTAGCATGGAAAGCTGCATCAAATCAGTCTCTGGACTGAAGACCACAACAACAACAACGAGGTAGACCAGCTCTTATAAAATCATTGTCACAAAAATAAGAAACAACTGCTCTCATGGTCATTCTTTTCCATCAGATATGTAAAACCGAAGTCAGAAGATAAAACTATTAGCTACAAGACCGCTGCTCGACTAACAACGGCCGGCATCACACTGCCCTATTCCGCGCCGGTTTACCTGCTGGGATTCTAGTGGTTCACGACGGGCCACTAGATAGCGCAGTCCAGGCAGTGCACATACAGTCCCACGGTATAACCACTTATTACTGCTACAATACAACTTTACTATTACTGCTGATCAAATACACATGCAAAGAACACTTTCGCCTACACTTACTGTACATACTATACGTGCTATGCATACTATACGTACTATGAGGTACGTCAATTACAGAGTAAAAACATCTGAAGCAAAGGCGTTATACATATCAGCGCCATACAAAAACACACATTATAATTTACGCTTATTCATACATGGAAGTCAGGAATTTATACATAGTAAGCTGTTCATAACACGACTTTGATACAATGTGACGAGTGATTAAAACCTATATGCTGGGTTTTCCCTGTCTGGGCATTACGGTCTTAGGTATTGTAAACGCTAAAAAAAGTACGAACGTGCTATAAAAGGCTCTCACCACCTATACACTCATTATGAACGTAGTACGGACCGACTATGAAAACCTGCACAGGCACATGAAATTAAGGAAGCCCAGGCCAGAAAAGTTTTTTAGCAGTACTCTATAGGTGGTTTTCCTTGCATAACAGGTACACAACACCCATCATAGTTTGTGAATAGACCGCACAGGATCTCTAGAGCACCGCATCAAATATGTCAAAGAAATTATGGTCCGTCGATTCTAATTGGTCGTTCAACAATTTGTTTGGAAACCTCTTTCTGTTTTTGTAAATTTCGATGTTTTCCAAAACGTTGAGTTTGCTTCCTTCAGGTGCATTATGGAAGATTTTCGTACCTTGTTGCAGATCAGTAATTTTATGGTTCGAGTCCCGCAGATGGTCACCCAAAGCGGACTTATTGTGGGCACTCGTGTGTTCACGAAAGCGCTTAAAAAACCATCTCTCCGTTTGCCCCACATAACAGCCTTCTCACCCGCCACATTGCAATCTGTATACCTCTGTGTTTCTAAATTTATCGGTGCTGTCTTCAATCGCATGCCTAAGTTTCGAGCGCAAACTATTTTTCGTGCTATATGACGGGACCACGCCGGACTTACGTAACTGTCGGTCTATTTTGTCAAACAACGGGCCTTGATATATCATTAGAACATACTTTTTACCCCTACTATTGTTAGATGGCCTTTCCTTCGTATCCTTGCTTTTTAAAATTTTTGTATACAACCTGTCCACCATGGCGGCATCGTAACCATTGCTACATGCTATATGCTTGAGAACATCTATCTCTTGCCTAAGGCTGTTCCGTTGCAACGGCAGCTTTAAGAGCCTATGTCTCATTGAGCAAAAATACGACCGTTTATACTTAGATGGATGGTTCGATTGTGCATGAATAACAAGGTCTGTAGCTACTGGTTTCCTGTTCAAGCTAAACGTATGACGACCGGCTGCTTTAGCAATAGTGAGATATAAGTAGTTAATACTGTTATTACTTTCAACTTCTACTGTAAATATAATCTGCTTATGCATAGCATTCAGGGCATTTAAATAATCATTAATGTTTTTTCTATCACCTATCACGAGGGCTACAATTTCATCTATATATCTCTTATAATAAACCGTTTTCTCTCTTAGCGCTATATTATCCCTGAATAACTTACTTTCCAGGTTGTTTATAAATATATGGACCAGCGTACTAGCTAGGCAACTGCTCACTGCTAAGCCGTCACGCTGACTGTAATATTTGTTATTAAACTGAAAGCAGTTAAATGATAGTGACGTTTCTAGTAGATCGACAAATTCCACAAGTTCGGCCTGGCTCAGCTTACAATGCTTTATCGAATTCGAATTATTCTTAACCACTTGAAGACACTCTTTAATTGGAATATTAGTATACAGTATTTTACATCTAAAGATACCAGACATGCGCCCTCTGGTACTCCTACATCCTTAAGGAAACTTGCCAACTCATAACTATTCTTTAAACTGTAAGAGGTTTCAAACACACATAGTTCTTTCAACTTCCTATTAAGATATTCGCTCAACTTGGCATTAGGAGCTTACCTTCCATCCACAATCGGCCTAATGCTTTTTTCTACTTTGTGGGTCTTAACCTATGCCCTAAGCGTAGGTAATTCGACCGCCATCATTTTTAAACCACACCTAGTTTTATCATCCAGCAAAAAATACGACCGATCTATTGCTTTCCTAACTTCCGTATTAAACTTGTTAATTCGATTCTTAGTCATCTGCGTGATGTTGTTTTCGCGAAAAAATTGCTCTGTTTTGGAAACATAGTCAGCTTCCCAAATGATGACTGTGGCCTTGGACTTATCTGGTGGGACCACAATAGCGCGATTTGATTTATACAATTTAATGTATTATGCAACAAGGTATGAACATCTTGGATAAAGCACCTAAAGGAAGCAACTCAATGTTTTGGAGAACATCGAAATTTACAAAAACAGAAAGAGGTTTCCAAACAAACTGTTGAACGACCAATTAGAATCGACGGATCATAATTTCTTTGACATATTTGATGCGGTGCTCTAGAGATCCTGTGCGGTCTATTCACAAACTATGATGGGTGTTGTGTACCTGTTATGCAAGGAAAACCACCTATAGAGTACTGCTAAAAAACTTTTCTGACCTGGGCTTCCTTAATTTCATGTGCCTATGCAGGTTTTCATAGTCGGTCCGTACTACGTTCATAATAAGTCTATAGGTGGTGAAAACCTTTTATATCACTATCGTACTTTTTTGTGTTTACAATATCGAAGACCGTAATGCCCAGACAGGTAAAGCCCAGCATATTGGTTTTAAACACTCGTCATAATGTATCTAAGTCGTGTTATGAACGGCTTACTATGTGTAAATTCCTGACTTCCATACATGAATGTCTTTCATTTGCTTGTGCCGTTTTTCCTGCGGATACGCAGGGCTGGCATGGTTAATCGGATGTGGCAATGTTAGTTGAAGGGGTGGTCGGATGCCCTTCCTGTCGCCACCCCGTACGCCCTGGGAAGGAATTAGTGGACTCCAACTGCGTAGTGTTCAGATGTCTGCGAGCCGTATAACTGAGGCTGGACATGGGGACCGGCTCGGTATTTACCTAGGGGGATGAGTAAAACCGCCTAAAAACCACATCCAGGCTGGCCAGCACACCGGCCCTCGTCGTTAATCCGCCGGGTGGATTCGATCCGGGGCCGACACCCTACCCGAGTCCAGCAAACAGCGCGTTATCACGCTCAGCAAACCTGGCAGGTTGACTTCCGTATACGAATAAGGGTAAGTTATAATATATAGTTTCGTATCGCGCTAATATGGATGACGCCTTTGCTACAGTTGTTTTTATTCTGTAATTGACGTACTTCATAGTACGTATAGTATGCATAGCATGTATAGTATGTACAGTAAGTGTAGGCGAAAGTGTTCTTTGCATGGGTATTTGATTAGCAGGTATAGTAAAGTTGTATTGTAGTAGTAATAAGTGGTTGTACTGTGGGACTGTATGTGCACTGCTGGGACAGTGCAGTCTAGTGGCCTGTTGTGAGCCACTAGAATCGCAGCAGGTAAACCGGTGTAGAATAGGGCAGCGTGATGCCGACCGTTGTTAGTCGAGCTGCGGTCATGTACCAAATAGTTTTATCTTGTGACTTCGGTTTTACATATCTGATGGAAAAGAATGACCATGAGAGCAGTTGTTTCTTATTTTTGTGACAATGATTTCATATCAGCTGGTCTGCCTCACGTATCGTTATATCCAAATGGTTTATAAATGTTAAGCTACATTCAGGTATGTGGTACTGTACTAATAGTAATGTATATAGTGTAAGCCCTCCCTCAAACCTGTCATGTTATATCTTCACAGATCCGATGATGGCACCTATAGCGTGTTGAAACCGGTTATCCAGTAAACAGTATTTAAGCGATCTTGGCTTCTGAATTATTTTTACAAACTCCCTTCAGTTTGAGAGAAGTCGGCCGATGTAGCCGAGCGGTTCTAGGCACTTCAGTCCGGAACTGCGCTGCTGCTACGTTCGCAGGTTCGAATCCTGCCTCGGGCATGGGTGTGTGTGATGTCCTTAGGTTACTTGGGTTTCATTACTTCTAAGTTCTAGGGGACTAATGACCTCAGATGTTAAGTTCCATAGTTCGTTCAAATGGCTCTGAGCACTAAGTGACTTAACTTCTGAGGTCATCAGTCGCCTAGAACTTAGAACTAATTAAACCTAACTAACCTAAGGACATCACACACATCCATGCCCGAGGCAGGATTCGAACCTGCGACCGTAGCGGTCGCTCGGTTCCAAACTGTAGCGCCTAGAACCGCACGACCACTCCGGCCGGCTAAGTTCCATAGTGCTTAGAGCCATTGAGTTTGAGAGAAATACAGGCTGAATTTACTGCATGCAAGAAACAGTTATTTGGAAATACTGTAAAAAATAATTCACTTGTCTTTTTTTGTTGTTCTTGATGTAATGCAGCCTATGTATCTTTAGTGAAACATAAATGAAATAAATGTAATAGCAAATCTTTACTGTTTACCTTATTTAACTACCCTGTCTTTGTATAATGTAAGATGTAGCCATTGTAGCTCACGTTATAAGATGGTTGTGCTATAGTGGCTACATATGTTGTTATTATATTACTATTATTACAAGCTTTCATTTTTTCTATAAAAGAACATTACATATATAAACCTGACGTAGTCGGTATCATGGCCGGGTAGGTGAAGCATCAGGACTTTGTTGTTGGTGACTGGTTCTCTGAAGACGCAAAAGAAGTCCTGAAGAAGAAGAAGAATGGAATACTCCTTCCTGATAATATACCAGCAATTATTGTAGGTTCATCGAACTGTGGCAGGACTAATATCCTCATGATGGTGGGAACACAAATAGATGGAGTCCGATTTGAACATGTTTATGTATTTTCAAAAACTCTGTTTCAGCCCAAGTATCAGCTGTTACAGGAGATTTTGCGCGGTGAAAGCGTTGATATCTCCCACCTGAAAAAGTAAATGCAAACACTGTGTTCATGTTTGACGATGTTGGTGTGAAAAACCAAAACCAAATTCAAAAATATTTCTGTATCGGTCGTCATATGACTGCTGATGTATTTCATCTAAGCCAGACGTATTCCAGAATCCCAAAACAATTGGTTAGGGATAATGCAAATCTTATTACAGTCTTCAAACAAGACAATCTGAATTTAAAACACATTTACCAAGCACTTGCCGGAACTGACAATGTCGTTCAATGATTTTGTAACGATATGTGCCGATTGCTGAAATCATTAACAGTGTGGGTTGCTTGTTATTGATAAAACAAGAAAACTGAATGGTGGTAGGTACAGGCGAAACCTCTAAGAGTTTCTGTATACAGAGTGGAGAAAAACTGTGTCACGAAATTTTAGCCCTAGATAGCTGATGCCAGTAGGAACCAAAATTATTAATGTTGTGGAAGTCGACAAGACAAAATTTTTAAACTACGGAAACTTGGCGCCACACACTCCGATTGGCCGCGGGATTGCCCGGTTGCCAGGTGCTTTGGACAACGCATGACAGCGAATGCTTTGCCTGCCAGAGATCGCGACGTATCCAAGGCGGCCCACACACTCGATGGTGGCGCACCAGCCTTCCTCTCTGAGGGCCTGGGGGCGAAATCGCCAGGGTCCCGACACATCCATTGTAGTTTCGAGATAAGACATATTGGGAACAATCCCGTCAACAGCTGTTAGTTCGCATACAGTAAATCTTTTGCAAATTGTGTCAGCCCTGAAAAGGGCCTTTTTTGTAGCTAGGACATTGTTTACTTAAAGCATGTGCTCGAACTAGCGACGCTCTGACGCGACACAAGCCTGGTAACGTCGGACAGTGTTTTGCCGATTCCTGGAATTGCCCTGATGTGATTGGAGGCATGTTGAATGCGATCCATTAATCCCTCTTCGTTTCTAGGTGGTTCGTGTCCGGGTGGGTGAACTAGAACCTTGAAGAATCCACAGAGGAACAAGTCTGGTGGCGTGAGGCGTGGCGATCGCGGGGACCATGTCCTGCGAGCACCTCTGCTAACTACCCGGCCGTCGAACAGTTCATCAGTTCATTTAAGTATCCTCGCACAGCACCGTTGTTATGTGCAGGCGCCCCATCATGCTGCAACCACATGCGTTGCCGTATGTCCAGGGGAACATCTTCAGCAGGCTGGGCAGAGTTTCTTGCAAAACGTCAAGGTAATTTGCCCTGGTAAGTCGAGGAGATAGACGAGCTGGCCCAATCAGACGGTCACCCACAATGCCTAACCAAATGTTGAGCGAAAATCGTTCCTGGTGTCCATGGACGTATGTGACGTGAGATTGTCTCTTGCCCAGTAATGAACGTTTCCAGTGTTGTAAAGGCCATCCTGATGGAAGGTGCACTCGTTGGTAAACGACACAATGGCGGGGAAGTCGGGATCTCGTGCAACACATCGCAGAAACCACCGGCAAAACCCTAGCCCGTGTTCATAATCCGTCACAGCATTTACGTCTTGGACAGGGTAGAACCTAAATGGATGCTGGTTGGCATCCCTCAAAACATCCCTGTCTAACCAATGTCATGTCCAGCCACTCGAGAACTTGTAGGTGCTTCCTCGAAGCGCTCAAGAACAGTCTCTTCAAACGCAGCATCCCGTCGTGTTCGAAGTCTTCCAGCATCACCGTGATATCCCGCTAACGAGCCTGTTTCGCTAAGCCACGGGTGAATTGCCGTAAACCTTTGTGGGTGTGGGCGGCGTCTTGCTGGGTACGTTCCTCATACAACCGTCGAGCTTCACGCGCATTATCGTCGGGGAGTCTATAAACAAAAACCGTATCTCGTTCTTCAAACGAATACTGTGCCACCATACTTACTGTATGACTACATGGCAGGTGACGTGTGTGTGCTCCGAAGTGAAGCTTACGTGTGAATGCCTCTGAAGTGAGGTGGACACTAACAGCAAGACCTATTCGACACGTTAGCGTATCACGTTGGGGCAGTGACAGGGCGAGGAACGTTAGTATGTGTGAACCGAAAACCATAGTGCTGCCCGTCAACCGACGAATGGCAACAGAGCAAAGCCACGGCCAATCGGAGCGCGTGGCGCCGTTTCCGTAGCTTGAAAATGGTGCCTTGTCGACCTCCTCAGAATTATTAATTTTGGTTTCTACTGGCATTATCTATCAAGGGTTAAAATTTCGTGACACAATTTTTCTCCACCCTGTATATAGCCCGGTAAGAAAGGTGAGTACATCAGTATATGCTGCACCACGGACAAATTCGCGCGCATGTCTAGCTCCCAACCAGAGGGAATTGGTGTACATAGACAGAGCATGCGCTTGTACATGGACGCGAAAATTCAAGCTATCGTGCTTAAAGATGGAGATATGCGCAGGGAGCTTCTGCAAATGATCAACGCATTAAATAAGTTAGTTAATGAAGCAGGTAACTGACTGGACCGAAAAAGCCAAGGCTGTTGAGGCGAAAATAGATATAGACGCAGGCACATGAGAAGAGGAAGAAGAGCGGATGAACACTAAAGTGCCAAAGAAACCGATATAGGAATGCGTATTCAAATACAGAGATATGTTAACAGGCAGAATACGGCGCAGTGGTCGGCAACGCCTATATAAGACAACAAGTGTCTGGCGAAAGTGTCAGATCGGTTACTGATGCTATAATGGGAGGTATCAAAATTTATGTGAGTTTGAACGTGGTGTTACAGTCGGCGCACGAGCGACGGTATACAACTTCTCTCAGGTAGCGATGAAACGGGGATTTTTCCGTACGATAATTTCACGAGAGTACCGTTAGTATCAAGAATCCGGCAAAACATCAAATCTCCGACTTCGCTGCGGCCAGAAAAAAAATCCTGCAAGAACGGGGCCAGTGACGACCAAAGAGAATCATTCAACGTGACAGAAGTGCAACCCTTCCTCAAACTGCTGCAGATTTCAATGCTGGGCCATCAACAAGAGTCAGTGTGCGAACCATTCAATGAAACATCATCGATATGGGCTTTCGGAGCCAAAGGCCCACTCGTGCTTTCTTGATTACTGCATGACACAAAGCTTTATGCCTCGTCTTGGCCCGTCAACACCGACATTGGACTTTTAATGACTGGAAACATGTTGCCTGGTCGGACGAGTCTCGTTTCAAATTCTATCGAGCTGATGCACGTGTAGAGGTACGTAGACAACTTCATGAATCCATGGACCCTGCATGTCAGCAGGGTACTGTTCAAGCTGGTGGAGGCCCTGTAATGGTGTGGGGTGTTGTGGCGTAACAAGACAGCTACGCCACACTGAAGTAGCCGAAAGGCACGCGTAATCTCACGTAGGCTAGATAGAGGTCTGAAACAGGATACGTAATGAATGGTAGCAAGAAAAGTACGTAGCTGCGTTAATACTTAACTTTTAATCCTTCATGTGAATACAGCATTCCTTGATGATACAAGTGAGACTCTATCTTAAAATGGTTAATGGCGCCTTGCTAGGTCGTAGCCATGAACTTAGCTGAAGGCTATTCTAACTATCTCTCGGCAAATGAGAGAAAGGCTTCGTCAGTGTAGTCGCTAGCAAAGTCGTCGTTCAACTGGGCCGAGTGCTCGTCCGTATCTCGAGACCTGCCTTGTGGTGGCGCTCGGTCTGCGATCACACAGTGGCGACACGCGGGTCCGACATGTACTAAATGGACCGCGGCCGATTTAAGCTACCACCTAGCAAGTGTGGTGTCTGGCGGTGACACCACATGGGGAGTGTGGCAGTTGGAGTCATAAGAGTCGCCTGATTCGTCTAGATACGACTCTAACAGGTGACACATATGTAAGCATCTTGTCTGATCACTTGCATACATTCATGTCCATTGTTCATCCCGACGGACTTAGGAAATTCCAGGAGGACAATGCGACACTCCACATGTCCGGAATTGCTACAGAGTGTCTCCAGGAACCTCTTCTGTGTTTAAACACTTCTGCTGGCCACCAAACTTCCCAGACATGAACATTATTGAGCATATCTGGGATGCCTTGCAACATGCTGTTCAGAAGAGGTCTCCATCCCCTCGTACTCTTATAGATTTATGGACAGCCCTGCAGGATTCTTGGTGTCAATTCCTTCCAGCACTACTTCAGACATTAGTCGACTGCATGCCACGTTGTGTTGCGGCACTTCTGCGTGCTCGTGGGGGTCCTACACAAGATTAGGCAGATGTACCAGTTCCTTTGGCTCTTCAGTGAACAAAGCCTCATGCCGCAGAGACGTCTGATTAGTGTATACAGAGATGTCAACGGAGCAGAAAGTCATTCAGGCACGGAAAGCCGTTCGAGAGAAATTGTGGTTGCTAAGGTTAGGGCATATGGATCGACAGCAAACGCTGAGAGAAACCTTTAAGTCGATTACTGAATCTCACAGGCAGCTGTCAGCAAAAACAAAACCACACGATTACGTTGGTGTTGCCATTGACGAATCCATTATGCGTCACGTCCCTGGCCAGATAGGTAGGACATTCGGCGTCAGCAGATGAAGACAGCACATGCTGGGTATGCAGTGTAACTGATGACGTAGTACAGATTGGTGGTAGGTGGTTTGAGAGAACACCTGGCTTAATGGCTCTTATTTTCCTAACAACCACGAAAAACCCATAAATTATTCAGTTAATGATGGGGAAATGACCGTGAAATACTGCATTTGACTGATGTACGATCATAAAAAGCCTGAGCAGCAATAAATACGAAACCATTATAAAACCAGTGCTTGATGGTGAAAACAACAACAGCACCAGCGGCGATGGTATTGATTGGGCATAAAGCGTGAACAATCGAATCCCACAGCATATATATTATGACTAACAGATCGACTACATCAGATCATGGCATCAGCTGCTGCAGGTAATACTGCTCATTCGAATGAGTATGTTTCAATAATCTCTGACCTTTGAGAGAGAGGTATCAGTAATTCGAGAACTCACAAACCAGCATGCAAAACATACACTTGTAGGCATGTTACGATTAAAGATTTGGATGACTTATGGCAGGCTGATCTTGTAGATATGAGGGAATATTCACATGAGAATAATGGATTCAAATATATTTTGATGGTTATTGACACATACTCTAAATTTACCTGGGCATTACCTGTTAAAACAAAAATGGGGAGAAAAGTCGTGGATGTGTTTGAGCGTTTGCTGCAGACATGGACGAATCGATGCCCAGACAACCTCCAAACCGATCACGTTGGAGAGTTTTACAATAGGTATTTCAAGACCGTGACCCAGCGGCATGGAATACATCACCGCTCAACATTCAGCCACTTGGAGGCATCGTGGAATTACTGAACAAAATAATAAAAGGCCAAATAGGAATTCGTTTTAATCTTCGCGGCTCATGGACAGATATCCTCCCAGAAATAACTGGTCAGTATAATCGAACCAAAAATAGCACAATAAAAATGAGGTCAATCGATGTTCGTGATGCCGGCCTGAGTGAGCGAGCGGTTCTAGGCGCTACAAAAAAAATGGCTCTGAGCACTATGGGACTCAACTTCTGAGGTCATTAGTCCCCTAGAACTTAGAACTAGTTAAACCTAACTAACCTAAGGACATCACACACATCCATGCCCGAGGCAGGATTCGAACCTGCGACCGTAGCGGTCGTGCGGTTCCAGACTGTAGCGCCTTTAAGCGCTCGGCCACTCCGGCCGGCGCTTGGTCTTCCTGCAGTGCAAAACAACTGGATTGACGCTGATTATTTGCTATATAATAGGATGCATAGAGCATAACTGGATCAGTAGCATAACATTCGTGCTAGGAGACGCATTAGAGGAGGCGGTGGTGTTCTAGACAAAGTGCCAGTGGAATTACACATTCCGGGATATAACTACTGTGGACCCGGAAAAAAGCTTCGGAAACACTTGGCACGAGGTGATAAGGGGTTAATCCGCTAGACGAAGCGTGTATGGGACGCGCATTTCATACGTTGCAAATAAAAATCTCCTAAGTCATCACATTGCACATAAGATTTTAGCTGATAGGGCTAAGGAAATACGCAGAAGAAATGATATTGATATAGGTGAACGCATTGTAGCATTTGTAGTTGATAAAACTATGCGTAGAAAAATTAAGTTGGGTTTAAGAGTGACGAAATTCAAGCTAGTTATGAATGATGCACGTTGTGCACTAAACAAGAAGAAGACAACGATGAAGAAGAAGAAGAAGTAGAAGGGGTGTTTAAAAAACTATATCCTGACAGCGGCGTCTGCAGCTAAAAGTGCTCTGAAGCACAAATGTGCAGGAATAAGAAGAAGAGGACTGGTTAAAGCACCTCATGTCCTACCAATACCCAAGAGGTCTGGTGGGTTTCTTCCACTAATCATCCCGGCCCTCTCCGCGCTCTCAGCGGCAGGGTGCCTCGCTGGTGGTGCAGTTATTGCTCGAATGGTCAAGAACGTGCAAAACTCCCAATCGCATTTAGAAGAGGCAAGAAGACATAACCGCATTACGTAAGCCGCAGCCATCGGGAAAGGATTGTACTTGAAACTGTACAGGAAAGGGGTTGGTCTATTCATTAATTTCAAAAAAGCCCATTAGCAGTCATACCAGACCGGCCACTCACAAATACTGATCTTCTTAAGTTTGCTAGAAAAAAACTCAACATTCCAAGATTCCTTGGTGTGTTTATGGGGAATACATTACCGAAGACTATGTGGAAAACTGGTGAATGTGATATTGTGAATTTAGATGCTGGAGGTCCCAGCACCCACTGGGTGTCATATGTTTTGAAAAATGCTTATACCCTCTACTACTTCGACTCATTTGGTGACCTGAAACTGCCAGAAAAATTACAATGATACTGCACTCACAGAAGATGTGTGTTCTATAATTTTCAGCGCTATCAGGACTTTAATACACACCTCTCTGGACATCTGTGTGTCATGTTTCTCTTGACGTCTACAAAGAAGAAGAAGAAGAAGCTGAACGTAAAGAAGGAGCTTTAAACATTCCTACATCTATTGAGGTTCAGATGCAATGTCGTACACTTGGCAAAGTGCTCTTAGAAGAAGGGTCATCTGTATTACGTACAAACTTCCTGCCAATGGATTTGAGCATTAGTGAATGGAGTGTGGCATTGACTGGACTGGAGATGTACAACAGCATCACAAATATCACCGAGACCAACAACAAACTGCATTGGATATAAATGATGAAAAAGACATTGTGGAATTGGAACCTGGTGCATCGACGATTCAAACGAAGTCTTTCAACAATCTGGAAAAGGCATTGAGCTACGTGTAAACATTAATACACTTAAATCTGGAATAAGGATTGTAAATGCAACGATTGACTTTAACCAGAAAGATTCAACAGGACGCCTACTGGGATTCGCAAAAGGACAAGTTTCGAAGCAGGATCCTAGTAAATTTTACAAGTAAGATTAGACTGTGGACATACTGCCTGTCAGCACAATCCGAGTCTAGTGTGACATTGCAAAGAATTTCTATCTCAGTGACAGTTTGATTTATACTATTTATGGATTCTTCCCCTCAGTTGCAACAGGATATAAGATTCCTGGACTCCCACCAATGCAATATACCTTCCAGTGACAGTTCAGACACTGGACTGTTTGGAGCTGCGTATTGTGGACGAGAATAACAACTTGTCTATTTTCGTGGCGAGGAAATCATTGTACGATCGCATCTAAGGCGGGATGGGCGTACGATATAAAACAGTGCACGCAGTCCACAGCACGCCACTTCACTGCCCCGAACCACAAAGTGATAACACGTGCGAAGTACGAGTTTCTTAAATCACTTGGCTTGAAACCTTGCAATGACGTCCTCACTCAACATAACCAGTCCAGTAATGATGTGCGAATTATACGTCAGGAATACTCCTCGCATAACCTTATGCTTTAACTATATTTAACAAGAATGATTAAGTTAAGATTGTCACCCAGCATCAAGACGCGCCGACGCTTCCATGAAAGAGTTTCATACGTTTGGAGGGATTATTCAAGAAAACCGACGGCAACGCTACAATGGCATCCAAGCTTACACGTAATGATTTAGCATTCCTGTTTCAAGAGATACGCTATGAACTCAGTGGATCTGAGATCGACCATGTACACAATGTCGGCATAACATCAGCCCTTAGAACATACGTCTCAGCTACACCAACGGATTTGAATGGTTTAGAAAATGTGGGATGGTTCAGAGACGATCCGACAGCTAGAACAATTGCAGAGTATAGACGATTTACTGCATGCATACCTCTAAAACTGCTTATGGACTACTTTGTGGGCATGAGGCAGATTATTATGAATGCTAAACAGGAACTCAGTCTGGTATGGCGAGAGACGGATAATAATTCATACATCCAAGGATCTCAAGAGGAGAATATGATCCCAATCAGCAAGGTAATATGGAAAATGCCTCTCATGAGTGGATCAGATAGGAGCGTTTGAAGCTTTTAAAAGTTTTGAATTCCGGTACACATCTATCATTAACGTTTCACTCGTGGGAGGTTTCCGAGTACCCAGTGCTACCGACTGCAAGCAAACAAACATGGGCTGTTAAATGTTAAAACCTCTTCGCATGTAGAGACACCTAGATTCAACATATTTGGGTTTCAGATTGATAGAAGAGGGAATATAGCAAATGATTCCACTGTATTCGACAACTGCAAGTTAACTAATAGCAGAGTCGACCTGAATTCAGAATTTTATCCATATGACAATTTACACCTCCAGTGGGATGAAACTATATGCAGTCTAGCATATGAAGAGTATGCGAGTTTTCGTGCTTCTTATTATGAGAGTGCTGAAGAACGAAGAGGAGGGTGTCTACTCTGGTCACGAAAACAGAAGGGGTTATCACCGATCATCGTAATAGACTCCTCCAAATAGAATGAGATAATTAAGCCTGGACCTATAGACGTATGAAATGAATTTGAATCTTCAGCAAATTTCCCGGAACACACTGTGGCGAATGCTCTAGTTCTACATGAGTTTGTGATCAACTAGTGTGTGCTCCCCAGTATTGTGCAACGAGCTGTATAAATGAACAGGTGCTGCACCATACCTAGAGCATTCCACAATGGTATCTCAAACTGTGAAGATCATTGCAGACGCTCAGGGTTTCTGTGATGATGAGTGTAGACAATTCATACTGAAAGATGTTGCATTCTTAGCGTACATTGAAGATGTCACAATATAAGAAACATTCTCAGCAAAAATTATATCACCGAGCTCTTTCAAGGACGTGAAGGTGCTAAAAAACGGAAGAGAGCAAAGTTGTTACATCATTTCTACCATGGAATTCACTGGGATGATTCTGGCATACCCCATGAAGATTTGGTGACGTCGCCTCGATTATTCCGCCCCACGGATACCATCATCTACATTATGTGGAAGGAGAAGATCTCATGGACATGTTTGCTGCTATTGAAGACCTAGAATTCTACGAGTGTCCTGCTCTACATCGACTCAGGAAGAAGAAGATGTGGGAAAATAGCGTTGCTGTGTGCGCGAGGTACAGTGGGACTCTGCGATTCCAATGCAGAGATACTTTTAACTTATATGCTACAACAGTAACACTAGTCGAGAATATTTTTTACAATTTTTTTCCAGTAGCACTGGAATTTTTTATAAACCTACGTTAAAACTAATGCAGAGATATTTTTAGTACAATTAAACTCCACAGTCCCAGTAGCATTGCTTTTACAAAAATTCTGATGGACTGTGCACACTTAGAATCTAATTTTAACAGCCCCAATAGCAAAGGCTCTTACAACAATAATAGTTCTGATGGACTGTGAGCTATATAGACATATAAACACTTAAAAACTAATCTACTTAGATTGTATCACAGCCGTCCACAATACGAGCACGAAGAGTCTCTACATCTGGTACCGGGGTTGCGTAGACAAGAGCTTTCAATAGCCCCCATTAATGAAAGTCAAGAAGGTTGAGGTCAGGAGAGCGTGGAGGCCATGGAATTGGTCCGCCTCTACCAATCCATCGGTCACCGAATCTGTTGTTGAGAAGCGTACGAACACTTCGACTGAAATGTGCAGGAGCTCCATCGTGCATGAACCACATGTTGTGTCGTACTTGTAAATGCACATGTTCTGGCAGCACAGGTAGAGTATCCCGTATGAAATCATGATAACGTGCTCCACTGAGCGTAGGTGGAAGAACATGGGGCCCAATCAAGACATGACCAACAATGCCTGCCCAAACGTTCACAGAAAATCTTTGTTGATGACGTGATTGCACAATTGCGTGTGGATTCTCGTCAGCCCACACATGTTGATTGTGAAAATTTACAATTTGATCACGTTGTACAGTACATACTGACGAAACTAAAATGAGCTCTAACATGTCCACATAACATCTTTTCTTTATTTGTGTGTGAGGAATGTTTCCTGAAAGTTTGGCCGTACCTTTTTGTAACACCCTGTATTTACAAGCTGCATATGCATTACATAAAAATAAATAGATATGCAAATATTTTTCTGGTTTATGATTTTTTAAATTTTTTTTGTTTATAATTTTTTAAAGTTATTTTTACTTTCACACACATATTGTGCATAAGCATTGAAAAGCAAAAGAAACTGGTACACCTGCCAAATATCATATAGGGCCCCAGCGAGCACGCAAAAGTGCCGCAACACGACGTGCCATGGATTCGACTAATGTCAGAAGCAGTGTAGGAGGGAACTGACACCATGAATCCTGCAAGGTTATCCATAAATCCGTAAGAGTACGAAGGGGTGGAGACCTCTGTTACAAGGCATCCCAGATATGCTCAATAATGTTCATATCTGGAGGGTCTGATGGTCAGCAGAAGTGTTTAAACTCAGAAGAGTGTTCCTGGAGCCACTCTGTAGCAATTCCAGACATGTGGAGTGTCACATTGTCCTGTTGGAATTGCCCACGTCTATCGGAATGCACAATGGACGTGAATGGGCGCAGGTGATCAGACAGGATGCTTACGCATGTGTCACCTGTCAGACTTGTATCTAGATGTTTCAGGGGGTCCCATATCAATCCAACTGCACATGCTCCACACCATTACAGAGCCTCCACCAGCTTGAACAGTAACCTGCTGACATGCAGGGTCCATGCATTCATGAGGTTGTCTCCATAACTGTTCACGTCCATCTGCTCGATACAATTTGAAACGAGACTCGTCCAACCAGGCAACATGTTTCCAGTCACTTACAGTCCAATTCGATGTTGACGGGTCCAGGCGAGGCGTAAAGCTTTGTATCATACAGTCATAAAGAAAACGCGAGTGGGTCTTTGGCTCCAAAAGCCCATATCGATGATGTTTCGCTGAGTAGTTCACACGCTGACACTTGTTGACGCCCCAGCACTCAAATCTGTAGCAATTTGCGAAAGGGCTGCACTTCTGTCACGTGGAACGATTCTCTTCAGTCGTCGTTGGTCCTGTACTTGCAGGATCTTTTTCCGGCTGCAGCGATGTCGGAGATTTGATGTTTTACCGGATTCCTGATATTCATGGTACACTCGTGAAATGGTCGCACGGGAAAATCCCCACATCATCGCTTATTCGGAGAACTGTGTCCCATCACTCGTGCGCCGACTATAACACCACGTTTAAACTCATTTCAATCTTGATGACTTGGCATTGTCGTATCAGTAACCGATCTAACAACTGTGCCAGACACTTGTTGTCTTATATAGGTGTTGCCGACTACTGCGCCGCATTCTGCCTGTTGACGTATCTCTGTATTTGAATAAGCCTGCCTATACCAGTTTCTTTGGTGCTTCGGTGTATATATAGTTTTTTTTTTCTTTTCATCTTTTTTCCACACATGGTCTGTGTGTGTACATATACACGTACATAGTGAAACGTCCCCTCTGAACAATTTATACAAGACTGTGGTTAACCTAACACACAATATTTTTAGCGCAACGCAATCTGACTTTCAAAAAATCCCTACGAAAGAATGGGCCCTGACTAACAGTAAACTATACCTTTCACAAATCACTTACCTCACAAAAATCTTCGCTACTCAAGCTACTGCAATACAGCGAGCGCCACTACTGCCAGCTAAATAAAAGATTCAAACTACTGAAGGCACTAACTACTGATAGGGATAGTTAGCAAATGAAAGATATTAATAGAGAACAAACAATGTATTTACCTTGATATCATCATATATAAATATAGCAGTTCATGACAAATTTCAAAACTCCGCCATCTCTCTCCCCACATCCACCACTGCTGGCGCCTCACCTCCAACTGCGCAACGCTACGCGCTGTTCACATCCAGCTGCCTAACACTACAATGGCGAGTATTACAACAATGCAAAGCAGCCACAGACTGCACACAGCACAGCCAGTGATTTTCATACAGAGGTGGCGTTACCAATAAAAAAACCTAAACAGCCTACTTACATAGCCCCCATGCTCCCCACAAAAAATTTTACAAATTGGTTTGGGCAGTGGCCAATACAGATTTGAAAAAAATTTTCATAATTACAATAACAAAGAAATCAAATGCACACACTTATTGATACAATGTTGGTCAAAAGCTCAAATTTTCTCACAGTCCATAAAGATAGTCCTGATCATTCATCATAATAGCAATTACAGGTTTTTTTTTTTTTTTACAAAGTCTCATTAGTAAAAGAAATTGCACACAGAAGTAGTGGATTTCCATGCAGTCTTGAAGAAGTAGTGTTGTCCTTCCAACGGAAAGACAGTGCTGACTCTTGACATGCTGACAGGTAATGGGCCACAATGGAGCAAACCCACAGCAGAGTCATTCGAAGTTTTGAAGAATATTCGTAGGTAGGTCATCACAGAGCAGACCCACTGTAGTCCTGGTAGAGAGTATGGTATTGGTGGGCAACCAGAGGTGCAGACCCACTGCAGTCCTTGTAGAAAGTGTGGACAGGCCCACCGTAGTCCTGGTAGAGATGACCGGCAGCCATCTGTTGTGATTGTGCAGGTGCACAATCACCAGTGAAGAGTCTTGCAGTTAATATAGCAAGTCCATAACCACCACTTGTGCACTCACAAAGTTTTTTGGAATTGTCCTTAGAACCAGCAATGCTGTTATCGAGTCCCTTGCTGAATTATCAACACACATGCAAACACTAACAGTCCCTACTTCTCACATATTGTCCATATACTATGACCAACAGAAACGTGTGCAGTGAAATGGAACTTACAAGTTACTTAATTTGATTAACTGGTGTCAATTAATATATTATAACACGAAAATATAATTACAAAGGTACAAAATACATCATTAAAAACATAGCAATACAGATAACATTTGTAGTACAGGCTTTACAAAAGAATCGAACTAGCATACACATCAGTGTTACAGGAATTATGACATAAGTAAATACATAAAAGATCAGAATAATTATTGAAACATCAACTTCACACATGAGCATTAAAACAAAACAGAATAAATAATGTCTAAACACCTTTATGAAGAAAATAACATAGTATTTGAAAAATTCTACAACATAAATCTTATTAGCTAGACACATAAAGACAGGAAAAAGACAAATACACAAGGGTACACAAACACATAGTGGGATAACACAAGGAAAGGACAGGGTTTGTTTTACTGCAGTATTTTGCAAACAAAACTTTCTTTACTTCTTGGAGATCTCCCTTCATTCATCATTATTCCCAAAAAGTCCTATCTATACCTCCTTCCTGTATTCTATTCATATTTCTTTCAAAATAATTATTTCTCAGTGCACAATACTCATTTTTGCCAAATCTGTTTCTTATAGCTTCTCAATGCATTTCTTCCAATTCATCACAACTCGTTCTCTTATATAGCCTACCCCATTTTAAGCTAACTTAAATCTACTGAGCTCAGATGCTAAACTAAGGAACGAGGCAATGCAGCAGCACAAAACGATTAACACAAACAGCAATGATAAAAAATCCAAAAGGCAAAGCAAGCAGCATAAATTACAACTAATATAAGGCAATGAGCAGCAAACAAGAAAAATAAATCTGGCTTAGCAGAGTAACACAAATGAAAATTCAGTAGCACTATGCCTGGCATACAGCAGCTTATATCTAAACCTGACAAAGCTCAAGCAGAAAAAATATTACACTGAAAATAGCCATGTCTAATACCTATGTCACATCTTAACACTAGAGTGATGCATCACAAAAACTTACTCTGCAAGAAAGTTACCAAGTCAATAAAAAAATTATTTATGCAATTCCTGTGATAGGAAATGTCTATTTGTGCTTTCTTTTCTAAGAAAGTATATCATAAACGTATTCTTTACTGGGTCTGTAGACAGAAAATAGTGATATTAGCACATATATTAAATTTTATAATAACCAATGCTGCAGTGCAGCTAGGAGCTAAATATTAAACAAAATAGGCAAAGCAAGGCGTCAAACGTCATTCACTAGCCATATGGCATTTCATAATGCAGTAAACAATCTTTCAACTAGCAAGACAATAGACATAAAATGTTTCTCATCATTTCATTTCAGTTAATGTCATAAATTAAGAACTCTACAGTGTAATCATGTTTTCAAGTTTGAGGGTGTCGTATTTATGATGCTTTCTACAAAGGAACGTCAATAGCGAGGATAATGGCCCCCCTTTTTTCCACCTGTGCCTCTGGAAGGCATACGCTAATGGCCTTTTTTTTTTTTTTTCAGGCTACTGTCGCCCAGCTGGGTGCCCACGACGCATTACGTGCAGGTGGTCACTTAACTTTCTTACCGAAATATTTACGACACCAGTTTCCGCTACAGTGACAGTCTCATATAAAAATATTTCACAGGTCAAGAATTTGAGTTACAAATCTGTAGAAACAAAATCCTATAAATATAACAGCGTCCAAAAAATTTTCGCCAGCATTGTGATACATTCACGCATATACACACATTTCATAACTCTTAAAGTACGATTCTTGGTTTCCAACAACCTTTTTCACAAACCAGAGTCCCTAACCACTACTCATTATTCCTTACCTTATTCGTCGACACTTCTTCAATATTTCATCATTACAGATATGTAGCATAATCAAATAACTCATATAGCATCAGCTTACTGATCATAAACACACCGCAACAGCATAATACACACAGTCATCGTAATAATAACATCATAACACCTCATTCAACTCTCAAAATCGCCGTAGCTTCCTCCAATAATTTCAAAACCTAAAAAAATTCTCTGCTCATGTCAAAAGTGTCATCTGCCTCAAACGCACTTCAAAAATCATGATCCCATACCAAATACATCATTCAAAGCTATCATAGTATCACAATGGTTCCGAAAAAATATGAACAGTTTACTAAGTACAGACAAAATACAGTTTCATAAGTGTGAAGTTATCCAACTGTGTAATTGCATAAACATCTGTCACTGATGTAATAAAAAAATGTTTGTTTCTCTGTTAGATAATCAGATAGCTGTGTAATTTATGTGTTAGAGAAATATGGTACCGATGTGTAAAGTTGTATAAGCAAATACCATATTAGCTAGGGCTCCTTGTGCTTGCCAAACACATGGTACACAAAGTAAGCGTGTACCCCCCTGAGGATTAATGTAATTATACCCTCAGGTGTTACAGATTACAGCAATGGAATGAAATGTATCACGGAAAACTTTCTATGCAATTCAAAAATCTTTAAAAATAAATGTTTTAAGTACAAAATTAATCACTCAAATACGTGTACTGTAGCGCTAAATGTGCGTCTTGTTGCAACATAATCTGTGTGGAAGTGTCGTAGTTATCGTCCTCCGAAAGCTAAGTTCTGCAGAAGTCAATGTACTTACCTCATAATACACAAAAGTGAAATGCTTTGCGTATAAATGTCTTAGTTATTACGCTTATTGCCGTGATGAGGAAAGTACTGTGCTGTAACGTATTGTTGTGCTACGGAAAAGGCAGTCTCATTGTAGCTATACCACAAAAGTTACTACTAAAACCTGTTTTACTTTCCAGAATAATTCAGAAAAACTGTGCAGATATAAAACAGAAATAGCGCAAAAGCAACATTGTAAATTGTCACTCATTAGTAGCGTCGTGATAAAATCGTGTATCTGTCACATAAACTAATCACTCTGTCGTCTGGTATCTCACAGAAAGTACTTTAAACCCAGAATGTATTTTCAAGTAAACCAAAATGTTGCATTAAAATCTCATTAGCACTACTGGTAAATGTTCTAAGTATGTGAGCCTTATAGTCGTTATGTAATCGTGCAGCTAACAAGCAAGAATGTACACACACAATAACACTGTGTCGTCTGTTCACAATAACAATGCATTCGTAATTTCTGTTTCAATAAGTTCTCTTGGTTCTTGACTGGATATTTAACTTCAAACATTGTTGCATGTTAACAGATTCTAAGTCTGACAAGCATACTAGTAATGTAAAGTGAAAAGTTTTATGGCAATGACAAAGTTAAAAAGCAGATTATCTTTCAATAAACGGTTTTACATGTGAAATGTGGTGTAAACCTTTACTCTTCCTAGTACGCAGAGTTTCAACTTCAACGCAATTATCATGTGGTATACGTCGGTAAAGAATACTGGAATTTTTCTCAAGGTTAGCGTCTATGTTATTTTTCTCTGAGCCAGCCGGCGCACGCGGATGCCTGCGGTGCGAGTCATTGTCTGTTCCTTTGTTAGCGCGCATCGTTATTGGGATTAGGAGACCTAACTTCTACAAATTCACCTTGCCGAGAGGGCCCAGCTCTGTTAGAATCCCGCCAGTTCTGATGAAATTCACGTCTGTCGTTTTGTCGGTACTTTACATAGTTTCTTGTTTGTCGGTCATGTGGTGGAGAATTTCTCCCTGAATCGGAACTCTGCGCCGAACTGTTGCGTCTGAAGTTATTCTGCCTCCCTTGATAATAATTGTTCTCGTTCCCATATTGTCTGTTTCTCTGATTGTCTCTGTGATAGTCATTACTACGGAAATGCGATCTTTCCCTGTAGTTATTACTACTCTGCCAACGGTTGTCATACGGGTGGTGTCTGTTTTGGTCACGATTTGTGTTGTGAGAATAGCCTTGTCGTGTCAAGTTATTACTTCTTTCATCACGGAATTGCGACGGATGTGACCTGTAATTGTTGTGTTCCTGGTTTCGCGTTCCGCGATTGTCAGTGTCAATTTCTAATTCTTGTAAGAGTCCCTGAAATGCTTCAATGTCGTCTTTCCAACGTCCTGCCAAAATAATATGTCGTAAATGTTCAGGCAGTTTGATTAAGCAAATGCGGATGAGTTCTGAGGGGCTGTATGGGTTTGAAAGATACTGATTCTTATGCAACATGTCTTCAAAATATTTCATAAGACTTGAAAATTCAGATTGTTCGAAACGTTTCATCATTATGATGCTATGTTTTACTCGGTCTTGTGTGGCTTGAGACCAATATGCTGAGAGGAAGGCATGGTAAAACTCTCCTTCACTGTGGAAATCGTGAATGACCGATCGCATTCTTACAGCTGGTTCATTCTCTAAGTAGCCACACATAAATTCTAATCTGTGCTCTAATGACCAGTTGGGAGGAAAACAATGAGAGAATTGATGGAGCCACGCTTGTGGATGAATGTCGTTGCCAGAATTCTTAAATGTTTTGAATTTACGTGTAGTAATGAACAGCTTATAGTCAAAGTCATCGTGTCGGCGAGTCGCATATCGGTCATTGTTACGTCGTTTCGGCGGTTCCATTTCAAAATTCGGTGCACCTTGCCAATTTCTTTCATAATTTCCGAAATGCGCTGTGTCATTATTTTGTGGCTGTTCCGTATTACTATGTCCCTATTCCCGTATTGGGGCGCGAGTGTCCTCTGAAATACGTAATTCTTGTACTACTTGTGCCAACTGATCTTGCACTTCCCGGATTTCTCTTTTGTATTGCGTATTAATTTGATTCTGATTTTGTTTGAATTTCCTAATTTGTTTGCACTCTTCTGTGTCATTCAGATCATCATCTACCTTTGTAGATAAGTTAGTGACCTGATCCGAAAGTTCGGCTACTTTCTCCGATAGTGTACTTATTTCCTCCATGTGTCTTTCTGAACCAATTTTCAGGGTATCTACTGTGTCCTTTAAGTTTTCCTGAGTTCTTGCGAGTTGTGTAACCGAATCGATAGATGCAACTGAGTCAGTTTTAGCTTGCAAGGTCTCATGATTTTCATGAACAATAGTTTGCAGTTCTTTTATGGCTGCTTCGTGATTCTGTAATGCATTTTCATGCCGAGAAAAAATAGGTTGAAAATGCTCACAAATTTGTGTTTTTACGTCATTACAGACCTTTTGACATTTCGATTCAACGTTATGTAACTCAGTAGTTAAATCTTCACGTGTTTTTTCAAGTGTGGTGTCTAACTTTTCAAGCTTTTGCTGTGTTTGTCTCTGATTTTGTTCCAGTGTGTCTAACTTTTGAAGCTTTTGCTGTGTTTGTCTCTGATTTTGTTCCATTGTGTCTAACTTTTCAAGCTTTTGTCCCATTTGTTGCATTAATTGTAATAACAATGCACTGGTGTCCAAAACATGTTCCTCAGTGCTTTTCGGCAGTGAATTTGCACCGGCAACATTCACATTTTGACAAGTGGAAAATGTGTCTTGACTCATTTGAGAAAACTGTGAGAACCCAAAACCTGAGTCTACAGTATTTGCAAAATTGTGTCCTGTCATTCCCGATTCCTGAGGCGAGCTGTTGCCGACCGATCGATCGATAATGCGTCCCTCTTCACTAATTGTTTCACTGTCCACGCCATTGTTTGCCGCCCGCTCCATTTCCCTATGCACAGTTACCAAATTACTACTTTGAATGTCTGTTAATTCATTACTCTGCGGCGCTAACACACTGCTTTCGTCTTCACTGTCATTTCTCAGTTTACTTTGGAGCCTAGTATTACGTTTTTCACACGCCATTATTGTCACAATATTTCACACGACAACACAGAAAAGCACAATTTGAAGAGCAAAAATAAGAGAACACATTAACATAACACTGAAAATAATATCTAGTTAATTGCAGCTGCGAAATACTTGGTGCAAATCTACATGCATGCCACAACTGTTTTACTGTACAACAATGAAAGACTGCAACTACAAAGGAGATTTTCTCTACAATTCCGCTCTAGCAATAAACAAAGGCTACACTAATTACACAAACTACAAGAAAAAATCAGAAGATTCCAGTGAGGTATCCTGGCAGGGTCGCCATATGAAACGTCCCCTTTGAACAATTTATACAAGACTGTGCTTAACCTAACACACAATATTTTTAGCGCAACGCAATCTGACTTTCAAAAAATCCCTACGAAAGAATGGGCCCTGACTAACAGTAAACTATACCTTTCACAAATCACTTACCTCACAAAAATCTTCGCTACTCAAGCTACTGCAATACAGCGAGCGCCACTACTGCCAGCTAAATAAAAGATTCAAACTACTGAAGGCACTAACTACTGATAGGGATAGTTAGCAAATGAAAGATATTAATAGAGAACAAACAATGTATTTACCTTGATATCATCATATATAAATATAGCAGTTCATGACAAATTTCAAAACTCCGCCATCTCTCTCCCCACATCCACCACTGCTGGCGGCTCACCTCCAACTGCGCAACGCTACGCGCTGTTCACATCCAGCTGCCTAACACTACAATGGCGAGTATTACAACAATGCAAAGCAGCCACAGACTGCACACAGCACAGCCAGTGATTTTCATACAGAGGTGGCGTTACCAATAACAAAACCTAAACAGCCTACTTACAATAGTACATATAAACATTTATACCACATGCACACACACACACACACACACACACACACACACACACAACACACACAACACACACAAAGGTACTTACACTACGAGAAAAGGTCATACTACTATTCTGCAGACACTCCCTCTCTCTATATATACATATATCTCTCTCACTCATTCTCTGCTCCTCACTCAATCAGAATCGCCGATCCATTCTCTCTCTACAAGTGAGTAGTGTGCGTACCAGAGAGTTTCAATCCCGTCATCACAAATGACCCTGTAATCGTCATGAGGTGATTGTAGACTGCAGTACTTGTCTCGTCTCAATCGAATACTAGTTTTCCATACCACATGCGGCGGCTGTGCTGCAGCACCGTAACACCGCCATACAGGCACAGCAAGTAGTCTTCGATACAGAGAATTGTCGATGGCACACGACACACACCTTTAGCCCGCCTCTGGGTGGCGCCTTCCAGTGTGCGATACACGTACATTTTTGATCCCAGACCTACAAACTCTACAATCGGCAATCGATTTACCTCGTTCTTCGTAATGCCTACAAACTCCTTGTTTGTGGAACAATACCGTAAGGATTATCAGGCGTGTATGGGGACGTGTCGAATTCATTACAGTGTTACCTCATTACTTCATATGGATCACAGTGCTTCACACAATAGATGAAGCTATCTGTATCCGTATAAAGTAATTTAGGACCTGCGAAATGAGTTTGTGCAAACTAATAATGAAAGTGGTACATGTGGAGTTTGGATAGGTCTAGCATTTATCCCCACACAAATAGGTTTAATAAACTCTACTGCAGTCTTCGCCATCACCACAGCAACAAAGTTCTTATTGAATATGATGAACCGCTTAAAATTTGGTCTGAAAATGCATTTTCTTACGCCGTGGCACCCATCCCATTCGATTCTAATCAAAATTTTACTTCGTTCTCTCGAATTTTCCATTGTTTTAATGAAAATTGAATTATTAATTAATTTGTAAAATCTTTCCCAAAATCGCATGCTGTGGAAGCTCTCTGTCTCGTACTCAAATCAATATACTCCTTCAACCATGGCGACTGCTTAAAGGAGGAAGCCCAGGTGATTCTAACCACCTCCAGCCTCAAGCTGAATCACTGCTGGAGATTATGATAATGAATAATGTATCTCCCCTTATTCCCCAGTGTTGTCAGCCTGTCATCAGTTTTGGGGTGGAGCGTCCTCAAGGAACTAGGTGCTCTGGACACAGCGGTAAATTGGCCTGCACATCATGCAACATAATAGAGTATGTGAGTTCTGCCTCCAACACGTATCTTACATCAGTGTCAGCTGCCATACCCCTATGATTTTTCCACCTAATCCCTTGCATTCATCTTCAGGCCCCCATCGAAACTGACCAGTTGGCAGCGACTGCTGCATGGGTGCTGTAAAAGTTATTTACATCCAGGTACATTATGTAACTCGATTCAAGGGATTTGTTGAACCAGTCACCCGTCTGTGGGTTATATGCCTTCACGTGTCTATGCATACATTGGCAAAGTTCCTCATGGATCCCTCACTCAAAGAAAAGAAGCAAGTCAGCGTCGGTCAATAATTCGATATTGCATTTCGTTTTTTTGAGCGTTGTGTCCCAAGACAACCTGGATGCTATGTAATAAAAGGCAGGATCCGAAGAATACGTGGTCATGCATAGACTCCGGAATTTCCCAAAAACGTCCGCAAGAAAGCGCATGTCTGTGTCCGTGAAAAGCCGTGTGTACACTCCTAAAGTGGAGATGTTCAATTCCCGCCAGACATTCATTCACAGCATGCTCTGCACTGCATCTGTTACGGCAAAGCCTGTAAGGTTGCTGTAGAATGAAATTCTGTCAGGTAGCCTGGTTTGGTTAGTTTCGTCATACTATCCACATACGCATATTGAAAACCCCCTTCCTACTCATAAGTTGAAACTTTTCGTCATCGGGAAATGCAGCTCAAGTGACATGCTTATCCTCCCGAAGTAGAGGTTCAACGAGCTTCTGGAGTGGCACCTGCATAAAACGTAGCGCATCAAGGAAGCGGAGAATGAAATGGGTTTCTCCACGCTCTCAGATAGGACACCGTCGTGATTTTCCTCCCAACCGAAATCAGCCAAGTGCTCGACTAGAAAGAGAGCGTCATACCCGCTTAAACTGTGGAAGAAAACGTGTATGTGCTTTGGTAGCGGGTACTTCAAATCGCACGTATTGTGATCTGCACCACGGAACTTCCCCGCAAGATGACAGTGGTCCCTATGAGGAGTTTCCACTTTTCTATCCAACGGCAGCAAACAAATATGACACTCAACCACGTTATTGTACAAATCTTCATTCTCCGTCGCGTTGGTCGTGGGAACGTTGTCACTGTCAAACTTATCAACCTCCTACGAATGTTTTTGAGATCAGTGAGCAGCCAAACCACAGGATTATCCCCGAAATGAGATTTGTAGCAGTTAAGACTCAGATCGTAGGATAATGGAATTTGGTACACTACCACATATGGTGTGTGTTTTTCTTTAAAGGTGGTACGTGAGGCTGTAGGTTCATCTTCAAAGTGGGTCAGAGGAGTGAGGCATTCGAAGTGGGCGTACACTACTGACGGTGAGCATTTTTTAACTTTATGAATTTATCTTCCTCAGTAGGTAAACATGTGGTTCCTGAAGAGGGGCAGCAGCCTTTTCAGTAGTTGCAGGGGCAACAGTGTGGATGATTGACTGATCTGGCCTTGTAACATTAACCAAAACGGCCTTGCTGTGCTGGTACTGCGAACGGCTGAAAGCAAGGGGAAACTACAGCCGTAATTTTTCCCGAGGACATGCACTTTACTGTATGATTAAATGATGATGGCGTCCTCTTGGGTAAAATATTCCGGAGGTAAAATAGTCCCCCATTCGGATCTCCGGGCGGGGACTACTCAAGAGGGCGTCGTTACCAGGAGAAAGAAAACTGGCTTTCTATGGATCGGAGCGTAGAATGTCAGATCCCTTAATCGGGCAGGTAGGTTAGAAAATTTAAAAAGGGAAATGGATAGGTTAAAGTTAGATATAGTGGGAATTAGCGAAGTTCGGTGGCAGGAGGAACAAGACTTTTGGTCAGGTGATTACAGGGTTATAAATACAAAATCAAATAGGGGTAATGCAGGAGTAAGTTTAATAATGAATAGGAAAATAGGAATGTGGGTAAGCTACTACAAACAGCATAGTGAACGCATTATTGTGGCCAAGATAGACACAAAGCCCATGCCTACTACAGTAGTACAAGTTTATATGCCAACTAGCTCTGCAGATTATGAAGAAATAGATGAAATGTATGACGAGATAAAAGAAATTATTCAGGTAGTGAAGCGAGACGAAAATTTAATAGTCATGGGTGACTGGAATTCGTCAGTAGGAAAAGGGAGAGAAGGAAACATAGTAGGTGAATATGGATTGGGGGGAAGAAATGAAAGAGGAAGCCGCCTTGTAGAATTTTGCACAGAGCATAACTTAATCATAGCTAACACTTGGTTCAAGAATCATAAAAGAAGGTTGTATACCTGGAAGAATCCTGGAGATACTAAAAGGTATCAGATAGATTATATAATGGTAAGACAGAGATTTAGGAACCAGGTTTTAAATTGTAAGACATTTCCAGGGGCAGATGTGGACTCTGACCACAATCTATTGGTTATGAACTGCAGATTGAAACTGAAGAAACTGCAAAAAGGTGGGAATTCAAGGAGATGGGACCTGGATAAGCTGAAAGAACCAGAGGTTGTAGAGAGTTTCAGGGAGAGCATAAGGGAACAATTGACAGGAATGGGGAAAGGAAATACAGTAGAAGAAGAATGGGTAGCCTGAGGGATGAAGTAGTGAAGGCAGCAGAGCATCAAGTAGGTAAAAAGACGAGGGCTAATACAAATCCTTGGGTAATAGAAGAAATATTGAATTTAATTGATGAAAGGAGAAGATATAAAAATTCAGTAAATGAAGGATGCAAAAAGGAATACAAACGTATCAAAAATGAGATCGACAGGAAGTGCAAAATGGCTAAACAGGGATGGCTAGAGGACAAATGTAAGGATGTAGAGGCTTGTCTCACTAGTGGTAAGATAGATACTGCCTACAGGAAAATTAAAGAGACCTTTGGAGAGAAGAGAACCAATTGTATGAATATCAAGAGCTCAGATGGCAACCCAGTTCTAAGCAAAGAAGGGAAGGCAGAAAGGTGGAAGGAGTATATAGAGGGTTTATACAAGGGCGATGTACTTGAGGACAATATTATGGAAATGGAAGAGGATGTAGATGAAGACGAAATGGGAGATAAGATACTGCGTGAAGAGTTTGATAGAGCACTGAAAGACCTGAGTCGAAACAAGGCCCCGGGAGTAGACAGCATTCCATTAGAACTACTGATGGCCTTGGGAGAGCCAGTCATGACAAAACTCTACCATCTGGTGAGCAAGATGTATGAGACAGGCGAAATACCCTCAGGCTTCAAGAAGAATATAATAATTCCAATCCCAAAGAAAGCAGGTGTTGACAGGTGTGACCGAACTATCAGTTTAATAAGTCACGGCTGCAAAATACTAACGCGAAATCTTTACAGACGAATGGAAAAACTGGTAGAAGCGGACCTCGGGGAAGATCAGTTTGGATTCCGTAGAAATATTGGAACACATGAGGCAATACTGACCCTACGACTTATCTTAGAAGCTAGATTAAGGAAAGGCAAACCTACGTTTCTAGCATTTGTAGACTTAGAGAAAGCTTTTGACAATGTTGACTGGAATACTCTCTTTCAAATTCTGAAGGTGGCAGGGGTAAAATACAGGGAACAGGGAGCGAAAGGCTATTTACAATTTGTATAGAAACCAAATGGCAGTTATAAGAGTTGAGGGGCATGAAAGGGAAGCAGTGGTTGGGAAAGGAGTGAGACAGGGTTGTAGCCTCTCCCCGATGTTATTCAATCTGTATATTGAGCAAGCAGTAAAGGAAACGAAAGAAAAGTGCGGAGTAGGTATTAAAATTCATGGAGAAGAAGTAAAAACTTTGAGGTTCGCCGATGACATTGTAATTCTGTCAGAGGCAGCAAAGGACTTGGAAGAGCAGTTGAACGGAATGGACAGTGTCTTGAAAGGAGGATATAAGATGAACATCAACAGAAGCAAAACGAGGATAATGGAATGTAGTCAAATTAAATTGGGTGATCCTGAGGGAATTAGATTAGGAAATGAGACACTTAAAGTAGTAAAGGAGTTTTGCTATTTAGGGAGTAAAATAACTGATGATGGTCGAAGTAGAGAGGATATAAAATGTAGACTGGCAATGGCAAGGATAGCGTTTCTGAAGAAGAGAAATTTGTTAACATCGAGTATAGATTTAAGTGTCAGGAAGTCGTTTATGAATGTATTTGTATGGAGTGTAGCCATGTATGGAAGTGAAACATGGACGATAACTAGTTTCGACAAGAAGAGAATAGAAGCTTTCGAAATGTGGTGCTACAGAAGAATGCTGAAAATAAGGTGGGTAGATCACGTAACTAATGAGGAGGTATTGAATAGGATTGGGGAGAAGAGAATTTTGTGGCACAACTTGACTAGAAGAAGGGATCGGTTGGTAGGACATGTTTTGAGGCATCAAGGGATCACAAATTTAGTATTGGAGGGCAGCGTGGAGGGTAAAAATCGTAGAGGGAGACCAAGAGATGAATACACAAAGCAGATTCAGAAGGATGTAGGTTGCAGTAAGTACTGGGAGATGAAGAAGCTTGCACAGGATAGAGTAGCATGGAGAGCTGCATCAAACCAGTCTCAGGACTGAAGACCACAAGAACAACAACAACAGTAGGTATAATAACACGTACCAGGTCCTTGGAAGGGCAGTCTACTAGATCCTCTGCTGATAAATTGTCTGAGGAAAAATAATTCAGGTATCTAAAGCAGATATGCTATTTACCATTATGTTTATTCAGTTGGGTGGAAAGGAGTCAGGACATGTGATAATTATCACCTTCAGAGAAGAGCAGCACGTTTACATGTATGTTATGCTCACTGGCAAATTTTGATAAATGGAAGGGCTCGATGACAATATGCTTGCCCTGCTCAACTGACTTGCTTTTCTTCTCCAGGCCATAAACATGAACCTATATTCCGGTATTCTGCAAATTTAGGTATCTCCTGGATCTTGATGGGGGACTCAATACCATCAGTTGAAATGCCTGGGATAGCAGGACAGAGTGACTTAGGTTGTGGAAATGGGCCAAAATAAGTTGCTGTCAGTTGCACTCAACATACAAACTTTATTTATCAACACACAATATTACAACAAGGATGCAAAACACTCAAAACTTTAATCGACCCACTTTGATTAATCTTAGATCAGCCGAAGGCCACACTCAAAATCCAAGATGCAAGGCCTAAGCAAGAAATTGAAATGCAAGGTTCTTCTGGAGGTTTCACCCAAAAATATTTTCTAAATCTTCAGTCTAAACATACCGAAGGCCTAAGCGATTTTATTTTAATGGAACTTGGTTGGAGGCCACATATTAAGCAATAAGAAGAGTTTCAATCAAAAGGCAGAAGCCTTATCTTAAAATGTTTCATGCAAAATTCGGCTGAAGGCCCCTTAAAAAAGCATAACAATCTTATTTATGCCTTAAGGGCAAGACAAGAACATTAATTTAAGAGTTATTAAAACTCGACTGAAGGCTGCATATCAACAAATAATTTAATGGCTTAAGCCCTAGAAAGAAGAGTTCATCTTTAAAAGGCAGAAGGCCTTATCTTAAAACATTTCATATAAGATTCGGCTGAAGGCTCCATGTAAAGAACAACAATCTCATGCCTTAAGGGCAAGACAAGAACATTAATCTAAGAGATATTGATACTCGGCTGAGGGCCATACACCAACCAAATAACTGAAAGCCAAACAGGGAAATTACTAGGTAACACACAAGGAACGGCGCTCAGAAGTTTCCAAGGGTCGGCCTGGGGATGTAATACTAACGCCCGTTTAGGTGCGACAGGCAGCCTGTCCAACGACTTCTTAATCTGAAGGCAACCCAACCAACAGACAGCCAGCCGGCCAATCAACAAGATCAGCTCTGCTCCACGCAACCAGCAAAACGACCACAAAATTTCAATACAATGACACACAGAATATTGGGGCACTCAACAACCAACAACACCACAGCTGTCGAGCTACACTCCGCACTGGGCAGCAACAACGCGACGAGGAAAATACACTGCCGAAAATTACGTCAGCGGCCAGGGCAGGTAACCAGAACGTCGATGGCCACAAAGCAGAAGATATCGCTGGTCAACTTCAATAACAGGGAATAAATTGAGTTAAGTTAAACTCCACAGGAAGATGGCCAACTTGAATACACACACGTTGTTGCTCGCAGGAATGTTCCAAAAGTGACAACCAAGATCAAACGAAGAAACATAAACAGTTGAGGCTCGATAGTAGGTTAAGTGAGGACTCAACTTTCATGTCCAAGATCGGTGGGCGACGAACTTCGTAGCACTCGCAAGCAGCACCTCACACTCCAACCATGCGTGCACACCACCAGCAGCCCCAGCCACAGTCTGCACGACGGAGAGTTCCTTGCTGCTTCACGCCAACCAACCGACTGCCCAGGCCCAGAAACGGTGAAAGGACCAAATATACGTCGGCCGATGAGACGACCAACCGAACGACCAACCAACGGTCATCCCGCACCAATCTCCCTCCATCGGACAGTTCATGTGTGCCGCCAGCGGTCGGCGAGCACTGGCTGTCCGCACCTCACCGGCGCTCTGTCCCCTACTTCGCTGCTGCTGCGTCCCGATTGCACTGCTCGTCCATCTCCAACTGACTGCCAGACACACGACGACCCAGAAATACTATTGGTCGCTCCAGAGATGGTACGACAGTGCACTTATCAATACGCGCTGCTGCTGCTGCTCACGGGCAAGTAAGGCAGGAAGTTAGTGACACCAGTAAATGGAATAAGGAACTGAGGTGGCAGTACCATAATAGACGATGACAAACAATAAATGGCATGAACACAAGCCGTGCATGGCTCATCAGTGTTACAACACTTATGAATTGCAAGGTATCTACCATATTGGGATGTAGACTACGGATTCTGTTTAATATTTCTTTCGCAAGGCACAATTGACCTTGCGAAACAAGCCTGATGGGTTTTACTTTGGACATTAATACATGCCTGCTTATTAGCTATATCCTTAGGTACCCTGATGTAGCTAGACCCTCCATTTACCGGATCATAGACATGTGTGTTGATGTGTGGGTGTACTAAATGGCTGAGTGCTTTAGCTGACCGTGTGACGTCCATCTTGGAAAACTGGACCAGTATAGAACTCAAGGCAGATTTACAAAACCACTCGGTGATTGACGTGCTCCACATTATCACGCCATTTTCCCACAAAGACAAAGAAGACTTGTGTCTTCAATATCAGAATCAAGTTTGGGAGGGGGGGGGGGATGTGACAATTCGATGCTGAGCACTGCAGTGCATTTAATGGCGGGATACTGTGGATCATTGACTACACTGAGGAGCTCCTTTTCCACAACAGCAGGGCACGGCCTTAGAAAACCAACGGGGTCGAGGTACCCCTCTGCCGTATTCTCGATCCTCATGAATGAGATTCACTCCTCAATCACTGACTATTCTAACTATGGTATGGTGTCACTGACCTGATGCCCTCCAATAAAAGGACAGGAGAGGGAACTGTCACTAGCCACAGGATCATCTCTGTTACTAATACTATAACTACAACTAGGTGACACAGCTGCTGCTTGCATTGATGTGTTGAGGTGTATGTGCTGTACCTCATGAGATCAGTGAGGACGTGATGGCTGAGGAGGAGGAGGTGCTGCGGAATTGGCCCACTGCAAGCAGTCTGGCTGCTGCAGCCCTGACATGCTAACATGAGGGAGGGTGGTCCATGGATGCAAGAGCGGTGCTGGAATGGCTGTAGTAGCCACTGCAGGGGACTGATGGTGCTGCTAAGTGCTACACCACCTACTGCACGCCCATGACGTATGTCCTTGTGAGTTCAACTTGATTTCTAAACCGAAGGAAACACTTCACAGCATTTGCTTCAGAACTGCTACAAATTCGTCGAGCAATAGACCTCGCCTCTCGAACTGTCAACACAACTGGAACTGCTAAGAGTATCCTACGACTTCCACATTTCTGGCAATTGGTTATACACAATGCTGGTGACTACTTCGAAGGTCAGTAAAACTTTGAAACACGTATCTATTTTGTACGAGCTGTGAATAAATATTTGCCACTTTAAAGAAGTTTCAACCCTCGTATATATATATATATATATATATATATTCGTAAAAGGTTTCACAGTACCACGCTCAGTTTTAGGTGTTAATTTTTTTCTTGTTATTTCAACATACTGGAGGCAGAGGTCAAACAGTGGCAGCAATTTGAGTATATATATATATATATATATATATCGATTTTGATATATATATATATATATATATATATATAAATCGATATATATATATATATATATATATATATATATATAAACAATACGAAATTCTCAGTGAAATGAAAAGAAGTATCGTTTATCGATTTTGATCCTCGAAATAATATACAGCAACAATGAGACATTGCATAAACGATGAAAAATATACATATTGCTTACAATGATATTGCTGCCACTGTTTGACCTCTGCCTCCAGTATGTTGAAATAACAAGAAAAAAATTAACACCTAAAACTGAGCTTGGTACTGCGAAACCTTTTACGAAAATATACACTGCGAAATCCGATCTCATGCTATGAAATTAAATATATATTCACCTGGTAATTTCCTTTGCCTCTGACGTTTGCTGCCACTGGCATTGCTACTGGTGCTTGTTGCCATTAATCGCATCTTTTTTTTTGTCAAATAAACCAGTAGCACACACACACACACACACACACAAGTGAGAACAACACAGTCAGCTGACCCTACCGCAGACAATAGCAGACTGAGAGTGACTGCATCATGACGAGGGTTTATAAATAACCTCCACCACCTCCACCTGCCATTTTACCCAGGGAGCCAATAGGAGTGTGACACTCTACCCCACCTGCAGATGAATACAGGTGTTCGCATGACAAATTTGTGCTGGTCTGCCCGGCTGCGGTTTTCGCTCGCTCGTGAATCCGGCTGGAAAAACCCTGCTTCTGGTCGGCACTACACTCTGTGACGAGCTGCGGCCGCTGACGGATGTGCCGCCGCTTTACACGTCCCCAGTTACGACCGTGCCTTGTGTAGCAAACTACTGTGATAGTCTGTTTGATAATATTTGGCAGGGTCGTCTTCAGAGTTTCGACACAATGTATTTGTGCTCATTTATTTTAGCGATGTATTTTTTTCGAGTATATTTTGCCATAATGTACTTCTCTTCCACGTGCCCCTGGGAAGAGAGTGCAATGTTTTGTGAGCAAGTATACAGGGTGTTTATAAATGATTATCCGGGTTTTAACGCTTTATAATATTTATTATATTAAACTTACAGTTATAAATGATATGTCAAATGAAAGAGTAACTCATACAGTTTTACCAAGAACCTTATAAATGTTCAATGTGAGCACCATTTGTCACACGGCACACATCGAGTCTATAGCCGAGTTCTTCCCAAATGTTGACAAGTGTGTCTTCAGTGATTGTAGTAACAGCTGCTTCAATCCGGTTTCTTAATTCAGGGAAGTCTGCTGGTAGCGGAGGCATGTACACACGATCCTTGATGAAGCGCCAAAGTAAAAAGTCGCATGGCGTTAGGTCGTGTAAACGTGGAGGCCATGCAAAGCAATCTCTGTCGTTGGGCCCCTTGCAGCCTATCCAGCGCTTGGGTACAGTGAAGTTCAACCAATGGCGTACTTTGCTAAGAAGTGCCATTTACAGTAGGTTCACCAAAAAATAAAGGCCCATAAACTTTCCGCCAGGATACGGCACAAAAAAACAGTCACTTTAGGGGTATCTTATTGGATTTGTACCACCTCGTGAGTATTTTCTGAGCCCCAGATGCGCACGTTAACATGTCCACTAAGGTGAAAGGTCGATTCATTACTGAAGACGACATGAGCCAGAAAATCTTCATTGTCATGAAACAACATTTCGTTTGCGACGTTGACACATAATCAATGGTCTGCCGGCTTTAGAGCCTGTAATAACTGTAAACGGTAAGGACATAGTTGTTCACGTTTTCTTAAAACTTTCCAAACAATTGACATGGGAACTTGTAATTCACGACTTGCCTTCCGGACTGATTTCTTTGGGCTACGAATGAACGACTCTCTCACTCGCTCAACAGTCCCTTCACTAACTTTTGGTTGTCCTGTGCTCTTCCCTTTACAAAGGCAGTCGGTATCTTCAAATTGATGATACTATGTACGAATGTTATTATCACTTGGAGGATCACAACCAAACTTCAGGCCAGAACGCACATTACACAGTAACTTCAGATTTGGTCTTGGCATACTGCAAAACACAAAACGCTTTCTGTTCACTAGTCGTCATCTTCGCTACTACCGCTGTCTAGCGGATTGCGGCGGAAACATTGCCCACTGCGCATGCGTACTGGTGCCAAACACAACTTCTTGAGTTGGTCTTTCATTTGACATATCATTTATACCTGTAAGTTTAATATAATAAATATTATAAAGCGTTAAAACCCCGATATCACTTATAAACACCCTGTGTTTGAATCAAATTGTTTAAAGTAACATTTGCAAATGTTCTGAGGTGATAAACACTTAACCTAATTTGTTTATGTATGCAAATATTCCAGAGTTGTGGAGTGAACTGGGGGGGGGGGGGGGGGGGTTCAAAAGTGTTCCAAGATCTTCTTCTAGAGTCAGTGGCGATATACACGCAAAATTGAAGCAAACAACTCTGCAGCGATCTTTTTGAAAGTGCGTTTAGAGACATACTCAGCTGGATTTAGTAACTCCTGAAGCAGCTTGTGCTCAAACACAAGGGCATTTCCCACAAAAGCGTGTATTTTCTTTGGGATGGTTTATTCACGACTGTGTTGGGATATTTTTCTTTTGGTCTGTGTTTAAGAGTGGAGACAGTGGTATTCCTCAAAATTATTCAAATATTCTAGCGTCATCTCCAGAGCTCTCTCTCTCTCTCTCTCTCTCTCTCTCTCTCTTTGTGCAGTGGTACATTTAAATCCTTTGTTATCTTTAAGTTATGTATGTGACAATATTAGGCAACACCAGACGTAATAACTCCCAAAGCAGGTCGTGAAATGCAGTACTCGAAAGTGCGCCAAGAGGGCTGGGGCAGTTTAGAGACCATGGCGGAATCGATTCTCAGAAAGGCATTTGCCTTGGATGGAAGGCGTCTCACGTGCGTCAATATTCCGCAGGGGTTTACCAGGTAACTGCTTGCTTTGTTTACACTTCGGTCCGACTTAACCGACGGCGCATGCAGGCCCGGCAGTGGCATGTTACAGAAGGAGAATTAGAGAAAGAGCATGTGTCTCGACAGGAATTTCTGGGGTGCTTTTGTTCATGGATTAGCGTGACATCCAGTCTGTCAGTCAAGAGGCCCGAGTGCGCTGCTGCTTCTCAGGCTGTCGCCAGTGTGGCGCGGCCCGGCAGCCTACATGGGCCCTGGGGTGTGCGGCTGGGCAGCCTGCACGGGTGGCGAGATGGGATGATGGATGGCGCTTGTTTCGCGATCGAAGGATTTGTAACAGCATGATTACTTGCGATGGGTGTTTCATGACGGTGTTCCATGCGTGATCAGAATAAAAAAAGCGATCGATTTAATGAATTCTTTTCGATGTATTTTACAAGACCTAATTCTTCCCAAATAGGAGAGAGTGATGAGCAAGAGAGTGGCTCTGAGCACTATGGGACTTAACATCTGAGGTCATCAGTCCCCTAAAACTTAGAACTATTTCAACCTAACTAACCTATGGACGTCACACACATCCATGCCTGAGGCAGGATTCGAACCTGCGACCGTATCACACGGTTCCGGACTGACGCACCTAGAAGCGTTCAGCCACAGCAATCAGCTGATGAGCAAAAGAAATCCAACCCCTGCATACTGATTTTTTTATAAATAAACACTATATCCTCTGCTATGTAATTGAATTTCCTGTCATGAGATCCTTCCTCTCCAGCACAGAGCCACCAATTTCTAGGTAGTGGAGGAGGAGATGGGAGGGGAAGGTAGGGGTTTTACCAGAGTGAGAGGGGTTAATTAATTGATCAATTTAATTAAGTATTTAAGCAAATTGATGTGCGTGGGAGGGTACTATTCGAATAACTCAGGATGAAAGTGTACCTATAACAGTGAGGGGGATGGGCTGGAGGTTTTCTGAGGGGTTGGGGGAAGAGGGGGTGGGAACAATGCATTAAGGAACCATCAATCAAAAGGAAGAATTATCACCAGGGAGTCATAATCTGTCAATCAAAAGAGAACAATAGGTTTTCCCCCTGAATGAATTTTTGCCCTGATGTAGGCAACCCGCACTAACAAAATGCACCCATGCTCTCCTTGTCCTACTACTTAGGTGACCACATTAACAGTAGACACTATTGACAAAAATTACCAAGTTTTTATTCATAACAATATAAAGTTTAAGATCTGCCAGTTACTCACACCTATGTCTGCTTTGTGAGGAAGGACAAATGAAGTGAGTAATGAGAAGGAGCTTCTTCCCTCAACAAATTTCTAATGTTTAGGAACAGGTAGTTTTTTTGTATATCGATACCTTGCCTTTTTACTATGACTGAATCACATATTCTCTGTTTATCTCACACTTGGGTTGGTGTACATTCATGACTCCATGGACAAATAAAAACGAATGTCACAACATTTTTATTTCTTACACTTGATTGCTTCCCTGAATTCTGAAAGTATGATTACAGATGATCTCACTTCCTGGGTTCAGCAATGTTATATTATAGCAATATTTCATTTATGATGTATAAACAAGTATTCCAGCAACTATTTATAGTTGTTAATAAGTGTATTAGTAAGTATAATTGTACTCGTACTAATATGTACTTTTATTTACACATAAAGCTGATATATTAATTGTATTAACTGTACCTTACATGTTGACAAGGCCAGTTGTATCAAAATATAGCGAATGACTGATTATAAACATTATTAACAAATTGCTTCAATCTGGTTTGCATGCATTGTGGTGTTGTAACTAGATTTGTGGGCTGGCATGGTGAGGGTCATCCAATTTCTGTGATTATCCCGGTGCAAACAAAATGTGCGCCAAAACGAATGAAACCTCGCTGACTTTACAGCTTAGCCCTGTCATCAGTAGGTGTTTGCGTGTATAAATGTGTTCCTATTTTCACTCTTACTCTCTTTAGTCTCTCAACTCTCTCTCTCCCTCCCTCCCCCCTTTAATATATTTAAATTTTCTCTTTGTTGAAATTCAAATGCAATTTTTTCCTGTTTGTAGCTCTAAATGCAACATGTTTTTCTTTTTTGTATGTACGCTACTAGATGTACACTACTGGCCATTAAAATTGCTACACCATGAAGATGACGTGCTACAGACGCTAAATTTAACCGACAGGAAGAAGATGCTGTGATACGCAAATGATTAGCTTTTCAGATCATTCACACAAGGTTGGCGCCGTTGGCGACACCTACAACGATTGCCGGAAAGCCTCCGTGAGCGCTCGAATCTCTCTAATTTTACATTCGTGATCTCCTCGGGAGGTATAAGTAGGTGGCAGCAATATATTCGATACCTCATCCAGAAGTGCACCCTCTCGCAACCTGGACAGCAAGCTACACCGCGATGCAGAGCGCCTCTCTTGCAGAGTCTGCCACTTGAGTTTGCTAAACATCTCCGTAACGCTATCACGCTTACCAAATAACCCTGTGACGAAACGCGCCGCTCTTCTTTGGATCTTCTCTATCTCCTCTGTCAGCCCGACTTGGTACGGATCCCACACTAATGAGCAATACTCAAGTATAGGTCGAACGAGTGTTTTGTAAGCCACCTCCTTTGTTGATGTACTACATTTTCTAAGGACTCTCTCAATGAATCTCAACCTGGCACCAACAATTAATTTTATATGATCATTCCACTTCCAATCGTTCTGTACGCATAAGGGTTCAAATGGCTCTGAGCACTATGGGACTTAACATCGATGGTCATCAGTCCCCTAGAACTTAGAACTACTTAAACCTAACTAACCTAAGGACATCACACAACACCCAGCCATCACGAGGCAGAGAAAATCCCTGACCCCGCCGGGAATCGAACCCGGGAACCCGGGCGTGGGAAGCGAGAACGCTACCGCACGACCACGAGATGCGGGCCCTGTACGCATACTCCCAGATATTTTACAGAAGTAACTGCTACCAGTGTTTGTTCTGCTATCATATAATCATACAATTAAATATCCTTCTTTCTATGTACTCGCAATACATTTGTCTATGTTAAGGGACAGTTGCCACTCCCTGCACCAAGTGCCTATCCGCTGCAGATCTTCCTGCATTTCGCTGCGATTCTCTAACTCTGCAACTTCTCTGTATATTACAGCATCATCCGCGAAAAGCCGCATGGAAATTCCGACACTATCTACTAGGTCATTTATATATATTGTGAAAAGCGATGGTCCCATAACACTCCCCTGTGGCACGACAGAGGTTACTTTAACGTCTGTAGACGTCCATAAATTTTCTATGGGATTCATGTTGGGTAATCTGGGTGGCCTTATCATTCGCTCGAACTGTCCAGAGAGTTCTTCAAATCAGTCGCGAACAATTATGGCCCGAAGGCATGATGCATTGTAATCCATAAAAATTCCATAGTTGTTTGGAAATATAAAGTCCATGAATGGCTGCAAACCGTCTCAGCTGGATCAGTTGGACCAGAGGACCCAGTTCATTCCATGTAAACACAGCCCACACCATTATGGAGCCACGACCAGCTTGCACAGTGCCTTGTTGACAAATTAGGTCTACGGCTTCGTGAGGTCTGCGTCACTCTCGAATCTTACTGTAAGTTTTCCAGTCGTCTAGAGTCCAATCGATGCGCTCACGAGGCCAGGGGAGGGTCTACAGGTGACGTTGTGCTGTTAGGAAAGTAGCAAAGGCACTCGCCTCGGTAGTTTGCTGCCATAGCCCTCTAACGCCAAATTTTGCCGCACTGTCCGAACGAATACGTTCGTCGTATGACTCACATAGATTTTTGCGATTATTTAACGCAATGTTGCTCGTCTGTTAACACTGAGAACTCTACGCAAATGTCGATGCTCACAGTCGTTAATTGAAGGCCGTCTGCTACTGCGTTGTCCGTGCCTGAAATCTGGTACTCTCGGCACACTCTTGACATTGTGGATCTCGGAATACTGGATTCCCTAATGATTTCCGAAATGAAATATCTAGCTCCGACTACCATTCCTCGTTCAAAGTCTATTAATTCCCGTCGTGAGGTCATAATCACGTCGGAAAGCCTTTCACATGAATCACCCGAGTCCAGACCTGTCTATGTGCATATAGATATCCCATCACTGTCACTTCAGCATAGTTTCATGAGAAGGCATCGCACGAAAGTAGAAGTTATGAACACTAGTATAACCTAACTCAGTGAATGGTGGCTAACAAATCTAATAGGTGTTCAAATAACTTACGGGTTTGCTGCCCCGTGTCGTCGTCGAACACCGCCGATATTTCGACAGGAGCACACCCTGCCATTCTCAAGGCACAAATGCAAGGAAGAAAAAAATGCGCAACTGAATATTCAGTTCACTATGGAGGTGGAAAAGAATGGATGCCTTCCCTTCCTTGATGTGTTGGTCAAGAGGAAGACTGATGGTACGTTGGGACATTCTGTTTATAGGAAGCCCACCCACACCGACTTGTATCTGCGAGCTGATAGTTGTCACCATCCAGCTCAGCGTGAAGGAGTACTTCGCACCTTGGTTCACAGGGCCCACGTTATCTCAGACCCTGAAAGTTTGGCAGCTGAGCTAGCACATCTCGAAGTCACCTTTCGTCAGAATGGTTATAGTGAGGCAGATCAAACGTGCGTTGCGCCATCAGCCTTCTGTACAACGGGTGAGTGACGATAGCAACGAAGTGGCACCTAAGTCTACGGCCTTTTTGCCTTACGCAGGAAGCATTTCCAACAGGATTGGCCGTATTTTGCGGAAATATGATGTGAAATGTGTTTTTCGACCACCTTCTAAGATTAAGGCCCCGTTGGCGTCCGTAAAAAATGATCTTGGTTTCCGTAAGGCTGGGGTCTATCGTATTCCTTGCAGTTGTGGCATGTCATATATTGGTCAGACAATCAGGACTGTGGAAGACCAGTGTATTGAACATAAGCGTCACACACGCTTACAACAGCCGAGCAAATCCGCTATTGCAGAACATTGCATTGACACCGGTCATCCTATGGAATACAACAACACGGAGATTCTGGCTTGCACGTCCAGCTATTGGGATAGTGTTATTAAGGAAGCTGTTGAAATCAGACTATCAAGCAACCTTATTAACAGAGATGGTGGATTTTGTTTAAATGCTGCTTGGAATCCTGCTCTGTCTCTCGTCAAAAAACAGAGGGACAGAATTAGTGCTACCTCACCTGTTGATTAATAGTAACTATCGATATTTCTGATGTTGGTTATCTTTGGTTGTGTTGACCCTTGCTCTGTGTGTGGTGTCTTCCTTGTTTCTCCTCTGTGAAGCGAGGTATTAAATTTGCTTGCACATTTTTTCTTCCTTGCATTTGTGCCTTGAGAATGGCAGGGTGTGCTCCTGTCGAAATATCGGCGGTGTTCGACGACGTCACCCGGCAGCAAACACGTTAGTTATTTGAACAGCTGCTTATTCTTGTTAACAAAAACGACAGTAAAGAATGTATATATTGAGAGACCAATCTCAAAACCGCCAAGACTAGTGAACAGCGGTCGACAAGAGGTTCGCGAAGTTACACCACTTAATTATTGCCCGAACCGCCCCTTTCTGAATCAAAAATATCCTTTTAGAATGGGAAGAGTTACTGCAAAATATAGTACCACACGACAGAAGCCAATGAAAATAAGCAAAGTAGACTAATTTTGGTGTCGAACGATCACTTACTTTACATACCGTTCGAATAGTAATAATGGCAGCATTAAGTATTTGAACAAGATCCTGAACGTGGGCTTCCAACGACAGTTTACTATCTACTGAACATCTAGAAATTTGAAATGTTCAGTTTCACTAATCATATAACCCATTCTGTGAAATTGAAACATCGGATTTTGTTGAATTATGTGTTAGAAAGTGTAAAAATTGAGTCTTACTGTGATTTAGCGTTAGTTTATTTTCTACAGGCCATGAACTTATGTCTTGAACTGCACTGTTTGAAACAGAGCCAATGTTGCACACAGCATCATTTACTACCGAGCTAGTGTCATCGGCAAACAGAAATATTTTAGAGTTACCTGTTATGCTAGAGGGCATATCATTTATGTAAATAAGGAACAGGACTCGTCCCAACACTTATCCCTCAGGCACCCCCCATTTGACCATACTCCACTCAGACCCCACTCCACAACCATTCTCAACACAGTGAATAATGACCTTTTGCTGTCTGTTGTCAAAGTAAGAGGTGAACCAATTGTGAGCTAGTCCCCGTATTCCGTAATGGACCAACTTCCTCGCGTATCTCATCTCCTATCTTCCAAACTTCAAAAAGTTCTCCTGCACACCTTGAAGGACTAACGCTCCTGGTAAAAAGGATATTACGGAGACATGACAAGGCCACAGCCTGTTCGATTCTTTCCAGAACGATTGTTTTTAACTCTACAGAGGTGTGTGTTCTGATATGAAACTTCCTGGCAGGTTAAAACTGTATCTCGGTCCGGGCCTCGAAACCAGGATCTTTGCCTTTCGCCTTGGAAAGCAAAGGTACTGAGTTCGAATCCCAAACCGGCACACAGTTTTAATCTGTCAGGTAGTTTCAATTAATAGTAGGTTGACAGAACTGAGCATCAGCTGTGAGGAATATAGAACGAAGATAAATGAAAAGGAGACTAAGGCAGTGGTTTTTGCAAGCCAATCAAGGAAGATAAAAGTGAAAAATTGTGATGAGTTAGTAGAACAAATTAATAACTTCAAGTATCCAGGATGCAAAATTACGAGTAACATGACGTGTAATCAGTAAATACAAACAAGGGCAGCTACTGCAAAAGAAGTGTTTTCCAGGTGAAGTACTTTCTGTGGCCAATTAGATAACTAGTTGAGGGAAGGTTAGTGATGTGTTTTGAATGGAACGTTGTCCTATGTGTTGCCGAAAAATGGACATTCGATAGAAGGAGGATAAATGCTTAGAGGCTATTGAAATGTGGATCTGGAGCAGAGTGGAAGTTGTGAAATGGGCACATAAGATAAGAAATGAGGCTGTTTTACAGAGAGTGAATGGGAAGAGACAAATAGTGGAAACAAATAAGAGGAGGAAAAGAAATTGGCTAGCGCGCTAGGTGAGAAGAAAAACAAAGGATGCACTAGATGGCGACTGGAAAGAGCACCACACGTAGAAGAAGATACTACTTAATTGACGACATCAAGATAAATGCATCATACGAAAATGTTAGCGGAAATCCGATGAGGATTGGAAAATGTTGAACTTGGAGTGATAGACCTGCCTAATGGGCAGAACACATCATAATGATCATCATTAGATCTACTAAATACATAACTAGTAAGTATCAAAAATTTTCAGATGTGAGCATCACCGAATGACGTGATGTGAGAAGCCACAGCTTGTGTTTCTCGTCAAAATGGCATGTTTTGTTGTTGTGGTCTTCAGTCCTGAGACTGGTTTGATGCAGCTCTCCATGCTACTCTATCCTGTGCAAGCTTCTTCATCGCCCAGTACCTACTGCAACCTACATCCTTCTGAATCTGCTTAGTGTATTCATCTCTTGGTCTCCCTCTACGATTTTTACCCTCCACGCTGCCCTCCAATGCTAAATTTGTGATCCCTTGATGCCTCAAACCATGTTCTACCAACCGATCCCTTCTTCTAGTCAAGTTGTGCCACAAACTTCTCTTCTCCCCAATCCTATTCAATACCTCCTCATTAGTTACGTGATCTACCCACCTTATCTTACCTTGGATGTTATATAGTTTAACCTCGTTTTACAAGGGAACATGATGGATGTTTTAACATGACAACAGAAAGTTGTCAGTTTCCTGCACATTTCAAACCAGTACCAACGCCAGCCTGAAGTTGATGTTGTTTCTAAGTCCCCAGGGGGTGACAATAATATTCGACGTAATAAAAAAAATCATTTGCAAATGAAATACATCAACACTTGTCGTTAATAAATTGTATTAGCTATTTTTCTGAGTTGGAGAAATTATAAGAAAAAGCCAGGTTCGCACAGCTCTTTTCAGTGAATGAAGGAATGTTACAAAACAGTGAAATTCGAGACAAAGTACTATTTATTGGACATCGCGAAGTCAACACAGAGAATAATTTTTTGATAAAAAAGAACTGACATCTTGGTGAAATGTTCGTTGTATGTTTCTAATTATCGGAAAAATGTTTGTGTATACTGACTCCATTCGCCATATATTACGAGATGGAGACAAAGTTTTAACTACCACCTCGAAAATTGAAGTTACGTTTTTATTTTCTTGCAGGTACATGTCTGCAGTACGGATACAGGTTGAAATCCCCGCGCCATAGTATCGCTGCACTGCGCTATAGGAGCCAAAGCAAAATGACAAAGTGGAGTATCTTGCGGAAATTCGTTTTCTGCATTTAAAGCGGAAAAGCGCTGAGTTGGCAGACGTGTACAGCAACAATACACTATGTACGAAGTGCGATAAAAAGCAACGGTAATTTTTTGATTTCGGGAGCATTATGCATCCGATTTTCAAAATTTCTTTATCTCGTTGCTACACATTTTCCTGATTTATGTTTGCATATTCAGCTGTCTTGAATGTTTAGTTAATTGTTGACTGTCGAAAAGATTATATGTGCTTGCGAGCGCTGGACGAATTTTTACTTTCGAAAAAGATGGGTCAAGGAATTTGCATTAAATTTTCCTTGAAAAATGGAATAAATTCAGCATCGCATTCTAAATGGTGCCTGTGGCTTTTGGCGAACATACTATGAATAAGACAAGAGTTTGCGAGTGATGTAAACGTTTCAAATAGAGTCGAGAAGACGCTGAAGACGTCGACCGTCCTGGATGCCCTAGCACATCAATTACTGGTGACAAAGTGGAAGATGTAAAGAGAAATGTTCTGGAAAATCGCCGAATCACCATAAGAGAGGTTTCTGATGATGTCGCTATATCCTTTGGCTCATGCGACGCAATTTTCTTTTATGTTTTGGACATGAAACGTGAGACACCAAAGTTTGTTCCGAAATTGTTGAATTTCGACCAACATCGACTTCACGTAGACATCGCTCAGGATATGCTGAATGAAGTCGACAACGATTCAGAACTTCTAAAGAAGGTTAATACAGGTGATGAAACGGGTAAACGGCTATGATGTCGAAACCAAGGCCATCTTTCTATTCCCAGGGTTGAGTTAATGAAGGTCTTCCAAAATAAGCGATGGCTCAAATGTATTATATCTGAGGGGTATTACTTTGAAGGGGACGAAGATGGTGTTGATGAATAAATAAAGATTCTTTAAGAAAAGAAAAAAATTCCGGGACTTTTTGATCGTACCTCGTGTGACACAGTGGTTATGTGTCGCTCGCGCCTCCAGTGTAGTAAAACGAGTCTGAATGATGCAGAACGAATAGCAGATCATCTGTCTGTGAAGAATCGGGAACCGCCAGAGGAGATGACGCCCTGCTGCTCGTAGACCGGCGCATTAAAGTCGAGGCTATAGTGAAAAAAGTGGTCAGTCAGTCACAGATCAGTTTCAGCATCTCGGACGACATTTTGAAAGTTGGTAAGGTCGGCGATCTCTCGGGTCTGCGATTGCTCAATCGCTTTCGAAAAAACCGCGCGAAGTAAGGCAGCAGCGGATATATTGCAGTTGCGTCAGGTCAATCCAGGTGACTTCTTTAGCCGCCTAATCACCACCGAAGAGTACCAGATGCATCACTGTGACCCTAAGGCAAAGAAGCAAGGGAAGTAGTGAAAACATGTGGGTTCCTCCCCTCTAGCAAAGGCTAAGTCCTAACAATCATCGGGCAAAGTGATAGTGTTTTTTAGGTCTTCCATGGTGCGGTTCTAACAGTATACTTGTAAGGGGCAGACTGCCACAGGAGTACAGTAGCGAAACCAGACGAGGCTGCCAGAGGCTGTCAAGTCGAAGCGTCGCGGGAAGCTGTCCAAGCTGTATTTTTACTCCAGCCCATTGTGCACAGGTCAGTCACACATGCAGCTTCTTTGGTCTATTAAATTTTGCCTCATCCATGTTTTTACTCGACATGGCTTACGGTGGGTTCTTCCTCTTTCCTTGGTCGATGAAAACGTTGCGTGGCTTGCAATTCTAGAAAAACGACGAAGTGATTTTCGAGTTGGAACGTTTCCTGAACACCACAAAAACAACTTTTAGAACCAAGTACGCCGTCAAGTCATCCAGCGTTGGGGCAAGTGTGTCGCTTTGAAGGGTGATTATGTAGAGAAGGACTAACACTCTGTTTCGCTGTGATAGCTTGATTTTTTCAGTGAAATGATAATGAAATCAAGACCCTAAGCTGCCGACAGGCGTTGATATACATCAACGGGGACAGTTGAAAATGTGCGCCCCGACCGGGACTCGAACCCAGATTCTCCTGCTTACATGGCAGACGCTCTATCCATCTCAGCCACCGAGGGCACAGAGAATAGTGCGACTGCAAGGAACTGTCCCTTGGACACTCCCCATGAGACCCATATTCCCAACTTAATGTCCACACACTAGTGCCCCTGCCCATTACACTCATTACTCGCGGCAGACAATCTTACCGAGTCCCATAAGTGTTCGGGCAATACGTGTGCATCCAGCACAAAAGAAGCAGGTCAATGGCCGGTTAGCCTTAACTATATGAAGATGGTTTCTGTTCTTTCGGACATGTCCGAAAGAACAGATCCCCATCAGCGACCTTGCAGCTCTCTTAGAATGAAACGATAATGAAATCAAGCCCCTAAGCTGTCGACAAGCGTTGATATACATCAACGGGGACAGTTGAAAATGTGTGCCCCTGCCGGAACTCGAACCCGGGATCTCCTGCTTACGTGGCAGACGCTCTATCCATCTGAGCCACCGAGGGCACAGAGGACAGTGTTACTGCAGGGATTTTGTTCCATTGCACGCTCCCCGTGAGATCCACATTTCTAACTTAATGTCCACACACTACATTCGTATTTCCCCTGCCCATTACACACATTATTCGCTGCAGACAATCTTACCGAATCCGGTTAGAGTTCGGGCAATACGTGTGCATCCAGCACAAAAGAAGCAGGTCAATGGCCGGTTAGCCTTAACTACAGGGTGTTACAAAAAGGTACGGCCAAACTTTCAGGAAACATTCCTCACACACAAATAAAGAAAAGATGTTATGTGGACATGTGTCTGGAAGCGCTTAATTTCCATGTTAGAGCTCATTTTAGTTTCGTCAGTATGTACTGTACTTCCTCGATTCACCGCCAGTTGGCCCAATTGAAGGAAGGTTATATTGGCTTCGGTGCTTGTGTTGACATGCGACTCATTGCTCTACAGTACTAGCATCAAGCGCATCAGAACGTAGCATCAACAGGTTAGTGTTCATCACGAACGTGGTTTTGCAGTCAGTGCAATGTTCACAATTGTGGAGTTGGCAGATGCCCATTTGATGTATGGATTAGCACGGGGCAATAGCCGTGGCGCGGTACGTTTGTATCGAGACAGATTTCCAGAACGAAGGTGTCCCGACAGGAAGACGTTCGAAGCAATTGATCGGCGTCATAGAGAGCACGGAACATTCCAGCCTATGACTCGCGACTGGGGAAGACCTAGAACGACGAGGACACCTGCATTGGACGAGGCAATTCTTCGTGCAGTTGACGATAACCCTAATGTCAGCGTCAGACAAAATCACTGTATGGAGGAGAGTGCTACGGGAGAACCAGTTGTTTCCGTACCATGTAGAGCCTGTGCAGGCACTATCAGCAGCTCATTGGCCTCCACGGGTACGCTTCTGCGAATGGTACATCCAACAATGTGTCACTCCTCATTTCAGTGCTAATGTTCTCTTTACGGATGAGGCTTCATTCCAACGTGATCAAATTGTAAATTTTCACAATCATCATGTGTGGGCTGACGAGAATCCGCACGTAATTGTGCAATCACGTCATCAACACAGGTTTTCATAACATATTTTCTTTCTTTGTGTGTGAGGAATGTTTCCTGAAAGTTTGGCCGTACCTTTTTGTAACACCCTGTATATGAAGATGGTATCTGTTCTTTCGGACATGTCCGAAAGACATAATGTTTTCAAGGTGACAATTAAAACTTTAGTCTTTCCCTCGTTTATACGTGAGTGTGGATTTCTGGCTATGAAAGAGACGAAAACAAAAGTGAGAAACTGAATGAACTTCGTGCTAGGCTTACGATTTATTATTCATCGGCTTAATAAAACATTTTTTTAAATAAACAGACTTTATTAACATTCTGCATCTTTCTTCTTCATGTCTACATATTTGCAATGGTCTCCCTCCAGTGGGTTCAAATTTGCAGTGTGTAATATGGCAATGTGTAACGTTACTATGTCGGTATGTGAGGAACAGTGTTCTGTAACCAAGTCTCGAATGCGAAGAATTCATTCGCCCATGGAGCATCCTCTTCTGCAGCTTGACAATACCAGACCATATACACTATGTTATCAAAAGTGTCTGGACACCTGGCTGAAAATGACTTACAAGTTCGTGGCGCTCTTCATCGGTAATGCTGGAATTCAATATGGTGTTGGCCCACCCTTAGCCTTGATGACAGAATCCACTCTCGCAGGCATACGTTCAATCAGGTGCTGGAAGGTTTCTTGGGGATTGGCAGCCCATTCTTCACGGAGTGCCGCACTGAGGAGAGGTATCGATGTCGGTCGGTGAGGCCTGGCACGAAGTCGGCGTTCCAAAACATCCTAAAGGTGTTCTATAGGATTCAGGTCAGAACTCTGTGCAAGCCAATCCATTACAGAAATGCTGTTGTCGAGTAAACACTCCGTCACAGGCCGTGCACTATGAACAGGTGCTCGATCGTGTTGAAAGATGTAATCGCCATCCCCGAATTGCTCTTCAACAGTGGGAAGCAAGAAGTTGCTTAAAACATCAATGTAGGCCTGATCTGTGATAGTGCCATGCAAAACAACAAGGGGTGCAAGCCCCCTCCATGAAAAACTCGACCACACTATAACACCACCGCCTCCGAATTTTACTGCTGGCACTACCCACGCTGGCAGATGACGTTCACCGGGAATTCGCGAATTCGCCATACCCACACCCTGTCATCGGATCGCCACATTGTGTACCTCGATTCTTCACTCCAGACAATGCTTTTCCACTATTCAATCGTCTAATGTTTATGCTCTTTACACCAAGCGAGCCGTAGTTTGGCATTTACCGGCGTGATGTTTATGAGCAACTGCTCGACCATGAAATCAAAGTTTTCTCATCTCCCGCCTGGCACAGTACTTGCAGTAGATCCTGATGCAGTTTGGAATTCCTGTGTGATGGTATGGATAGATGTCTGCCTATTACAAAGTACGACCCTCTTCAACTGTCGGCAGTCTCTGTCCAACAGACGAGGTCGGCCTGTACGCTTTTGTGCTGTACGTGTCCCTTCACGTTTTTACTTCACTATCACATCGGAAACAGTGGACCTAGGGATGTTTAAGAGTGTGGAAATCTCGCGTACAGACGTATGACGCAAGTGACACCCAAGCACCTGACCAAGTTCGAAGTCCGTGAGTTCCGCGGAGCGCCCCATTCTGCTCTCTCACGATGTCTAAAGACTACTGAGGTCGCTGATGTGGAGTAACTGGCAGAAGGTACAATGCACCTAATATGAAAAATGTAGGTTTTTGAAGGTGTCCAGATACTTTTGATCACGTAGTGTACGAGTGCTGCGACATCTGCAACGATCCAACACCTTGTGTCCACTATCATCAATCATCCTCCATACAGTCCCGACTTGGCCGACCTGATTTTCATCTATTTCCTCAGTTTAAAGAACACCTTCAATGACTTCACTTTGATAGTGCCGAGGTGAGGTTGTGGCTCCGGAAAGAAGTTCAAACATTCTACAATGGCGTTATCAACAAACTGGTCTCTCGTGGGAGAAATGTGTTCGTCGCCAGGGTGACTATGTTGCGAAATAAACACATAGACATGAAGAGTAAAAATTTAGAATATTAATGACGTTTATTTTATTTAAAAAACTTTTAAGAGCTCGGCCGGCCGGTGTGGCCGTGCATTCTAGGCGCTTCAGTCTGGAACCGCGTGACAGCTACGGTCGCAGGTTCGAATCCTGCCTCGGGCATGGATGTGTGTGATGTCCTTAGGTTAGTTAGGTTTAAGTAGTTCTAAGTTCTAGGGGACTGATGACCATAGATGTTAAGTCCCATGGTGCTCAGAGCCATCTGAACCATTTTTTTAGGAGCTGACAGAAAAAAAATCTGATCTATCACTTTCCAGAACGCCCTTGTTTACTATTTATATTCCATCATTTTAAAAGAAGGTGTTTTAATTTTTGTTCAATCTAAAGTTTAGTTGGATGCTAAACTTTGTGGAGGAGAGAGGGTGGCGGGTAGAAGTGTATTGGCTATCGTCTAACGGGCTCATACTGGTTGGAGATCACTGGTCTATTCTTTGCAGGCGTTATCGTATTTCGTTACAATTTTCTGACTTTGCGTCTAGCATTTATACGAAAGTATCAACTCCAAACAGCCACTAAGCCTTAAATATAAATTATTGTTTCCTTATGTTTGTTCTATGCCAGGGGCCACAATTCCTTCAGCCAGCTTATAATACATAAAAATCGAAAATAGGTCATTACAAATGCTGTGTCAGTTGAACAAGTGACGAGCTTTATTTATCTAGGGACTGTTATCACCAACTATGATGTTTTAACCATGGAATTGAAAAACCAAGAGACAAAGGCAGTACGGGAAGCCAGATGCATCCAAAATGTTGTATGGAGAATCAAACTTATCACAACTGAGGGGAAACTAAAAATGTTAAGATACATGCAGCAGAAACCAGGACGGAATAGAAATAGATACAATAAAAGTTAATGGTAGTGGAAATGAAGCTACTAAGACAGATATTAGGATTAACCATATGTGGGACAAGGGAAAAATTAAATAAATGGACGAAGAAAAGAAAAAGGAACTGGAAGGATCATGTGGGAATGATGGACCTCCCAAGAGGCGTTAAATTTGTAAACATGCACGACCGCAAGGAAAACCACCACCTGAACGACCATCCAAGAGATGGGACAACAGTTGCTTCAGCACATCCACAGAATGGGGCCGACAAACATGGAGCCTCTGGACAGCAGCAAAAGAAGAAGTTAAATTCTAACGCAAGTTTCACATTTGTTCACACGTATTCTCTCTCTCTCTCTCTCTCTCTCTCTCTCTAACAGAAAAACACACACACACACACACACACACACACACACACACACACAACATAAAACATATGCTTTAGAATCTTCAATGTGGACTGTATTTCTTTGTCCCATTCAGCACTTTCTCTTTCGTAAGCGCGTCGGCGACTTCACTTTTTCTTACGCTGCAGTGCCCCTTCACCAACACCAAATGGTCTTTTTACCACGACGAAATAATTCTGACACTTGTTCTACTATTTGAACGCGAGCGTACCGTCATCTACGTTTACAGCGTATTTAAGTCCTACTAGCACGCCCGTAATTTCTGCTGTTAATGCAGAAGCTTCGGTGAAAACTCTATCGTCGACCCTGCAGCATCTTCTCATTGTAGTGTACACAACTGACGCCTTCAGCTCTACGCAGTCACTCTGGCTAGATGCGCCGTGCAATTTCCCACCCCGTAACAAATTCATTCAGAAGTTGGGTACTTACGTACGAATCCATGTAGAGTGTAGTGTTCGTATGACGAAATCCATTATTGCGTTTCAATGATCCGTAACAAAACAGTGGCGGTCAGATGATGCTGCAATTCTGGGACACAATGGTAAGATATCGTAAAAAAAAAACCATATGTCAGTGATGGAAGTTTGTCTAAAAACCTGTCTCTCCTAGTAAAACAGTTCGCCATTAACTTACAGATCCTCAAAATAGTTGAAAAATGTTAGATTTAGGAAGTATTTGGAACCAGTTTACACCGACGGAAAAAGTCGCAACAACAAGGAGTTGTGTGACATAAAAGAAAGTTGATAGACATGTTTCTACATCTGAAAGATGACGTTTATTCAGATTTCGCGCCAGTCGCACAAGAATGGCGCTAGAAGCGTCGTTATGAGGATGAAAATTAGGTTTGCTTTAAATATATGCTGTAACGATCGTGAGCTTTAGTTACCTTTGAGATTGGACGTGGTGAGTTGGTATTAGTCAAGGCGCGACTATTTCATTGAATTTGTACAAGGTCATGTAATAGGACTACAAGGAGCTCGATGTTCCATCTGGGATACTGAAGAAAGAATTGGCAGAAATGTAGCCACTGTACATGACTATTGGCAGCGATGGTCAAGGTAATGTACGGCTGGTCACGTGGCACTACCGAGAGGGAAGACCATCGTGTTCGGTGTAGGGTTCTGGCGCATTTTGCTGCATCTGCAGCAGCAACTTGAGCAGCAGTTGGCACCACAATGATACAACCGATTATTTGAAGGATAGCTCCAAGCCTGACGCCCAACAACGTGCATTCCACTGACCCCAAACCACCGCCATTTGCGACTTCAGTGGTGTCAAGTGAGAGCTCATGGGAGGACAGGGTGGAGGTTTGTTGTGTTTTCTGATGAAAGATATTTCTGCCTTGTGGCCAGTGTTGGCCGTGTGTTGCTTAGTAAGCAACCAACCTGTCTGCATGCAAGACGTTGTGGACCTATGCCTGGAGTTATAAACTGTGAGGCGATTTCGTATGACAGCAAGAGCAGTCTCGTGGTTATTCCACGCACCGTGACAGCAATTCTGAGTAATTCTGGTGATTCGACCATTTGTGCTGCCATTCATCAGCAGCGTTCCTAGAGATGTTTTCCCACAGGATAACGCTCGCCCACATACCGCTGCTGTAACCCAGCATGCTTTACCGAGTATCGACATATTACTTGGCCCTCCAGAACACCATAACTGTTTCCAATCGAGCACATTTGGGATATCATCCGACGACAACTCCAGTGTCATCCACAAACAGCATCAAATGTTCAAATGTGTGTGAAATCTTATGGGACTTAACTGCTAAGGTCATCAGTCCCTAAGCTTACACACTGCTTAACCTAAATTATCCTAAGGACAAACACACCCACTCATGCCCGAGGGAGGACTCGAACCTCCTCCGGGACCAGCCGCACAGGAACAGCATCAACAATCCATGCACTGACCTACCAAGTGCAACAGGCATGGAATTCCTTCCCACAAACTGATATTCAGCACCTGTACAACACAATATATGCGCGTTTGCATGCTTGTATTTAACATTCTGGCGGTTACATCAGTTCATTACTCTACATTAATTATCTTTCAGTGCTGCGATTTTTTTTTTTTTTTTGCGTCAGTGTATTATTAATATATTTTGCTAAGGTGGTTTCCAAAGCTCCTAAGTTCTTAAAAAAACGTCAAATTTCACCGATAACAGCTGATAATAAGCAATTCTTAATTACAACCGATTCCAGCCCTCAGATCATCATAAGGTATGTTAAGACATTCAAAATAGCTTACATTACAATACTAAACCTGTGGGGTCCTGCCCACTTGTCACTTATAGGGTGCCTCAAAGATGCTGCGTTCTCGGAATGTTATACAACAATTCAAGCAAATCACATTAACAGCTTTTATTACAATAAAGAAGATTAACAACACTTAACTTTATATTACAAAAACGTGCCGCAGGCGGTGGGCGACATGCTATCGTAGTACTCACTTCTAGTGCCGGGTCTACTGGCTGTGCCCCTCTAGTTCTGTGCGGCCGAGGCTGTCAGGAATGGCGCTTGTATTCTCTTCTTGTAGAGACGTCCTGGTCAGCGCTATTGGCTGACGCCGTCTCACAGCCTTCTCTCGCGTTCATCTTCGTGCCAGCGCTTGGGGGGGGGGGGGGGGGGTGGAGTCTCACTTCCACGAAGAAGGTATTTTTTGGAGTTGATCGCAGTGCCTTCACGCAACTAATTTCTATGTGCTGACCTCTATCAAAGGTTTGTAGTACAGATTCTGTGGGTGGCCGAACCAAAACACATGCATCCATAATCAAGTAATGGACGTATTAGCGTGTCTTACAGAGTTACAGACACTCTCGGGCCTGCACCCCACCAACGGACAGAGACCGTGCGCATCGTATTACTTACACTCGTGGTCTTTTTAATTTTTTTTAATGGGTAGTCCATGTCAGTTTCCCGTTAATGTATAGTCCACAATATCCGCAAGATATCGACCGACTCATTCCACCGGGATACGAAGTGGACCCAGTAACAACTTTCTGGTTTCCTGTCTGCTATGTCTCGTGTATACACAAACAATGGACTTCGCTGAAGATATTTCTTAGAAATCCCGCTGCAGCCAGTCACAAACGTCGCCAAGACTAGACATTTGAAGCTGGCATCCCATTAGTCTATCATACTTGGTAAGAGAGGTAAGGCTGTCATCAGCTCGAATGTTGGCTTGAGCTCTACCAGTGCTTTACTAGACATGACTCTATTACAAGTGATATGCAGTTCCTGCGACTTTTGAGCTCATTTACCCGGCAAGTCATCTACAGGTTTAACGTAGACTTCAAACGCTGGCACTGACTGGAGACGGGCCCAGATTTGCAGACTGGGGCGCCTTAGCACATAACTCCTTTTTCCCTTCCCCCTCCCTGAACTCATGATTGTTTTTGTTCTCAAACATCGCTGCGGAGTCATCCATTCAGAGTTGTGGGCAGGATCTTAGAACGGTGCGGTGTATGTCTCAAACAAAGCTCATACAACACGCTAGTGCGACATGGTAGAGCTGAGTACTAGCAGAACTGGTTCAAATGGCTCTGAGCACCCTAGACTTAGAACTACTTAAACCTAACGAACCTAAGGACATCACACACATCCATGCCCGAGGAAGGATTCGAACCTGCGATCATAGCAGCCGCGTGGTTCTGGACTAAGCGCCTAGAACCGCTGTTGTCTCTTACCGTACACTGTTGCACTTGCATCCAAATGCTCTGTTTGTTCATTTCCTTCACATACTCTTTGTGACCTTTCTTCTCAAGGGCTCTGTTACCATTTCCCCGTCTTCAAATAACTGAAACTCCGTACTACCATAACGAGCCCACGTCTTCAGCGTCAACATCAACGAAAATGTTTCTTCCATTCCTGATTCTATTACCACTGTCGCTACACATTTCACTGTCATAAGTGCATTAATTAAATGGTGTTAAAATTTCATCTTGAATTTAACTCTTGCTGAGAGTGTTGAATAGAAGGCTATATGACAATATGGATAGACGAATTGCAGAGGAGCCAAGAGATGCTATTGGCCTGTTAAGAACTATAGGGGAAAGATGTGTGGAAAAATGTAGAGAAATCTTTGATGTTTTTATAAATTTAGAAAAGGATTTTGACAGAGTTCAGTGGAACAAGCTGATGGATATTTTGAAGAAGAAAGGAGTTGATTGGAAAGAGAGACGACTGATACAGAACCTATATTTACACCAGAAAGTAAGGATAAGGATAGGAAATGAAATGTCAGAAGGAAGAAGTATTTGACGAGGTGTTAGACAAGGTTGTTGCCTTTCCCCACTGTTGTTTAACGTATACCTTGAAGATATTATTACGAAAGGCTTAGATGGGAAAAGAGGAATACGTATTGGTGGAAAGAGAGCAGGATGTATAAGATTTTGTGATGACTTTGTATTAGTGGCAGAAAGTGAGCGGACAGTGAATAACATACTGAAAGATCTGAATGAAGCTTGTGTGGAACATGGGATGCAAATAAAAATAGCAAAAACGAAGAGTATGGTCATCAGTACAAGACGAAGACTGTCCAATATTAAAATAGGACAATCTACCATTAGCTAAGTAAGTGCATTTAAATATCTTGGAAACACAGTAACTGAAGACTTGAGGTGTCACCAAGAGGTGAAAACTCGAATTGCTATAGCGAAGGAAGCGTTCAACAGAAAAAGGAGACTCTTATGTGGGAAATTAGATAAAGGACTAAGGAAAAGGCTTGGCAAATGTTTTGTCTGGAGTGTGGCACTATATGGGGCAGAAATATGGACGCTGAGACGAGAGGATGAAAAAAGGTTAGAAGCATTTGAGATGTGGATGTGGAGTAGAATGGAGAGAATAAGCTGGATGGAAAGAGTGAGTAATGAAAGAGTATTGGAGAGGGTTGGTGAGAGAAGATGTCTGCTGAAGGTTGTAAGAGAAAGGAAAAAGAACTGGTTGGGGCTTTCATTGAGAAGGGAGAGCTTGCTAGCAGATGCTTTGGAAGGATTCGTTTGTGGGAGAAGACTGAGAGGAAGAAGGAGGTACAAGATGATAGATGACATAAAGGGAAGAGGAAATTATATTGAAGAGGATGGCAGAAGACTGGACAGCCTGGAGAACTACCATATGAAAACCTGCCTTTTGGCAGAACACTGACGATGATGATGAATTTAACTACTGTCAATCAGCTGACTCAAATATGCATTTTCACGCTTATAACAATACCAGTAACTCTCTATCAACTGCTGTGTGCAATACGTCGATTTCACGCATGTATATGTTTATGAGGTTGTATCTCTTGAACTATGGACCGTAGAATGATCAAATTTTGCAGTTACATTCAGTGGAATGCGTGGACAGTGTCTGCAAAATGCATTGAGAATAGAGTTAATAGTAAAGAAGTAAGAAGTTAAAACGTCATGCCTGATTGTGAAGTTTGACTGAATGAACAGTAAAGTTGGAAGTTGTTAAGTGCCCTAATTCTCAAATGCTGTGTGAGTGGTCTGGGTAATTTGCGTGCAGTGAGTTACGCTGCCTCAAGATATAAACACGATTTCTAACTCTAATATTTGTCTTAATGTGTTAAACCTTTGACACAGGATTATACCTCTCAGTTAATAGATTATATCAGCATTTTAAAATTTTAAAATCAGTCAGTAATCACGAGGAACATTGAAAATTAAACTTTTGTTACCCCTGGAAGCTCCTGCAACCTGGACCGTGCTCAAGGGTTAGTCGTTCAGTAATACTGACTTGGCAGTTCTTTAAGCATGAACGGTACCTTCCTGTTTTCCTTCACTAATTCGTTTATCACTTCCTACATCACATAGATGACAAGTGATATCCGAACTAAGCAATATCAACGCTGTACGGCAATTGTGTCCAACGAAATTAACCATTGCCCTCAGACTAAACTCAACAATGAACCAAATACTACGCTAGTGAAGGTGTGGCAGACTACTGGCTTACTATATCGATATTGCAGTGATTATTATGTGCTAATGTGCTACAGCACACTGTAAATATTGCACTAAAATTATGCAGTTATCTTCTAAAGCGAGCCAGAAAACGCACTAAAATTACGACGTTTCTCTTCGATGCATGCTTGTATTCAAATAAAACAAACGAAAACATGTTTTGTAGTCCTCCCTCTGTAATAGCTAGAGAGCAGTGAGTGCTACGATACAGCACTAGGTCAGAATTTTTCTTTGCAAGTGCATGTAACATATTGCTCAAATGGTTCAAATGGCTCTAAGCACTATGGGACTTAACATCAGAGATCATCAGTCCCATAGACTTAGAACTACTTAAACCTGGCTAACCTAAGGACATCACGCACATCCATGTCCGAGGCATGATTCGAACCTGCGACCGTAGCAGCAGCGCGGTTCCAGACTGAAGTGCCTAGAACCGCTCGGTCACAGCGGCCGGCTAACGTGTTGTGTAAATGTATGACAGTATGGTCACGCACACTGCTAATTTGCCAGCTTGGTTTTCATTCCCACTGCTATCATTTTTTATTTTATTTCTCACGATATCAAAAGATTAGATATAAAATTTAAATATACACTCTATGGAAAAAAAGACTCACTGTGAAGAAACTATCCAAATGGGACGGAAATTGGTAGATGTGATGTGAATGTACATACACACAAATGATTAGATTTTCAAAAAAATTTGTTGATTTATTCAAGAGAAAGAGCATCACAAATTGAGCAAATCAATAACGTATTTGTGCACCTCTGGCCCTTATGCAAGCACTTATTCGGCTTGGCACTGATTGACAGAGTTGTTGAATGTCTGCCTGAAGGATGCCGTGCCACATTCTCTCCAATTGGTGCTTTAGATCGTCAAAATCCCGAGCTGGTCGGAGGGCCCTGCCCGTAACGCTCCGAAAGTTCTCAACTGGGGAGAGATCCGGCGATCTTTCTGGTTAAGGTAGGGTTTGGCAAGCAAGAAGACAAGCAGCAGAAATTCTCGCTGTGTGGTGGTGGGCAGTCTCTTGTTGAATTATAGGCACGTAATGGCTTGCCATGAAAGGCAACGAAACGGGGCGTAGAATATCGTCGACGTACTGTTTTGCTGTGAGGGTCCCGTGGATAACAACGAAAGGGGTCCTACTATTAAATTTAATGGCAGTACAGACCATCATTCGTAGTTGTCGGGCCGTATGGCGGGCGGCAATCGGATTGGCATTCCACCGTTGTCTGGGGTGCGTCCATACACTTCTTCGCTGGTCATCGGGTCAAGCCGAAGCGGGACTCGTCACTGAAGACAATTCTACTCCAATCAAAGAGATTCCAGGCCGAAGACGTGTCTAGAGACGCCCAGCACAGCGGCCAAATACCAGCCTGATTGTCGTCTGCCGTACTGTCGACAGTCAGGAATGGTGATCTGGGCTGCCATTAAATTTCGTGGCAGTATCCCTTTCGTTGTCATCCGCAGCACCCTTACAGCACAGCGGTAGTCGACGATATTCTACGCCCCGTTGCTCTTCATGTCAAACCATTCCAGGCTTACAATTAACAAGAGAATGGGTGCCCGCACATGGCGAGAGTTTCTACTGCTTGTCTTCCTGCTTGTCAAACTCTGCCCTGGCGGCAACATCGCCGGATCTCTCCCCAGTTGATAACATCTGGAGCATTATGGTCACGGCCCTCTAACCATTTCCGGATTTCGACGTCGAACACACCAATTGGACTGAAATTGGCACGATGTCCCTCAGGACAGCCAGCAAATCTATCAGTCAATGTCAAGCCGAATAACTGCTTGCAAAAGGGCGAGAGATGAACCAATGCGTTATTGACTTGCTCAATTTGTGAAGCTCTTTCTCTTGAATAAATCATCCATATTTTTCTGAAATTATAATCATTGGTTTGTATGTGCATGTACATAGCATCTACTAATTTCCATCCCACTTGGATGATTCCTTCTTGATGCCCATTTTTTGTCTTAGGGTGTATTTAAACAATTCAGTTTATATACATAAAATAAATACCCTCAGTTTAGTTACGGTTACTATCCAGTAAGTCATATTATAGCACAAAATTTTGCATGAGCTGGCACTGCCATGTTGTCAAATTGCATGCTTTCTTTCGTGACCAGGACTACAGAAAATACAAACACCGATTGAGGTCTCTCGGCGCCGCATTACATTTAGTTGCCTTAAGCCCGGGAGTAACTGGCTTATGTGTAAATCCGACTCTGACTGTACATCCAACCCGAGAAATTTGGATCTACATGCTGGCACTTGAATGCGGAGCCACCAAACCACATTGACATTACATCTACATCTACATCTATACTCTGCAAACCACTGTGAAGTGCATGTCAGGGGGTAGTTTCCACTGTACTAGTTACTAGGGTATTTTCCGTTCCAGTCACGTATGAGTGCGGGAAAATGATTGTTTAAGGAAGGACTTTCATGAAAGTGACCGAAAATGTAAATTTTCCTTTTTTTTTTTTATTTATTAGTAGAACCCACGGACATTAAGTTCCCAAACTTTCAGTGATGAAATCGAATCCGAGGTGCCTCAAAAATAATGTGACGCAACCTTCCTGCTACGCCAGCTTCTTGAAGCGACGCTTCAATATTAGCTCGATGAACAACGATTTCGTGGATTACTTTCAAGCAAACTTACACAGGATACATGTAGGAGGCTGTGATACACTCATCACCCCGATTCCCAGAACTCCTGATGACAGACGGTGACTGTAGATATTGTATCACAGACGCAGTCCCTTTGACTGTTAATACATGTCACTAAACCCGGCCGTCGGCAGCTCGTAGTCGTGCGGTAGCGTTCTCGCTTCCCACGCCCGGGTTCCCGGGTTCGATTCCCGGCGGGGTCAGGGATTTTCTCTACCTCGTGATGACTGGGTGTTGTGTGATGTCCTTCGGTTAGTTAGGTTTAAGTAGTTCTAAGTTATAGGGGACTGATGACCATAGATGTTAAGTCCCATAGTGCTCAGAGCCATTTGAACCATTTGAACTAAACCCGGCCAAAGATGTAAACAACAATGCACGAGCAGTGCCTATTTCACGGAACCGTCGGACAACCGATTAGTTCCAGTCATTTCATCAGGAAGGAGGTACACGGCTCGTGTTGTCGTGTTGTCTGTAGTTCAACCATGCCTACACAGTCAATATCGCGCTGCGATCGCGTCCGCATTGTTACTTTGTGCCAGGAAGAGCTCTCAATAAGGGAAGTGTCCAGGCGTCTGGGAGTCAACCAAAGCGATGTTGTTCGGACATGGAGGAGAGACAGAGAGAGAGGAACTGTCGATGACATGTCTCGCTCAGGCCATCCAAGGGCTACTACTGCTGTGGATGACCGCTAACTACAGATTATGGCTCGGAGGAACCCTGACGGCAACGCCACCATGTTGAATAATGCTTTTCATGTAGCCACACGAGGTCGTGTATCGACTCAAACTGCGCGCAATAGGCAGCATGATGCGCAACTTCACTCCCGACGTCCATGGCGAGGTCCATCTTTGCAACCAAGCATGCAGTGCGGTACAGATGGGCCCAACAACATGCCGAATGGATAGCTCAGGATTGGCATCATGTTCTCTTCACCGATGAGAGTAGCATATACCTTCAACCAGACAATCGTCGGAGACGTGTTTGGAGACAACCCGGTCAGGCTGAACGCCTTAGACACACTGTACAGCGAGTGGAGCAAGCGGAGGTTCCCTGCTGTTTCGGGTGTCATTATGTGGGGACGACGTACGCCGCTGGTGGTCATGGAAGGCGCCACAACGGCTGTACGATACGTGAACGCCATCTTGCGAGCGTGCACAGCTTGTGAATCACTTCCTTCAGGATAAAGACATCGCTCGACTAGAGTGGCCAGCATGTTCTCCAGACATGAACCCTGTCGAACATGCCTGGGATAGATTCAAAAGGGCTGTTTGTGGACGACTTGACCCACCAACAGGCATGCATCAATGCAAGAGGACGTGCTACTGGGTATCAGAGATACCGGTGTGTACAGCAATCTGGGCCATCACCTCTGAAGGTCTCGTTGTATGGTGTTACAAAATGCGCTGTGTGGTTTTCATGAGCGATAAAAAGGGCGGGAGAGATGTTTATGTTGATCTCGATTCCAATTTTCTGTGGAGGTTCCGGAACTCTCGGAACCGAGGTGATGCAAAACTTTTTTTGATGTGTGTATATACTCTTTGGTTTTATAGATCGCCTGTGACTCCATTCCGTGTCAGGGAACAATAACGAACCAGCTGCTTTGTCTATGAAGAAGCATTCCTTGTTTTGTCACATTTTCATCTGCAACAGTTGTCAGAATTGGAACATACGATGCGTTTCTTGTATTTAATAGTGCGAACGTAGGGGCGATGAAAGAGAGAATGGGCTTTAAGGTTGGAAGTTTTACTCAAGACATCTTGAGAAAAATAAATTTACAGCGCCTCTCTGCAGCTGAAAAGACCTGGTAAGGAAAAGAGGGCAGAGAAAAAGAAACTATAAGAGAAGCCTTGAAGGGAAAGGGTACCCTGAGTACAAATCTGGGGCCTTCTGAGTAGGTGACATAAGAAAAACGTTAGATTGAATTTTAATTTCATTTCTGGATAATTACGCTTTTTTAAAGTTAATGTACATCTTTCGCAGAATCTATGGATGCTATAATTATGAAATTTTGTACATTTATTTCTATAAACACAAATAATGTTATCGCAAGGGAAAATTTGAAATTCTATATGTAAGCTGAGGTAAGGAGTGAAGTGCTTGTAATTTTGCATGAATTTTATGTTATATGTTATACTTGCAGAATCATAATTAAAGATTATTAAAATTCTCCTGTTCGGTATGTTCAAAAAAATCTCCTGAGAGAAACTTACTATGAGCAAAGAAATTAAAAAAGAGATAATTTTGTAGAAATCTTTTGAATAGTTTCTGAGGAAAGGGTAAATATATTATTTTTTTGAAAATAACATTTTTAAATTCCATAAAAAGTTAAATACATACAATCCAAGGAACTTAACAGCAAGCTTGGTACCAAATATCATTGCTACATCTTCAAAATTGTGGATTTGGTCGGTTTTTAAATAGTTGTGGTTTTCGTGAACATCTCCCCTTAAACGCCGCTGTGTGTGCTGTAATTTATCTTATCTTGCCATCACAATCCCTATGTGAGCGATACGTAGGGGCTTGTAGTGTATTCCTCGAGTCGTCATTTAAATACTGTTTTCAAGTTTTGTAAGTAGGCTTTCTTGGGAGAGTTTACGCTTCTCTTCAAGACTCTACCAGTTCACTTTCTTCAGCATTTTGTGACAGTGTCCCATGGAGCAGACAAAACTGGGTCCATTCGTGTTGCCCTTCTCTGTATATGCGTTCAATATCCCCTGTTAGTCCTGTTTGGTCCGGGTTGCACGCAGTTGAGTAGTATTATAGGATGGGTCGCACGGGTGATTTGTAAGCAATATCCTTTGTAGACTGATTTCATTTCGCCAGTATTCTACCAATAAACTTAAGTCTATCACGTGCTTTACTCGAGACTGAGCTTGCATGATCATTCCATGTCACATCCCTACAAAGTGTTACACCCAGGTGTATGAATCGACCGATTCCAGCCGTGACACATTGATACTATAGTCATATGATCCTACGTTTTTTCGTTTTGTGAAGTGCACTGTTTTACTTTTCTGAACATTTAAAGCAGGCTGTCAATCTTTGCACCACATTGAATCCTATAGAGATGTGACTGAATATTTATGCAGCTTCTTCTAAACAGTATTTCATTGTAGACAAATGCATCATCTGCAGAAAAGTCTGAGGTTAGTATTAATGTTCTCCTCAAGCTCATTAATATACAATATCAACATCAAGCGTCCCGACATGCTTCTCTAGGGCACACATGATGTTACTTCTACATCTGTGAGTGACTCTCCGTCCAAGATAACTTACTGTGCATTCCCGCCAAAAAATCCACAGTCTAGTCACAAACTGCGCTTGATGCCCCATACGACCGTACTTTTGATAATTGGCTCAGACGTGATATGAAAAAATTGAGAAATACAAATAATTCTCATATTGGGATAACCTTTGTAGTATTGTACAGAATGATATGTAATACTACAACATACAGACTAAAAGCAACGACAATAGAACGGAATGCTACGGCAATCCTTCACCCGGATTTGTCTCCTCGGGTACGTTTGCCAGTCTCGTTACTGGAATTACGGTACAGCTCGGCGCGAATAGCGCACACTGACGTACGGCGATTGGAGTGCGGACAGAAAGCGACCGTTATCTCTTGCGTCCGCTGCTGCTGGCGTCACGGAGGGTGGACAGGCTACGGGAGGGGAACGGAGCGGATATGTACGTAGCATAGCCGCCGACCGGCGCTGTGTACGGGGCGTGAGGGCACGGAATTACGCAAGGAAACGACTAATAAAAGTAAACATCCATTTTCATAAAAACACTGACGCAATCAATACTGCTTTTACACGCTCTCTCAGGCGCGCCCTGCGGTTACAGGCTCTAAGGCGGAGCCGTGCCAAAATACACACTAAAATACTTTTGAATAATGTTTAACAGAATTTAAACCATCGGATGCATTTCGCATATTTCCTACACAGATTTATGCAATGACAGTCAAAGTTTTTGGAACTCTTGATGTTTTTCTAACAACTAGTAGCTAGCCTTAAGGTTGGGCCTTGGAATACCGTTTAGGTCGGTATTACACTATCATATTTCTTTGACAAAGAAATATGATACGCTAAATCTCATGTTAGTAAATTGTCGAAGTGTCTGTAGCAAGGTCCCCGAGTTACTCTCCGAAATAAATAGTAGTGATGCCAATATTCTAATAGGTATCGAAAGCTGGTTGAAACCAGACATAAATAGCAGTGAAGTTTTGAACTCGGACTGGACGATGTTTAGGAAGGATAGGACTGATGCTATGGGAGGTGGTGTGTTCATTGCCGTTAAAAGCTGTTTAAGCGCAGTTGAGATCAATACTGGGTCGGACTGTGAAATAGTCTGGACAAAGCTGTCAATCAGATAAGGAGTGACCATTTTATCTGCAAATTCTAAGAATAACCCCAAAAAATTTTGGTCGTAAGTAAAATCTATGAACGCTCCATATAATTCAATACCTTCTTTTGCTGACAATACGGGCAATGTAACGGATTATGATAAACAGAAGGTCGAAATTGTAAATCTAGCTTTCAAAAACTGGTTTACGGTAGAGGACTGCAGTACCATTCCCCCTTTCAATTACCGAACAAACGCAAGAATGTCTGACATAGTGTTTAGTGCATCTGGCATTGTAAAACAGTTAAGATCCGTAGACAACCGGAAGTCATCTGGCCCAGACGGTATCCCCGTAAGATTTTATGTTGACTTTGCTACAAATATAGCACCATTCTTACCCATCATCTTATCACAGACCACTGGAACAGCGGAAAGTTCCACGGGATTGGAAGAAGGCCCAGGTCAATCTATAAAAAGGGTAGAACATCGGTTGCACATAATTACCGGCCAATCTTACTTGCATCAATTTGTTGTAGAATCATGGAACATATTTTATGCTCAGACATAATGACCTTTCTAGATTCTGAGAATCTCATCTGCAGAAACCAGCACGGTTTTAGGAAACAAACGACTCAGTTTCGCACTGTCGCTTGCTCCAAAAATTGCGCCCTTGCGGTCTATCCGATGACATATGCGGTTAGATAGAAAGTTTTCTAACAGACAGGGAGCAGTACGTCGTCCTGAATGGGGAGACTTCAACAGAAACAAGCGTAACATCAGGTGCGCCCCAGGGCAGCGTAATAGGTCCGCTGCTTTTTACGATTTACATAAACTAAATGGTTGACCTTTGGAGATAAGAGAACCAGATGTATGAACATCAAGAGCTCAGATGGAAACCCAGTTCTAAGCAAAGAAAGGAAAGTAGAAAGGTGGAAGGAGTATATAGAGGGTCTATACAAGGGCGATGCACTTGAGGACAATATTATGGAAATGGAAGAGGATGTAGATGAAGATGAAATGGGAGATACGATACTGCGTGAAGAGTTTGACAGAGCACTGAAGGACCTGAGTCGAAACAAGGCCCCGGGAGTAGACAACATTCCATTGGAACTACTGACGGCCTTGGGAGAGCCAGTCCTGACAAAACTCTACCATATGGTGAGCAAGATGTACGAAACAGGCGAAATACCCTCAGACTTCAAGAAGAATGTAATAATTCCAATCCCAAAGAAAGCAGGTGTTGACAGATGTGAAAATTACCGAACCATCAGTTTAATAAGCCACAGCTGCAAAGTACTAACACGAATTATTTACAGACGAATGGAAAAACTAGTAGAAGCCGACCTCGGGGAAGATCAGTTTGGATTCCGTAGAAATACTGGAACACGTGAGGCAATACTGACCTTACGACTTATCTTAGAAGAAAGATTAAGGAAAGGCAAACCTACGTTTCTAGCATTTGTAGACTTAGAGAAAGCTTTTGACAATGTTGACTGGAATACTCTCTTTCAAATTCTAAAGGTGGCAGGGGTAAAATACAGGGAGCGAAAGGCTATTTACAACTTGTACAGAAACCAGATGGCAGTTGTAAGAGTTGAGGGACATGAAAGGGAAGCAGTGGTTGGGAAGGGAGTAAGACAGGGTTGTAGCCTCTCCCCGATGTTATTCAATCTCTATATTGAGCAAGCAGTAAAGGAAACAAAAGAAAAATTTGGAGTAGGTATTAAAATCCATGGAGAAGAAATAAAAACTTTGAGGTTCGACGATGACATTGTAATTCTGTCAGAGACAGCAAAGGACTTGGAAGAGCAGTTGAACGGAATGGATGGTGTCTTGAAGGGAGGATATAAGATGAACATCAACAAAAGCAAAACGAGGATAATGGAATGTAGTCGAGTTAAGTCGGGTGATGCTGAGGGTATTAGATTAGGAAATGAGACACTTAAAGTAGTAAAGGAGTTTTGCTATTTGGGGAGCAAAATAACTGATGATGGTCGAAGTAGAGAGGATATAAAATGTAGACTGGCAATGGCAAGGAAAGCGTTTCTGAAGAAGAGAAATTTGTTAACATCGAGTATAGATTTAAGTGTCAGGAAGTTATTTCTGAAAGTATTTGTATGGAGTGTAGCCATGTATGGAAGTGAAACATGGACGGTAAATAGTTTGGACAAGAAGAGAATAGAAGCTTTTGAAATGTGGTGCTACAGAAGAATGCTGAAGATTAGATGGGTAGATCACATAACTAATGATGAAGTATTGAATAGGATTGGGGAGAAGAGAAGTTTGTGGCACAACTTGACCAGAAGAAGGGATCGGTTGGTAGGACATGTTCTGAGGCATCAAGGGATCACCAGTTTAGTATTGGAGGGCAGCGTGGAGGGTAAAAATCATAGGGGGAGACCAAGAGATGAATACACTAAGCAGATTCAGAAGGATGTAGGTTGCAGTAGGTACTGGGAGATGAAGAAACTTGCACAGGATAGAGTAGCATGGAGAGCTGCATCAAACCAGTCTCAGGACTGAAGACCACAACAACAACAACAACAAAATGGTTGACGGTATTGACAGCGGCATTAGACTATTTGCCTATGATGCTGTAGTCTGCAGGAAAGCAGTGTCACATGATAGTTGTGAACAAATCAATGAGGCATATAACAAAGAGAAAATCCCCATTAATGTACGAGTACAAAATAAATTCCCAGTCTTTGGAAGCGGTAACATCTGTCAAGTATATGGGTGTGACTATTCGAAATGATCTCAAATGTAACGATCAGACTACACAAGTAACGGGTAAGGCGAACTCTAGATTGCGGTTTATTGGTAGAATCCTGAAGCGATGCAGTCATCCAGCAAAGGAGATTGCTTACAATACTTTAGAATTAGAGCTTGAACTGAGTCGTTTTTCCCTCGCCCGATCCGTGAGTGGAATAGTCGAATAGTGTCCTCCGCCACACACCGCTTGGTGGCTAGCGGAGTATAGATGTAGATGTAGAAAGTGCCAGCACATTGTAAGGATCTCTCGGAAATGAGTCGTTATTGGTACGACTTGTAGGAAATAGAGGAAACGTCATACTGCTGATTACAGAATCTTCGTATTTCGTTCGTTATGACATCGTTTTATGAAAGTACACCGTCTCAAGGCAATGATGCATTGACAATGTATCAAAATGCGTCTTCTCGATACAATTAGTTATTATTAAAAGTCGATGAATGACATATCGGTGATATGTGCTTTTAAAATTTGGAAATTTGTGGTAATGTCTTATGGGACCAAACTGCTGAGGTCCCTAAGCTTACTCACTATTTAATCAATCTTAAACTAACTTACGCTAAGGAGAACACACACACCCATGCCCAAGGGAGGACTCGAACCTCCGAAGGGGGGAGCCGCGCGGACCGGGACAAGGCGCCTCGACCGCTCGGCTACACCGCGCGTCTAAGTGCTTTAAAAGGATAGCATAATATAATATAGCATACGTAAGTGCGGAAGCGTATGGTACTATAACAGATAAAAACGCAGATTGATGATGTCAAAAACAGTTCGCGTCCTGTTTTCTTCAAAATTTTTGATTGACGTACATAAAAGAGTTCTCCCTATTTCAAGAGTGAGTTTGTTCCATTGCGTAAACATGCCAAGGAATACAGGATGAAGAAAAAAATCCCGCATTTGGAGATCGGCATGTGATTCCTCATCCAGATACACAATCAGATCCGGTGCATTTAGAAAACACACGCATGGATAGAAGGAGCTGGCAACACTGTGCCACATCGTGTAGCGGGTCGGAATACAGAGGAACGTCTATGAACCGGCTCTATTATATCAGCCGTCGTACGTCACTCCGTGCACTGCTGCAACATCAAATCCACATCCACCATAGAGGTGTAATTCGAATCCTCATCAGATCTCTTCATTAATTTTTAGGAAGTCCGTTGCCTAGTTCTCGTCGTTTATGAGCAGGACATCATTTTGTCAGATGACAACAGCCCGTCACATGACAGTGAGCTACGTTAAATTACATGCATGTGGCTACTAAATGCGCAATGCAGAACCATAACTCGTCCTCTCAAAGTTCATGTAGGGCGGCTTCCAGAGGAGTACACAAACGATGAATACGTCGTTACGCTTTTGGCGCTGAGTGTATCCGATAATCAAGTTGCTGCTGCTGCTCGTGCGTATGCTGCACGGTGCACTCAAAGGCGCCGTGCCAATAACAATATTTTTCGTGGCCTGGAGCAACGCCTTCGGGGACCTGGCAGTCTTCGCCCACAGTAATGGACATAGGTCGTCCAAGGTTAGGCGCATTCTACAAACAGAGGACCGTTCACCAATCACCTCGGCGAAGTACCCGTGATATTGCAAGGCAGTTCCAGGTATCTCAAAGACTGCTTGTTGAAGTATAGCGCGGTGATGAACTGCATCGATATCATTACATTTTAACTCAGTACCAATGGCTAGAAGACTGCACTCGATGAATACAGTTTCGCGAATGGCTTTGGCACCAAGTGGAAGATAACAAATATTTTATAAATCACGTGATACCGACTGACGAATCTAGCTTCACTCGTAAACGTATTTTCAACCTCCACAACATCCATTATTGGTCGGAACACAACCCGCACGTCACCCACTATCGTAGCTCTCAGGCACGCTTTGGCATAAACGCATAATCTGGAATCATGGGAGGAGGGCTTTCGGGCCCTTATTTATTGCCGGACAACTGAATGCGCCTTTGTATCGTACGTTTCTTGACAATACTTTGTCTGACGCATCGCAAAACATTCCACTTGGTGTTCGGTAACAGCTATGCTTTCAACGTGATGGTGCACGGCCACACCTAGGAATGAATGTGCTTAACTATTTATCCATGGCGTGCCAAACTTCACACGTGCAGCGTGTGCGGGCCATGGGTGGGCCAAGCCCTATGTTTCACTCGGCTTTGTTCGGTCACTCTCGGAAGTACCCGCAACAACGCGACATTTCATTTCGCATTGCGATGCAGTGTTCTTCGACCGGCACAACTCTTAAGAGTTCGACAGAATCGTGCTGTTGGCGCCGTTTAACATTCGTTATTTGTTCGTGTTACGTAGGACGTTGGCTGTTTTGGGCAAAAAGAGGCAGTCCAGCGAGCCATCGTCACAATCCTTTAAAGTGAACTGGAATGACAGAGGAGACGGATGAGAATTCTCAGTTCATAAATGCGACTGATACTGCGTACTTGCTGTGGAACTACATTACATTACCATGCAGCAGGAAGAATTTAAAGATTATTTGACAATGAGAGATCAAAAAATTACAGCAATCAGCAGACAGGATTTATTATTCTGTAAATCAAAAACCTCTTTGTGCCGAATTTGCAGGCCTGGAGCACGTGATGAAACTGATGGTATGAATAGTCGCACACGTTATTCCACTGACAGTTGCAACAGTGTTCAGTGTAATTACACGAAGAGTATAGAGACTTCATATATTATTGCAAAGAACGTTGGTTAAGTCTAGGGGAATGTCGGGGAAGATTTTTCAATTTAAAGCTCGCTGTTGTTGAATTTATTAAGATCCGGACTAGAGTGCAGACTTCACATTTTATTTAAGTGGACTTGACTACACACCACCTACAAAAAAGACGTTGCAAGGTAACTTCTTTTCAACTTGGAGATGCATTTAAAAAGAAAATCGCGTTGGAGAAGGGACACATTCCGACAGACGATCCAATTCCATAAGATCACTGGCGTTGAAGAAAATGCAAGATTAGAATAGTTCATTATGGCCTTTACACAATTATAAGCATGGTTCTATAAAGATATTGAGGACACTGTCAACTTATCATCTGTTCCTGAGCTTCCCTGGACATCGTTTGCCGTTTCAGTTGAAATCGCTCCTGTGAACCTGCAGATGTAACTGACTGGTCTACAAGGTAATTCCATTTTTTTTCTTTGAAGATATCTCAAAACAGAGGTTTACAAAGTTTGACCAAGGACCTTGGAACTTCTTAAGAGGGAAATTACGGATGTCATCGCTGAAATTACGCAAGATATGCTGAGAAGAGTTTTCGAAAACGTTTTTGAATGACTAATTATGTGCATCACTCGCCAAGGTCGTCACCAGGATGATATAATTTAAAACCTAATGAAAATAAAATGGCATTGAATGAGGGAGTCCATTCTGTCCCACCTTGTACTTTCGTCTTGAACTGGGACGAGGAATCGCATGCCGACCGCCAAGGGTGGCATTTTTTTCTTCACCCTGTATAGACTAACCAACTGCAAGGTGTCCAAGGCGCTTTTCTACACCACCACCTGATTCGATCGCAGTTCATTATTCCTTTGTTCATCCAAAAATCATAGTCACAGCACAAGATCACTGACGTCACGGGAACGTCACTGTTTCGTAGCGCGAAGTCAAAAATGTAGCGAACTAAACGTGTACAAAACATTTAACGTCCCTAGTTTAAAACTTAAAACACGAAAAACATTAAACACGCAGTCCAGCTAACATGCAAAGCGTTAAAAATCTCTCCAAAAAGCGTCTTTTAGTACTACTGGTCGAGATAACGTGTGGGGAAACGTGACGCCGGAGGGTAACTATGCTACCTATACATTTTATCTTGGAGTTTGGTTTTGCTGTTATTTAATGGCTGATGATGAAACAGAAAGAAGGGGCAATATGTGAACTTTTGGCCAGAGTCTCACCTTGCCCCCCTCCCCCGAAATCTTGGTTGTGGTAAGAGACTGATCGGCAGCGCAGAGCGAGGTCTAGGTTGGTTCCGATCGATAAATGTCATAGCCTTCCCCAGTATGGAATCCAAGGGCCACACCTGCTCTCTGTAAAAGAAAGAACAGCTGAAGCTTCCTGGCAGATTAAAACTGTGTGCTCGACCGAGACTCGAACTCGGGACCTTTGGAAGGTAGGAGACGAGATACTGGCAGAAGTAAAGCTGTGAGGACCGGGCGTGAGTCGTGCTTCGGTAGCTCAGTTGGTAGAGCACTTGCCCGCGAAAGGCAAAGGTCCCGAGTTCGAGTCTCGGTCGGGCACACAGTTTTAATCTGCCAGGAAGTTTCATATCAGCGCACACTCCGCTGCAGAGTGAGAATCTCATTCTGGAAACATCCCCCAGGCTGTGGCTAAGCCATATCTCCGCAATATCCTTTCTTTGAGGAGTGCTAGTTCTGCAAGGTTCGCAGGAGAGCTTCTGTAAAGTTTGGAAGGTAGGAGACGAGATACTGGCAGAAGTAAAGCTGTGAGGACCTGACGTCAGTCGTGTTTCGGTAGCTCAGTTGGTAGAGCACTTGCCCGCGAAAGGCAAAGGTCCTGAGTTCGAGTCTCGGTCGGGCACACAGTTTTAATCTGCCAGGAAGTTTCATATCACCGCACACTCCGCTGCAGAGTGAAAATCCCATTCTAAAGAACAGCTATTGTTTCCTGGAAGGACCAATATCAGGCTTCTCGTCAACAAATTCAGACGAGTAGGAAGTGAGCTTAATAGAAACGTCCTGGACAAGCACCAACACATGACGACGTAATCCGGAGTAGTGAGGGCGCCAGTGAAAGGAACCCACGCGTTTCTTTTCGTCGGCTGAGTCGCGAGTTGAGCATTTCGCGATCCACTGTCTGGCACATTCTTCGTTTTACGCTGAAGTAGACGGCGTACCCCATCCAGGTAATTGATTACCTGGAGGAGAAAGAGTACGCCGTCCGTACGCAAATGTGCGCTGACCTTTCGGAGCTTGTGGACAAGGTAAACCTGTTAGATAACCTCGTATGCTCAGAAGAGACCTCACTTCACACACGTGGCTTTGTGAACCGTCACAACTACCGCACGTGAGCTGACAAAAATCCTCATGGGGTGCGTGAATAGGAGACAAACACGTCGAAACGGGACTTATGACTAGGAATGACCGAGACTAAAATTTATAGGACCATTCATTTTTGCAGAGCAAACGATCATAGTTTACACTTCCCTCGATATGCCTCAACTTTTCCTGGAACGTGTGAGCCACCTCCACTATTTTATTGCTTTTATTTGTCAATATTCTTAATTAATACTTACTATAGTCTTGCTGGTAGGAAATTAGGCATCGTACATTAATAAAAATGTTCTAAAATGTATATGAATTCCTAACGGACCAAACTGCTGAGGTCGTCGGTTCCTAGACTTACACACTACTTAAACTAGCTTAAACTAAGTTACGCTAAGAACAACACACATCCATGCCCGAGGGAGGACTCGAAGCTCCGGCGGGAGGGGCAGCGCACTCCGTGACATGGAGCGTTTTTTATTTTCTTTTTTATTTTGTTCGTTGTTGGTCCTTGTGTTTGGTCGTTGCGGACGTCACATGACATCCGGCCAAGTTCGATTGGTGTTCCTTCCACTCAGTTTTTTTATTACAGAGGCCAACCAGCTCTCTGACCGAACACGCAGAACTACCGTGCCGGCGAGATTAAGACGACATAACAACACTCTGTCATCTCGAGGTAGGAAAAATCCCTGACCCCGGCGGGAATCGAACCCGGGACCCCGCGCGCGGGAAGCGAGAAGTCTACCACAAGACTACTAGCTGGGGACGCGCGTTAGACCGCGCGGCCACTCCGCGTGGCGGACATTAACAAACAGCCAGTTACAGAGGCCGAACTTACTCCCAAGTTACCTTCGCCGATAACTGAAGTTCTGACAGTGAGTCTACGACGCATGCCTATCTATTCTCTCCCACTGTTCTATGATTCTGTTCCATCCAAAATAGTCTACTAATAATGAAGAGGTTGTAGCATGTGAGCACTTTCGTACGACACAGTTAATTTTATTCCGCTTTAAATTCATACAACGCGCCTCTTCTCGTTCTAGCTGCACTCACTCTACAGTTCCAGTCATTCACTTAAAACGAGCTGTTAAGTTTACTATAGCCGGTCATTACTCAACAATTCCCCTGGATACGAAATTTAACTATAAGCTTCAATTTTCTCATTTGGCCCACATATCTACGCTTTTTATTAGCATTTTAACTCTGGTGTGACTATCATAATAAATTTTTACAATTTACTTCACTTTCACGCGTGATCGCGAAAAGAGCAGGCACTTGGAATCTGCCATGTAAGCATGCGCCGACTGGACTGGCGATATTCCGCAATTCGAGATTACCTCAGTCACATGTTCCCTGGACGGTGGACCTGCAGGGGATCACTGTGTATGTGGGCTCCGATGTCACTTGATCTTACCCCGTACACTTCTTCACGTGAGGTTACATCAAGCCCCGCGTGTACAATGCTACAGTCGGTAACCTGCGTCGTGTGTGATCTGATATTTGAGGTGATTAACATTATCACGCCTGATCAACCACGAAAAGTGTTCTGCTACGGCGAAAAGGTGGTCTCTTTGAGTTGACATTCAGGGTAGCCACGTTGAACTTTAATCATATCTAATGCCTCATATGTGCCCTTGTTATTAGGATATATATTTCGTATAGTGAACATGTGTTTCGCGAAAATGAATCGTTACTTTTTGGACAGCCTGTATACAGCCTGTGCACTACTCTTGAGTAGAAATCTGGAAGTGTATTGGAGTTGCGAGAATAGATTTAAGTTCGAATTACATTGCATTACATTAGTCATACTCTACGGATCCAACGGAGAGCGGTCTCTGGATTGTGAAAAGAAATCAAAGATTTCACTTTAATCTAGTTTAAAAACAAAACAATGAAATGTTATTAAATTAATGAATTACAGTGTTCATTCTAAATATATATTAACCTAAAACATTAAGTTTGAGAGACTCTGTGAAAACAGTCTTCATTGAGTAGAGTTGCCAAATAGAGAGTTCTTAATTCAGTCTTAAACTCCACAACATTTTCTAAACTGCATTTGATATTCTCTGATTGGTTGTTGAATGCATCGGTACCCATGTATCTGGCTCCTGTCTGTACTAATGTTACTCCCTTGAGGTTTTTGTAGGGGCTTTTTTTGGTCCTATTGTTATGTACATGCTTTTCACTATTTTGTAACAAAAAAAGGACATTATGTATTGTGAAGTAGTTGTCAAAATACCAGTCTTTAAGAAGAGGTCTCTGCAGAATGATGTAGAAATAACAACAGACACAATTCTTACAACACGCTTCTGTATTCTGAAAAAATAATCCCCTTAACTTGAATTTCCCATTTAAAAGGATTCCATTACTTATTAGTGAATGGAAATGTACAGGATAAATCAGTTTATTTTTAAATATCTTGCATAGCTGTAATTAAGCGAACTACGAACATAGCTAAACCAAGCCGCTTCATAAACATTAGGCAGCGTGTATTTCAAATGATGTTGTGAACTATCTATAGTCCCAAAAAATTAACACTTACTACTTCTTGTGCATCCGACTGGGCGCCAAAACTGTAAGCTCTCGATTATCAGACACTGCACGGATGACCGAAAAGTACGAATAGTTCAAAATACACTCCTGGAAATTGAAATAAGAACACCGTGAATTCATTGTCCCAGGAAGGGGAAACTTTATTGACACATTCCTGGGGTCAGATACATCACATGATCACACTGACAGAACCACAGGCACATAGACACAGGCAACAGAGCATGCACAATGTCGGCACTAGTACAGTGTATATCCACCTTTCGCAGCAATGCAGGCTGCTATTCTCCCATGGAGACGATCGTAGAGATGCTGGATGTAGTCCTGTGGAACGGCTTGCCATGCCATTTCCACCTGGCGCCTCAGTTGGACCAGCGTTCGTGCTGGACGTGCAGACCGCGTGAGACGACGCTTCATCCAGTCCCAAACATGCTCAATGGGGGACAGATCCGGAGATCTTGCTGGCCAGGGTAGTTGACTTACACCTTCTAGAGCACGTTGGGTGGCACGGGATACATGCGGACGTGCATTGTCCTGTTGGAACAGCAAGTTCCCTTGCCGGTCTAGGAATGGTAGAACGATGGGTTCGATGACGGTTTGGATGTACCGTGCACTATTCAGTGTCCCCTCGACGATCACCAGTGGTGTACGGCCAGTGTAGGAGATCGCTCCCCACACCATGATGCCGGGTGTTGGCCCTGTGTGCCTCGGTCGTATGCAGTCCTGATTGTGGCGCTCACCTGCACGGCGCCAAACACGCATACGACCATCATTGGCACCAAGGCAGAAGCGACTCTCATCGCTGAAGACGACACGTCTCCATTCGTCCCTCCATTCACGCCTGTCGCGACACCACTGGAGGCGGACTGCACGATGTTGGGGCGTGAGCGGAAGACGGCCTAACGGTGTGCGGGACCGTAGCCCAGCTTCATGGAGACGGTTGCGAATGGTCCTCGCCGATACCCCAGGAGCAACAGTGTTCCTAATTTGCTGGGAAGTGGCGGTGTGGTCCCCTACGGCACTGCGTAGGATCCTACGGTCTTGGCGTGCATCCGTGCGTCGCTGCGGTCCGGTCCCAGGTCGACGGGCACGTGCACCTTCCGCCGACCACTGGCGACAACATCGATGTACTGTGGAGACCTCACGCCCCACGTGTTGAGCAATTCGGCGGTACGTCCACCCGGCCTCCCGCATGCCCACTATACGCCCTCGCTCAAAGTCCGTCAACTGCACATACGGTTCACGTCCACGCTGTCGCGGCATGCTACCAGTGTTAAAGACTGCGATGGACCTCCGTATGCCACGGCAAACTGGCTGACACTGACGGCGGCGGTGCACAAATGCTGCGCAGCTAGCGCCATTCGACGGCCAACACCGCGGTTCCTGGTGTGTCCGCTGTGCCGTGCGTGTGATCATTGCTTGTACAGCCCTCTCGCAGTGTCCGGGGCAAGTATGGTGGGTCTGACACACCGGTGTCAATGTGTTCTTTTTTCCATTTCCAGGAGTGTACTTGTGACTATTTTACCGGAAACTGGTGTCCCCAAAACACGTTATATATCACATTCCAAAACGCACTGTATTACTTGTATGTTAAATGCAGAAGCTGAACTATTTTACATAATTACTCACAAATCATTTTTTATTTCTTGCACTTGCTACCAATACACTTTCGGGAGCCTACGGTTCTTTCTGTTTCCGTTTTTCATTCACTTTTGTCCTGACGACGGTTCTGATTTTATAGAGAATAAAAATATCGGTACTGTCAAACGAATTTGAGCCACATGCTGTACTAACACATCAACTCATTTCAGTGCCTATAATAGTTCATTAAAAAAAAGAAATCCGTATGGAATAAATATGTAGAGTAGCGGCAAAGAATTAATTTATATAGTGGTACATGAGACAGGCGTAGGGGATAGTATCTCAGGTGACTTTTGTTTCCAAAACGAAAGATAAAAACTTCTGTAATTATTCTTCTTCTCTTAAAGTTTGGAGAGGAAGTTATTACTGTAATCTAGCAGACGGTGTACATTTTTTAGATGATAAAGTAAGTCACCGAAAAACATTGCATTTTATTTCAAATGAGAGTATCCCGACTCCATTTGCTTGTGTTATGACGAGTTTGTATTTGTATATTAATATTTCGCAGTAATTATTCAAGATAATTGATGCAGCATTATGCCGCTTAACTAACATTTTGTCTGCGGTCTCGTCTTGTAGTATGTGTCCTTTCAGACCAGCAACCTTTACCTTTTAAGTATCGTCTGATGTTTCGTTCTCTGACTGTAGAAATAATAATTTGTGAGACCGCAATTCAAATATGTAATAACTGTAATTATGTCATTTTATCAATAAGCGAACCTTTACTCCTGAGTGTGCATAATAATGAGTTGCTCGATCTCCCTGTACCGAACTCACTTTGATCACTACACCTGCATCAATTAGCTGTTCCAATCGCGCTTCACTGGCGTCGCTATTTTGCCACTAGGGGATGTTTTTGTCAGCTATGTCTTCACATAAAGAAATTTGCATTCTAAACGAAAATATACTTTCTAGTTATAATTGAATACTTTGGTACAGTAGAACCCATCTCTTCAGAAACAGCTCGTCAGGAGGATATGCACACCACTAGAGCAGCATATCCCGATGTCGCAAAGTTTCAGACTGTGACACAGAATGGGGTCTCTCCTTACGGATACCTAGATTGAAGGAGAGACTTGACAAAACAACATTGTCCAGCATAGCCGCATTCATCCGTAAACTGCCGTAACGGATGTGGAGTGTGGGCGGAAGTTCGGCATCCCTACTTTAGATGAATACGCCCGGCTGTACATGGACACCTATGTGCACTTACTGGCGTATATTTTCAAGAAATTCCAGAGTGTTTGAACTGACGCATTCACTCTTGATCCTTCCTTTTCATTACACCATATCGGAGTTTTCTGGGGCCGTAATGTTAAAAAAGACACATGTCGATTTCGAATTGTTGACCGATGTTGACACGTTGCTTTTTTGCGAATGCGGGATTCGCGATGGTCTTTTTCATTGTCTGCATAGGTCTGCCAAAGCGAATAACCTGCGAATGAGCGAGGGGGAGAACAAACCTTCTGACGACCTAGGTTGCTTCCTATACCTGATAGAAACGACCTATTTGGGCACACCATGCAACAATCTCTGCCTACTGAAGGATTCCAGTGGCAGGAAATAACGAGATTCGGTAAGCTCAAAGATGTGGCTGCGGATTCTGGAGAGGGATGTAGCAGAGGCAGACATGGCACACACATCCCACCTATCCGCATGACGCGCACGGCCACTCGCCACTGTGTCCGCAGCAACTAGTCTTCAAGCTGATGACGAAGCTGGAGAATAAACAGAGACACATCATACACTGTGGAAGCCTCCAGCAGTGCCTCAGTTTGGGAATGGAACTTAAATAACGTAACCCGCGCCATATTCTTCAGACAGTTGCGCTGGTTGAAAGAGTACATAGATGTCAATCCAGAATAGAGGGCTCTCACAATGTGCTATTTCGAACCGGATTTTTTAAAAATTGATGAATAATTGAGCTATCGGGAAAACTACGGAAGTTTTGAGAAAGCATTGTGAAATTCATTTAGTTTACAGCTGGATGAGTGTTATGCCGCTAAGTATTACATCAGTAGGCCAAATTTTTAGTGGGCCACTAACTTCCAGCAAGGATTAGTCGCTCTGGAGATTGGGAGTTCATGAAGCATGTCTTTGTTGGTATGTGTGTACTGGGTCTTTCCAAACTTCGCATGTACCACACACTTTGCTGATCCAGAGTTACTTTATGTGGATACAGGCAGTTTTATCTATTAGGTGGAACGCTGAAATCCATATCAAGTAGAAAGATCCACCTTGAAGCATTCGACTCGCCCGAATATGCGGCTGATAATCTTTGCCCAATTACATCTGAAAACAAGATTTTCGGTGTGATGAAGAGCGAGGCGAATGGTTCACAGATTGTGGACTTTTTGGAGTTCAGACCAAAAATTTACGCATACCGTACAGGGACAGCCACCACCCAGAGACGAGCTAAGAGTGTGCATCGTGCAGTGTCAAAGGCTCTCTCGATCGAAGATTACAAGAGATGCCTGCTCAAGGACGTTGACGTGCTCCGCACTTAGTGCGCCAAGTAGTCTATGCGTAGTCTTACCCAGACGCACGGATAACATCACAGCCCAGCATCCTGTGATCCACTTACTAGATAACTAACATGTTCACGGAGGTGACAGTAGAACTTTTGGTTTGGTCACCACGTTGGTGCGGGCGTGGAGGGGCCCCATCTCTGTGTGATCACGAGGCCATGAGGTACATACTGCACTGTAGCTGAAAATCGGGGTATTGCGCCATGATGACAAATGTTTCATCTATGAGGATAGGATAAGAACTCTCCTGTGCTCTCACTATTCACTTGTAGGATAGTGAGAGAGAGAGAGAGAGAAAGTGGATGTATTTATACTCTATGTATGCTATATATGAGGGCTAATCGGAAAGTAAGGTTCAATCGATCGCAAACGGTCGCAAAAATGGAAACCATTGTGAAAATCTAAAAATTTTTCATTTGCAACAGTTATCTACACCTTCCAGATACTTCTCTCCAGCTTAGATATTTGTCGTAGCATAGTAGCAGCTTTCCAATGTCCTTATCATAGAAGGCAGCCGCTTGTGCTTACCGCAAGTTCCCTACGCTGATCTATAGCTCGTTCTCTGTGCGAAAATGCTGTCTTCATAGGCAGCGATTCATGCGAGCAGAGATGAAACTCAGGGGGCCAGGGGCAGTTATGGGCTATATTGTGGGTGACAAACAATGCCCATCGAAAACGCCCCAGCATCTTCATTACCGCTGCAGAATGCGACCGAGAATTTTCGCGAGGAAGAAAAGACATGACAGTTACGTTATGTGAGCTGCACGACATCACGCAAAATCTCTCATCAGACCCTCATACCTGGCGGCATAAGCTATTTTCTAGGCATCTTTACGTGCTCACTATGAGCTCAGAACTGAAAAGAGCGATGTGACGCGATCTACGTGGATGCTATAAACACTGCCCAACACATCAGAGCTGCATCGAATTTTCACTGTGGTTTACATTTCGCGGCCAATCGAACCTTAGGTTCCGAATAGCCCCAATGTGATTGTTGGTTTTCCTTCACATGCTTCAAGTTGTACCATTTTCTTTCATTTTTCCCGTGTGTTGTGTATATGGTATAAAAACACGTAAATAACTAATGAGAAATGTAGTGATATATTTCTAATGTATCTCTATTTGTATACAAGTTTTGTACTTGAAACAATAATTATTCTTAATAAACAAGAATTTTGTTAGATGCTGATTATTATTTACAAAGAGATCCTGTAACTAGATTACAGAACTATAAAAATGAAGTACTTACCTAACTGGGATAATAAAGGAAGGTAGGGAGAGCTTGATCCTTATTGGTCCAGAAGGTCCAGTGACCTCGGCATACGAGGAAAATAGCCTCTTTGTTCTTGTACCGGCCCTGTGGTTCGATGATCTAGGCTCTTGCCTACGGCAGAGGATGGGGGTTATCTTATCTTATCTTGAGGTAAGAAGAAATATGGGCCATTGAAGTTGAACTGTTATTGATACACTACTGATGCTAACTACTGCTTATCTACTCTACCTAGCAAAAATACTCTCCTAGCCTTCTTGATGGATTTATTACCTTTAATATCCATCGTTGCTATGATGACATGATCACTAATCCCTGTCTCTATTCTGAAGCTGTTGACAAAGTCAGGCCTATTTGAAGCTACAAGGTCTAAAATGTTTCGACTGCATTTGGGTTGTCGAACTAGCTTCTCAAGGCAGTTTGCGGAAAACCCATTCAGAAGTACTTCACAAGACGGCCTATCCATAATGCAGTGAATCCATAGACATCCCAACCTATATTCGGTAGGTTGAAGTCGCCAGCAACTAATATTGCATGATTGGAATACTTCCGTGGTACTGTGCGTAGACTTTCTTCGAATGTTTCTAAAACTGCTACCGTGCAATCCGGTGGCCAGTAAAAACATCCGATAAACAACATGAGTTCACTTAGATATGTTACATGCATCCAGATTATTACACAGTCAGACTCAATTTCGACATTGATAGACACAATGTTTTTGTTAACTATAATGAACACCCCGCCTCCAATGGCGTCTACTCTGTTTTCGGCAGAAATTCCAAGCCCGGCGAAATATTTCAGTTTTCTTCTATACGTTTTAGGGTGATTTTCAGTTCCAAGAATAATTTGAGTGCGAAAACTTTCCAGGAGGGCAGTAAATTCAGGAACTTTGTTATGATTACTTCCACAAACTACTGTTAAAATTCTGACTGTTTATGTGTCTTTATTTTGCATGCGGTCCGATTTCGCTCTCTGCGTACTGACTAGCGATTGTTCATCAGAGGACGTCAAACTACTGGCTAGCCTAAAGGAAACAATGTGCACTCCACAGGTACCCTGCTACCCGATTAGCTGCTTCCTTTGTGTGGTGCACTGCTGACCTATCAACGGGAGTCTATAACTCTCCAACCCACAATGAAGCTCAGGAAATCTGCAGCCAAGACCATTACAGAATTGACAGAGTCTTAGGTTGAGGCCATCCACTCATCTCTAAACCAAAGGACCCTTGTCAGTTCTGTGAACGATACTGAAAATTGTGAGATCTGCTTGGATCCTGCGGCGAGGTTTGCAGTCTTCGCCACTTCCGCCAGATCCCGTAGGAACTGAGGACGGCCCAGAACCCAGTCGACAGACGTCTTTGGTGCTGAGGAGAGCCACAACTTGCAGACGACTTCACCTTGCACGCTCAATAACTGCACGCAGGGTCTTCTCCAATTCTCAGATGACGCACCCCAGTAATCATACCGAGTGCACACTGGATTTCTTTCCGGCCCTATGTGTCGCTTGTTTCCCCCATGGGCTCTGCGCCAAGGCACCATGCAGTGTACCCGATGTGGTGAATCCACCCTCACTACAGGGCGAGTGGTGTGAACGCGTAGACATTCACGAATCATAGTTACAAATGAGCACATTACATCTGCAAACTAATCGGATAACAGAACGTGTGCACATAAATTCTAGAGGAAATGTTATTTTGTGAATAGTCAGTATAGTGTTTGGGATGTTCTACAACGACATTATGATTCGCTTATGTTTGACGCCAAACTTTTTTCGTGCATACAGCAGGTACAATAACTACCAGCGTACTGCATGGACGGATACTTGCCCCTATTATTCCATAATAGAGTTGTTGGCTTAAAAATTCCTCAGTCTTCGCTGGAGGTGATATGGAACCCAGTATTGCGTCCAATACACTGGTAGTTCATTCCCAGGGGAAATCCTATGCTGTGTTGTTGATCTTGCTGGGTACGATCACAATTTTTCCATCACCTTCCTGTCATTTTCTTGCAAATGCGACACTATTTCCCGCAGTGCGGCTAAATTGGCCGACTCAGAATACTTTACATTTAAATCTCTGTCCAAATTTTCTTCCATGACCAATTATAGGTTGGCTATCAGTACATTCGTGATAGCTCTACTTCAACTGATCCAAAATTATCTAGTTGGCTGGGCGCTACCCAGCTACCTCCAACCTCTTGTTCATACGACAAATTTTGCCGCTCAAAGGACAGTGCACTGTCCTGCTCCTTGTTTCCTGCCAAGGGTTCAAACTGTACTTAACGTATTAACTGGTATTAACTGGTAAATTCGCTACTACATCCAGTCAGACTAGCTTTTCTGTACCTTCCGATATTATACCCCGCATCGCGTCCAATGGGCCACGCACGTAGTTTAGTTTTCTTCTCAAAGCATACTTTACATCATTACGTTTTTTCCAGCAGTAAAACATGTTATGTACTGAGGACTTATTGAGTAATCCAATGTTAAGCTTGAAGTTTTGGAAGTCAGTTAGAGGACTCCGAGACAGGAAACCAGAAACTAAATGCAAGTGCCAGGTGCAAATGGTAGGGTTCACATTACGCGAATTAACACATACTAAAGAAGCTTGCGAATTACAGACGCGTGGGACCCAGTGTAGACGTTTCAGTTTAGAGAACAAAATGGCAACTCTCTGCACAATCTAGACGCTGTTGTTAGGTGTCACATCAGACAGTACTCGCAAACAGGCATTCTTAACATATGCAGCAAGTATGATGCTTGTTCCTGAGAACAGTAGCGTCAGTGGACCCACAGAGATGAGAAATGAGTGAAACTGATGAAATAGCTGTCACCGCACCCAAGTGAGAATTCTCCACCCTCATGGAGGAAAAAAGTTTACGGAAAAATTGGAAATTTGTGGTAGGTTCCTATGGGAGCAAAGTGCTGAGTTCATCGGTCCCTAGGCTTACACAGTACTTAACGTAACTTAAACTAACTTACGCTAAGGACAACACACACACCCATGCCCCGAGGGAGGACTCGAGCTCGACCCTCCGACGGGGGGGCGGGGGGAGGGGGGGGGGCGGGAGCCGCGCGAACCGTGGCAATGCGCCCAAGACCACGCGGCTACCCCGTGCGGCTAAAGTATACGTGAAACACCTTTGTTGCTAGGGCAATGACGTTTAGCATTCAGCTGAACGGTGTTGCTTCCAAACATGGAGTATGTTAGTGTAAAACCTAGGAACATCCCTACCTACAGAGTAGGAACGCAGGTTAACCGAAGCCTATAAACTGCTAAACTGCTGGTGGTGTTGACGGCCCGACTACAGATAGGGAGAAACAGTGCGCCTCCACAATCCCTTAATACCCCATATTTTAGTATTCGTAAAAGTTCTCAGTAAGAACTTTTGGACGCTGTCTCCGTGTCGCACAATGCCAACCTCGCGGAAACTTCTATTGAAGTCTGTTTTCTCACTTGGAGTGCTACTCAAATGTTTGTACTTTACGACGCTGTTAGTGATTGCTTCTTCTTTTAGGTCTCACCCTTCAGATTTAGACGCTGTCTTCTGTTGTGCCAGCCGTCGAATCCTTTGCTTTTTCTAATGCCTAGAAATAGCCCTCAACGTAGTACGTGGGCGTGTTAAAAAGTAATGCATCCGAATTTTTTTATTCTGTCCTCATCGTCGGCTGAGATATTACTTATCATGCAAACTGGTCAGCAGACATTGCCCTTCTCTGACGCAAGTTGCAGTCCTCAGCAGCTAGAGGACTCCGAATTGTTGCATGCAACATGGCGGTGTTTAACGTAACTATGACGGTCCGTGAGAGACCCTTAGAACACTGAAAGCACGAGTCTGAAGATGGTTCAAATGGCTCTGAGCACTATGGGACTTAACATCTATGGTCATCAGTCCCCTAGAACTTAGAACTACTTAAACCTAACTAACCTAACGACATCACACAACACCCAGTCATCACGAGGCAGAGAAAATCCCTGACCCCGCCGGGAATCGAACCCGGGAACCCGGGCGAATCTGAAGACTTCATTCACTCGTCCACACATGGAGCACCCACTCCTTCAGCACAACACTGCAAGATCAAACACGCGCGCCGCGACATCTGCAACAATCCGACGTCTTGGGTTCCCTGTCATCGATCATCGTCCATACAAGGCTCGACTTGGTCGCATCCGACTTTCACCTGTTTCCAAAAATTAAAGAACACTTTGATGGTGATGAAACGGGGCAAGCAAAGGTGAGGTTGTTGCTCCGTCAACGAATCCAGACATTCTACAGCAACGGTTTCAAAAAACTGATCTCTCATTGAGAAAAATATGTTCGTCCCCAGGGTGACTAATTTGAGAAATAAATATGAAGTGTTATTTAGACCCTCGAATTCCTTGAGTCTCCTACAAGCATTCTGACCCAAAATCCGCAGTTCTCGTAGGTGTTCTATGACAGTTCAAAAATGGTTCAAATGGCTCTGAGCACTATGGGACTTAACATCTATGGTCATCAGTCCCCTAGAACTTAGAACTACTTAAACCTAACTAACCTAAGGACAGCACACAACACCCAGCCATCACGAGGCAGAGAAAATCCCTGACCCCGCGGGGAATCGAACCCGGGAACCCGGGCGTGGGAAGCAAGAACGCTACCGCACGACCACGAGATGCGGGCTTCTATGAAAGTGTTTTACGCTGATCCAAGCAGTCACTAGCCATCACTCGAAGTTTGTGTATCTGCAATTGCTCCTACTGCTCGGAAAATGCAGACCGATCTCACCGCCCGCTACCCCCTCCCCTTCAGTACTTTCATACCCTTCCTCTATCCTACGCCAGGGCACGACAATCCTAAAAACAACTGTGTCCCGTACAGCTCTACTACGCGCCGTTTTAGACCGACTTTGGCGTGACATTTACTCAGAAAATCTAGTCTAAATATGATGTTGTAGCCTTAGCCACCTCGAGGAAGTATTTCCACGCAAGTCCAAAGGTTTTCCCTCCCACTTGTAAGTTTATCTATGCTGAAACGAGCGAATGAATACTACTCCGACCTATGCCCTTTAATCTACAATGAGACGGGTTCAGCTCCATCACACCAAGACTACCTTGATTTACCATGGATATATGCGATGCCGTATCCAATAAAAATTAAATTTCCTTCCACATTCAAAGCCCGTTAAACGACAGTCTGCCACTGATTCAGCGCACGTGTATCCTGTGCTCGCATTTACTGGGAACGCTACACAGTAGCGGCGTCATTCCTTTTTGTGTTTAACGCCGGAGTATGAGCGAGGATGCGCGACCATATTCCCTGTGCCTGTGAAAACCTGCAAGAATTTTTGTGTTCAGAGTTTCCAACTTCCTTACCCTTCCGATACTGAGGTTTTCCACAATTCCGCTGCACGTGGCACACGGTTTCTGCGTCTTTTCCCTCGTCCTGATCACTGCATCTATTTTTCGCAAACGCAATCACAGCTTTGTTTAACGATTTTGAGAATTCGGCAGACAGACCCCGAAATAAAGTGTCTAACACTCTCTGCTCTGAATCCTACAGAGTGGCTCTGTTAGCTTAGCATCATCTGTTAAGTTGTAAGCGATGAACAAACCTTTCTACAGACGGCATCGAGCCCTCTTCCCTAGACTTGTGTCGTTTCACCCCATAGGCGATCCATGTCTCATAACTGTTCGTGATTATCCAGAATGAGATTTTCACTGTGCAGCGGAGTGTGCGCTGATATGAAACTTCCTGGCAGATTAAAACTGTGTGGCGGACCGAGACTCGAACTCGGGACCTTTGCCTTTCGCAGGTAAGTGCTCTATCGTCTGAGCTACCCAAGCACGATTCACAACCCCTTCTCACAGCTTCAATTCCGCCAGTACCTCATCTCCTAACTTCCAAACTTCACAGAAGCTCTTCTGCGCACCTTGCTGAACTAGTACCCCTGCAAGAAAGAATATTGTGGAGACATGGCTTAGCCACAGCCTGGAGGATGTTTCCAGAATGAGATTTTTGCAAGGTTCATGATTATGTTCAGCAGGTCTCCCCCTGCTGCATCATAATGTCCTGAATAGCGTTCACCTGCTGAGGAATATGCTCCATTTAAGTCACATTTACAAGTTCTTTCACGAAACTCCAAAAGAAAAAATAACTCTACTGGGTAACGTCTGACTGATAATGCGGCCAGAGAAATGATCTCTTATGCCCTGCCGGAGATTGGAAAATTGTCAACATAAAATCTAAGGACAGGCTCAAGTACAAATTGGATGAGCATTAGCATGCTGAAATGTTAGGTTGCAAATCATTTATGTGGGAATATAAATATTCCTTCAGTTGGTCAGAGTACACACAGCCAATGATTGCTTTTCAGCAAAGAAGAATGGACTGATGATCCTATCTTTCATTAATCATTGTTACACATTCAAATCTGGGCTATTCCCAACATACAAAATAACAATGTTTAGATATAGTTCAAATTTTGAGAGTGTGTCCATCGAATATGCTTGAAACATCGAAAGTGGTCTGATCTGGAAAAGAAATGTTTCAGGACAGTCAGAGCGCGTGGCGAAACACCTACTGGAAACACAAAAAGAAGTATATAAGCTGGGATACTTCAGCCGCCTAATCGGTAATTTTAACAGAAAGGAATGGGTACTTAAATGAAGCATGAAATGGGTACTGGCTTGATACCAACGGCGTAAATTTTAACAACTGATTACTGTTAATCAAGCATAATGTCTCCTATCAGAGATAATCATGTGAATTCACCCTCACATAACGAACGGTTACACATTCTATACAGGTCATAATACAATTACAAATTCGAAGACTCTTGAGCTTTTAACACAGTTGCATGTTTTATCCCTGAGAATGTTTTCCACAGATGGGAATGCAACGTTAGTAAATAACTTTGTGCACCAACAACATGCTCTGAGCCTGGAAGTATTAGCCCAGATGGTAGCCATTGTTATTCCAAGTCGACTCACACGTTATTCGTATTAACAATGTAATAAATTTGCAAGTAGTCACAAATCCATCAGTACATGTGGTCAGGCATTGCCATTTTGAACCATGGTATGCAGAGGTGCGAATCTATTTGCCAGCGCACCTCGGCTTCAAAAAGACTATCGTGCTTAATGAACTAGTAGACTACAGCAATGCTGTTATTAAGGAGACCTGGACGTGAACAGGTAGCATTTTCATCCCATATTTGCAGAGTGCATTATTATTGATCTTTAACGCACGAATCCGAAAGGGGGAGAGGGAGGGGGGGGCACAAGAGGGCACTTACCCACTTGTCCCCTCTCCCATCCCTCCTCCCCCACCCCCCTTGGAAGCTGTAATACATAATCCACTGCTATATTTTCTAGCTTTTTTACATTTGTGGTGTTGTCCGGAGCCTGAGGTCCCAACTTAGAGTTAGTACCTCACAACCAGAAGCTAAAGACAGTCGCTGCCAGACACAGCAAGACTTGAGAGGCGTCAGCCTAGACACGCCGCTGCCGGAAGCTTGTTTACGTCAGAGCGCAGCGCCGCCCAGTCCACTCTGTAATCATCGCCTATGACGACAGCATCGTCTTAGCTCAGATCAGGCTGCGACCTAACAGGACTATTTAGCAGAACTGTGTATAAAAATTTGCAGTCAATTGTACATTGAGAGTTACTATCATTCTGTAATGTATTAAGTGATAACAGTTATTTATAGTTTTTGCGACAGTAACAATTACAAAGTGACACTCATGTGGGCATGAATAGTTTCCTACTTTTAGACTGTTCAAATTTTAATAAAGTGATCCAAGATTTTATGCATGCTGTATGTAGTAACTGCTCGACCTCCTCCGGGAGTAAATCTGGTCTTGCCACGACCCACTGCGATAATTTTGTTGGATAAATGTCAGTTTTAATTATATAAGGATATCAACTTCAAAAATCTGTCGCAAATATTGGGGGGATAACCATAAATTCCCTGGGCTGTAGTAAGTTTTTGTGTCACATATAAAATTCAGTTCTTGCAGTATGACATGACTCGAAAGTGATCAACATGTTTAAATAAAAAATGTCAATTTTAGAGTCTTTTTGTTATTTTCTCAGGTATATTCCAAAGTATAAGAGGTGAAACGTGATATAGCACTCATGATACTAACTTGGAGAGAAGTCCAGCCCAGTCTGAGTGACACTGGAAGCATGTTGCCCCAGACAACAGCAACGAAAACTAAGCGCCAATTCAAAATTCATTTCGTAGGGAAATTGTAGCAGCAATTACATTTTCACAGACAAAAAAAATATTATTTCTAATATTGCCTTATCAAAAATCATTTAGTGTTGCCATAAAACTGCAACGTCCTTAACGTTCTAGAACAGGAGTAATGCACTCTGAGATTATGGGGTGGAAATGCTAGCTGGTCGCGTTCAGATCCCCTTAACGCAAGTTGTAACCTGTAATAGTTTTGTAATCAGGAGTTGTAGCTACATTAGATGGAAAGAACAAGTAAAACCTGCAGCAGCTGGCTAACCGTAAGAATAAGACGATAGTTGCCTCAGAAAACAATGACGTGAGAGTAAGGAACAGAAATTATCATTGGGATGCGAAAAGGAAGATCCGCTGTCTGAGAAGTTAGCGTAGCAGAGAGAGAGAGAGAGAGAGAGAGAGAGAGAGAGAGCAGGAGATATGAACCTGTAAGAGGTGTGTGATGCGGGCAGCAACAATAGACGGCTGTACCAGCAGGCAGCAGGCAGTCGAATGAAACGCCGTTACAGAAACACGTATTTTAAAAACAAAAGGATTAGGAACTAAAAACCATTTATTATTGATTTTTCAGCCTTAAGCTTAATGCAAATAATTAAAGAGTATTTTTCAACACAAGCATTTGGCTTTTATTTATAAAGCATCTTCTGTGCTCATCTTGAAAAGAGGATACATAATATTTCTATATATTCTTGTGTTTATAGATTAGAAACAGTATTTCCGTGTATAACTGGCAAACAATTTACTCATGGTGTTTTTGCTTCTTGTTTGCATATTCTGCAAACTATTGCTTTTTTCGTTCGTTGTTAGTGGAGGTTAACACAGAAAGAAGATTGATTGCACATTCACTTATCGCAATTTTTCGCCTTTTCTGAGCCCAATTTTTCTTATCTTGCATTGGTGTCTTTTTTCACGTCACCTCACTTTTGTAAAATTTAATATGACAAATAGCGCTGTTATCTTACATGTTCAGAACTAAGCTTAATGTTTAAATTTATTCATTTGTTACCTGTATAGGTTGTGAGTGTTGCCAACCAGTGAAGACATTTTTGGTTTCTGAAGTCGTGTGTTTGATACAGAGCGATAAATACACTGAAGAGCCAAAGAAACTGGTATAGGCATGCGTGTTCAAATACAGAGATATGTAAACACACAGAATGCGGCGCTGCGGTCGGCAACGCCTATATATGGCAACAAATGCCTGGAGCAGTTGTTAGATCGGTTACTGTTGCTATAATGGCAGGTTATCAAGATTTAAGTGAGTCTGAAAGTGGCGTTATAGTCGGCGCACGAGAGATGGCACACAGCATTTCCGAGGTAGCGATGAAGCGGGGATTTTCCCGTACGACCATTTCACGAGAGTACCGTGAAAGTCAGGAATCCGGTAAAACATCAAATCTTCGATATCGCTGCGACCGGAAAAAGATCCCGCAAGAACGGGACCAACGACGACTGAAGAGAATCGTTCAACGTGACAGAAGTACAACACTTCCGCAAACTGCTGCAGATTTCAGCGCTGGGCCACCAACAAGTGTCAGCGTGCGAACTACTCAACGAAACATCACTGATATGGGCTTTTGGAGCCGAAGGCCCACTCGCGTACCCTTAATGAATGCACGACACAAAGCTTCAAGCCTCCTCTGGGGTCGTCAACACCGACTTTGGAGTGTTGATGACTGGAAACATGTTAGCTAGTCGGACGAGTCTCGTTTCAAATTGTATCGAGCCATGGACGTGCACAGGTATGGAGACAACCTCACGAATGCTTGCATGTCAGCAGGAGACTGTTCAAGCTGGTGAGGATCTGTAATGGTGTGGGGCATGTGCAACTGGAGTGATATGGGACCCCTGACACGTCTAGATACGACCCTGACACATGACACGTATGTAAGCAACTTGTCTGGTCACGTGCATCCATTCGTGTTCATTGCGCATCCCGTCGGACTTGGGCGATTCCAGCAGGACAATGCGACACCTCACACGTCCAAAATTGCTACAGAGTGGCTCCAGGAACACTCTTCTGAGTTTAAACACCTCCACTGGCCACCAAACTCCCCAGACATGAACATTATTGAGTATATCTGTGATGCCTTGCAACGTACTGTTCAGAAGAGATCTCCACCCCCTCGTACTTTTGCTGATTTATGGACAGCCCTGCAGCATTCATGATGTCAGTAGCCTCCAGCTGTACTTCAGACATTAGTTGAATCCATGCCATTTCGCGTTTTGGCACTTCTGCGTGACGCGGGGGTCTTACACGATATTAAGCAGGTGTACCAATTTCTTTGGTTCTTCAGTGTAGTATGATTTTGTGTGTGTGTGTGTGTGTGTGTGTGTGTGTGTGTGTGTGTGTGAGAGAGAGAGAGAGAGAGAGAGAGAAAGAAAAGAGACCAGATTGAGGGTTATGGGAGGGGGGGGGGGGGTCAAGAGAGAGAAATGTGTGTGTGAGGGTCGGACAGAGTGGTGGTTCGAGTTCGTCCTGCTCCTCCATGCTCTTTGCATGTGGTGTTAAATGGTCTTCTGGTTTTCACCTATGTATCTCCCATCACATACATTACATTTTAGCTGGTACATTCCTGATTTCGGATATAGAACGGTTTTTTCATGTTGGGTTTGGAAAGTATTTTTGAACTGAATTGTTGTTTGGTGAGCTATTTTTGTGACTTGTTCTCTGAAAAGATGAGATATTCTGTGAGTATATTTATGATTGAACGTCATGTTATACCATCTTTTGTTTTCTTTTTCTTTCTCTTCTATCGACCACTAGAATCACCTCCTAATGTAACCAAAAATTTTAGTGAGTATCTTAATTCACTCGTATCTAAGTTCCCCAGTCATACTGCAATAATAGGTGAAGACATGAGTCACCCAATAATCATCTGGGAAAATGAGAGTTTTCTTGGTGGTGGGCTTGACAAGACACACTGTGAAACATTACTAAATGCCTTCTCTGAAACCTACCTAGAAAAAATGGTTCAGAATCCCACTCATGATGGAATATATCTGATCTAATGGCAACAAACAGACTTGACCTCTTTGAGGATGTTCACATCGCAACTGGTATCAGTGACCAAGAGATGATTGTAGCAAGAATGATTATCAAACTATAAAATCTAAATAAATAGAAGGATATATGTTTTCAGTAAACAAGATAAGAAAGCAGTAGTCATATGTCAATGAGGAACTTGAAACTTTCAGCACAGAACAGGAAGATGTAGAGGAACTATGACTCGAGTTTAAAAGAATAGCTGAATAGACTGGATAGGTATGTATCCAGTAGATCAATTCATAATGAGAGTGTCACTCCATGGTATGCAGTCACTGTAAACAAACTTCAAAAGGAGCAGAGTCTACTGCATAATAGTTGCAAAACAAAGCAGATAGAAAAGATGTTGAATGAAAAGTGTTTGGCTGTCAATAAAACAACGCATTAAGCCTTCAGTGACTACCGCAGCAGAATATTGTCAGATGATATTTTACAAAACCCAAAGAAATTCTGGTAGTATGTAAAGGCTGTTAGTGGCACCAATATTTATTTCCAGTCACTTGCGAATGAGACGGATACAAAATTGAGGGTAACAAAGCAAAAGCTGAATTTATTCATTTGTTTAACTTTTTTTGCAAGCAGCTGAAAGCCAGGATGTTTCTTGTAAATCATAATGAGTATTATTCTCAAGTTTTGTGCACAAGAATATCCCATGGAAAGATTTACTGGTTTTCACTAAGTTTCTAGTGACAAAACTGCTCAGGGCTTATCAGAAATTGTACTCAATGCACTTGATGTTCTCAGTAATGGCAGGTAGTCACAGAAGTGCCCAAAATTTTGTCAAACAAAAATGTCCATGAGCTATATTTTTACACTGTTATCTCATAAATGTAATCTAATGCTGTTACATTGTTCTAAAAATATCAAAGCAGTTACCTTCACGCACCATTCTACTATTTTTCAGCAAGTCCTCAAAGTCAACACAATTATTAGGAAACAGAGTATTCAGATTTCCTCAGACGTGTACTACACGCCGAAATTTCAATTCACGAGCTGTTCAGACAATGTGTCTTAAATACCAAGCGTTGAAATACATTTTCAAAATATCACCATGGATGATGAAGATTGGGACGCAGACTCGTTCAATACTGCCTGTGGCTTGCTTAGAATTGTTAATAAAACGCAATTTATTTTCCTGCTTTGCATTTACAAAGAAACATTTGTATTTGTTTACCATCTCTATGCACTTCTTCAACACAAAATTGCATGTGATGTTAGCTTGCGTAGTGCTGAAATCAAGAAGACCATCAGTTTGTTAAAACTGTGATCTCATATACTGATAGCTGTAACAAGAAATTTCACATTGAAATAAGTGTTAATAAGTTTGACGTTCACTCCCTCATGATGTCATCTTATGAGAGCTTAGATAACATGATAGAACAACTGCAAAAGCTTTTTGGAGATGTTTAGAATACTCAGTTTATAAAGTTGAAGAAGTAAGAAACAGTCTGGAAGTTACAAATCAAATTTCCAACAATGAAGCTGAATGGCCTTCTCACAGTTTCCCCATTCTTCAAAGGGCGACTGGAAATTGAGTCAGGAATTATTTATATTGGCAAATATGAATATTTACCACCTGCAGACTTTCTTAAATTCATAATTGACGATGATCTTGAAAATATTGATAACTAAGTAACAAAGCTTATCAAGCTGATCCTTACATTCCTTGTCACTAAAGCTTCTTCTGTAAGAAGTGAGAGCACTTAAAAGAATTAAAAACTGGCTTCACAGTTCAATGACAGATGATAGGTTAAGTTCTATCTCAACAGTTGGCACAGAAAAAAATCTGCTTGAACAACTTACAAGCACCCAGAAATTTAAAGGAAACGTCATTGACAACCTTGCTACAAGAATCGGCACATGGTGCTCCTGTATAAAAAGACATAAGGTAAACCTCCCCACAATTAACCGATTTGCTTCGCCACTGGAAGTATCTTCATGTGTCCCCCAGGAAAGTGTCAGTAGGTATGCGAGGAGAGTTCTGGACCAAAGTGTGTTACTGATAATGTCATCGATGACTCATGGGATTTCCCTCCTCCACCCCATCTCCCCCTGAAAAGGACCAGTTTCCCTATATAAAATTGTGGGAAATTCAAATTTTGGTGGTAAATTCAAAATTTTGTTGGCAAATTCAAAAAAATAACCCAAGTGTGCTCTTGTGTTTTCTTTGGAAGGAGGGTTGTTGTGCTAAGCATAAACTGTCAGGAAATACAAGATAATGCATTGTCGTGATGGGACAAGCTGTATGACGACACAATTCGAGAGTCTGAACATGAGTACCAGCCTAACTATGACGTCATAATCCAAGATGGCTGACTTGGAGTACAAGATGGCGACTGAGCAAGTTGACTGGGGCATACTGGTGCACCTCTATGATGACACAGTGAAAGGTGGCTACACTGAGCCACAGCGCCAGAGATTGCGCCAAAGAGTTTTATTCCGCCGCCTCCACTGGCAGTTCTTGTCGAGAAGTCGTGGTGGAGAGTGCTTATCGAGATGTGGTAGTAGTGAGTCGGTGTTGAGATGTTGTAGTAGGGAGTGCTTGTTCCATGTTTTATGCAGTTGTTTGATGGGCTAGACAGCAGATGTTGTTCGAATGGAGATATTGTAATGATCAGAGTGCTTTTGTCAATATATATGAAGGTAAAAAAATTCCCTTTTCTTTTTATTATTTCAATGTCTTAAATAATGCGTCATTACAGGTTCAGTCAACAAAGCATCTGGCTTATGTTCTTGTATTAGAGTGTAATTCTGGTTTTCTTGCGCAATTATAGTATTTCTATTTTTTTTAATTACTTCAGTATAAATGGTATTTAAAATTTCTTGTCTTACTGAAGAACAACCGTGCCAGATGTGTACGTTGAATCACACTTCCACACACAGAACAATTACACTTGTGTTTTGGTTTCGTAGGTTTTCTAGTTGCTGGGGACTTAATTAATTAATTGTGTTAACAGAAATTTTCTTTCATTCTTTGTTGATATTCTATGCAGTCAGATTGCGTACAAATACTAGTCAGGGCCAACCGTTTACGAGACTGCGTAACCGGACAGTTAGCTACTAAAAATTAAAAGTATTTGCATTTCATATTTATTTAATTAAGACCCCATGCAACAGTCCATCTCACATAACAGTGTAGACTTTTCTGACATATTAGCCCAGACTTGAGATACTGGGACTACAGTGTCAGAATCAGATATGGGTGACCTGGAATACAATATGGCGATCGAACTTGGCGACCAGGGCATGCTGTGTCAGTCTCAATGTCATTAGAATCTGAGTTCTGGAATATTGGTCCAGGCTCTATGATATTAGGGACAAGGGATGTTTGTGCAGGTCCAGGCCTGTCTGTTGCCCTATTTGACATGATTTTTTTGCCCTCAGCGGTGTATGGTTACTGCATACTGCTTCTCCTAATCTTGGATCTCTCTATTTGCATTTTTGTTTAAAGAAACACATGGAGGGTCATGGCCTTCCGCCCCCCCCCCTCCCCCCACCGACCCTCTCTGCACCACCACCCTGACTTATTCTCCTAAGTGTAGGACCAAACTGTATGCTGTGTAGCAGGAACACTTGTGCATTATTTAAACAAATACATTGCCAGGGAAAGCTTCCTATTCCTGATCGCCGGTCGGGGTGGCCGAGCGGTTCTAGGGGCTACAGTCTGGAACCTCGCGACCGCTACGGCCACAGGTTCGAATCCTGCCTCGGGCGTGGATGTGTGTGATGTCCTTAGGTTAGTTAGGTTTAAGTAGTTCTAAGTTCTAGGGGACTGATGACCTCAGAAGTTAAGTCCCATCGTGCTCAGAGCCATTTGAACCATTCTTTTGCCCGCATCTCGTGGTCGTGCGGTAGCGTTCTCGCTTCCCACGCCCGGGTTCCCGGGTTCGATTCCCGGCGGGGTCAGGGATTTTCTCTGCCTCGTGATGGCTGGGTGTTGTGTGATGTCCTTAGGTTAGTTAGGTTTAAGTAGTTCTAAGTTCTAGGGGACTGATGACCATAGATGTTAAGTCCCATAGTGTTCAGAGCCATTTGAACCATTTTTTTGAACCATTCTTTTATATTCCTGATCATGATCAACAGATCAGTCGAGAAGTGCATAACCACCCCATCTGTGGCACCCCTGCTAAGAGCCAAGTCATCTTGGACTTATGCCACCATGCACAGATCACAGTTCCATTCAGAGAGACACCACAGGCATACTACTGATTTGATAACCTAACTTGAAACGGAGTATAGAAGTTCTGCTTCCCAATGTTAGTATGCTGTTGTGGTAGGACTGCAGCCACAGCTGCATGACTTGTGTTAAAATTACGGGTAATGTGAAAAATGCAGGAACCACGCTTGTACTTTAATGTGACGGAGAGGGAGTCAAAATTCACTGAAGTTGAAAGTAACCTATATCAGACACACACTGTATACAGAAATTGAAAAATTTAGAGGTGCATATTCGACTTCGTGGTGGCGGACACTTGTGCAATGGTTCTAAGAAAAAAAGTATGGGACTATTCTTGTAAAACTCTCCACGAAAAATGTGTGAGGAATGGTTGCTGGCTATTTACTGATAGTAACACAAACAATTATTACAGAGCTGGTAAACACACAAACTTATACAGGGTGTTACAAAAAGGTATGGCCAAACTTTCAGGAAACATGCCTCACACACAAATAAAGAAAAGATGTTATGTGGACATGTGTCCGTAAACGCTTAATTTCCATGTTTGAGCTCATTTTAGTTTCGTCAATATGTACTGCACTTCCTCGATTCACCGCCATGACTTCATACGCGATACTCTACCTGTGCTGCTAGAACATGTGCCTTTACAAGTACGACACAACATGTGGTTCATGCACGATGGAGCTCCTGCACATTTCAGTCGAAGTGTTCGTACGCTTCTCAACAACAGATTCGGTGACCGATGGATTGGTAGAGGCGGACCAATTCCATGGCCTCCACGCTCTCCTGACCTCAACCCTCTTGACTTTCATTTATGGGGGCATTTGAAAGCTCTTGTCTACGCAACCCAGGTACCAAATGTAGAGACTCTTCGTGCTCATATTGTGGACGGCTGTGATACAATACGCCATTCTCCAGGGCTGCATCAGCGTATCAGGAATTCCATGCGACGGAGGGTGGATGCATGTAACCTCGCTAACGGAGAACATTTTGAACATTTCCTGTAACTAAGTGTTTGAAGTCACGCTGGTACGTTCTGTTGCTGTGTGTTTCCATTCCATGATTAATTTCATTTGAATAGAAGTAATAAAATGAGCTCTAACATGGAAAGTAAGCGTTTCCGGACACATGTCCACATAACATATTTTCTTTCTTTGTGTGTGAGGAATGTTTCCTGAAAGTTTGGCCGTACCTTTTTGTAACACCCTGTACGTACTAGGCATGTAGCAACATTTGAGAATGAAACACGGTTATAGTTATTTTCAACTCGAATCGTAGTCATCAAAAATGTGGCAAATACGTGTGATGGGAAAATATGATATTTTCTGTGGTCAATAACTTACTTCTATACCACATTTGAAGACGAAAAACTGAATAACCTTCACAACAGAGTGCAGCGCCAACTGACAGCAGATGACTGTAGCTACGCCAGCGAGACAGTAGAGGCCACTACACCCATCTACTGGAAGTAATATGAATGTTATACCTCAAGGGTACAGCCAGAGGGCTAATGAGAATGACGTGTGAAAGCTCTAACTGCCACATAGTGGCATGGACACCTTGTGTGATTCACCTGTTCAATACATATACACGTTTGTGATTCGTCATGTATGCCTCAAATTCTTAGTAGGAGGATGAGTCCAACAGACAGACACTTTCAGAATATATGTGGTACTTGTAACTCTCTCTCTCAATGCTTAAAAACCATGTCTACTACCTACTACATGGGGGTGACAATGTGATAGCAGGAGGAATACTGGGTAAAACCACCAAGAAAACATCTAAAAGACATCTGAACAAACCATGTAAGTTGGGGTTGGCTGATGTTAAAATCAGTGATCTGATCGAACAGCTGTCTGGAGTATCACAGTAGCAACCAGTTCTTCTCCAGTGTACACGATTGACTGTAAGTTTGTCTTACCCAATGTCAGTCCAGCCAACTCGCTCTTGAACTTACATTCCAATATGTTATTCTACATGTTGTTTTATTCCAGTTCTTTTTGCTATGCTCATTTTGTTAGAATTTCAGACATCTATTCGCCACCTCACCGGGGCTCTACATTCTTGACAGTTGAATGTGTCATAGAGTCTTCCCACTGCCATAGAAATGTGATAAGAAGGTGTTTGATAACGGCCATATGTGGAAGAAACCGTGGGAACCTGTACCAGAAAATGTAACTCTTAAACCTTTCAGTGTAAAAACCTAATCTCATGTAAAATGTGCTAAGTCTTTTGGTCACAGCAGCAGCAACTGAACTGCAAAATCTTTCTCTGAAACTGCAAATGTATGAACTACTATGGCTCTCATATAGCTTACATATAGTGTTAACATACATTTTGTGTTTCGTGAACTGTGTAAAATAAATAGCTATCGTCAAAAAACATTGTCATTCTCTTTTTTCTACATCACCTCTATTCATCACTCTGCAATACTTTCCAAATAACTGTTTTTATATGCTTTAAATTAAGCACATATTTCACACAAACCAATTGGAACACTAGTGGGCTTAGGAATATCGTTTGTTAACTTCACTTGTATGGTATTTCGGTTTATGGGAATAATACCAGCAGACTTAGATATATCACACATACATGCACCTATACACAAACTTAACTACTCAGCCTCATCGAGCACTACACGGTCCAATAAATACTAGGCAACATCATCGAAGAGCGGTTTAACATACCTTCGACAGAGACGGAGTCTCTCCCTGGTGACACATATTGCATTGTACAGGCCACACAGGTTAGTTATACTTGGATCCTTGAAATACACTTTTGTGCTGCGTTTTGAGTTGTTAATTTCATATTACCCCCAGATATGATGATAGTTGATACACTGTTTCTGCCGAAGACACTGATGTGTCGAGTGAATGGTTTGTACTTGGTTCTCATGTAATCATCGATACGTTTCAGATCCCAATCGATAATACTGGACTGCACCCTAGTACCACAGTGGACGTTCTTATTCCTACGAGAACTTCGAAAAATGGTTGAAATGGCTCTAAGCACTATGGGACTTAACATCTGAGGTCATCAGTGCCCTAGACTTAGAACTACACTACTGGCCATTAAAATTGCTACACCACGAAGATGACGTGCTACAGGCGCGAAATTTAACCAACAGGAAGAAGATGCTGTGATATGCAAATGATTAGCTTTTCAGAATATTCACACAAGGTTAGCGCCGGTGGCGACACCTACAACGTGCTGACATGAGGAAAGTTTCCAACCGATTTCTCATACACAAACAGCAGATGACCGGCGTTGTCTGGTGAAACGTTGTTGTGATGCCTCGTGTAAGGAGGAAAAATGCGTACCATCACGTTTCCGACTTTGATAAAGGTCGGATTGTAGCCTATCGCGATTGTGGTTTATCGTATCGCGACATTGCTGCTCGCGTTGATCGAGATCCAATGACTGTTAGCAGAATATGGAATCGGTGGGTTCAGGAGGGTAATACGGAACGCCGTCCTGGATCCCAACGGCCTTGTATCACTAGCAGTTGAGATGACAGGCATCTTATCCGCATGGCTGTAACGGATCGTGCAGCCACATCCTCATCCCTGAGTCAACAGATGTGGACGTTTGCAAGACAACAACCATCTGCACGAACACTTCGACGACGTTTGCAGCAGCGTGGACTATCAGCTCGGAGACCATGGCTGCGGTTACCCTTGACGCTGCATCACAGACAGGAGCGCCTGCGATGGTGTACTCAACGACGAACCTGGGTGCACGAATGGCAAAACGTCATTTTTTCGGATGAATCCAGGTTATGTTTACAGCATCATGATGGTTGCATCCATGTTTGGCGACATCGCGGTGAACGCACATTGGAAGCGTGTATTCGTCATCGCCATACTGGCGTATCACCCGGCGTGATGGTATGGGGTTCCATTGGTTACACGTCTCGGTCACCTCTTGTTCGCGTTGACGGCACTTTGAACACTGTACGTTACATTTCAGATGTGTTACGACCTGTGGCTCTAGCCTTCATTCGCCCCCTGCGAAACCTTACATTTCAGGAGCATAATGCATGACCTTATGTTGCAGGTCCTGTACGGGCCTTTCTGGATACAGAAAATGTTAGACTGCTGCCCTGGCCAGCACATTCTCCAGATCTCTCACCAATTGAAAACGTCTGGTCAATGGTGGCCGAGCAACTGGCTCGTCACAATACGCCAGTCACTACTCTTGATGAACTGTGGTATCGTGTTGAAGCTGCATGGGCAGCTGAACCTGTACACGCCATCCAAGTTCTGTTTGACTCAATGCCCAGGCGTATCAAGGCCGTTATTACGGCCAGAGGTGGTTGTTCTGGGTATTGATTTCTCAGGATCTATGCACCCGTGAAAATGTAATCACATGTCGGTTCTAGTATAATATATTTGTCCAATGAATACCCGTTTATCATCTGAACTTCTTCTTGGTGTAGCAATTTTAATGGCCAGTAGTGTACTTAAATCTAACTAACCTAAGGACATCTCACGCATCCATGCCCGAGGCAGGATTCGAATCTGCGACAGTAGCAGTAGCGCGGTTCCGGACTGAAGCGGCTAGGACCGCTCGGCCAGTGCGGCCAGCAGAACTTTGAAGTCATGTCAGATGCTAAACTGACATTAAAAAGCTCTGATACATTGTTAGTCAATTTGTTAGTAATGTTGAACAATAGCTGTTTGAAACAACTTAGCTGAGGCTCGATGAATGGTGCAGGCATTGGATACTGTGGGAACTTAAAGTCTGGAAACAATCCTGTCCTGCTCCGATATATCAAGTGCTGCATCAGAGGGTTTAACTGCATGCTGACTTAGTGGTACCGGTGATGAATGTAGTGGAAACTCAAAACCTGGAAACAGTTCTCCATGCTAACTTTATTTCCACTCCAGCGTGTTGAAATCTGTGTATGGAAGCTTGTCTGCGTACTGACTTGATTTCTGCTTCTGCTTCTGCTGCTGCTCCAGTGTACTTGATTTCCACTCCAGTATGTTGGGAGCTGTATCAGGGAGCATATCTGCATCCTGGCTTGATATCTCCTGTTGCTGCTGCTCCTCAGATGTATCAGACACTGCATCGTCTACACACACACACAAACACACACAAACACATACACACACACACACACACACACACACACACACACACACACACACACACACACACACACGACAGATAACAACCATTGAGAGAAAGAAATGGTTTAATACTTACAATCCAGTGTGCGAGTCAGTTTCTTCTGTCTGGAGGTTGTCTCTGATGACGCTTCATGATGACAATGACCGGCCTTTTGCTATGGAGTACAGAGTACAAGCGATGGATTCACTTAATGGATAGTAAGTTTGTGCTGAGGATAAATGGTGGGGGTGGTCGACCTCATTGCCACAGGAACTGGAGCAACTATTTTGTACTCTGTTCATATCCACAGGTCAGCAAACTTGTATTCTGATGTCAGCAAAGACATCATGGACAGCCATCTTGGATTCTAAAATTAGAAACATGCAGGTTAGTACCTGCAGAATGGTGTCACAGAGATAGTTTTACTGTGCTTGTAATGTCAGACCTGAATAACAAACTAGAAATTCACTGTAGAGATTTCATTATTTGTGGGTAGTAAGCCTGGACGATATAGGTTGTAGTGCTACAGCGATGAAAATTAATATTACGACGATGTCAAACCTTATTTTCCTGATTTAAAGAAGTATTCATGATATTAAAAATGTAACTATAATTTTATTATTTTCATTTTTGTGCTCAGAGTATCAAAGACTTTCTAGTACGTGGAATAAATTAGCATTGTTTGTACTACGAAACTATATATGATTGTTAAGGGTTAAGCATGTAATAATTCGATGTAAGACATTTTGTTGAGTCTGAATTTTGTTCTCGTACTGGTCGGTAGAGGAGGAAAAGTTCCTTAATCGATGTGAAGGTATAAAGGCTGTACCCGGCCGAAGTGGCCGCACGGTTAAAGGCGCCGCAGTCTGGAACCGCAAGACCACTACGGTCGCAGGTTCGAATCCTGCCTCGGGCATGGATGTTTGTGATGTCCTTAGGTTAGTTAGGTTTAACTAGTTCTAAGTTCTAGGGATCTAATTACCTCAGCAGTTGAGTCCCATAGTGCTCAGAGCCATTTGAACCATATAAAGGCTGTAAAAAGGAGAGAGACAGAAGGTAAATACAAGTTATTCAAAACAAATATCTCCCGAGTGTAACGTCTTGTCATTTCCTACAACTAAAAATTGCAAGGTCTAATCTGAGCCTGTCCTGAATAACAGCGAAAAACGTTTATGTTATCATATATTTTCTTCGTTTGACCACGGTTGTGATTCGCATGTTTCTTTTTGTTACGCGACGTGTTACGAATATTTTTTATTATACGCGCAAAAGTGCACGCAGCTTTAATCAAACCTGCGTCTTTCGGAAACGGTAACTTTTAATCAGTACAATTACGCGAATACCGTCTAAATCGCAACCGTGATCGCAAAAGTGTTTCCTGGATCAAATAATTCTTATAAAATGTGTATTTTCAAAGCGAGCAGCATTGCACTATCGCTGACTCGCAACAATCAAAAGAGTAAAATCAATGCTTAAATAAAATTGCCACCTTTTAATAATTATTATTATCCCATTAAATAAATAAATAGCAATTCAGTGGCTATACAATCAATAAACAGAGGGGGTAAGTCAGTGGCAATCTATTGACAGGACTAGCTTATATGTGTGTGCTAATGTGTGTTTTTTCTATTTGTTTCATGCTGTAATGAGCGGAAATCTACGACAACCCTAAGCACGAAATTTTTGCTGTACCATTCCATCCCAGCGGCAGCAGAACGAAGCACTGCATAAGGTAGGCACAACATCATCTTCAACCTGGTGCTATATCAATTACATGAAAACAAAAGAAACAAAAAATAATTTCTTATATTGTGACTGTGTCCTCTTAGGAAGCTATAAGAGTCAATTATATTTAAATAGCTGCGAGAAGGATCAGTATAATACAGCATCAAGTGTTTACAGTAGAGGTTAACTAAACGAGATTGGAACTGAATTTTAATCAAACGAAAGTGAACATTTATAGTACTGATTCCAATCTGGTGCAGTGTAGTAATTATTTTATGTTTTGTGTGACAGAATAATTGATGTGTTGCGTGTGACGTATTCCCGATTAGACTTGCACCCAAACATTTGCAATCATGGTGAAAACAGTGCGACGTGTAAGAAAAGCTACACAGCAGGAAGTAACTGTAGAACATTCAGAGGAGGAAGGAATAACTAGTGATGTAGAAATTGATAATATTTTTTCAGACCAGACAGAGGATATAGAACAGGACACTAATATTAAAGTCAGTGATCCATCTGCTGTAGAACACTCAGGCAGAATACAGACGGTAGTTCAAGTGCATACTGAAGCAGAACCACAAGAAACACCAGTTACAGTCGATTTACCACCGGTAGAGCCAACACAAACAGTAATGGATGCATTTTCTCCCTTAATGATGAAAATGGAACAAATGTTTAAAATACAGGAACAATCACAGGAACAAATGTTTGAAATACAGGAACAATCACAGATGCAGCGAGAACAAGAAACTGCTAAACAACTTGCAACTGAGATTAATAATAATTTAGATAAACGTATTAGCAGAGTAGATGAACGGATTAGGACCTTGGATGAACGCATCAGTCAATTAGACGAGCGTACGCAGTTAAGCTTTTCACAGTTCTCAAAAGAGATAGATCAAAAGCTTGAAAACCGGTTAAAAGAACACGATCGCCAGCTGCGACAGCAAATAGATGCCCAGTTGTCTGCTATACAGAACAACATTTCAAGTATGCAACAAACATACCATGACTTACCACAGAATGTAGGGCAAGTAACCCAGGATGTGGACAAATTACAACAAACACACACTTCTTTGGAAGCAGAAATACGCAACATAAGTACACGTATAGAAAACCTTACGGTTGATAATCAAAACGTAATAGAACAAAAATGCAAAGAACAAGAAGAACGCGTTGTGACCACATTCAACTCATGGCTAAATGACAAAGACAAACAAATTAGTACTGTTATACAGAAGGAACTACCTGTGATGTTACAACGAGCAGGAACACAACTGATACATGAAAACAACACAAAGATTCATGAACTCCAGACTGAATTACAAAACATGCAGAAAGTGCTTAATGAAACACGTATGCAAACATCTCATAACAGTTCACCGGAGAGTGTTAGTATCACAGAAACACACCCTGATCATTATGAAACGCCTTTAACTGAAAGTAGGGGGCAGACGGGCAATAATTTCAATCCAACACGTGGAGTAACATCCGTTTATCAGGACCATTGGTGACTCAGGATGCTTTAGTGAAGAATTCCCAGTTTCAGAAGTTTACCAATGATAAGAATGGACCCCATCCAATCGTGTTTATCAATGGGATCCGCGGAATAATGCCAAAAAGTTGGAACGAAAGAGAGAAAATTGTCTTTACCATTACCCATATTCAAGGTGAGCCAGCGTTGTTCGCGACACAGAAAGCTGAACAATGCAGCTCCTTCGATGAATTTGAACAAGCTTTTCTAAACAAGTATTGTTCGCGTGGGGTACAAGAACGATTAAGAAAAGAAGTTTATAGTCCTGAGCCATTTAATAGAAAAGGCGGTACTTTGCGGAAATATTTCGAGAAGTATCTGGACAAAGTGAAATATTTATCCACACCAATTCCTGAGTGTGATGTTTTAAAGATATTAAAGGAGAAGTTACTGCGTGATCTAAAGGAGAAATTGTTTCACATTCCTGAAGACAACGTGGAACACTTTCTACCTGTACTGGACTCTTTAGATTTGGTTATCGAAGAGGACAGACACCATTATGGGAATAATTCGTCGAATAATGGTAATGGTAATGACAATGGGCGAAACCACAAGAACAAGAGCAATAGAAACACCTACTTTGGGAATCAAAATCATTGGAATAGTCCGAATTATTCAGGAGGGCAGAACCACAATACGAACACAAATGGACAGTACAGTAATGCACCGAATCACAATTATCATCCACAGAACAATAGCGGACAAAACAATAACGGAAACTTTTCAAAGAAACGGAAACGAGATTTTGGAGCTAACGCCAATTACAATAACGGTAATTTCTGAAATAATCAGCAAAACATGCAACCACCACATAACTGGTCAACACAGAATTATGCACAACAGCAATGGCAGCAGCCTAGGCCACCGCAATATCACAACAACAATCATGTACAACCCCCGTGCAATACAAATATGTCAAATAACATGCAGCAGCATATGAATGCGCAGCCATGGCAACCACCGAATCAAAATATCAAGATCATTGAGATAAGTGAACCGCAACCACCAATCAGTACCAGTCAGTCAAACTAGACGCGGCGACATTCTGCTCCTGTGTGTCAGTCGCAGGGTGTCTAGGGGGCACTTGCATGAATGATGTTAGGAATAACGAGCAACCAAACGTGCAGACAACCAGCTGTAGTAACAATGAGAATGTGTGTCGCATAGAATCAGCAGCGATCGGCTCGAACGACGCAAAAGATGCAGTGTGTAGGAATAATTCTGTTGATGTTGCTCAGCAACGTAGTTCAACTATGCAAATGTTAAGATATAATGACGGAGTCGATATACGAGAGGAATTATGTCAAGATTTTCGGAAGAAGTGTAATTTATTTGAACAGGAAGTTGTACAAGCAGCTATAGTTTGTGATATTTATGGTATCAAACTACGGTGATTTTAGATACTGGAGCATCTGTTTCTGTGCTGAATGAATCGTTCTTTCTTCACTTAAAGAAGATTAGAAAGATTCCGGTTTTTCCAGTCACTAATTGTCGAGTTACAGAAGCCATTAGTCAGAAAGCCCAACTAGTTCGGGAACAGACACGGATTTGTATTAATTTTGGGATGGGAGCCAAAGAGTGCACCTTCCTTATTGTAAAGAATTTAGCCGTGAACTGTCTCCTCGGATTAGATATTTTGCGAGCGACGGAAACTATAATCGATCTCGCAGAGGGTGAATGCAGCATGTGTTTCGGTGACACGAGAGTCAGGTTAGACTTGGTAAAGACCAAAGAATTGTTTGTCAAATATTGTCAAATTTTAAAGATAGAATCGATTCGCGCACATTTTGGCGGCTTCAAGATAGTTTCAATTGCAGTACATTCTCGGTCATGGAAGATGTGAAGGACTAGGAGAATATCCACCTCTCTGAAATAGTAGAAAAAGTACAACAATCCTCTGGTCTTGGCAGTCTGCAACAAAAGCAACTATTAGACACACTTACTAATTATCGTAAAGTATTTTTGAAAAAAACCTGGACTAATTAAAGGTTACGTGTACGATATGCAAGTGTTTCCCCATGAAATTTACTGTCATCAAACGCACCCAATACCCAGCGCGAAAAGGGAAGCAGTAACAAGACTCTCAGAATACCAATTAGTTGTAAGAAAATTTCAGCTCCAGTTCGACGGAGAAGAGGACGCCGAGCTGCAGCAAGGAGAAGAAGAATTGCTTCAAGATGATTCTACCCTAAGACACTTAATCAAACATAATACAAACTTGTTGAGATTTAGTAAACTTTCAGGAACTTATACGTGTGAAACTACGAACAATGAACAGAACTGCATATTTCACACAACAGTAGGATATAGTGACTTTAGAAAATAAACGTTTCATTTTGTTGATTGTTAACTATTTTGAACTCACTAGGGCGAGCAGGTTATGTTCTTTTGCTTTTCTTTCAGACTGTGTACAGGATACACTTACAACATGTAAAGTTTAGCGAGTTACGTATAGGTTTAACAAATTTTCCACCGTAAGTTAGTGCTCGGACTTGCATGAGCTATAAACCAGGTCGAACAAGATGTTGTCCATGACTGAACATATCATTACACAGACAAACACATACAGACTTGTGTTTATCACTGCACAATTCTTTGTAAGTCCAGGAGCACCTTTTCGAGAAAATATATGACTTAGGATTTGCTTTTATATTGTAAATGACTACAATTATGTACTTCATTTGATATGTACAATCATTCAGTTATTCATTATTATGTAACTAGACTGTGGAAAGACATTCTTATGGGTAGCACAAGGACTTTACCTTGTCAGACTTGATAACTGTGATCAAGTGACTACGTGGTGGAGTGAAAATGTCACAGATGACCTAGGAACAAAGACTTCCTGTGAACATAATCCTCTACGCGTACGAACTTTATTTCACTAGCGAAAGAGTGGAATTTAACACAAAAGTGGACGCTCAATGAGTGCGTTGTGTTACCATGATTTCGTTTTCAAATTTTGTGCTACGAGTGTTTAGTAATGCCAAGTATTCAGAGTGTTATTGGGACCACATGCGTGGACGTAACATTCCAGGCAAACTAAAACTCAAGAGCAAGTGTTTTTATCGATCAGTCAGCAACAGTGGTGAGTCGTAACAGTGTTGGGAACAGCTACTGACTATATCATTAAACCCGTTGCAGAACTGTATCAATGTTGGAACGTAATTACATGAACCTTAAATTGCAGATAGTCAGTTACGTCGGAAGGACGAATGGACTTGCATCATGATAAAGAAACTCACAAACAGTCGAACACCTCACACAAAAAAAAACCACACACACACATTCTTTTTGTTGAGTGAAAGAGTGCGTGAAATATGATGTAATTTAGATGTTAATTTAAGGAACTGATACTGCTGTTTGAATTTCATGTGACTGTATGCTGGGATGCTGAGCACACGTGTCGGTGAGGGCAGCATACTGCAGCGACATCATCCGTCATCCTTTGCCGCACCCTGACACTTCATCGCAGTCCATCGCAGACTTACCTGATGGGGCGAGACATCGGTGTTGCAGTACACCAAGTCGTCAGCCGTCGTCACCAGCAGCATTATCACGAAATTGTACAATTATTAAATGTCATACGAAGTGAATATTCAAATGTTGAAAATTAAAAAAGAGGGTATGGAAGATGTGCTCGCTCCGCCGTGGTTTTTTTACGGGGTTTTTCCTATTGACCTTTGCCCGAATGGGGGAGCGTAACTCAAAATCCCTGAGACTTAAAAGTAAACAAAGCACATGCTTCCAAGTGAAAGAACACAGTGAACTTTAAACAGAACAGACAAGAATAAGCCAGCTTGGATGTCCAGTCAAACAAGTGTGACTGTACATCCAAAGGGGGCAATGTAGTGCTACAACGATGAAAATTAATATTACGACGATGTCAAACCTTATTTTCATGATTTAAAGAAGTATTCATGATATTAGAAATGTAATTATAATTTTATTATTTTCATTTTTGTGCTCAGAGTATCAAAGACTTTCTAGTGCACGGAATAAATTAGCATTGTTTGTACTACGAAACTATATATGATTGTTAAGGGTTAAGCATGTAATAATTCGATTAAGACATTTTGTTGAGTCTGAATTTTGTTCTCGTACTGGTCGGTAGAGAAGGAAAAGTTCCTTAATCGATGTGAAGGTATAAAGGCTGTAAAAAGGAGAGAGACAGAAGGTAAATACAAGTTATTCAAAACAAATATCTCCCGAGTGTAACGTCTTGTCATTTCCTATAACTAAAAATTGCAAGGTCTAATCTGAGCCTGTCCTGAATAACAGCGAAGAACATTTATGTTATCATATATTTTCTTCATTTGATCACGGTTGTGATTCGCATGTTTCTTTTTGTTACGCGACGTGTTATGAATATTTTTTATTATACGCGCAAAAGTGCACACAGCTTTAATCGAACCTGCGTCTTTCAGAAACGATAACTTTTAATCAGTACAATTACGCGAATACCGTCTAAATCGCAACCGTGATCGCAAAATTGTTTCCTGGACCAAATAATTCTTATAAAATGTGTATTTTCCAAAGCGAGGAGCATTGCACTATCGCGACTCGCAACAATCGAAAGAGTAAAATCAATGCTTAAATAAAATTGCCACCTTTTAATAATTATTATTATCCCATTAAATAAATAAATAGCAATTCAGTTGCTATACAATCAATAAACAGAGGGGGCAATTCAAGGTAAGTAGTGGATAGAAATCTGCTGGAATACTTGGATGTCCTATGTACAACGTGAAACTCTTAAAAATGTTGTGCTAACCTGAATATTAGATCACATTCTGTTCATAGGAAGGATGGTTGGAATTTAAGGTGTCGTCTACATCGATATTAATTTCCATCACATCAATGTTTGTCTACAACGAAAGTTGATGTTAGTTAAAAATTATATTGCCATCTATCAAAGCAGTGTGTGGGTCGCTATGGTACATCCAGCTGACATATCTGAGAATCCTACAGTTAGTTGGAAACCTATTGCAACCTAAATTCGCCAGAGGGACTGGTGTTCGAATTTATTGAATCTACTACTAATACTACTACAAATGCTAGTATGATACCAATTGAGCGCAAGTGACCCACACGTCTGTACGAACTATTATAGCGTATTCTCCTGTAAGAACATCCTTAAAATCCATCAGAAATGAGAAGTGTGTGTTATGTGTGGTGTTAAAAGACTTTGGAGCTGCTTCCGCTAAGCCTAGAACCTTAGAAAGACGACTGTGTATATCTGGAAGGCTATGTGCAGCACATTGTGGAGAATATCTTGAATTAATACTAGTCGACCTCTTCTGTTATTTCACTTGCATGTGGGGCAATGACAGAACGAATATGTGTCTCTGTCAAGTACCTTTAATCATTCAATGTGGTGCACCTGCGCGACTTGTACTCTGCAATATGGATCGGAACAGAGTGACTCGATCTATGGTGGACATCTTAAACTACTGTTTCATTGTGTTGTCAAGTATGTGTTGGGATATACACTGAGGTGACAAAAGTTATAGGATAGCGTTGTACACATATACAGATGATGGTAGTATCGCATACACAAGGTATAAAAGGTTAGTGCATTGTGAGAGCTGTCTTTTGGACTCAGGTTATTCATGTGAAAAGTTTTCCGACGTAATTATGGCTGCAGAACAGAAATTAATTGACTTGGAACAAGGAATGGTAGTTGGTGCTAATTGCATGGGAAATCGTTAGGGAATTCAATATTCTGAGATTTACATTAACAAGGGTGTGCCAAGAATACCAGATTTCAGGTATTACCTCTCACCTCAGAGCCATGGCGTTCACTTAGCGACTGAGACCAGCAGAGTTTGTGTAGTGTTGTCAGTGATAACAAACAAGCAACACTGCACGAAATAGCAGCAAAAATCAATGTGGGACGAACGATGACCGTATCCGTAAGTACAGTGTGGCAAAATTTGGCGTTAACGGGCTATGGCAGCAGACGACGTATGTAAGTGCCTTTGTGAACAGCATGACATTGCCTGTAGGGCCTCTCCTGAGCACATGACCATATTGGTTGGACATCTGGCGCAGACTCCATGAAGCCATGGACCCAAGCTGGCAACAAGGCACTGTGCAAGCTGGTGGTGACTCCATAATGGTGTGGGCTATGTTTGCATCGAATGGACTGGATTCTCTGGATGTTTGGCTATTTGGGGACCATTTGCAGCCATTCATGGGCACCATGTTCCCAGACAACGATGGATGCCAATGTGCCATGTCACTGGACCACAACTGTTAGCAATTGGTTTGAATAACATTCTGGACAGTTCGATCCAATGGTTTGGCTACACAAATCACCCGAGATGAATCCCATCTAACATTTATGAGACATAATCAAGAAGTTGGTTTGTGCGCAAAATCCTGCACCAGCATCACTTACGCAGTTATGGGCTGCTATAAAAGCAGAGTGGCTCAATATTTCTGCATGGGCTACCAACGGCTTGTTGAGTCCATACCAAGTAGAGTTGCTGCACTACGCCAAGCAAAATGCTCTGACACAATATTAGGAGGTGTCCCCTGACTTTTGTCACCTCAACGTAAATCTGGCGCTGTTTCTTGTGTGTGTTGTGTGTGGTGTTAATACTTTGATGCTGCCTTGCTCCAATATATTCTTGATAGGTAGTAAGCTTGCATACAACACACTGTGGAGAATATCTTATACTACTGCTAGTCGACCCCCCTTTGCTATTCACTTGCATGTGGAGCAATGGTAGAACAAATATGTGTCTCTGCCAAATAAATTTAAGCACTGAAATGTGGCGAACCTGTGAGACTTGTACCGTGCAATATACATATTGTGGAAATATTTTATGTCACTGGTAGTCGACCTCTTTTGCTATTCCACTCGCATGTGGAGTAATGAGAGAACGAATATGGTCTCTGACAAGTAACTTTAAGCGCTGAAGTATGGTGAACCTGTGCCACTTGTACTGTGCAGTATGAATCGCTATGGAGAGACTATCTATGGCGGACATATCATAACCGCTCTTTGATTATGTTGTCGAGTATTTGTTGGAACAGAAAGCTGACATTCCTGACTTCTGGTCGGTGTTAAATATATAGTGTGCTGTGGACTGGTGTCTGACACTGATGAATGTTTTTCTTATTGAAATGTCAAAATGACATGGATAAGAAGGGAACAGATTATTACTCTTGTAAGACATCGCTGCTTTGTCGCTATGTCTGCCACTGCTGACGCTCATTTTATAGGGATGACGTGAACATACCGTAATTTCTGAACTATAATCGGTCAAGAATTTCGTAAACAGTTGCAGATACACATTTGGAAAAGTATAAGTGTTTTGTTTCAGACAGAATAGATATTGTATTTAGTATAGAACGGAGTAATTTCACCCTGTATTGGAATGATGTGAACATACCATAGTTTACGAACCGCAAGTGGACGTGAATTTCGTAAACAGTTGACCTTCTACATCTCAAGAAACCTAAAAATGGTTTATCTCACACAGAACCGATGTTGTACTTGATGTACAAAGTGATAGCTTCACCCTCTTACAGTTTGCGACTATCGTATTTGGAGGTCAGTAATCACATACAGGAGAAATGGTTTGAAGTCTTGACACTGTCTCTCACACTCGCACTTCGAGACAAGACCCATTTTTGTCAGTACAATTACAATATTCGTTGAAGAAAGCATAAGACCACACCTGGTACATGGAAAACTAGTTACTTTGTGGTATACTGGTTGATTTCAACGTTTTAAACAGAGTTCCAAGATGTTAAAATATGAGCAAAATATAGAATGTTTATGCGGCGATTTATGAATGAATTGATGATTTCCTAGAAAATAGAATGTTGTTCTTAGCAGTGGGGGCACTCACTCTGTTTGTTCACGAACCTGGATAGCGTAAAGTTATGTCAACATCAGTATCAAATTACCACCACACCAAGACATATCTACAGCGAAAATCTGTGTGTCTAAGGAACATGTGAAATTATCATGTTATTCCAAGCTACAGACTTTCAAGCTCCTTCTGATAAGCTACAAGCCTTAGGAAGGCAGTTATGTGTGTGTATTGTATTTAAACCGGGGGGGCCTAGAAACAACAGAGAGGCCTGGTCCCACCCTAGCCCTCAATGGTTCACAACCCCAGCAGTCCACCCACCCCACCGCCGCCCCACACTGAACCCAGGGTTATTGTGCGGTTCGGCTCCCAGTTTACCCCCCCCCCCCCATCCCCCCATCCCCCCTCACCCCCCATCCCCCCGGGAACATCTCATACCAGACGAGTGTTACCTCAAATGTTTGCGTGACAGTGTAATTATGGTGTATGCATACGTGGAGACAGCGTTTGCGCAGCAATCGCCGACATGGTGTAACTGAGGCAGAATGAGGAGAACCAGTCGCTATTCGCCGAGGCAGATGGAAAACCGCCTTAGAAACCATCCACAGGCTAGCTGGCACACTGGACCTCGACACTAATCCACCGGGCGGATTCGTGCCAGGGACCGGCACGCCTTCCCGCTCGGGAGTCAGCACATTAGACCGCATGGCTGTCCAGGCGGGTTCAGTTATGTGTACTCTGCAAACCTTCATGCAGCGGCGACTCATGACAGGAGCCGGCAGGCACTCCCTGGCAGCGGCATCTCTCCACTCAGTGAGCTGGAGTGCAGCCTGTAGGGCTGGTGTGCATGAATCATACATGACACTATGCAGTGGCTGGAGTTTTCACACATTATTCGGGTGTTAGCCCTCTGGCTCCACTCTCAAGGTATAGCATTCACGTTGTTTCCATCAGATGGATGAAGTGGCCTGTGCTGTGTCACTGGCATAGCTATTGTCAATTGGCGCTGCGCTCTGTTGAGAAAACCAACTTTTCGTCTTCAGATGTAGTGTTGAAGTAAGGTACTGACCTTCTGAGGTGTGGGGTTGATCTGAGATTCTGTTATTCTGCACAACGGATTAATCTGAGATGTATCCTTTACCCTGTGGCTCCTGCAAGATGCAATTTCCACCCCCACACTAGTACAGAAGTCAGAAAGACGCTCCTAACGTTCTAAAGAGAAATGCCTGAAGAACTTTCAGCAATAAATATCTTCTGGTGTCGTCCGCTGTAAGGAACTGACACAAATATTCACAAAATTTCTTACGGAACTACTGGGATACTTGGGTACTGGAGTAGTGCTAGTTAGTGTAAGAAAAACATGAAACTAACGAAAGTTATTATTTATTTTGCAAAAATTCTGAGAAATCACAATGGCACTTTTAGTTATGAATTGAACAAGTTATATGCTGGTTCTTTTCGGAATGTGAAGTTACCTCTCAAGGATAGGATTCGGTAATGAAATTTCTATATAAAGTTTAAGATGGTTGTTGACTTGGCAGAATGGCTGAGAGGCCTACTCAACTTGAATAATTATCCTTTAGAATGTTGCTAGGTACAGTCGAGGCTGTCGCGTGTGAAATGCAGTGAAGTGTACTGTTGTGCAGGAAATATGGGGCTCGCAATAGCTGTGGCGCACAATACCGTAAGCTGCGATGACTGCTGTCTGCGCCGCTCGCTGCTGACAAATAAAATAACTCTCGTTCTATCTGGATTGACCTTCGCCAATCAAACTCTCCCTATGCCTTGATGAAGTCAAGGATTCCTATTCGCCCCTAGTCTAACCATTGGCGTGGTACACCGGTCAGATAACCAGTCCACCGTGATGCCACTCAAAATTCGCTCGCAGGCGTTTAACTATAACTCTGTCCGTTCACACCACTCAATAAGTGTGTCGGCCAACACAATGAACAACACTTAATCACAAGGATTCAATATAGAGTAGCACCTCGATTCGCTCTCGACAGAGGTGCTCTCCTAGTGAACTACTGAGGAGAGACTTGTTCCTCGCTGCAAGAGCGACAACGGAACGGCGCCTATCCATGCCAGACGTGAAGGGGTATAGCTTTCGGTCTCTTCCATTATTCCTTCAGCTCAAGGCGTCAGAAATATCGTCTGCCAATCAGAATTGCTCTTCTAAAACGGGAGAATGACGTTTCGTTAAAGGCGACCAATCTGGAAACCTGTAGCATTGGCGTTTGGCGTTTGCTGTCTCGCTGTGAAAATCTCTGAAACTGCGTACTATGTGTAAAGAATGCGTAGGCTGGCCGCTCCCACACAATGTAGCGGAATTTGCTTTTAAGGCGAACACGGGGTTGTTCCCCCCCTTTCACTCGGGCCCACACTGTCCGCTACACGGGCGGTCACCGGTCAACATAGGCTGGGTCGTCCTCTGAAGGGACCGGCGTCCCGTTGTGCGGTTTCTCTCCCGAACTAAAAGCTTCTGTGACCGTCGTGTCTGGAATGTATGTGTGTATGCAAGCCTCGAGTATTTCAACCACGCTGTGCTTACTTGTTAATTGCATATCTTTTACATGAATTCATACAACATTGACTTTATCTTATCGAGTTTGGGTTCGAATGAAGCGTCTTGATGTGCGGAATATGATTGTGAGGGCGGAATATGTAAGCAATGAAGGTCAGGAGACCACGATGTCTTACAACGTCCATTCTCATAGAAAATATTTTACTTTCCCAGCATACATATTTTTTGCGTTTTTGATGGTTACGATTTGAGAATATAAGCGTGTTTCATTATCACATGGTGCTGCAACATGCCTAGTACATTTAAGTTTTCATGTTTGCCAGCTGTTCGATGGTTGGTTATTTTACTATAGGTAAATAGCCCCCATTCCCGACACAACTTCTTGTTGTGGCGTATTTTGCATGCACAGTACCTCACTTTCTCTTCTTAGAGCCATCACACAAGTGACCACCATCACGATGAATGAGCCCCTCTAGATTTTTCAATTTCATGCAGAAATTTTGGTAATGTACAGTTCCTGTATTTCTCATGTTTCCCATCATTTTAAGTCGAGTCATGCGGCTGTGACAACAACAAAAATCGGAGTTTCTATACTACATTTTGAGTGAGGTTATCGAATCAGTAGTATGAGTGTGGTTTCTCTCTGAAAGGTGCCATCGCATGTGCAAAGTGGCATGAGTCCAAGGCAACTTTTCTGGTAGTGGGGGTACTGTGGATGGAGTGGTGGTGGTGGACTTCACAATCGATCTGGTAATCATGAACTTTGCGACCACATAACAGACAGTTTTCGCTGCAATGGTATTTGTTTAAATAAAAACTCAAATGGAGAGATCCAGACTTACAGTTAGGAGAAGCAGTTTGCAGTGACCATACACCTCTGAGTGAGAAAAGCATGTCAACTAGTTCAGCACACAGGCCTGGACCTGCAGAAACATCCCTAGTCTCTAATACCATAGAGCCAGGTCCAGTATTCCAGAACTCGATTCTGATGACAAAGAGACTTACCCAGTACGCCCTGGTCGCCATATTCGATCGCCATCTTGTATTCCAGGTCACCCATCTCTAATTTTGATGTCGAAGAACCTGTCCCTGTATCTCAAGTCTGGGCCAGTATGCCAGAATTCTACACTGACAGTGTGTGATGGATTGTGTTGTCATAGAGCTGCACCAGAGCTGCTCCAATTGACATGTTCGATCGCCATATTGTATGCCAAGACAGCCATCTTGGATTCTGATGCCATAGTTAGGCTGGTGTTCATATTCCAAAACTCATATTGTGATGTCATACAGCCTGTCCCAGTATTCCAAGTCAGCCAGCATGACAATGCAACATCTTGAATTTCCACCCAATTGATTCTTACGTCAACAACCCTCCTTCCATAAGAAACATACAAGTGCAGTTGGGCTATTTATTGAATTTCCTACTAAAATTTTGAATTTATCGCCAAAATTTTGTAAGTTGGACGTTCATATCCTGTTTTTGGAAGGTTGGCTACTGATTCTGCTGTTGCGCATATACATAAACTCTGAGATATTATTATTGCGAGTAGTAGTGAGTGAACAGTTGTTCGTAGTAGTCAGATGCAGAGTGGCAAGGAGAGTAGCCGCATCAGGAGAGGTCACAGCCTGCCCTGATCGTGCTAGTAGCGCTGGAGGAGATGTTGGCATTAATCGAGGATTTTTGGTAATTTAACTTTTTGCTGCAGATAGTTGTTGCTTGCTTTCGCACTGCAGGTATTTTGCCAGATTTCTGTGTGCTTGCATTGAACGTAATATTCATATCTTTGATGTGACCAGATAGGTGATGACTGATTATAGGCATTGCGAAACAATCGAAGTTTTTTATAATGTGGCCTTCTGAGGAAGAGAAAGGTCTGAGTAAAATTTGTCAGAGTATGAGTCTTCAGTTTTCAGAGTATAGTAAATTAAAAGTTTTTATTGATTCCTTTTATTTTTACACTGCCTAAGGCTTGTTGACCAAACCACTCCTGATAATTTAATTTCTACAAAAATATGACAAAGGAATAGTTGTATCAGTAGTTGTGACCATACATTGCACTCTGAATGGATCGCAATATTTCTTTTGAATTATTTTAGCACGTTCTTGGATGCAATATACAGGGTTATTACAAATGATTGAAGCGATTTCACAGCTCTACAATAACTTTATTATTTGAGATATTTTCACAATGCTTTGCACACACATACAAAAACTCAAAAAGTTTTTTTAGGCATTCACAAATGTTCGATATGTGCCCCTATAGTGATTCGGCAGACATTAAGCCAATAATCAAGTTCCTCCCACACTCGGCGCAGCATGTCCCCATCAATGAGTTCGAAAGCATCGTTGATGCGAGCTCGCAGTTCTGGTACGTTTCTTGGTAGAGGAGGTTTAAACACTGAATCTTTCACATAACACCACAGAAAGAAATCGCATGGGGTTAAGTCGGGAGAGCTTGGAGGCCATGACATGAATTGCTGATCATGATCTCCACCACGACCGATCCATCGGTTTTCCAATCTCCTGTTTAAGAAATGCCGAACATCATGATGGAAGTGCGGTGGAGCACCATCCTGTTGAAAGATGAAGTCGGCGCTGTCGGTCTCCAGTTGTGGTATGAGCCAATTTTCCAGCATGTCCAGATACAGGTGTCCTGTAACGTTTTTTTTGCAGAAGAAAAAGGGGCCGTAAACTTTAAACCGTGAGATTGCACAAAACACGTTAATTTTTGGTGAATTGCGAATTTGCTGTACGAATGCGTGAGAATTCTCTACCGCCCAGATTCGCACATTGTGTCTGTTCACTTCACCATTAAGAAAAAATGTTGCTTCATCACTGAAAACAAGTTTCGCACTGAACGCATCCTCTTCCATGAGTTGTTGCAACCGCGCCGAAAATTCAAAGCGTTTGACTTTGTCATCGGGTGTCAGGGCTTGTAGCAATTGTAAATGGTAAGGCTTCTGCTTTAGCCTTTTCCATAAGATTTTCTAAACCGTCGGCTGTGGTACGTTTAGCTCCCTGCTTGCTTTATTCGTCGACTTCCGCGGGCTACGCGTGAAACTTGCCCGCACGCGTTCAACCGTTTCTTCGCTCACTGCAGGCCGACCAGTTGATTTCCCCTTACAGAGGCATCCAGAAGCTTTAAACTGCGCATACCATCGCCGAATGGAGTTGGCAGTTGGTGGATCTTTGTTGAACTTCGTCCTGAAGTGTCGTTGCACAGTTATGATTGACTGATGTGAGTGCATTTCAAGCACGACATACGCTTTCTCGGCTCCTGTCGCCATTTTGTCTCACTGCGCTCTCGAGCGCTCTGGCGGCAGAAACCTGAAGTGCGGCTTCAGCCGAACAAAACTTTATGAGTTTTTCTACGTATCTGTAGTGTGTCGTGACCATATGTCAATGAATGGACCTACAGTGAATTTATGAAATCGCTTCAATCATTTGTAATAGCCCTGTATTTATACAATTGTAGCGGCAGGCGAGGAAGGTTGTCTGTTGCATGCAGGAGCATTGCAGTATAATTGTTAGGGGATGTTAGACAATATTTTTAAATTGTTTTAAAATTATTTAAAATTCATTATAGATAACTGCATGATGAGGATTTTAAAATTATATTTGAGGGTGGGCTTTGACGCCCGTAGACATTACGGTATGTCTGTTTAGTAATGTTTCAAATTCTAAGGCAGTTATGTATATTATTGTGGGGTAATATTGTCAAGCAATTTTTAAATAAAATCTGTTGTAAATTACAAGCCAGAGTTTGTGTTTGTTTAGTAATTATTGCCTTGTCTCCATGTTTCACGCTTCTTTGAGTTGGTTTTCGTCACTAATGGTTTCGATATAGCAGCTCGTCCATGAATATTCGCTTTAAGGAATTCTCGGCGGACAGTGTCGATAGATACGGGGTCTCAAAGATGGGTATTGAGATCTGCAGTCACTTTAGCCGACGTAGTTTTGTGTTGTTTTCACACGATTCGTGTTAGCGTGCAACTATCTCTGTCATTTAGTTTTGATTTGCGCCCACTATTACGTTTACACGATGATGTCTATCCATGTTTCGTGTAGGCTGTCATGAATGCTGAAATAGTTGCTCTTGAAACATTTAATAAGTTGGTTGTCTTGGTTGCTGATGCTCCAGCTAATCGGGCTCCCAAAATCAGCACTCTTTGGAACTCTGTTAGGTGCCGTCCGGAGTGGCCGTGCGGTTCTAGGCGCTACAGTCTGGAGCCGAGCGACCGCTACGGTCGCAGGTTCGAATCCTGCCTCGGGCATGGATGTGTGTGATGTCCTTAGGTTAGTTAGGTTTAATTATTTCTAAGTTCTAGGCGACTGATGACCTCAGACGTTAAGTCGCATAGTGCTCAGAGCCATTTTTTTTTTCTGTCAGGTCTTTCACTGCATGTCGATCTCGGTCTCTGAATGCAAATAAGAAGTGTGCACTACTTGGAAGCAACCTGCACTGATGCCTAGTCCATTCTGAACATGCATAGTCCGCGCGATACGTGCCTTACCTGCGTTGTTGACCGTCAAACACAACCGTCACATTACTACCACTGTTCACGTTATTTTGCATATCGCCTGTACAGTTCTCCAACCGCCTGGCAAACTAGAATTTGGCAGTTTTTCACATTTTAGACAGTTCTTGCAGTGTGTCTTAGCAGCTAAAATTTTGACATTGTGTCTCTTTTGGTGTCTTCTACTCAAATAAAAAATTTCAGGACGTGTTCCGACATGTCGAACTGCACCATTCCCCTGTGAGAGAAATACTGATTGGTGGCCTCTGTCACAAGATAGCCGATGTTGTTTGTGTTGATGTTTTATTGCGATTTTTCTCACCGTATCTTGAGTTTACACACGTATAGAAACTCCGAGCAAAATTAAAAACAAAGGAGAACTGGTAATTACCAAAATGGTAGAGATGACATGTCTCTCCCAACCGTATATTACGCAGGAAGACGTTAAGAAGAAAATCAGTATTCTATGTACAAATTAAGGGCGGGAGGGCAATAAAATAAAAAAAATTAAAGTTGGTGTAACATCTATCTCTCAGTTTGAACCGTTCCGTGGATCAGCCTTTTGTTGTTCTTTCCTATATATGCAGTGCTAAAGTTAGTGCAAGAAATGCTTTGTATGAATTGCCAACCATTTTCACTAGTCTTAAAAAACTTTGCCACATGTACACACAGCGTGACAGGTGCTTCAAAAGTGAGGTTATATTTGAGAAACTTTGTTGGTATGTCTGCATGTTTGTTCGTCAAACCCATAGATACAAAACAGCGAATTTAACCTACAAGTTTGATCGTTACCAAGGTAATTTAAACCTGCCCTGCTCATATCGAAAGATGTATATTGGTAAGTGAAGCAGTCGGACAACCAGAGTACTACGTCTAACAACTCTTCATTTCTATTAAGGTCAGCGATTATTTGAGTCTGTACTTTTTCTGTGATTCTGTTTTACGTTCCTTCCGCTAATTTTTCTATCAGTGTGCCTAACGGGACGTTTGTCTACCATTTTTCAATGCATTTGTGTAACATTTTCCTGCGTGCCTTGATGTTGAACCGATTCAGATATGCCAGTAGGGTAAATCTCTCCCGTCGAATGACTCAGTGATAGGTTTCCAGCTTCCACCGCTTAAAACAACATAAATCACCCTTTCCTAATCCGTGTCACAACTTCTTGTTCTTACTACGTGTCGCAACTTCTTGTTCTTGCTACGTTCCGTAGTCCGTGGGTAATGGTACAGGGACAACAATAAAAAAGAAATGAATACCAGAGTGCAAATCCACACACATCAAAAAAAAAAAAAAAAAAAGAAAAGCTTTGCATCACCCCAGTTTCCAGAACTCCTGAAAGTAGACGTTGTTTGTGGATATTGTATCACAGACACAGTCCCTTTCAGTGATGTCACTAAACCGGCCGAAAGATGTAAACAACCGTGCATGAGCAGCGCCTATTAGACGCCGATCACTTCCAGTCATTCAACCAGGAAGGAGGTACACGGCGCGTGTTGTCTGTAGTTCAACCATGCCTAGATGGTAAATACCGCGGTTCGATCGCATCCGCATTGTTACCTTGTGCCGGGAAGGACTCTCAACAAGGGAAATGTCCAGGCGTCTTGGAGTGAACCAAAGCGGTGTTGTTCGGACTTTGAGGAGATACAGAGAGACAGGAACTGTCGATGACATGCCTTGCTCAGGCCGTCCAAGGGCTACTACTGCAGTGGATGACCGCTACCTATGCATTATGGCTCGGAGGAACACTGACAGCAACGCCACCATGTTGGATAATGATTTTCGTGCAGCTACAGGACGTCGTGTTACGACTCAAACTGTGCGCATCAGGCGAGGTCCATCTTTGCAACCACGACACCACGCAACACGGTACAGATGGGCCCAACAACATGCCGAATGGACCGCTCAGGATTGGCATCGCGTTCTCTTCGCGGATGAGTGTCGCGTATGCCTTCAACCATAAAATCGCTGGAGATGTATTTGGAGCGAACCTGGTCGGACTGAACGCCTTAGACACACTGTTCAGCGAGTGCAGCAAGATGAAAGTTCCCTGCTCTTTTGGTGTGCCATTATGTGGGGTCGACGTACGCCGCTGGTGGTCATGGAAGGCGGCGTAACGGCTGTACGATACGCGAATGCCATCCTCCGACCAATCATATCGGCAGTGTGCTGGTGAGCTATTCGTCTTCATGGACGACAATTCGCGCCCCCAACGTGCATATCTTGTGAATGAATTCCTTCAGGATAACGACATCGCTCGACTAGAGTGGCCAGAATGTTCTCCAGACATGAACCCCATCGAACATGCCTGAGTTAGATCTAAAAGGGCTGTTTTTGACGACGTGACCAACCAACCACTCTGAGGGATCTACGCCGAATTGCCGTTGAGGAGTAGGACAATTTGGACCATCAGTGCTTTGATGAACTTGCGGATAGTATGCAACGACGAATACAGGCATGCATCAATGCAAGAGAACGTGCTACTGGGTATTAGAGGTACTGGTGTGTGCAGCAATCTGGACCACCAGCTCTGGAGGTCTCGCTGTATGGTGGTACAACATCCAATGTGTTGTTTTCATAAGCAATAAAAAAGGGCAGAAATGATGTTTATGTTGACCTCTATTCCAATTTTCTGTACAGGTTCCTGCGCTTTCGGAACTGAGGTGATGCAAAACCTTTTTTTTAATTTTTTTTTAATGTGTGTATATCTACATCTATAGGTGAACATTATTAAAACTGACAAACTGCAGGAACGGACTTCTGATTTGAAGTGGAGGAAAAGGATCTTTGTATATGTATTCGGAAATAGACGGTATTTTATGCAATGACAACAAATCATCCCAGAACACAGCACAAAGAGCTGCATCGCATCCACGTCACAATAAATAATTTTAAAACCCTCTTTACATAATTTTTGAGAATAATACAACAATAAATGGTTTACTTAGAAAAACTCCTGCAGATGCAGAACACCTTTTAAGACATAACAGCAGAAGCAACTCATAATTTCTCTTTTGAAAAAGATATTAAATACCCAGTACAATGAAAGATATCTTTCAGGTATTAGCAAATTTCAGTGACAAGTAATACCACATCGAAGGTGTGCGGACACTACAACTCAGGTAGAGCCTGAATGAAAGCAGAAAGGAACGGTGAAGAAGGAAAGACGGACGCCCCGGCGTCACCGGAAACAAATAATAAAATACTCAAATTCGTCGAAGAACTGGAGTGTACTGATAAACACAGCGACCGCGATCTCGGTTACAACTCGCTGGCTACCGCCAAGGCGTCGTCCCCCAGTTAAACCGACCAGCTACAACGGATGACGCGCACCGCTGTTTACAGCACTGAAACAACAACATAGAACCACACAGTAACTGGGCAACATCCAGAGCAACACAATCCTTAAAACATTAGAAAGTTTTCGAAACAGGAATACAACTACTCTTTGTAGCCAAATTAAATCTCTTGCAGTCCCTGTCTACAACAACAGTTCACACTGTCTTTGCGTAGCAACCACGATAAATAAACATTCACATGAGAACACTGCAGAGTGTGTAGGAATCAGAATACTCTGTCTTATAATCCTAAATAATAATTACATACAAGAAGAAAAACAGTGTCATAAATCTCTTAATTTTACAAAGAATGCCACTGTAGTGTGGGTTACACTCACTAGCAAAAGGCAGAAAGAAGTGCCACAAAATCAAACCTGCGGTTCTTTCTGAGTGCGCAGGCCCCCACTTAGATATACACTCCCTGCCATATCTCAAGTGCGTCCAAAACAGGCAAACCACTGTTCAGTAAGTTCTGCACCAGTGGTCAACACGACAGATAACATGTGCGTCCAAACACTGGAAGAGGCGTTAACTGCAAACAACACGAAATACAACATACGTATACACAGCAGAACTTTAAGAACCTGAATCATTTCCACCGTTTCATTCTGTAGCGTATCCGGTTGCAGGCTGGTACATTCCAAAGGCACTTTCACAGGTTCATATCATTTAGCATTACAGACGAGACCATCGCCCTCTCACTAGACGCAGTACACACTCCCAACCGTACGCACGTCTCCGTCACAGCCCCACTGCCCACGTGACAGAAAGAGGCAGAGCATGCGCATAGAGCGACCACCGACAACAAGACTGCACACTGGAGCGCCAACCAACCGACCAAAACCAGCCCACTCCCCACAGCGTCGTGCGCTTAAATGGCCGAAAGGCGACCAAAGAGGAAAACCGCGGCTTCGCGATTCAGAATCGATCGCAGAGATCTTACGTCATTACAGAGAAGCGACTGCGCCAACGGTGCCACGTATCAGATGGCTGATCAGTGGAAACATGTCATATGGTCCGACGAGTCAACGTTTTCGATATTTCCAACATCGGGCCGAGTTTGTGTCTGGAGAACGCCAAAAGACGCCTACAATCCTGACTGCTTGATTCCAACGGTTAAGCAACGAGGTGGAAGTGTGATGGTGTAGGCAGCCATATCACGGAATTCTACTGGACCCATCATTACTCTCAAAGGCCATGTTACAGCCAACGATTATGTGAACATTTTAGGTGATTAGGTGCACTCCAAGATTCAAATGTTGTTCCCTAACAATGATGCCATATTTCAGGAAGATAATGCATCCATTCACAGCAGGACATTACGATCGTGGTATGAGGAGCATGCAACTGAACTGCAGTGTCTTCCCTGGCCAACACAGTCCCCGGACTTGAACATTATCGAACCCTTGTGGGCGGTATTGGAGCGCAGACTCCGGAGCAGATTTCATCCTCCCTCTTCACTACAGGAGTTAGTTCTGATCGAAGAGTTGGCATAACATTCCATTGGATACTATACAATCGTTATATGCCAGTGTTCGAAGAAGAATCGCAGTTGTTTTCCGGGAAAATGGTGATCCAACCCATTGTTAATAACCCATTCCCAAGTAAGTACAGGAGTTAACATTATTTTGCCTATCTCCTGTACATCCCTACCGTAGCAGTTAGCTTATGCGCAACACGACGGGCACATATTCTTGGTTGATGGCACATCGGTGAACAGATAAGACGGCACACTTCGATCGTAATTTGTAAAGCGAATTTCAATTTCCACTGATAGTTTCGCTGGCACAGTTGTCCACAGTCACTATTTGCTCGAATCTGCAACTCATTTAATATCGATAATAATTAGCAGTTACCTACCTTTGCGGTACCACTAAGTGTTGACAATGGACGTGAAATTGAATTAACTTTTTTGCGTTTTCATTGTATGCTTGCTAATAGCATCTGCCTGCAGGTTTCAAAGTATCCTGTAATGTGGTATCCAATCACTGATCACAACTTGTCAAAGATAAAATAAGAATAATGTGGTATGCAGTCGAAATCACACTCTTCTAAAGAACTAAATACCAAGGGCACCCTTAGTCGAAGGAAGGGAGGAGCGCCGACCCACCCTGGCTCTCAGGAAAAGAAAAAAATATAGGGTAGTCTGGTGGTAGTCTTTCAAGATAATTATTTAAAAGTTGGTATCATGCAGTTTATAACAGGGACGGAAATGGAACTTTTCTATGGCTTCTTACAATTTGCTATTGGTGTTCCAAAATATTAAAAATACTTTTTCATACCAGGTCTAGATCCCCTACAAACTATGGTATGGGCACCCTTGCTAAATACGTGTTCTTTATTATTTTATTTCTTGGACATTAATTTGAATGATGTCAGCATTTCATTAGCAATTGTGAACACATTGGAAAAAAGAGGAAGTAACTCTGAAGATTGTTTAAATTGCGGTTCGAAGGATGATTGTTGGGCTAACCAAAGTGCAGAGCAAAAATACACTACCTTTCACCTGAAAGAAAATATGGATAGTAATAGCTTTCAGTAACAAAGAAACGGCTATACATCTTTTGGTTAAACAAACGCTAAAAAGTTAAGCTATTTGCAAAGGTGGTTTAGTTTTGTAAAATCGAATGTGAATTATATAAATGGAAGAAAGATTTACATGCAGTACGAAATATGCGCCAAAATGAAACTTAAAAAGTTTGAACGAAAAACTATTCCAAAGATGCTGGTGAGAGTCAGTACGCCATTACCGAGGGAGATCTACGAGCCTGGGCCTTCTGATTTGCAAGTGAGATGACATTACTGATTTTAAGGCCTCTTCGACCCGGTTAAACAAATTCAGAAAATTATACGCGAAGGGAAGTAGCCAAATTACGAAGTTTACTTCGAGTAAACGTCTAGAGGAGATGTCATTAATAGACAGTACTGTAGACAAATTCCTAGCTTCTCGGTATCCCTTAAAATGATGAATATCAAGGCAATCATCAGTGTGTGCAAACTGCACTTACAGTCACTTATGCAGTCGATGAATGCTGTGATACATTCGTATACAACAATGTCAACGATAAGTATAAGTGGATTACAGCTTCCGCGGTTTATATGTCTTAGGAAACTCATGGCAAATTAGGGCCAAATTAAAAACATGACGGTTTAGTTGTGTGACCGATATATAAATCTCTGGTAAAATGGGAGAGAATAAGTTTCAGTACTATATTCGAAACGTCTTCTTACTATTTGCAAAAAATAATCCATTACTTTCGTTAGACCCTTGATCTGGACATACCAACACCTCTGTTTTTAAGAGGAAGAAAAAAATACTGTAAATACATTTCGGATTCCTTCCGGAACTAATAGTGTGATTCAGCCTCTCAAAGAAATGTTTCGACAGTGTAAAGTATTTTTATTTTTCAGAAAATTGTCGGGCAGCATAATTTCCGATAGTTCTTTGTCATTTCAGATTTATCAGCGTAACAGCACTTGTGCATTGTCAGTTGGCATCATCGGATTTTACGAATTTGGTCAATTATGTCTGCTACGCAGCACAATATGCCGGAAACGGCCACGACAGTTTCTTACTCCATTCCAATTCCCTTTAAATAAAACTAGTAATTACTACAAAATAATGCATTGTTTTTTCTTTTATCAGGTGTGTTTTGTTTAAGGAAAATGTTTGTTTTCGTCATCGAGTACACAGTTCGCTTTTTTGCGGCGACTGCAGAGAATAAACAAAGAACTGTTCCACAGACAGTAAAATATAAAGTATCCGAAAATTGTCATAAGAACTGTGCTACAGGAACCTTTATAAAATATTTTATATCAACAAATTAAAGTCCTGATTGATAGACGTCGTGTGTAACGAAACATAATACACTGCCTTGATTTTGTACCCCCTGCCAGCCACTTGTATAACAATTACATCTGCAACAGTTTAGCTGGCAATATGAACTGCAATTTATTCAAAAAATTGACAATTTGAGACACTCTTGGCATGGTTTAAGTGCTTAAAATTAGTATCGTGCACTTTGGACTCTGCGCTACGCGACGCTACATTTTCTAGTCATGGCTGTGCATGCTTCTTTGCCTGAACGCACGCTAGGCAGCAAGGGGCGCACAAACAGGTGTTGTAAACGGTTTTTCACGCGGCAAAACTGAGTAACTTTAAATTTTTATTTTAAATACTTGCAATGCGCCTTAGCAGCTAAAATTTTGACAGTGCATTTCTTTCGTTGTATTATTCAAAAAATGGTTCAAATGGCTCTGAGCACTATGGGACTTAACATCTATGGTCATCAGTCCCCTAGAACTTAGAACTGCTTAAACCTAACTAACCTAAGGACAGCACACAACACCCAGCCATCACGAGGCAGAGAAAATCCCTGACCCCGCCGGGAATCGAACCCGGGCACCCGGGCGTGGGAAGCGAGAACGCTACCGCACGACCACGAGATGCGGACTATTATTCCTATGTGAAAAATTTCAGGGTAGGTTTGGACATGTCATATTGGACAATTCCCTTGTCAGACACGTCAAACACGGCCATTAACGGTCCTTACGACCCAAGCGACGCACAATAGGCCGCTCGGAGAGCAGAGCTGAGAGGGGCGCCAAAGGCATCCATAACTCAAAACTTTTAATGATCTTGCCAAGAGCCCGAGGAAAGGCAGCTTATGTCTGAGAGGGGGGGGGGGGCGGGAAATGATATGGTGTTTGTGTGGGGAAAATGTTCTCGAACTGCTGCTGGGTGCGGGAGTACGTAACAAATGATTTAATAAGTTTATTATTGTGGCCGTTCTCCGCAGCAGCTATATACATTGCATCAATTAAAATACCTCTTGCATTTTCAATCCTTCCATTGCTGTTAGTGATGTGATTGTGAAGTGGAAACGCCAAGGAGCAACCACATCTAAACTAAAACCAAGTAGGCTTTATATAGTGATGGGGAAGGACCGTCGAGAATTCAGAGAGTAGTCGTAAAAAATCGCATGAAATCAGTGGAAGGAATCACTCATGTATTCGAAAGTTCTGCCAGCAGTGCAGCTAGCACAATGACTGTGCGTAGGGAGTTCACGAGAATGGGGTACAATTCAGCTCCTCATAATCCACACATCTGTAATCAGCGCTAAGCAACGATTGAGATGATGTGACGAGCGACACCACTGGACAATGGATAACTACATATTAGTGATTACGCTGACTGGAAATGAGTGATCACTCTGTACTCTGTGACAATTCGATGGTTAGAGTTTGGATTTGGCAAATGCCTGTCGAACGTCTCCCAGTGTCATGTGTATTGCCAACAGTGTACGCAGGAGGTGGTGTTATGGTACAGAGGCGTTTTTCGTGGTTAGGGTGTGGGCCCCTTATTCCACTTAAGAAAATGCTAAACGCGGAAGGATTTGAACATAGTGTACGGAATTGTGTACTGCGTGCATTAGAGGAATAGTTCGGAGACGATGAGTGTTTGCCTGAGCATGACAATGCACCCTGTCATGAAGCACCACCCGTGAGGCAATATTTCGCGCACAGTAACATTCCTAAAACGGGATGGCCTGCCCCCAGTCCCGACCTGAACCCAGTGGATCACTTTTTGAGTTGGAACGTCGACTTCGTTCTAGACCCCAGCGTCCAGCAAATCTACCTTGACCGGTTTCGGCTCTTGAGGAAGAATGCGCTGCCATTCCTTTACAGACATTCAGACACCTCATTGAAAATATTCCCGGTAGAGTTCAAGGTGGCATAAAAGCAAGGGTGTTAGACCCCATTATCAATATGCACTAACATGTGATCAGAAAATGTAACTTAACTTATACAAGGTGATTCACGAAGATATGCAAATATTTTAATATGTTATTCTACAAGTAAAACTAAGGAGTTCATATAAACATAGGTCCGCAAATGTTTAGTTACATCTAATAAAAGATTTTGCATGAAATTTAGCAACTGCGTTAATATGGAGCCATCGCAAAACTGTACGAGATTAAAGTAAAGCACCATTTCCATTTATTTCGTTGAACAGCATCCATAATATCCTCATCATCGTCTTCACGTATCGAGCACTCATTATGAACGCTAGGTAGAGAACCTGTCTCCCGTAACATTCGAAATATTCCACTAATGGCTCGTGCATTCGGAATCCTCACAGTTAGATAACGTACGCGATATTCGTTAACTGCAGCCGTAGGATTACCATCACATTTGCCATGAATAAACACCATACCGGAGTATTCCTCTGTCGTAAATTTGAAAGGCATCCCTATTTCATAAATAATCTACAAACTACAACAGTTACTATGTGGTTTCACTGAACACTAAAAACGACTGAAACAACTCACTAACAGTTGCCAACTATGACATAAACGTTTCTACATTCTTAATGGAAAGTAAACAAATTTACTTGTATAATAATCTTTGCTTTCCGGATGTTCTGGAAAACTACTTCAGATGCACGTCTGGGACATGTTTTATTAGATTCACCAGACCAATAACAACAAAACAAATGGAAATCGTGCTTTATTTTAAGCTTGTACAGTTTTGAGATGGCTTCATATTAGCGAAGTTGCTAAATTTCAGCAAAATCTTTCATGAGCCGTAACTCCGTAACTAAACATTTACGGACCTATGTTTATATGAACTTTTTTCTTTAGTTTGTCTTGTAGAATAACATAATAAAATATTTGCATATCTTCGTGAACCACCCTCTAGACTGCTCTAACACCTTGGAAACTATTGCTTTCGATATAGACGTGAAACTGGGCTGCTATAAGCATAAATGATGTACGTTGAAGCAGTTTCCAGGGACTTAACCAGCACTCACATAGTGCATGTGCAAGAATGTGTTAACTTCAAAATACATAACGCAAATGCAGGATGAATTCGTCGAACGGAAACTTACACCACGGAAATTTTCACCACATTTCATGTTTCATTAACTTTAAGGTCATTTGATTAATTTTTCTATATAGGTCAAAATTTTAAGAAAGATCTCTCGTAAGTTTATAGAATTGTGAAAGAAATAACTCTTCGTTTATCTTAGTTCACCAGACCAGTAGCGAGTACAAAACGAGACCCCAGCAGGAAAAGAAGTCTGCTAGAGCCACCTGAAGGTGGACTTGTAGTTACGCCTGTTCACCAGTTTTTTTAAAGAGGAATTTCTTGATTTGAAAGATAAAGGTTTACATTTTGTCGCAGATATGGAAAGTTATGAGAATTCCAAGACTAGATTGTGTAGAGCAAGATGTGCTGTTGGGTCGAGCGAGAAGTCTGTAGTTCGAAGATTCATCTGAGCGAAGACATCTTAAATTTAACAGAACGTAATTGTTTTTATGTTAACAGATTCTTCCGTCGCTTCGTGGTAGAACAAAATAATTATAAATGGGAAAACGCAATTTGAGTATGTTCTACAGAATTAATTTATTTGATTAACCGGTGTTTGGTTTACAACGCCATGATCAGACTGTAACTGGCTATCACTATCAAAGAACTTAAAATCTGATGATGGTCTTGTAAGCCGAAAACCGATTAACTAAATAAGTTAATCCTGTAGAACATACACAACAGTGCATTTTTCATTTATAATAGTTTTTTGAAAACTGACCATGGATCCTGACGAAAGGATCCTGGTGTTCGATTGTGAGGAAGTGATGGAAATCCTACGTGATAATGGAACTGTTCTTACGGACGGGACATTTAACAGTTGTTAGAAACAATTCAAATACATGTACACAAAACACACGACATCGGAAGCAGAGTAGAGGAGATGAAGGTGTTTCTTGTTTTATTTGCTTTGCTTCCAGACAAAATTAAGTCTCAGATCTTTTTAGAATTTTGTTCTTATGGGGGCCCACAGCCTCAACACTTTTTAAGAAGGAAAACATTGTCCAAGCATGCTGTAATCTATTTCTTGTCTGTGCTGTTAGCTAATTTCGACCGTCGGTCATTTTCATTACATGACGGCGCACATCGTTTTCATGTGCATGTGTAGCACAAATACAGTACAGTAGGCGCCGATTTTTAAACAGAGTAGGTGTATGTGCCAATGTCTGGCTTTGTTAATGGCGATGGGAGGAGAGAAGGAGCTGAATGAGTCCCACGCTGACACGTTGCCTACTTCTCCAGGGTACGTAGCACCATTCAGTTTAATGTCAGCGTCAACACTGTCGCGTGCCCTCTCTCCATGACCCACTGCGGTAAGACTTGGAGTTTACGTCAGAACATTGTCACATACTATAATGACTAGAAATTGCGCTATCAAATCTCTTCCTTGCATCCATATAGAGCCAAAATCTCGTCCATTGTAGGATTCCATCGGAGCACGTGTGTATCGATTACTATTACACTGGTGAGAGTTAGTGACTTCATTCACAATAGCAGTATGTCTTTATTAGTTGGCCGGCCGCGGTGGCCGAGCGGTTCTAGGCGCTTCAGTCCGGAACCGCGCTGCTACTACGGTCGCAGGTTCGAATCCTGCCTCGGGCATGGATGTGTGTGATGTCCTTATGTTAGGTTTAAGTAGTTCTAAGTTCTAGGGGACTGATGACCTCAGATGTTAAGTCCCATAGTCCTCAGAACCATTTGAACCATTTTTTTATTAGTTGGCTGTACCCACCGAGAGGGAAGGGAGGACTTGTATAATCTGATCAAAAGTATCCGAACAGTCCTATGTAATGCGGAATCGACCTCTAAATGTCACGAAAGATGGTCCCGCGACTATAAAAGGATGCGTGGGGGCGGGGGGGGGGGGGGGGAGGGGGGGCGTTGTCGATACGGAAACAGTAAACAGCAGAATGGGCCGGTCAGAAGACGTCAGTGACTTCGAAATGATCTAGTCAGTGGACGTCTTACTAACAAATCTATCAGAGACATTTCAACGCCTCTAAACGTGCCAAGTCCGCTGTTGGTCACGTTATGGTGATATGGATACATGGAGGAACAACCATAGCAACCGAGACCAGGCAGACATCATGTACAGAAGAACAGGGATCGTTAAGCTTTATGGAGGGTGTTCGGCCGCTGTGGGCGAACGGTTCTAGGCGCTTCAGTCCGGAACCGCGCGACCGCTACGGTCGCAGGTTCGAATCTTGCCTGGGGCATGGATGTGTGTGATGTCCTTAGGTTAGTTAGGTTTAAGTAGTTCTAAGTTCTAGGGGACTGATGACCTCAGATGTTAAGTCCCATAGTGCTCAGAGCCATTTGAACCTTTTTTTATGCGGAGGGTGGTTGTAAAATAACGCATGAAATCAGAGAAGGAATGGCTCGTGAGTTCCAAACATTCTACTACCACCAGTGCAGCTAGCTCAATTCCTGTGCGTAGGAATTAAAAACATTGGGCTACAATGATCGAATAATTGCTCATAAGCCACACGTTTCCATATTCAGTGCTAAGCGAAGCTTGAGATATTGTGTAGAGGGAAGTCACTGGAAAGTGGATGACTGGAAACGAATGATTTGAAGTGATGAATCACGCTGTAACCTGTGGCAGTCGGATGGCAGAGCTTGGGTTTGGTGAATGCCTAAGAACGTTTCCCGCGATCATCTGTAGTGCCAACAACGTACGGAGGAGATGGTGTTACGGTATGGGAATGATTTTCGTGGTCAGGGTGTGATCGCCTTATTGCGCTTAAGAAAACACTAAATTTGGAAGGATACGAACACATTTTACAACATTGTGTATTCCGTACAATAGTGGAACAATTTAGAGACGATGACTGTATCAGAATCACAATGCACCTATTCAAAAACTATCGTGTGTGGGACGACAGTTTGTGGACAGTAACCGTGAAAGGGACTGGCCTGACCAATCTTCGCTCCAGACGCTGGTGTCGAACATCGCTGCCTTCACTGGCATCGCCTCTTGAGGAAGAACGGGCTGCGGTCCTTTACAGATACTTACGACACCTCGTTGAAAGTGTCTCCAGCAGAGTCCAAGCTGTCATTGACGCGAAGGGTGGACACCCCATATTATTGTCCACTAATAGGTGTCTGGATACTTTTGATCAGACTGTGTGTGTTGTTCCGGCCCCATCCTCATAGGAAAAACTATCTTCGCAGACTGAATTCACATCCTGCTAGCCAAACAGACAGACAAACGTACCAGTTCAGTGTCAGTTCGAAGAAAGCGAGATGACAATAGATATTGACTACTAGTGAGTGAACCCAGAGTCATTTTATGTGAAATCTGTCATACATCGTGAAACTAACAGGTGTTTCCCCATCTCCCCGTGTCCCGTCCCCCATTGTAGTTCATGTCTTGCCTACACTCTTCAGTCGGGCACCTGAAGATACGGCAATGAAATATTAGAAATGATTTTTAGCAACTGAAGATGATTTTTATGGAAATGAATAGAAATTTCTCAGAGAGAACTATTCACTTAATGGCATACGTAAAGAGAACGAGTGCGAAGATTCTTTAAGCGGTGTTAACGAAATGAAATCGAAGACAGATTGATTGAAATATCTTTAAGAAGAATTCCTAGAAGAATTTTTTCTTGCACAAATATGTGCTTACTTTTGTATTACTATCAATTACTTGCAGTCAGCTGCGTCAAATAAACCTGAATTTGACATGATTGTACTATTAGCAGTGAACATGTATTTTCAGGTATCCATACCAATTTTTCTCCCTCACTAGTTGTGCGAAGGTACCCGAATCATATCTGTGTATTGGACACAGAGTAACAGAGTCACACGTTTCTGTGTTCTTCTTATCCTTAAAATTTTTGTTACTGAGATTTCAGTGACATTTTATTGTTTCTGACATCAGAACAAATTTCCAACTGTTTTTTTACGTAAAGAACTAGTTTGTACCATAAACGAATTACTAGCTACATGTCTTTAGGATTTGTATTGGACTTCACACAAACTGCAAACTGATGCTCCCTCCACAACAGTTTACGCCTAATGACAGGCGGTCCAGTTACTTAGCGCTTCCGTTCTGTTTACTACGACTTCGTCATTGCCCATTGCCCGCAACCGCAGAGAAACTGCAGCAACGGTTGCGGCACTGTCATATTCTTAGCGGGGCCTTGGCCCACATCGCCGTTTGGCTCAGCCTAAGAGGGACGAAGTAAACACATGTGCGATATTGGCCGTTTCCCGAGGCGGTTATTTTTGTTGCTATAATTAATGATTGCTATTATGTTAACACAACTGTCAGCACAAGGCAAGAATAAGAATAAATCGCGGATATTTAGCTATATTAATCCGAGGACCAAAATTAGGTGCTGATTAATCGATCAACGGCTGAAGAGTTCATTGCGAAAGCAGAGTGATGGTCTTATTTAAAAACTGGTTGGGGCGCTATGTTATAACTTAGAGAAAGAAACTTTACTCCCATGTAAATGCCGCGCTTATGGAGGGTGTGGTACCACGCGATACTTGCATGGGAGAGCAGTATGATGAATTCAGGGGCAGCCAGGGGAAGAATAGCTCCCTCCCCCCCCCCCCCCCCCCCCCCCGTCCCCCGTAATTAAAAATCCCCCTCTCCCGAGAATCTGGTATCTATTTGTATACAACTTTTAAAAGTCAAATTAATGTATGAAATTAAATTAATTCATGAACTGGTGTAACAGGTAATAATTTTGTATTGCTTTGACAAATTTCAACTGCGCCAGCAGCCGCTGTTTACAAAGCTTGAAATCAACAGTAGTTAAGGCGTGATAACTCTGGATGGGCAAAAAGAATCTAGCTAAATACAAGGCCCGCCTGCTGCCACAGACTATGACTGTAATAAGTTTCTACTGTTGTAACAAATTTCAACTTCTTGTATGCAGCAGTGTTGCCAATATAGCCATTCCATGACTGAATCTAGCATATTCACAGCAGCGTTTAGCCATCAAAATCACAAAATATTTGTAGCCTGAAATCTAGCCTTTTTAACAAATTCCCTGTGCCAAAATCCAGCCCAAATAGCATAATTTTAATAGCGCTTTGACTGTGCAACATGAACCTGATGACAATGGGTATTCACTGCGGTGATTCCCCATGTAATGCCAGCCAACGCTGCAAGCCGTCAGGGTTTTTCTTATACCGTCTCGACAATAGTTGTGTTGTGGATGCATGTGTATGTACTGTAAGTAGGCTGTTTAGGTTTTTATGTTGGTAAGGGCACGTAGCGCCCTGTATGAAAATCACTGACTGTGCTGTGTGCAGTCTGTGGCTGGTTTGCACTGTTGGAATATTTGCTATTGTAGTGTTGGGCAATTGGATGTGAATAGCGCGTAGCGTTGCGCAGTTGGAGGTGAGCCGCCAACAGTGGTGGATGTGGGGAGAGAGATGGCAGAATTTTGAGAGCGGACGATCTGGACATGTGTCCGTCAGAAAGAGTAAATTTGCAATACTGGATATCATGAACCGATTTATATATATGATGGCTTTTGAATATTATTAAGTTAAATACATTGTTTGTTCTCTATCAAAATCTTTCATTTGCTAATTATGCCGATCAGTAGTTAGTGCCTTCAGTGGTTAGAATCTTTTATTTAGCTGGCAGTATTGGTGTTCGGTGTATTGCAGTAGTTTGAGTAACGAAGATTTTTGTGAGGTAAGTGATTCATGAAAGGTATAGGTTATTGTTAGTCAGGGCCATTCTTTTGTAGGGATTATTGAAAGTGAGATTGCGTTGCGCTAAAAATATTGTGTGTCAGTTTAGTGAATGTCTGAGTACGTTCAGTTTTGCTCAGCTGTTTGAAAATCAAATAACGTAGAGGTTTTCCAGCACTGTCATTTATAAAAATTTTCTAAGGGGATGTTTCAGTACACTAACTCAGAAGCAAGGGTTGTCCTCCCTTCAGTGGAACGAAGTGTAATACACTGAGGATACCTCCAAATATACCGTCTCGGACCTCCTTTGGCCTGGCATAGTGCAGCAGCTCGACGTTCCATGGACACAAGAAGTCGTTGGAAGTCCACTGCGCCGGCCGTTGTGGCTGAGCGGTTCTAGGCGCTTCAGTCTGGAACCGCGCGGCCGCTACGGTCGCAGGTTCGAATCCTACCTCGGACATGGATGTGTGTGCTGTCCTTAGGTTAGTTAGGTTTAAGTAGTTCTAAGTTCTAGGGGACTAATGACCCCAGATGTTTAGTCCCATAGTGCTCAGAGCCATTTGTACCATTGTTGTGAAGTCCCCTGCAGAAATATTGAGCCGAGCTGCCTCTGTAGGCGTCCATAATTACGAAAGTGTGTCGGTGCAGAATTTTGGGCACGAACTGACCTCTCGATGGAATTCATGTTGGGCGGTCTGGGTGACCAAATCGTTTGCTCGAACTGTACAGAATGTTCTTCAAATCAATCACGAAGAACTGTGGCCCAGAAACACGGGGCACTGTCATCCATAAAAATTCCGTCGTTTGGGAACAAGAAGTGGTCTCCAAGCAGCCGAACATAACCGTTTCCAGTCAATGACAAGAAAACCCAGTCCATTCGATGTAAACAATGCCCTCACAGTAATGGAGCAACCACCATCTTGCACAGTGCTTTGCTGACAGTCTGGGTCGATGGGTTCATGAGATCTACGCCGCACTAGAACGCTACCATCAGTTCTTACCAACTGAAATCGGGACTCATCTGACGCGGCCACGGTTTTTCAGTCGTCTAGGGTCCAACTGATAGGATTACGAGCTCAGGAGAGGCGCTGTAGACGACGTGGTGCTACTACAAAAGGTACTCGCCTCGGTCAGCTGCTGCCATAGCCCATTAACGAGAAATTTCGCCGCACTAAACTAACAGATTCGTTCGTCGTGCGTCCCACATTAATTTCTGCAGTTATTTCACGCAGTGTTGCTTGTCTGTTAGCAATGAAAACTCTATCGCAATTTCGTTGCTCTGGTCGTTAAGTGAAGGCCGTCGGCACAGCGAAGCCCGTGGTGAGAGGTAATGCCTGAAATTTGATATTCTCGGTACGCTCTTGACACTGAATTCTGTAACAATTTTCGAAATGGAATGTTCCATGCGTCTAGCTCCAACTATTATTCCGCTTTCAGAGTCTGAAATTCCCGTCGGCGGCCATAATCACGTCGAATACCTTTTCACATGAATAACTTGAGTACAAATGGCAGCTCCGTCCATGCACTGTCCTTTTATACTTTACGTATGCGATACTACCACCATTTGTATATGTGCATATCGCTATCCTACGACTTGTCACCTCCGCGTAATTTTATAGCGCAGTAAGCGGTGCTTAAATGTAGCGGTTTCTTTTTTTATGATTTGGAGACAATTAAAAATTGTTTTAATCATTAGTATGGCGCCTCAATACCAACAGCGGTTTTAAAAACAGTGACTTTCGGAAAATGAGTTTAAGGTCTGGATTTTGGAAGTTCGCTCGGATGACTCAAAAGCGCTGTGTAGGTTTTGTATGTGTGATAGTAAAGGCTGAAAGATAAGACTGACCTTAGCATGCCGTTAGTAAAATACAGTCGTTCTCAGCATCTCGCTCGCTACCTCCTTTTATGGTGTAGAATGTAAACAAGGAAGCTCTTAGTTTATTTGTGGCACCTTGTACTTCAGTAATGTCGTTTGATCATCTATCTGTATTCTGATAATTTTGTTGAAGGTAGCACAACAGTCGACACGAGTTTACATAGGATAAAATGCATAACCATCATTTCATATTTGTTAACACCACACTATGAAAATGATCTGCTGTGAGACGTTAATAGTGGTTATAACAGTCTGCTAACTGACGAATCGACAGATGTGTGCGACATAAAACTTTCTGGAATTGCTATGAGTTACTTCAATAAACAGTGTGGGGAATTAATTTCTACTTATTTCATAACCGTGGAACTTGCATCTTCGAAAGGTGATGGAATTGTTTCTGCAGTTAAGGAAAGTGTTGCAAATAAGGGACTTAGCTTAGAGAAATTTGTTGGCTTAGCCACTGATAACAAATTTGTTATATCTGGCTTACAAGAAATTAAAAGAAAATACTTCTTCTTTGGTACTCATACCTTGCAAGAGTGCATACCCAGGGGCAAAGGGAGGGGGGGGGGGGAATAATATAAATGCCCATGAAACCTTACACACGAATTTGTTATTTCTGAAACTAGTTCTGTGTGAAGTTAAGTCCATAAATAAAACTTTTGAGTCGAATATTGCAGATCCTGTAACTAATGTTTCTCACTCAGTTGCTAGAAACCTGGTTTTATCAACCTGTCGCTTTAACCCTCTTGAAGACAATGTTGATGCCTGTATTGATGTAATGTCTATCCATGCTATGAATTTGAATCCAAGGTGAAAATGCTGAAATTGTCTTCAGAGCAGAATCAACAGCTCTGAGGTAGTTGTTTGATCTTTCTTGCAAACCTATTGAAAGAGCTGTGACAGAGGCTTCCTCAGAATCTCGAAACGCTCAAAATAATTGCATCCATATCAGTAGAAAAGATTTTAGATGTAATAAAGGATCCTTTAATTTTTCTTGCAGAAAATTTATTATTGCCAGCAAATGAAAATTTCAAAAATTCAAACAAAGTGGGTAAACCTGACAACAGTCAAATGGTCTGAGACTGACCCATACAGTCTCGTTTTGGAGTGAAGTGTCAAAGTAGAAAGACACAAGTGGGCTGAACCCTTTTGCAGAGTTATCTAAATTTGCCATTATGTTTCTTTCACTGCTTTGGTCCAGAGCTAAAGATGATCGATTATTTAGCCAAATGAATGAGGCCAAAATTAAGGAAAGAAAAAAAGAACGTAAAAACACTTGATTTAATCCTAATAGTGTTTTGAATGCAGAATAACATGGCTGGTATATGTGAAGTCTGCAGGACAAGTTTTCAGAGAGCAGTAGTGGTGGGGGTTGCGAGCAGGTGCTTTAGGGAAATACCGAGCACCGGAGGGGAAATGCTATACCGAACTGAAGTGTATGCTCATATTTTTGTAAATATTAAGTGAAACCCCTCCGCCCGCATCTCGTGGTCGTGCGGTAGCGTTCTCGCTTCCCACACCCGGGTTCCCGGGTTCGATTCCCGGCGGGGTCAGGGATTTTCTCTCTGCCTCGTGATGGCTGGGTGTTGTGTGCTGTCCTTAGGTTAGTTAGGTTTAAGTAGTTCTAAGTTCTAGGGGACTGATGACCATCGATGTTAAGTCCCATAGTGCTCAGAGCCATTTGAACCATTTTTTTTGAAACCCCTCCAAACCCACACTTACTTGGTGAACATCCAAAAAGAGCTAATGTCACCTCTCCTTTGGTTAGTATCAAAAAAGAATTCCACTCAAAATCCAATAAAAGTAGCAATTTATTTTCACCTGATGTATTAACCATTTCTAACTTTCAGAGAAGCGTCATGAGTAGCGAATTTTGATTAACGTCTATATTTCTCTTGTTGCCATGTTAAAATATGCTCCCTTCTCCAAAACACAGTGGAGTTTGCACAAGTCAACTCACTTACTCGTTGTGCAGACACAGCTTCAAGAGAATTCTGAAACAGTTTATTAAATTTATTAAGTGAGGAACTGAGGACAAGTAAGATCAATAACTCATGGAAAAGCAAGTCCTCAATACAAAAATAAACTCTGATGTCTTCACTTGTGTTGTTGAAAAAGCCACAGTACTTTTCGTTTCACCAGCTATCAATGGGCTATAAAAATTATATTCTTTCATTGAAAAAATATGTACCTGGTGGAATAACACAGTAGATAATGACGTTCTGCATAAAAACCATACGGCAAAATACTTTCCTCTTTGGGTGCTATCATTTGCCAAAATCTCATTTCAATGCCTCTAATCGATTATGAACTATGAGGAATGTTGTGAATATTTCATTCTGGTCCTATCGCGATCGCAAATGAATGAGTTATGTAACATCAGTTTTCTGGATATTGGTGAGAAATGGAGAGCGTCACCCAAGTCTAAATGAAAAATTAAATATGTTAGCAAAAATTTCACAAGCAGCAAAATATTAAGTAATATGCACCAAATGCAGACTCATAGCGATCCTTATTTCTCATATATCACAATAATTACGACTATTAACTAAATGATGAGTATGTCATCCTGAAGCTGACATATAAAGCTATAAGTAACGCAAAAACAGTTTCTGTAAAATCGCTTGAGAAAGACAGCAGGGCGTGCGCCTCGAGTCTGTCATCGCTGCGAATAACCAACCGGCCGAAAGCGGGCAATGTCTGCCTCCACTTTCGGATAAATGAATGAACTGGCCCAGCGCTTTGGACGAAAACATATCACTGTGCACCCTCCACCGTATCCTTCTTTGGATCTACTGCGGCTTTACGAAGGAACGAAAGATGTCGCAAGGATTGAAAAAACGCGGCAAAAAATCGGTACAAACGAAGCTTACACTGCTGATCTAGCATTTATCTCTGGACCATAACTTATACTGGCACAGTGGGCTGCAACGTCGACTTTCTGGAGTACACGTCCGAATACTATTGTATTTATCACACAGAATCACTGGCGAGTTTTTACATATTTTATGCAATGAACTTCTATACAGTACCTATTATTGTACCATATTGGTGTATAGCATTGCAGTTTCCACTAACATTTTATATTGTATAAATCAGTGGCACAGTGAGATAGTTTTTGCCCCACAGAAAATGTGCAATTATACTTATTGGGCTATTTTAATAAGCTTTGATTTCATCATTTGGTAGTGCTGTGACACCGACGTGCTTCTAACGTTTCTGATAGCGGAATAGAAGAACTGGTGCCAATAAATTAAGCAAGCTTTTAAAAAAATGAAGAACTACACCACAACAAAATCTTGACAGTTTTATAATAGAAATTATTAACACTACAGTATTTCAGTATTGTAGAATTTTACGAGTAGGGGCGACAATTGTACCTAGCCTGTTTTCGCTACAAGTATTGCCTTTTTAAGAGGCCAACGAGCAATTATTTGAGATAGTAGTTGGCAACACTGGTACGTAGTTATTTTAACGGTTAGCGAACAGGGACAATGGAAGAGTGATGTGATTATAAAATGTGCATACCGTCATCGTCAAGACAGCGTGTTGCAGAGGACAAATATGAATGGAGTCTAATGAAAGAATGTGGTGCTGACCCATCTTTAAATCGTCATCCTACACAAGGCCCTGAACGCGAGATTAAGTACCAACAAATATGGAAGTAAGTACAATTGGTTGTACTTTAAAAGCAATCGAGGTGGGGAGTTTTGTAAATTGTGTGAAATGATATCGAAGCTCTACAAAAAAAAACCGGGAGTGAGTGTTAATTTCTGTATCTTTGACTAAATTTAGAAAAGCTACTGGGAGCACAGGAAACCCATAAAATCGTGCCAAGTCAAAAAAACACGCAAAAGACATTCCACTTGAAAATTGTAAATTACAGGGATTAAACGGTCGAATTCTTTTCTGCTGCTACTGCTCATATGTATCATGTACTGCTTTGTCTACATCAGGGAGCTGTCGAAATGAGGAGTAAATAAAAGCAAATCACAAAAACACACATGATGAATAATGCAGAGACAGAGGAATGGGTTAGAACATACATATAATTTTGCAAATCATTTTTTTCTGTCTAGAGGTGGTAGATCTCTGATAGCAACTTGTGATAATGATCAGTCTTTCACTGTAATGTACAGAGCACAGGTGGCATATAAAACGAAACTGAAAAAGTGTTAAATCGCTAAACTGTGTTTTCTTTAATTGAAAATGTGTATTCCCTTAGTAAGGATGAAATCTTCAAGACAGCAAAATATGAAGCTCTAAATCGTAAGATAACACTTGAAGAGTGGGTTAAATTTCAGAGTGGGAGGTCCATCTATGTTAGCAAATATATAGCTTCAGAATTAGTAAATTGCTTTGGTACAGTTCTAGACAATAAAGATGAAACAATTCTCCATGATAGTTGCTTTTCCTTAATGACAGAGGAATCTACAAGTATTTGTAACCGAAGTGAACTGCCTTTGCTTGTTCGTCACATTTCACCACTTCTGTCTTTTGATGTGTAGGAAAAGTTTTCACGCCTATTTGAACTGAAGAGGACTACAGCTGAATATATATTGAATCTGGGACTAAAGGAACCAAAACTTTCTTACAGCAAAGTAGTATATAATTGGTAAAAAACCGGACACAAAGTCGAAAATATTGAAATAAATAGTTTTTGTGTAGATCAGATCTTTGAAGCATGTGTTTGTGGGTTGCTACTGCAATATACTTCTACAGTAATTGTAATGATCTACAGATCCCCTCAAGGCAACTTTCAGATATTCATCAAAAATCTTGAGGCATTATTGAAATACCTGTCAGACAAAAAGAAGCAGTTAGTGGTTTGTGGTAATTTTAATGTAGATTTCTTGAAGATATGGATATGAAAAATTAGCTAGAATCTTTGTTTGGGTGTTTCAATCTAGTATCTGTTGTAAATTTTCCAACTCTTGTGCAGCAGGATAGTGGGTCACTTATCGATAACATTTTCATAGACAGTGCTCAGGCTGAAACAATTAATGTATACCCAGTTGTTAATGGACTATCTGATCATGATGCATAGTTAATGGAAATAACACATATAGCAACTTACAGGATTCAGGTAGGTTCATACAAGGCAGGGAGGGTTAGTAATGTGAACAGCATACAGAGCTTTAAGTGCAGCCTAGAAGAAGTAGAATGGAATGAAGTACACACTGAAAATGATGCTGATGCCAAATTCATTTTATTCCACCGTAAATTTGTCTTAATATTTGAGAGTTGCGTTCCTGAAACGTTATCCAAAAAAGCCATTTCAATGTCAAGTAAGCCAAGGATTACTAAGGGAATGAAGATATCATATAAGAGGAAGAGGGAAATATATGGACAGGCCAGAATACATTAGGATCCGACATTACTTGCTTACTACAAAAGATATTGTGATATTTTAAGGAAAGTCATTAAGAAGTCTAGAAGCTTCTGTGCTCTGACAGAAATTAATAATGCGGATAATAAGATTAAAAGTATGTGGAATATTGTCAAACGGAAGATAGGGCAGCCTGACAGTACACCGCATACCATAGCAATCAAGCTAAATGATGATGTTGCGAGTGATAATTCACAAGTTGCAAGTATTTTTAACATTAACATTCTGAATGTAGAAGCAAAAATCGGGCTAAAGGGTTCAGCTGAAGAAGCAAAAAAATATGTTAAAAAAGTCATTCCCCAGACTTTAGGACTTTAGAAATAGCACCAACATCCCCCATCGAAATGAAGGGAATTATAAATATACTGAAAAACAAGAGCTCATCTGGTGTTGATGGAGTCTCTAACAGAATTTTAAAATGTTGTTCTAATTTAATAAGTGGAGTCCTTAGTGATATACGTAATGCTTTGCTGGCACAGGGAATTTTTCCAGACAGATTGAAATACACAATTGTCAAACCTCTTCATAAGAAAGGGAACAAGAGTGACTTAAATAATTATCGACCAATCTCATTGCTGACATCATTTTCTAAAATATTCGAAAAATTATGTATTCAAGAGTAGTCTCACATTTAAGTGAAAATAATATACTCAGCATGTCACAGTTCGGATTGTGGAAGGGTTACTCGACTGAGAATGCTATCTACACATTTACCCATCAAATAGTACAAGCTCTAAATAACAAATTATCGCCAGTTGGTATTTTTTGTGATCTCTCCAAGTCATTTGACTGTGTGGATCATGTCACACTCTTAGAAAAACTCAGGTTTTATGGAATTCAGGGCTATACACACAGCTGGTTTGAATCATACTTCATGAACAGAAAGCAAGAACTTGTGCTGAATAGCCCAAATAATGTTCGGAGGGTGGTAAATTCTATTGAATGGAGAGTTCTCACAAAGGGAGCCCCACAGGGTTCAATTTTAGGTCCTCTGCTGTTCCTTATTCATGTGAATGACCTCCGACTTAACATTCAGCAAGCGGAACTAGTACTTTTTGCAGATGACATGAGTGTTATAATAAATCCCATTCCAGAAAAAGCAGCTGAAGATATTGTTAATGATGTTCTTCAAACAATTATTAAGTGGTTCTCAGAAAATGGACCCTCCCTTAATTTTGAAAAAACCCACCATATCCAGTTCTGTACACCGAATAGAGTCATGCCGACAATTGATGTAGCATATGAACAGGGCTCAGTTAACAGGGTAGATTTCTCCAAATTTTTGGGTGCTCACATTGATTGCAACTTGAACTGAAAGAAGCATATTACTTAGCTTCTCAAACTACGAAGTTCAGCTTCTTTCGCTCTTGGTATAATTGCTAGTCTTGATAATAAACAGATCGGCCTCCTCACGTACTTTGCCTATTTCCACTCAATAATGTCTTATGGAATAGTTTTCTGGGGTAACTTACCTCTTAGACATAAAGTATTGATTGCACAAAAGAGAGCAGTGATAATAATTAGTGGTGTTCACCCAAGGACGTCACATAGGCACCTTTTCAAGGAGTCAGGTATTTTAACTGCACCATCAGAGTACATATATTCGCTAATGAAATTCGTTACAAAGAATCCATCTCAATTCATAAAGGACAGTGATGTTCACTCATACAACGCTAGAGGGAAAAATGACCTTTCCTCTCCGTAATTGAAGCTGTCAGTTGCTCAAAAAGGAGTACATTATTCAGAAACAAAAATCTTTGATCATTTGCCCAACAACGTAAAGTGTCTGGCAGGTAGCAGATCAAGTTTTAAATCTAGTTTAAAATCATTTGTTTTGGACAACTCCTTCTACTCCATGGACGAGTTTCTATTTCTGAAATAGTAAAAAAGAAAATGTACCTCTAAATGTAGCTGCATGTGAATAACTAAAAATTTCAGTAATATTAGTATTAGCACTATTCATGTGTGTGTATATATGTATCCTGTAATCTTACTTGTTACACATCATATCGATAAAGTAATCGGGAAAATGATCTACAGAACATGACATAACTAAAACTAAACTAAAACTAACATGCTCTTTCGATGGTACTGTTAATTTTAGCAGGCTCACACTCCTTTATCAGAGAAAAGGGAGCGCGAGTTGCAATAACCCACTGTCAACTATCAATGCCGAGTCAAACTGTTTTCGTATGTTACTTGCAGCCTGTATAGAGTCGGAGATAGTCATATAGATCAGTGCACAATGTGCAACACTTTATCATCTGCCTTGTGGCAGCTCAACATAAAACATCTTGAATTGACACATACATTGTCACATTTCAGCAATAATGTGAACATTCTTATTCCTGCTATAGCTTTGAAGTCTATATCAGGTTGTAAACTGATATTAAAGTGCTTTGACCCATTGGTGGTCAATTTATGACTAATGTTGAACTATAGCATTCTGGAACAATTTAGCTAAGGCTCAATGACTGGTACAAATACTTGATACAGTGGAAACTCAAAGTATGGGAACAGTTCCATGTCCTGCTCTGATATGTCAGCTTGTCTGTGTGCTGACTTACTGGTGCCAGTGAAGGATATAGTGGAAACTCAAAGTCTGGAAACAGTTCTGCATGTGATCTGATTTCCACGCTTGAGTGTCTGGAGCTGCAGCAGGGTGTGTACCCACGTGCAACTTGATTTCTGAGTGTGCCCACATGCAACTTGATTTCTGCTGCCATTGGCCATATGTATCAGGCACTGCTTTGTCTATATCAGGGACTTGTTGAGCTAGGGGGAAACAAAAGCAAATCACAAAAACACACATAATGAATAAGAATTGAAATGGAAATGCTGTGTGGCTAGGGCCTCCCCTCGGGTAGACCATTTGTGTGGTGCAAGTCTTTCAAGTTGACGCCACTTCGGCGGCTTGCTTGTCGATGGGCATGAAATGATGATGATAAGGACAACACAACACCCAGTCCGTGAGTGCAGAAAATCTCCGACACAGCCGGGAATCGAACCTGCGCCATTAGACATGACATTCCATCGCGCTGACCACTCAGCTAGCAGGGGCGGATATGAATAACGATAATAAATGCTGAGAGAGAGGAATCATACATACGTATATCTAACTGTGCAAATCATTTTTCCTATCTAGAGGTGGTAGATCTCTGATAGCAATTTGTGATAATGATCAATATTTCACTATGATGTACAGAGCACAGGCAGCAGGTCGATTTGATGGATAGTAAAGCTCCGCACTGAAGATGATGATGGGGTAGATGACTGTAGAGTCACAGAGATTGGAACAACCCTTTTGGACTGGCAATGTTTCAGGCTAAACCTGTATCCCCAGGTCCACTGTCTTAGATCGTCGTCTTGGATGGTGATGTAAGCTATGGCACCATAGATCGCCATCTCGTATTCTAAACTTATAACCATGTAGACTGTACCAGCACCATCAGAATCATTATCAAGGATTAGTCATCATACAGACTGCACTAAGGTCAGTCATCTTGTTTACTGCTTTGGGGCAACTGATTGCAGTTTCGAGGCAGTTGGTTACAGTGGGATAGGGGTATTTTGTTACAGTGCGAGGGCAAATTGTTACAATTTGAAGGGATTTTTTACAGTTTGGAAGCAATTTATTGCAATTTCGTTGTAACATGTAGTTGTATGAGTGATGTATTATGTATTCTGCACTGTGTAGCACACACATTGTTCACTTCCCTGCCCTATCCCCACTTCATATAAAATTACTCAAGGTCTGGACTTCATATAAAATATTTCAGGATTGCCATGATGAATAACTATGTTCGACGATTGTTCGAAATATTTCAAAGTTTAACTAAAGTAGAACATATTTTAATGTCCTACAAACTAGCAGGCTTGTAGAATTTCTCCAAGACTACATGCACTATCATGACCAGCAGAAAGACATCCTGCACAAGCACTTCAGTGGAGGAATCATAGAGGCATTCATCGAAAAATTATTTAGAAATCCTGTGTAAGCATTCAAATTGAAATCCCACCACCTTACCATCCTGTTGCGAGAATGAAAATATTTCATATATTGCTCACAGCTTCAGATTTCACAACTATCGCCACTTAAAAATCTGCTGGAAATGTTAGAGCCACATGTCTAATGTAAAACACTAACAATTTATGTGAGTAATCTCTTAAACATCACATGAAACAGTAATGCTAGCCTGGACATAAGAGCATACCAAGGCATTCCTACAGCGAAAAATTTGAGTTAGTTAAACAATAATGGTGTCATCCATCAAAGTGTGTGGTCATTTCGGTACATCTTGTTGAGAAACTATGGTATGAATGTTCCATTGAGTTTCGGGTGTGCAGCCGCAAGAAATCTCCTTCTTCTAATATTTCGGCTGTAAAACGTTCAGCCATCTTCAGAGTCAGCCGCAAGACTGCCGCTCCAGTTTTTTTTCATTTATTGAATTTCAATTCCCCCCGAAGGGGGCGGGCTGGCAGCAGCTTAGTACGCCACTCTTCAGCCGACAGATTTTGTGACAAAGAGCAAGAGAACAAATAACAAAAAAACAGGCGATAAAATCGGAGACTTAGAGAGTAACAAGGCGAAAAGAAATCGTGGAACTTAAAACAACAACACAGGGATGATGACGCTAATAAAAACACATACGAAGTAGACAGGGAAAACAATAGACAATTAAAAAACACGGCGACAGTCTGGATTCTGTTCGCAAAGGAAATAAAATTCACACCGAGCGACAGCATGGTTTCTGTTCGCAACACGAGAAAGACAAACAACACTGAATAGTCACTGGAACACTGCACTAAAAAGTTGGCAAATGTGACACCACAGTCGAGAGCAGGTGGGGGGAAACTGGACAGAAGGTGGGAAAACGAAAAAGGGGGGGAAAGGAGAGTAAAAGCGAAGGGGGGAGCCGGGAAAGGAGCTGAAGGAGGATGAGGACCCATAAGAGGGGTGGGGGGCAGACGCGACAGGGAGTGGGGTAGGCAGAGGAGGGGAATACAAAAGGACTGGGGGGGAGAAGGGAGGTAGGGAGAGGTTTAGTGGGGAGAAAAACAGGACAGAAGGGGGGGGAGAGGGAGCCCAGGGAAAGGACAGAGGAAAGGAGGGGGATGGAGGATCAGAGTTGATAGGAAGGATAAATGGAGGGAGAGAGGGCATCATCCTGGAGGGGGAGGTGATGGAAGCCACCTTGGGAAAGGAGATGGAGGGTGTAGAGATGTAGAGATGGAGGGTAGGGGGGACACAACGGTGAAGACGTGGCAGGGGGCGGGGACGGGAGAGGAGAGGAGCAACCAGGGGGTGAGGGGGTTCAAGACGGCGGGAGGTGTAGAGGATGCGGATATGTTCGAGGAATAGGAGCAGATGGGGAAAAGGAATGAGATCATAGAGGATCCGTGTGGGGGACGGGAGGCAGATACGGAAGGCGAGGCGGAGTGCATGACGCTCAAGGATCTGGAGGGACTGATAGAATTTGGGGGGGGCAGATATCCAGGCAGGACTGGCATAACAGAGGATGGGACGGATGAAGGATTTGTAGGTGTGGAGGATGGTAGAGGGGTGCAACCCCCATGTCCGGCCAGAGAGGAGTTTGAGGAGTCGGAGGCGGTTGTGGGCTTTGGATTGGATGGAGCGGAGATGAGGTATCCAGGTGAGGTGACGGTCAATGGTGAGGCCAAGGTAGGTGAGGGTGGGGGTGAGGCGAACAGGACGTGTGCAGACAGTAAGGGAGAAATCCAGGAGGCGGAAGGAGCGAGTGGTACGACCTACGATGATTGCCTGGGTCTTGGAAGGATTGAGTTTCAGGAGCCATTGGTTACACCATGCAGCAAAAAGGTCAAGGTGATTCTGGAGAAGGCGTTGGGACCGTTGGAGGGTAGAAGCGAGGGCGAGGAATGTGGTGTCATCAGCATATTGCAAGAGGTGTACTGGAGGGGGGGGGGTTGGGGCATATCTGCCGTGTACAGGAGGTAGAGGAGAGGGGAGAGGACAGAGCCCTGGGGCACACCGGCAGAGGGGTAGAAGGTGTGGGAATTGGCATGATGGACGGTAACATAGGAGGGGCGGTGGGAGAGGAAGGAGGCCACCAGACGGATGTAGTTGATAGGAAGGGCGTAGGTTTGGAGTTTAAACAGGAGACCGGGATGCCAGACACGGTCGTAGGCCTTTTCGAGGTCAAGTGAGACAAAAATGGCGGAGCGACAGGAGTTAAGCTGGAGGGAGAGGAGATGAGTGAGGCGGAGGAGTTGGTCATCAGCAGAGAAGGAGGGTCGAAAGCCACATTGGGTGTTTGGGAGGAGGTGGTTTTGGTGGAGGTGGAGATGGATGCGCCGGGAAAGGATGGGTTCCAAGAGCTTGCTGAACACCGATGTGAGACAGATAGGAAGAGGCATCAGATGGAGGCTTATTGGGTTTGGAGAACATCAGGATACGGGAGGTTTTCCACAGGTCGGGATAGAAGCCAGTGGCAAGGATGACATTGTAGAGGGTGGCAAGGAGGGAAAGGAAGGAGGGAGGGCAGTGTTTGAGGTGGTGGTAGGTAATGCAGTCGTGGCCGGGAGCAGTGGTGCGTTTAGTGCAGAGTGTGAGGCTGATGTCCTGTGTAGTGATGGGAGTGTTAAGTGCAGAAGGTGGGGTGTGGCCCAAGTACTGGAAGCTAGGAGCAAGGGGAGGAACAGAGGTATTCGTACGGTCCATGACATCAGGGAAGAGGGAATAATCAAAGTGGGGATCATCTGGGATGGAAAAAACATCAGAGAGGTGGGAGGCAAAGTGGTTGGCCTTACTGAGGTTGTCAGGAAAGGGACGGTCATTAAGGAGGAGAGGGTACTGGGGGGTGGGGCGGTTCCCAGTAAGGCGGTGGAAGGCAGACCAATACTTGGAAGAGTTGATGGGGAGTGTGGTGTTGAGTCGTGTACATGTCTGGCGCCAGGCTCGGCGTTTCTTCGCAACAAGCAGGTTGCGGATGTGTCGCTGTAATTGCCGGTGGCGGGTAAGTGTATCCCGGTCACGAGTGTGGAGAAAAGAGCGGTAGAGGCGGCGGGACTCTCGAAGGAGAAGGATGGCCTGTGGAGGCAGGGCGGGGCGGTGAGGGTGGATGGCTTTGGTGGGGATATGGGTGGCGACGGCGTCAGACAATGTCTGGTGCAAGAAGGCAGCAGCGCGAGCGATGTCATCAGGAGACTGGAGGGTAAGGTCGTGGCCATCAACCTGGGTGTGAATGGAATCCCGGTAGGCATCCCAGTTGGCACGGGAGTAATCATGGACAAGTTTAGGAGGGACGTCAGGGCGAGGAGTGTGGCGGGGATGGCGACCGTTAGAGATAGTGAGGAGGACAGGAGCATGGTCACTGCCAATGAGGTCAAGGACATCCACGGTGATGCGCCCAAGGAGGTTTGGAGAGACAAGGACCACATCAGGAGTGGTGTTGGATTCGGGCCGGGTGTGCTGAGGCAGGGGAACCAGGTCTCCCTGGAGAGTGGTGAGAAACTGATGCCACCGTCAGAGGTTGGCAGGATCACGGCTGTGGATATTGAGGTCAGTGGCAATCACGTAGGTGGAGAAGGTGCGGTCAATGTGGGCCAGGAAATCGTACGGGATGGGGGTGCGAGGGCGGACATAAATGGTGGCACAGGTGATGGTAAGGGTGGGGAAGAAGAGGCTGAGGGTGAGATGCTCGGCAGGATTGTTAAGGAGAGGTTGGGGCCCGACAGGGAGGTGCTTGAGGTGGCCTATAGCAACTCCGCCACGCGCGAGAGGGTACGGGTTATCGGTGCGGTGTAGAGTGTAAGGAGCCGTGGAGACGGAGAGATGGGGTTGAAGGAAGGTTTCATTTAGGACGAAGGTATCCACGCGGTGCTGACGTAGGGTGTGGAGGAAGAGGAGTTTGTGGGGGGGCAGGGAGCGAATGTTGTGGTACAGGATACAGTACGGTTGTTGTGCCATGGGAGTGGAGAGTTAGACAAGGGTGGTGAGGGGGGTGAAGGTGAAGTGGGCCTGGTTGTGGGAGTATGTGGCATAGGTGGTAAGATGGAAGATGGAACGGGCAGTGAGGGCGATTTGGGAAAGAGTGTGTGAGCGCTGGAAGGGGTGGACGTTTTGGAGCACAATGGTGGTGAAACGGATGATGTCCTCAGCAGTAGGGGGAGGGCGGAGCGAGTTGTTGGGGTGGATGGGGTCATCAACAGGACGGACAGGCACGGTGAGCTCAGGGGTTACTGGTGGAGGTTTCGCTTTACACTTCGAGGAGTAGGTAGGATGTGGTTCGTTGCAAGTGTTGCAGGAGGGGGGAGAGGTGAGGTTGGGGCAATGCTTGAGGAAGTGGGAAGCTTTGCAGTGGGGACAAGTAGGGGGGTTCCTGCAGGCAGAGGTAACGTGGTCGTTGTAGGTGAGACAGCGTTGGCAGCGGTAGGATTGGACGGGGGAACGGGAGGGGTCCACCTTATGGCGCTGATTGTAGATGAGGGCTCCCTCGGTGAGGAGGCGGTCAATGGAGGAGGAGGATTCGGTGAATATCCGCATGAGAAAAGTCGGCCCGGCATCATTGAAGATGCGACGGGCCGAGCGGATTTCAATGTCGGGCCGGGAGTTGAGTTCCGCCAACACCTCAGCCTCTGTGATCACGGGGCTAAGCTTCGTGATCACAGCGGTGAAGGTCGGCGGACGCCGGGGAGGTTGAGGCTGACGGGGAGAGGACGGGGTGTGGTAGGGGGTGAGGGTTGCACGTTGGCCAAATTGGATACGGGGGATGCGGGAGAGGAGATCGGTGTGGAGGGAAGCACTGGGGGATTTGATGAGGACCGAGTCCTTGCGAGGAATCAGTTGGGAGATGGGAGCATTGGGGTAGTATTTCCGGATGGCGAGGGTGAGGGAGCGGGCATCAAGGAATTGAGGGTCAGGATTGGAGAGGACAAAGGTGTGGGTGGCAGGCAGGGCGGGGGCGGGGGTCGGAGCCACGTCCATGGGGGTGGGTGGGTCACGGGGGCTGGGGGTTTTTTTGGAGGAGACTGCAGGGGAAGGGTCAGCATTTGGGCACTTTGAAGGTTTCGCGGGCACGACCGGGTGGAGAGGGGGCAGGGGTACGGGTTGGAGGGGGAGATGGCGGGGGGCAGGACCACCCTGAGCAGCGGATGACGCAGACGGAGGGGGCGTGGGTGTCACTGAGACTGTGGAACGTCGAGCAGAGATCCGTGCTGGCTTGGAGCCTGTCGGAGGCGGTGCGGGGAGCGGCGGAAAGTCAGTAGCTGTCGATGGGGCGACAGTGATAGGGGAGGAGGAGTTGGGGGTGGTTATAGCCGAAAGTGGTGCAGGGGTGGGGTGGACAGGGAGAGAAGGAAGGACGGGAAGTGGGGTGGAGGAGGAGCTCCATGTGATGGTGGTTGGAGCAGCGGAGGGAGAGGTGAAAATGATAGTGGTGGTGGTGGTGGGTTGGGACATGGCGGCGGCGCGCGAGAAGGGCGGCGGCGGCGACCAGACGGCGACGGCGGCGACCGGCAGGCGGCGGCGGCGAGCCCCGGCAGGCGGCCAAACGGCGGCGCAGACGGCGACGGCGGCGATCAGCAGGCGGCGGCGGCGGCGGCGGCGGCGGCGAGCACCGGCAGGCGGCGACCAGGCGGCGGCGGCGAGCCCCGGCAGGCGGCGACGGCGGCGGCGGCGAGCCCCGGCAGGCGGCGACGGCGGCGGCGGCGGCGGCGAGGACCGGAAGGCGGCGACCAAGCGGCGGCGGCGGCGGCGGCGGCGGCGAGCACCGGCAGGCAGTATGGACGGCAAGCAGGACGACACAGCAGGGAAACGGCGGGGATCTTCCACGTCGAAGGTGCACCCTGAGAGTAGCCCAGGCAGTGAAACTCTTCGATGAAGATGAGAGGGAATCCAACCCTCGAATGGCCGCTCCAGTGCTTGCTTCGTCCCTGTTGTACCGCACGACTGCGCATGCGGCCACAGATGCAAATGCGCCAGAGACGTTGGTCGGCGGCAGAGACGTGCATAATGCGCGAGTTGTATCTATGACTCCGCAGTTGATCTTTGTTGGCATATCAATATATCATTGTGAGCTGCACTGTGACGACGTCTTTGCGAGTTTATTACAGCAAGTGCCGGATTCCAGGATTTATCAAGATTGAAACCACTATCTCTATTAATTAAGTTCGTCGTCAAGCGAATTTCAATTGCCTCCTTTACTATCGAGTCCCAAAATGACGATGTAGTTGCCAAAATTTCGGGTCTAGTGCAGCAGGGGATACAACCCGTCGACTTTGAACAATGACGTCACAAGTCACCAGAGAGCATGTATTACAAAGATGAAAGAGCTGAGGAGAATGTTGAGAAACAAAGGAATGCGAGAGAGATAAACTTTATTTCACATATATGAGGGCCAGTAGTATTTTCACGTTAACGATATCGCGTGTTTGTATCTTAGTATTTCTCCGCAAAATACAATGGAAAGAAATGAATGAAATTACTAGCAAAGAATACATCACGTTACATGTATATCAGTTGTATCTCAAAAGTCTTTCGAACTGTATTGCTTAAGTGCAGTACGGGATACAAGTTCAGCGTAGTCGATTTCTTAGTTTCAACTAACATTGCTGCCCTGTTGTTCACTTGAACTATGTATCCCCTGCTTCACTAAACCGCAAATGAAACACCCAATACAAATTAAAAGCTCATTCGAAGTGTGTTGCTTAAGTACAGTCCGGAATACGAGTTTGTCGTAAGGCGATTTCTTCGTTTTCACTAGCATTACTGTCCTGTTCCTCACCTGAACGATGTATCCTCCGCTTCAGTAAACCCTAAGTGGAACACGGGATACAAATTGTAGATGTGCTGTTTATTTCGTCTCCGCTATTACTAACAGTCTTATCATACGTACATATCAGTATTACTGATGACAGAAGGACCTACGTGTGTAATATTTGTATACCAGACTTCCATTGACCTCAATATATGTACACTGGTAACGAATAGGTGGAAATACACGTACGTTACATTTGCAACCTGTTTAATTTTATATGTTTTGATTGTTTATTTAATCTTTGCATTTCACTTGTTGACAGGGAACTACACATTGATCTTGTCAAAAGCCGAGAAGCAATTCTTCTTAGTGTTGTAGCTCCCTTCAGTAGCTGATAAGTGTTTTTTGGCTTTAAAAAAAAAATCTCACGAGATAGAATAAACTGATCCTAAGATACAGATGCTTCAGTAGCTGATAAGTGTTTTTTGGTTTTTTTTAAAAAAATCTCACGAGATAGAATAAACTGATCCTACTTCATTAAGCAATCAATAAAAAAAACTAAACTAAAACATAACAGCAAAAGCGAAAATGGTAAACTGAAAATAGAATAGATTACGAAGTCTTTTGCTGTTATGTTTTAGTTTAGTTTCTTTATTGATTGCTTAATGAAGTAGGATCAGTTTATTCATTCTCGTGAGATTTTTTTTTAAAAAGCCAAATAACACTTATCAGCTACTGAAGCATATTGGTGGAATAAGAAAGTGAAATATGGCAAAATGGTGAAATATAGATAAATGATCGCTTTTAGATTCACATTCAATTATTTTAATGATAGCGCTTATTAGAAAATAGAACTGCTTTATTATCTATGCCTCGAAGTGAAGACATTACTATCTATGACTAAGGAATGACGTCATTGTGCAAAGCCAACGGGTTGTATCCCCTGCTTCACTAGACCCGAAATTTCGACGTTGTCATACAACATACTGTGACAATTATCAATAAAGTGCTCTGCCACGGTCGACTTGTTAGGTTGTAAAAGTCGTGTGTACCTCTGGTGTTCTGTACATCTTTCTTGGACAGTACGAGTTGTTTGTCCGATGTAAGAAAGGCCACATTCACAGTGAATTTTGTAAACTCCAGATTTTCGGAGCAGCAAATCATCTTTGACGGAGCCCACGAGTGCAGCTGTCTTAGGTGGAGGACGAAAAATCACTTTTATTTTGTGTCTGCCGAGAATGCGTCCTATTTTTGATGAGAGGCTACCCACATATGGCATGAAGGCCATCGATTTAAAGGTTTCTTCACCTTCATCTGCTTTCTTTGTGGTCTCTTTCGGTTTCATTTTCAGTGCCCTCTGTATTTGTTGTGGAGAGTACCCATTGTCTTCAAACACTCTTTGTAAGTTGGAAAGCTCATCTTGCAGACTGCTTTCGTCAGAAATAATATGCGCTCTGGAGTCAAAGTTCGGAGAGCACTCATTGTCTGGGCAGGATGGTGGCAGCTATTTGCACGTAAATACAGATCGGTGTGTGTTGGCTTCCTATACACTTCATGTCCCAAAGTGCCATCCTCTCTGCGGCGAACCAGAACATCCAAGAATGGAAGGCATCCCTCCTTTTCAATTTCCATTGTGAGCTTTATTTGATCGTGGAGGGAGTTCAGATGTCTTAAAAAGTCTTGCAAGTTGTCTTCACCATGGGGCCAAACTACAAAGGTGTCATCAACATATCTCCAGAACACCGTGGGTTTCAAGTCAGCAAATTCAAGCGCCTTCTCCTCGAAGTCCTCCATAAATAAATTGGCCACCAGAGGGGATAAGGGACTACCACTGGTGACTCCGTCCATCTGTTCAAAAAATTCGTTGTTAAATAAGAAATATGTGTGAGAGAGAGATCAGGATATGTTTGTGTTCTGTACTGTTCTTCACGTTAGTATAATGGCAGCATGTACTGTCAAGTTCAAACGTCAAACACTGCTGCCCTGCACAGTGTATTTCTGTCAAGGAGTTCGCTTTCATTGCATTGCTTAGTGAAATGTGTATTGACAATAATATTTTTTTGTAAGCACAACTGATAATCAGCTGTGACAATCGATGAGATGACAACGTATTGTAGGAATTGTTTAAAACGAAAAGCATGTTTGCAAGATGCGGACACTGTGTATAGTACGTATCATTGTCGAGAATTGCAGAGAATTGAGAGGTATATCACCAGCTAAATATTGTATGTAAACATAATAATACTTGATTGATTCAATACCGCTAAACGTGTGAAATTACGTAAGACGTATCAGACCGTTCACAATTACAGTGGAATCGTTCTCTGTCTTCGTAAAGTACAGGGGAAGCGGACGGAAGATTTGTTGGACAGGTTCTCAGAAAATGTCGTGTTCTGTAAAGTAAATAATATAGAGACGCTAGTACGACCAGTTCGAGACATTTGGAGTGCTTATGAAGTAAGCGCGACAACAGATATCGCACGAAATCAGAGATGCCCTGATACCATCGTAACATTTATGTACAGGCCAGTAAGGGCATGGGCCGGGTTTGACGCGAAGTTCACAGTTTTAGGTACAAATTTCATTTATTTAGATACAATAATCGTTGATTTCAGCATAAAATTGACGTGAAGATACAATGATTTGCTATTTGTATGTCACCTGTCTCCATTTAGAAATCCTATGGATATGTGTGTTGTTATGTACTCTTATGCAACGTAAAATACATAGTGAAGCTGGAACCCTTAGATGTAAAAGTTCTCTGGTGTGATTGCTGTCATAGGCCATTTGCTGAGTGAGTAACTAAATTCGACTCTTCATTGTTCACATTCAACGGTCGAGGAGTAGGTCTGACACGGAAATTCCCTTACTTATGTAGAAAATTAATTGATTTCGGTTTTACATTCGCTGAATTCGAAGCAAAATTCAGTGTTCTTGCTAAGATATTTGTTGATTTCGGTTCTGTTCCAGTCGTAAATAGACTGAGGCATGAATGACTGTATGGTTCCGTACGAGCACAAAATTTTGTTGTCTTCACTGTCCTTACGTAAAATGTGCGTTCATGGCGGTACATCGTTCCGCAGTCTCTCTCTGTGTGTTCCTGTCTGTTCCTGCCAGCCCTCACATCCAGAAAAAGACATCGTGACAGTATTGTACTGAGTGAACAGGGCAGGGTGGGAGTCATGGAGCACTGGTGGAGATAGAGGCGAGCAGGATGATACGACGTTGTACAGGTCTACAACTAGAATAGGTTAGGTCAGAAACCATGAAGCTGACAGTGTCGGGGAGAATTTTCCATAGCAGCCAGAATGTCTCCAGAATGAGATTTTCACTCTGCAGCGGAGTGTGCGCTGATATGAAACTTCCTGGCAGATTAAAACTATGTGCCAGACCGAGACTCGGGACCTTTGCCTTTCGCGGGCAGGTGCTCTACCGTCTTTTTTTTTTATCGCTGTGTTAGGTCGTTGCGGCTCCCACGGCCGGCACCATATGAGCTACCCGAGCACGACTCACGAGCCGTCCTCACAGCTTTACTTCCGCCAGAGCACTTGCCCACAAAAGGAAAAGGTCCCGAGTTCGAGTCTCGGTCCGGCACATAGTTTTAATCTGCCAGTAAATTTCAACCAGAATGTGTTTACCTTCTTCCTAACTGATGACGGAATATAGTAACACAAACATTCTGCTGGTACAAGCAGTGTGATGGACTACTAATGCCATGCAAGTGCCTGTGGTGGATAGTCAGTGGGACCACGCTGAACTATCTGTATTCCGTGCTCAATACAGTACTGCTGAGGAAGGATACTGTGCGTGCACTGTAATCTGTCTGAGCAGGCATCTGATTGCGAGACACTGACAACAGCTGGTTTCACTCTGCGTTAGTGGCGTTCTTGCATGTTGCACAGTGGTTGTTGACTGGCTAACACAATCTCATCAGCGTCCTGGGGTTCTCGACCTGTGCCTTTCCAATGCAGGGAGGAATATGCTTAAATAAAGGCGTGATTGTGCTCTGTCCTACTACACACACATAGCAGTGGCAAGTATTTGACTGACATAAAGGTTGCACTAGTGAGCTACACAGTTTTAAAATCTAGGATATGTGCTCTAGTTCTGACAACCAGACAGGGCTTCCCATCATTTTAAACGTAGGTTAAATGCATTTTTGAATTCCACACCATTTTAAAGCCAAGGACTTGTGTATTTTTTAATATCCTGCCACTTTAAACTTAAGGTAACTGGGTTGGGAAAAACTGTTTAAACTATGTTGTCGAGAGGTGAAGGAAAAATTAAGTAAACTTTAACATCAGAGTGTCTGTTGTTTAATCATTGGACAGCTACACTACCAACATTTTTAAGCTTAGGGAAATGAATTTAATTGCATTTGAATTGAAATGAACTGAAAAGCACAAGCACCATGTGTGGTGTCAGGGGAATTGAATTCTGTACTTAGAACAAAATCAACAAAAGCAAAACAAGGATAATAGAATGTAGTCTAATTAAGTCGGGTGATGCTGAGGGAATTAGATTAGGAAATGAGGCACTTAAAGTAGTAAAGGAGTTTTGCTATTTGGGGAGCAAAATAACTGATGATGGTCGAAGTAGAGAGGATATAAAATGTAGGCTGGCAATGGCAAAGGAAAGCGTTTCTGAAGAAGAGAAATTCGTTAACATCCAGTATTGATTTAAGTGTCAGGAAGTCATTTCTGAAAGTATTCGTATGGAGTGTAGCCATGTATGGAAGTGAAACATGGACGATAAATAGTTTGGACAAGAAGAGAATAGAAGCTTTCGAAATGTGGTGCTACAGAAGAATGCTGAAGATTAGATGGGTAGATCACGTAACTAATGAGGAAGTATTGAATAGGATTGGGGAGAAGAGAAGTTTGTGGCACAACTTGAGCAGAAGAAGGGATCGGTTGGTAGGACATGTTCTGAGGCATCAAGGGATCACCAATTTAGTATTGGAGGGCAGTGTGGAGGGTAAAAATCGTAGAGGGAGACCAAGAGATGAATACACTAAGCAGATTCAGAAGGATGTAGGTTGCAGTAGGTACTGGGAGATGAAAAAGCTTGCACAGGATAGAGTAGCATGGAGAGCTGCATCAAACCAGTCTCAGGACTGAAGACCACAACAACAACAACTTAGAACAAGTGACCTGCCAACTATGGCTGCTGTATATAAATGTCTCTCCAGGTCCCTATACATCTGAGTGAATAACAGCTTTCTACTTGCAGAGGGAAAAATGTTAAATGTTTTTTTTTTTTTTCATCGTGGTGAAAGTAGTTCGTCTACAAATAGAAGACAAGTTCAGACAGATTACTTCCCATTTGTCCTAGTACACAAAAGTCGCCATTATGGATTCTGACTTCACAGGGCTGTATCAGTATCCCTGGTCAGCCATTTTGAATGTTTTGAATTTCACACCAACAGGACAATAACTCATTTTGGACTTTTGAATTTTCCACCATTTTATGTTTACGGCAACTGGCCTATGTCAGAGGGAGTGGAGGAGAGAGAATCTGGCAACAATTCATGATGTCATCGATGATGTCATAAGAAGTCTGCCAACAACGCAGAGTGTGCTCGAACTCTCACTGACACACTACTAATGCAAGACACGCTTTGAAACTGTGAAGCTATCACGAGTCAGACGCAGAGAACGAAAGGTTATTGTACAGAAATCTCACAGCAGTTATAAAAGAGGCACTAATTGAGAAGGGTTCCAGCCCATCCCCTACGTTATTCAATATATACACTGTGCAAGCAGTAAATGAAATTAAAGAGAAATATGTAAATATATAAAAGTAATCTGCAGGAAGAAGATATAAAAACTCAAAATTTGTCAACGGCTTTAAAATTCTGTCAGGGACAGCAAAAGACTTGTAATATAATTTGAAAGGGATGGATGGTGTCGTGAAAAGAGATTATAAGGTTGGTAAAATGAGGGTAATGGAATGAGTCAAATTAAGTCACTGGCGATAGCAGACGTAACGAGGATATAAAATGCACACTAGCAATATCAAGAACAGATTTTCTGCCAAAGGGAAATATATTAACGTAAAACATAAATTTTATTGTTAGGAAGTCGCTTTCGAAAGTTTTATTTGAACTGTAGACTTGAATGGAGATGAAGACGATAATTAGTACATTCAAGTAGGGATCAGAAGCTTTTGAAAGTTATTGTTACAGATTAATGGTGAAGTTTAGAAGGGCAGATAGGGTAACTATTGAAGAGATTCATTTCCTAAACACCAGATTAAATAACGCACGTGCAAGGCAAAGACGAATGTCATTAAATTTTTTCTGGAAGATGTCAGAAACACTATGTGTAGAAGAAATGTTGCAGAATGTTATAGATAACGGCTGCGGACCTCTAATGTCGAGGGATAACTTATAGTCTTACCCACATGAGGCCGCAGTTTCAATTTTGCAGCATCGTATTTCACAGTTTCTAGTATAGGGAATGTAGTGAACAAAGGGAAGCTTTTTGTATGAAGTTGTTACGTTGGTGACACTGAGCCAGAGTATGCTATTTCTCCGTTGAATATGAGTACTAAACGCATTGTTGTCGAACGTTATTTCGGTGTGACTTGACATTCTCAAAGAGCTGAGAAAACATAAAAATATATTTTGGACTACTTTTCAATATATGTGACGTTTAATAAATATTATGAGCAAATCTTCGTATACGAAGCACAGTAATCTCATTATCTTAGGATCTGCGCTCACAGATCTTCAATAAAAATATGTTTTGCCTTTTTGGAATAGCGGCCTTATTATTTTTACTCGGTTTGGGTGTACATTAGATGAACTACTGAACACAGCAGCAGAAGATTGGCTCTGAGCACTATACAACTTAACTTCTGAGGTCATCAGTCGCCTAGAACTTAGAACTAATTAAACCTAACTAACCTAAGGACATCACACACATCCATGTCCGAGGCAGGATTCGAACCTGCGACCGTAGCGGTCGTTCGGCTCCAGAATGTAGCGCCCAGAACCGCATGGCCACTCCGGCCGGCACAGCAGAAGAGATTTCTTGCCTGATCAGAGGAGATCGTTTTATAACGCCTTCACCAAATGGAGATGAATCAGATAAAAATAGCGGTAATAAAGAAGGAGAAAACAAGGAACATATCACTGGTAAACAATTTATAACAAAATCAGAAGTTAAAATTACCACTATAGTTGGGACCAAAGTGACAACTGTTTCTGTAAGTGATTTCCTTGAGTAGGGTGAAGATGATGCAGATGAAGAAGACCTTTTGTACAAAATAATGATGTGGAATAAACTGGTCATTCTTCCACAAGGCTCTCTTACCAGTAACACAAAACGAACACAAAAAAGAAGTGCTGTTTCCCGAGGAAACTGCTCTGCTTGACCTGTCCACTGACGAACGGAAGGAGTGGATCTTGAACCATTTAACTTCAGAAACGCGGTACAGTCCTGTTGAACTGTTTGAGCTTTTTTGGGGGGGAAAATTAACCATGATTGCGACTTACATCACATAACGTACTATAAAAACTAATAATATGCAGTAAGGCATTACTGTCAATGAATTTAAAGTTTTATTCTCAGCTTTCCTTGTACCTGGTTATTCTCAGCTTCCTAGGCCGAAGATGTATTGGGACAAGAGTGACGATTGTCAGGACATCAATATTTCTACTTCTAAGGTCCGAAACAGATTTATGCGGGTTATGAGAAACAGTCACGTTTGAGACTACGATATCTTGGATCCAGATAATAAATATCTAAACTTTGGTCTTTTTAGCGATCACTAAAAGAAAAATTGAAGAAGTTTTACCATGGATACGTACAGTTGTCGGTGCATGAGGCAATGCAACCATATTATGAAACATATGGAACAAAACAACACATGCATGGTAAGCCAATGAGATTCAGTTATAAAACCTTGTGCCTCTGTTGTCGTCTTGGCCATTTAGCGCAATCTGTTTCATATCGACGCTCAAGAAATAGTAATAGTATATATAGGCCTGGTGTTGGATGATTTGTTGTCAACGCTCTGGAAATAAAAATCAACTGAAATCTCTTTTTTGACAACTTCTTTACTCGTATTATTGGCGAAGTTGAAATATTCAGGATGTGATGGCACCAGTACCATAGGGTCAAGAAGAGTCTAAATGCCCCACTGGAAGACAGAAAAGAAACTCGAGGGAGTGCTGAAAAGTAATGGCTCCCAATTGTTTTATGTGAAACTCTTGAAGCTAATTAAATAAATAAAGATTACTAACATTCTGCATCTTTAATACTTCATGTCTACATATTTGAAACCCTCTGCCGCTATAAGGCTCCGAATTGTAACTTGTAACATGGAGCTGCGTGATGTAACTATGTGCATTAGCAACAGCGCGCTCTCCCTTAGCATGGCAATGCGAGACCACACGAGCGCTGGGAAATCTGCGACAGTCGACGGCTTGGGTTCACTGTCATTGATCACCCCCCATACCATCCCGACTAGGGGCCAGCCAATTTACATCTGTTACCAAAACTTAAAGAACATCTTCGAGGACTTCACTTTGATAGTGATGAAGCGGTCCAAGCAGTGGATCCATCAACAAAGTCAAGCATCTACAGTGACGGTATCACTAAACAGGTCTCTCGTTGGGAGAAATGTGTTCGTCTTCAGGGTGACTGTATTGAGAAATAAATATGTACACATGAAGAATAGAGATGTAGAATGTTAATATTGCCTGTTTTATTTAAAAAGCTTTAAGAGCAGCAAATCCTCGTGTAGCTGCTAGCTGACTGGCGCCAACCAAAGAACTTCTTTGATGAGATACAATGATAATGGTGACGTAACTGTTGCATCAACACAAGGAAGTGTATATCTTCCGGGTAAAGACGCAAGATGGAGGAAACAGCAAAGGAGAAAAATAAAAATGGATCAACCATACAGTTTCTCCTTACAACGAATACATAGATGAAGTGGATTCCTGCATAAAAATATAGCAGAACATAGAACATAAATTTGAAGCAAAAAGTGGTTCTGACTACTCATTGTATACCCACTAAATGCGTGAGTAGTGACTGTTTGGCAACTCTTCGAATATAACACAAAGAGCATAACTGTGACATACTAATGTATCATCAAAAAAGGTTTTATGGGAAGATCTCTTGCTAATTGTGTCAGATCTGTTGAAAACAAAGTCACAGCGAAAGTGAGGTATGATAACAACGAACATTGTGTAACAAAAGAATACAAGCAGACGCGACGTGGGCAGTGTAGAAAAATCTCAACTATGAAATGCTTTGAAGTGTTGTTTTGCCTCCCATGGACAATCTTTGGTACGTTTTCATGAAAAGTAACTGTATTTCGATTTTGTTAAATTGTTTCAGTAATATTTTAATAAAACTGTACACAGTTTCATATGTGGAAGAATAGATATCTGATTGAAATGTAATGTTGTGATTATTTTCACAGTAATCTATCAGGGTCGCTGTTCCGAAAATGGAACAACCTAGAAAATGTAGATATGTACTCTCCTGATACTGATACCATTGTTCAAAACACTGAACACACGAAAAAAGACAAGGACAAAATTTTTTAAATGCAGAAATTTCTCTGAGTCCTGTGTTTAGGTTGGAATTCATAAAAACACTAATTCCTTAAGGAAAACAAGTCGGTCCCAAATGGGCTAAGGAAAACTAGAATTACACTCAAAATACTGTTATTAGATTCAGCAAGCTTTTTGACCGACTCCTTCATAAGCCCTATAGAGACCGTCTTTCAGCAGTCGATATTGGCAAAATATGCAATAAAACGGTGAAACCGATCACTAAATCAAAATAAGCTACATGTTCAAAATGACTGTAAGCTATACAAAGGGATATATCAGAGATTTAATTGAGACTGATCCTTGTTCTGCAAGATAAGCCATATTCACGAATATTAATGGAATACACGCATGATAGAAATTATTAGCGCACATGACAGGAATTGCGACATCGTTTTCACAACGATAGACAGTAGCTCCACGAAATAGTTTCGAATCCTACCACTATGAATTTCCCGCTTATATCTCCTTAACCATTTTGGCTGTTCGTGCATGCCTCCAGGAGGAATCCAAACTTCCAGATGTGAAGTAGTCGCAAACCTTATGCTCGCACAATTCATGATTCCTGCACAGGGAGACAAATATTATACTGTCATTTTGAGTCCGTCGAGGTATGGCTACATCATTGATAGCTACAATGTATGTGTTTATAAAGTGTCTGTATCCTCACAGTACAAACTTCTTCAGACGTGCAGCGATGTCTGTGTTTATATAGCGCCTGTATAAATACGGACATCGTAACCATCGAAGAGGCCAGCTCGCCAGTAAGTTCTTCCGCCTGCCCTGCACGTGACTCAGTGCGAAAGAATCACAAGAACAGATGCACTGGCCTGTGTTTGACTTACAGAGTAATTTCCAAGTAGGCCCGCGTCTAGAGAGTCTTTAGCATATGGAAGCAATCATGAGTTCTGCAGAACCGTGCAGGCGAGCCTTTACTGCACTCGCCTACCTCACACTAGGCCGCAGTTCACGCCTACAAGCTTGACAAGGAATCTGCGACAAAGTTGCAAAGAATGGAAAGAACAGTCGCATCCAATGTTGCCAACGTAAACTTGAATGATATGAAAACTTAAATTTCGCGCGTAAGAAAAAGTTGATTAAGTATCGTAGCCGTCAGATTCACAATGGCATATTGAATGGGCACAATTCCTATGGCATTGTTTTCGACTCACTGGTTCTGAATGTAACAAAAATAAAAAAGGGGTCAGTTTGGGTGTGATATCTTTGTTCACGGGGTTCCTGTAGAAGATACGTTAAGGTTATCAGAAAATAATTTCCCTCTCGAGATTATAAAACTGTTTGTATAGTGGTCACTTGGGGTCATGGGCAGTGGTTAATGTCTTCAGGTAGAAGTTTCGAAGAACACGCGTTAAATTCAGGTCCCCTTCATCTATCTTGCTTATTTAGTTATAATGACAACATTTTTATGAGCTGTCCACAAGGGATCGAGGTTCTTCTCGTGTTCATTGATCACATTGTGAAATATAGATGTATCTCACTGTATTACACGGTGCAGTCACATTTACAGCTTGATAATAAATTCAACTGGGAGTAGCATACCACAGAACTACTGAAGCATCTTAACAAATCTCTATTTGCAATGCGAATTGTCTCAGACATAGGGGACATAAAAATGCTTACTTTCATTTCATAATGTCATACGGGATTATTTTTTGGGGTAGTTCATCAAGCCAAGCTAAAGTTTTCCGCGCACAAAAACGTGCAGTAAGAGTTATATGTGGTGTGAACTCAAAAACATCCTGCAGAAGCCTGTTTAGGGAACTAGGGATACTAACTACTGCTTCCCAATATATTTATTCCTTAATGAAATTCATGGAATCAATACTAGAAATAAGAATAATCTTCACAAGGATTTAAAGTCACTTAGTCTTGCACAAGAAGGTGTGCACTATTCAGGAACACACATTTTCAATAACTTGCCAGCAGCCATAAAAAGCTTAACAACCAGTGAAATTCAGCTTAAGAGAAGCCTAAAGGATTTATTGGTGGCCAACTCCTTCTACTCCATTGATGAATTTCTCAGTAAAACCAACTAATATAACTTCTGCACAATTTCAGTGCAGTAATGTGTTCATTGTAAATATGTGTGTGTGTGTGTGTGTGTGTGTGTGTGTGTGTGTGTGTGTGTGTGTGTAAGTACAATCTAATTTCTACACCATTTCTGTGCAGTAATGTGTTCATCGTATTATAGTAGTTGTATTACACGTTTATTAGCTTATAAATAAATAAAAAACTTTTTTATTTTAAATTCAGTGCATTAGTATTTGTAAAATGACTCTTTCATACAGTGTTCGTTAAAAAATGACGATCATTCCACTTGGGACCTGTGGAATGGTACATTAGCTTATTTGTTTTAATGGTAAATATTTGTCATGTATTGTTGTTTTTCTGACATGATCTACGTCCTGGAGGACCTCCTCGCTATGGATCAATTGAAATGAAAGTAAATCTAATCTAATCTGACCACCGCGTATGTTCAACATCAACGTGCAAGTACTACTCACAGACGGTAGGTGGCAGCACTACCAGTGGAGGATATATAAAGCGTGTCGCGGGCCGCGGGAAGGGGGGCCGGGGAGGGACGCCGACAACACTGCGGTAGTTGTCGTAATGCGGAAACGAGGCGATTGATCTGACGTCCAAAAGGACATAATCATTGACTTCCAGGCCAAGGGTGGAAGCATTTCCGAAACGGCTAAGTTTGTACATTGTTCGCGCTCCGCCGTGGCTAAAGTACACCTTGAAAGGCAAAATGGTGCTGTCCAAAACTGGCGCCAGGGCAACTGTGGTGCACCACAGGCAATAGATCACGGCTATGAACGACGGACCAGAGATGTGTGCGGGCATTCAGACGTGCAATTGTTCAGCAACTGACCTCCCACACGAACTAAGGGGCTACCAATAGTGTCTCCTCAACGACCATTCAGTGAACTTTGCTGTGTATGGGTCTCTGCAGTAGGTGCCCGGTTCATGCACCCATGTTGACATATTCATCGCCGTTGAAGACTCGAATTCGCACGCCACTACAGCAACTGGACGTCCACTGAGTGGCGACAGATGGCCTTCACAGATGAATCACGTTTTTGCTCCATCATACAGATGGCGTGTACGGAGTGAAACGTCTCATTGTAGACACCCCGCAATAACGTTATGGTCTGGGGAATGTTTTCGTGGCATTCCACGTGTGATCTCGTCATCCTGGAATGCACGAAGTATCAACAGAGTTATTCACCTATCCTTGGGGACCACGTCCAGCCCTGCATGCTGTTTGCTTTTCCTGGGCACGATGGCATTTACAAGCAGGCCACTGCAATGTGTCGCACAGCTCGCAGTGCACATGCGTACTTCGAAGTGAACCAGGATGAACTTACTGTACACTCCTTCGCTCCAAACTTCCCGGATTAAAACCCAATCGAGAATCAGTGGGAACACCTCGATGGGGCTGTTCTCGCCATAGATCATCAGCCTCGAAAACTAGCCCAGCTGGCCACTGCATTGGAGTTGGCTTGGTTCCACATACCCGACGGTACCTTACAGAACCTCACTGACTCCCTTCTTGCACATCTCGCAGCGGTCTGCCCTTCAGAAGATGGGTAATCAGGCTTTTGAAAAGGGTCATATTAATGCACGCATACACGTAAAATTTTGATTAGTTTTCTAAATTATATCTTCTGAACTAACTTTTTAGAATACCTTACTGTTTACTCCTGGCCTCAGCAATAGGTCTGATTTGCCGCACACAAACGCGCGACGATTATTCTGTTGGTATATCAACGAGAGAGAATCGCTGTGTGGACGAGTATCTGACAATGAAACGTTGTTTGCGCTTGGTAGCACGCTGTAATGACCCGGCGCGTTTATCGTGTAGAATGTTCTAGTACAAAAAGCATTATATGTAGGGCTGTCAGTATATTAATTTACCTCTACATAAATGTTTCGATGCCACTAGCAGAGGTGCCTTGTACTTTGTCACGGTCCAATCCTACAATGCTCCTTGCTTATGCGAGATGGACGTGGATGGCATCAGAATCGTTCTACAGTCAGTTACAAATACTGGTTCTCTAAACTCTCTCAATGACGGTTCACGAGAACAATGTCTTCCCTCCAGCGATTGCCATCTGGGATCAGGAAACATTTCAGTAACACTCATGTGTTGATCAAACCTGACCGGCCGTTGTGGTCGAGCGGTTCTAGGCGCTTCAGTCCGAAACCACGCGGCTGCTACGGTTGCAGGTTCGAATCCTGCCTCGGGCATGGATGTGTGTGAAGTCCTTAGGTTAATTAGGTTTAAGTAGTCCTAAGTCTAGGGGATTCATGACCTCGGATGTTAAGTCCCATAGTCCTTAGAGCCATTTGAACCATTTGATCAAACCTGTCGGAAACAAATGTAGGAGCACGTCTCTGCATAGCTTCGATATCTTCCTTTAATCTGACCCGGTGGGGACCCCATTCACCACATCATATCGCTTTGTTATTTTACGCCTACATACTCAACCGATGTGACTGTGTCAAGAGCACACAACTAATATTGTATTCAAACATTACAGGATTGGTTTCCCTAGTCATCTGCATTAACTTACATTTTTCTGCATTTAGAGCAATTTGTCATTCATTACACCAAAGAGGAATCTATGTAAGTCACCCTGTATCCTCCTACTTACGACGATGCTCCTGTCCTTGGTGAACACTCACTGTCCATGTCAAGGCACTGGATTCTGTTGCTTAAAATGTTTTCGGTGCACCCAGGTATCTGAGAAACTGTTCGTAACATGGACTTCATTAACAGCCTGTTGAGCAACATTGTGTAAAACGCTTTCAAGAAATCTAGGAATACGGAATCTAATTGTTGCCCTGGAAGATAGTTCTTCGGACCACCCTCAGACTATCTCTCTAACGTTCCACTCTCTAGCAATGTTTGCGAAAAGTGACCACTTAAATCTTTCTGTGCGAACTGCGGTTTCTCTTATTTCATTATGATGATCATTTCTCCATGTGTAAGTTGGCGAGAGTGGTATATTTTCACATTCAGAGCAGACGGTGTTCAGGAAAGATAGATTAGGCAGAATTGGTGGTGGAGTGTTTGTGTCTGTCAGTAGTGGTTTATCTTGTAGTGAAGTCGAAGTAGATACTCCGTGCGAATTGGTATGGGTGGAGGTTATACTTAACACCCGAACTAAGTTAATAATTGGCTCCTTCTACCGACCCCCAGACTCCGATGATATAGTTGCTGAACAGTTCAGAGAAAATTTGAGTCTCGTAACAAATAAATACCCCACTCATAGGTTATAGTTGGTGGGGACTTCAACCTTCCCTCCATATGTCGGCAAAAATACTTGTTCAAAACCGGTGGTAGGCAGAAAACATCTTCCGAGATTGTCCTAAATGCTTTCTCCGAAAATTATTTCGAGCAGTTAGTCCACGAACCCACGCGAATTGTAATTGGTTGCGAAAACACACTTGACCTCTTAGCCACAAACAATCCAGAGCTAATAGAGAGCATCGTGACTGATACAGGGATTAGTGATCACAAGGTCGTTGTAGCTAGGCTCAATACCGTTTCTTCCAAATCCACCAGAAACAAACGCAAAATAATTTTATTTAAAAAAGCGGATAAAGTGTCACTAGAAGCCTTCCTAAGAGACAATCTCCATTCCTTCCGAACTGACTATGCAAATGTAGACGAGATGTGGCTCAAATTCAAAGATATAGTAGCAACAGCAATTGAGAGATTCATACCTCATAAATTGGTAAGAGACGGAACTGATCCCCCGTGGTACACAAAACAGGTCCGGACGCTGTTGCAGAGGCAACGGAAAAAGCATGCGAAGTTCAGAAGAACGCTAAATCCCGAAGCTTGGCTAAAATTTACATACGCGCGAAATTTGGCACGGACTTCAATGCGAGATGCCTTTAATATGTTCCACAACGAAACATTGTCTCGAAATCTGGTAGAAAATCCGAAGAAATTCTGTCGTATGTAAAGTACACAAGCGGCAAGACGCATTCAATACCTTCGCTGCGCAGTGCCGATGGTACTGTTACCGACGACTGTGCCGCTAAAGCGGAGTTATTGAACGCAGTTTTCCGAAATTCCAGAATTTGAAACACGAACTAGCTGCTAGTATGAGTTTCTTAGAAGTAGATACCTTAGGGGTTGCGAAGCAACTCAAATCGCTTGATACGGGCAAGTCTTTAGGTCCAGATTGTATACCGATTAGGTTCCTTTCAGATTACGCTGATACAATAGCTCCCTATTTAGCAATCATATACAACCGCTCGCTCACCGATAGATCTGTACCTATAGATTGGAAAATTGCGCAGGTCGCACCAGTGTTTAAGAAGGGTAGTAGGAGTAATCCATCGAACTACAGACCAATATCATTGAAGTCGGTTTGCAGTAGGGTTTTGGAGCATATACTGTATTCAAACATTATGAATCACCTCGAAGGGAACGATCTATTGATACGTAATCAGCATGGTTTCAGAAAACATCGTTCTTGTGCAACGCAGCTAGCTCTTTATTCGCATGAAGTAATGGCCGCTATCGACAGGGGATCTCAAGTTGATCCCGTATTTCTAGATTCCCGGAAAGCTTTTGACACCGTTCTTCACAAGCGACTTCTAATCAAGCTGCGGACCTATGGGGTATCGTCTCAGTTGTGCGACTGGATTCGTGATTTTCTGTCAGGAAGGTCGCAGTTCGTAGTAATAGACGGAAATCATCGAGTAAAACTGAAGTGATATCGGGTGTTCCCCAGGGAAGCGTCCTGGGACCTCTGCTGTTCCTGATCTATATAAATGACCTGGGTGACAATCTGAGCATTTCTCTTAGGTTGTTCGCAGATGATGCTGTAATTTACCGTCTAGTAAGGTCATCTGAAGACCAGTATCAGTTGCAAAGCTATTTAGAAAAGATTGCTGTATGATGTGGCAGGTGGCAGTTGACGCTAAATAACGTAAAGTGTGAGGTGATCCACATTAGTTCCAAAAGAAATCCGTTGGAATTCGATTACTCGATAAATAGTACAATTCTCAAGGCTGTCAATTCAACTAAATACCTGTGTGTTATAATTACGAACAACTTCAGTTGGAAAGACCACATAGATAATATTGTGGGGAAGGCGAGCCAAAGGTTGCATTTCATTGGCAGGACACTTAGAAGATGCAACAAGTCCACTAAAGAGACAGCTTACACTACACTCGTCCGTCCTCTGTTGGAATATTGCTGCGAGGTGTGGGATCCTTACCAGGTGGGAATGACGGAGAGTGTGGCAGATATGATACGAGAGTTGGGATGGAAGTCATTAAAGCAAAGACGTTTTCCGCCGTGGCGAGATCTATTTACGAAATTTCAGTCACCAACTTTCTCTTCCGAATGCGAAAATATTTTGTTGAGCACAACCTACATAGGTATGAATGATCATTAAAATAAAATAAGATAAATCAGAGCTCGAACAGAAAGGTTTAGGTGTTCGTTTTTCCCGCGCGCTGTTCGTGAGTGGAATGGTAGAGAGATAGTATGATTGTGGTTCGATGAACCCTCTGCCAAGCACTTAAATGTGAATTGCAGAGTAATCATGTAGATGTAGATGTAGAAAGTTGTTGACTGGAATTTCGTGAAAAGATCTCGCCACAACGAAAGCGATGATTGCCATCGCAACTCGATTATCATTACCATACACTCTCTCACTCTTATTTCACGACAAAAACCAAACAAGCTGCCCTCCTTCGAACTTTTTCCATGTCCTCCGTCAGTCATGTCTATGGATCCCATACCGCACAGCTATACTCTAGCAGAGGACGGACAAGCGTGGTGTAACCTGTCTCTTTAGTAATAGTAGTAGTAGTAGTAGCAGTAGTAGTAGTGTACATCTTCTAAGTGTTCTGGCAGTAAAACGTAATCTTTGGTTGCCTTCCTCACAACATTATCTATGTGACTGTCCCAGTTTAAATTATTCGCAATTATAATCCCAAAGTATTTAGTTGAATTTACAGCCTTTAGATTTGTGTGATTTATCGTGTGATCGAAATTTAGCTGATTTCTTTTAGTACTCATGCGGATGACTTCACACTTTTCATTATTCAGAGTCAACTGCTGCTTTTAGCGCCATACAGATATCGTGTCTAAGTCATTTTGCAATTGGTTTTGATCTGATTGTTTTATTAGACAGTGAATGTCTAACAGGCCTATTCACATTATCTCCTAATCGTTTGTGCAGATCAGGAACAGTAGATGACCTGTAACACTTCCTTGGAGAGCGCCAGATCCACTTCTGTTTTACTCGATGATTTTCCGCCAATTTTTTTCTGAGAGAAAAGCACAGATCTAGTTGCACAACTGAAACCCTACTCCAAAGGCATGTAATTTGATTAGGTGTCTCTTGTGAAGAACGGTGTCAAAAGCCTTCTGGAAATCTAGAAAAATGGAATCAATTTGAGATCCTCTTTCAATAGCTCTCATTACTTCGTGTGAATAAACAGCTAGCTGCGTTTCACAAGAACAATCTTTTCTGAACCTGTGCAGACTGTGTGTGTCACAAGATCGTTACCTTTGAGGTTATTAATAATATTCGAACACAGTTTATGTTCCAAAATCCTACTGTAAGTTCACGTTAGTGATATGGGTCTGTAATTGATCGGGTTACTTATATTTCCTTTTTTGAGTATTGTAGTGACCTGTACAACGTTTTAGTCATTAGGTACATATCTTCGTCACGCATGCAGTTGTATATGTTCGCTAAGTATGGGGCTACAGCGTCTGCATACCGGGAAAGGAACATTACACAGGCCAACGAAAATTTTTTTTGAAAACTTTTTTTTACTTTGATAGCTGATCTTTATAGATTTTTGTGAGCTGAATCCAAATCTAGCATTAGTTTTCTTGTATCATCCAAAGTTTTCGAGCAATATGCTTTTCGTTATATAGTATAAAAATCCTATGCTATACGGTAAACGGGGAAATTAATGAAACGCTTTGTTACAACATAAGCATGGTTTGTCTTTACAGTAAGCTGCTTTAAACAATGATATGTGTTAATAGAGGTTTCATTTGTCAGATGGAATTGGTTTGTATTTTCTTTCCCTTTTTTCTTTGAAGCTTCTTGTGTAGCTTTTTCTATGAGTCGCTTGCTGAACTTCTCGGTGAAGTGACCAACAGTAGTACCCCATCATGCTGGTGTTACAGCGGCCTTGGTAGCATTTTACCATCACTTTAATGTCCTGGTAAATTCGCTCTCCTTACTCCTCACTAACATCTCCCATATTGTCCAGGAAGTAATCAAGGTGACTGTTCAAAAAGTGAACTTTCAGGCTTATTAAACATCCTAAAGCTTTAAACTTCTTCAACATTGTAGCTATAACAGAATCATATTCTGGGTCTTTTTCATGTCCTAAGAACTTAATAACTACTTGCTTGATTGATAGCTATGCTTTTTCCTCATTTAAGGTCATTGTGGATTCAAAGTTAACATCAAACATCAATTTTCTAATGTCAGGTCCACCAAAGACGCCTTCTTTTAATTTAGCTTCTGAAAGGTGTGGACACTTTTGGCAGAAATACTTAAAACATGGCCCATCTTTAGGCGAAGCCTCTACAGACTGTTTCATTAGGCCTAACTTTATATGTAGAGGTGGTAGGAGTACATTTTTAGGATCTGCAAGGTTTTTGCATAGAATGTTCTTTTCACTAGGTTTTAAAGACTCTCTCTAAGGCCAGTTCTTTCTGCACCAGTGCTGATCCCTAGCCCTATTGTCCAATTCACACAAGAAACATGGAAATTTGGTAAAGCCACCTTGCTGACCAAGAAGCATGCATGTTACTTTTAGATCGCCACATATCATCCTACCATGAGCATAATAGCCTATTTTATTCAGCGCTATTTTTAGGTTTTCATAGCTTTCTTTCATAAGTACAGAATGTCCAACAGATATATATGCATACATGTTACCATTGTGGAATAAAACAGCCTTCAAACCAGTTTTGGATGAATCAATAAACAGACTCCAGTCTTCCTTTTTGTATTCAATACCAAACTCATTCATCAGACTGGGAATGTCTGAGCAGTACACTAAATCACCTTCTCGTTGAAAAAACTTGGAAAATTGCTGCTCTCTCTTTCTATACATGTATATGCTGGTTCCAACTGCTAATAAGTTATTTCCTTTTAATCTAGAGCCAAGCAATTCAGCTTTTTCTTTCGCTAAGCCCAGATCCTTAACGAAATCGTTAAGCTCGTTCTGAGTAAACAATTTGGGCTCTAGACTTTCAGTATTACAATGGAATTCATCATCATCTGGTTCATCTAAATCACATTGTACATCAGAAAATACTTCTGTTGGAATAGAATTTAAATCATCTGGTGGTTCAGGAACCGTCAAATCTACACCATGCCCTACTGGTCGGATGGCAGACAGAAGGTTAGGGTAGCTTATTACCTTTTTGTTTTCCGAATTATGACCAGTAATATCAACACTGCAAAGGTAGCAATCATCAGAATAATTTCTTGGCTCCCGCCATATCATAGGAACAGCAAATCTAAAGGCTTTTTTCTCCTATTTGGATCATTTTCTCAGATCTTCAACACACATATAACATACCTTACGTGGCACCCAAGATTTATCTTTATCACCAAGTTTAGATCCAAAGTATGATAGATAAACCTTTTTCACAAAGTCTGTAATGTTTCTTTGGTGTTTTTTTAATCACAAATTCACCACAAAAATAACAAAAACTCTCACTAGAATTTTTACAACCATGATTACACATTGTACTGAGCACATGTACAGGAAATGGGAAAGTGAGGTTAGGTTGACAGTAAACAAAACATCATCTGTTAACACAAAAATAGAATCGACCTTTTTTGCCAGAAAATTTTCAATAGTGCTACCAACGTCATATACATTCATTACACCTCCATTTTAAATTGCTTTAACTATATAAAAGCTGCTAAATTCTTTAAAAATGGCTTAATTTAATAAATTTAACTGTAAAATGTGAAGAAATGGTGGATGATACAGTTTTTTAAGTATCATATTTGGATTTCCCATCCTAAAAAAACACAAGAATAAGGTATTTTCAGCAAAAAAGTGTTTCCATCTTTGGCTTATGTTATTCGTACGCTATCCCTAAAGGAAGACTTCCTTTTAAAAGCCGTGTTCAGTAACTTCACTTTAGTGGCGCTGTCAACTGTAATATTAACACTGGTACAGCGCAGTGGCGGTATTGATTGTGTCTTGCTGCTGGTGTGCTTTATATACAGCCAGAATCTCTTTGGATTTTCTGTCAGATTTCGAGACAGAGTTTCAGTGTGAAAGCTATTAAAAGCAACTCAGACTGAAGTTGGCGCTAAGTTTTGAGATTCCCTAAAACATCGCCAATCTTGGAGAATTTGTGTTCTTTTAAATTTGGCATCCTAGGTTTCGTTGCTTCTGCAAAAGTATTCTCGCCCGTTTTCTGTACCATGAGAGATCAGCACCGTATTTTATTAATTTATTTCGTATAAAACTCTCAATTGTCTCAAATACTGTTTCCTTGAATTTAAGCCATATCACATCTACACTTACATAGTTAGCTTGGAAGGACTGGTGGCAGTCGCATAGGATATCACATGAGAAAAATGCAAGCTGAGTTTCGAATGAATTATGCTTCTTAAAACCGTGCTGTTTTGTGGATAGAAGCTCTTCCGTCTCAAGGAAATTTATTGTATCTGAACAGAGAATATGTTCAAGAATTCTGCGGAAGACCTATGTTGAGTATATTGGTCTGTAATTTTGTTGGTTCGTTTTTTACCCTTCCTATATATAAAAGTCACCTGCGCTTTTTTCCAGTCGCTTGGGACATTGTGCTAGACGAGAGATTCCCGATAAGGGCCAAAGCTGTAGAGTACTGTTTGTAAAACCACATTGGGGTTTCATCTGGATCTGGTGACTTCTTTGTTTTCAACTCTTTCAGTTGGTTCATAACCGCAGGATGTCTGTTTCTACGCCGGCCGAAGTGGCCGTGCGGTTAAAGGCGCTGCAGTCTGGAACCGCAAGACCGCTACAGTCGCAGGTTCGAATCCTGCCTCGGGCATGGATGTTTGTGATGTCCTTAGGTTAGTTAGGTTTAACTAGTTCTAAGTTCTAGGGGACTAATGACCTCAGCAGTTGAGTCCCATAGTGCTCAGAGCCATTTGAGCCATTCTGTTTCTACATCTTGCCTGTAGGTGTTTGTGCGATGGTCCTCACTACATTACAGCTAATATACCCGTTAAATTCCATGTTCTCCATCACAGATATCTGATTCACTGAACACATAGTACACACGGTAAACTATTTGGTCCATTATCCCAATTCACAAGCTAGACACTGACTGAGCGAATTTCCCGCCATTTTTCCCCAGACCACCATTTTGGATTTTGTCATGGGAGTGGAGAGGGGGAGGCCGACAGCGCCCGCCAGTGGCAGTGTTGTGAGCTAGGTCAGTTGAACTTTGGTCCCTTAGTGAATACACTGGATATGACGACTCAAATTGGTTAAATAAACAATGTATACATAATAAAGACTTACATCCATCCTATCCAGTAGCCCAGCAGTGACTGAGTCCTTTTCCCATAATTTCCAGATGGGGAGGGAAGAGGAGGGGAGAGGGACCGAAGGGGGAGGAGGGAGGTTAGAGGGAGGGGAAGGTAGGGGGTTAGGCTAGTGGAGGTAGCCCAATTGACCTGTTTTCTCGCCAAAGTTTAAACTTCCTGCCATGATGTCACTGTGACGTTGAGATCTTGCATCAGTCATCCTGAGTAAATTTTCAACAAAGCAGAGTGGGTTGAGTCTGTCTTTGTGCTACTGCTCCAGTACAGTTGAGCAATATTCTAGCATGGGTAGCTCGACTGTCCATCAATGAACCGAAGCATACAGCCTGTTTTACCTAATGTTCCATTTCATATCCCCACAAATTGTTACAGCCAGGTAATTTTCAGTTGATTGATTACAAGTGTGGCTCACTGATATTGTAGTCATTGGATATTATATGTCCTATAAAGTGAACAGTTTTATCTCTGAACATTTAAACCAAACTACCAATCTTTGCAACACTGAAATCTTATCATTATCTAGCTGGATATTTGTGTAGCTTTTCTCAGACAAAATTTCATTAGAGATAACTACGTCATCTATAAAAATGCTGAGACACCTAGTAGTATAATTTATCAAATCAATATTTTACAACTCAGATGGCAAGAGTCTCAACACACAGCTTTTTTTATACAATATAGGGGTCCAGGGTGGCATTTCTGCTCTTTTAGCCAATGGAAAGTTGGATCATAGACGGCTCTGTCAGCCACGCGTGAACCGTTTTGCATTTGATCGAGTCTGTTACTGGACACAGGAGCGTTAACGCAGGCTACTTCAGTGCCAAATATCTATTAAAGGCTTTATTCTGTTTTCCAGTGCAATGTTACTTTTCCTCTGCTACATACTTTAAGCGTAGTCGCTGCTCTTTTCCAAGGTGACTAATACAATGGCGTAAATCAGGCAGAAATGGGATGCCAACATGATACCGGTTTAAAGCGGGTCTCCAGCAATGAGGAAGGCCACTACAAGTTTAGACGTTACAGTGGAAATTATTCTTAAATTCGGGGAAAGCATGAACGTTTGAAGACATTTTTCCAAAGGAGGGAACAATACTCAAAAATTCCATTTTTTATATAAACGAGTTGATCAGTTTCGAGAAGTGCTTTGCCACCTTGAAGTCCATAGACAGACAATTAAAAGAAAATAATTACATACATGCAGTGAAAGTATAATGAAATTCACAAAGTGTATTAAGTATTTCAACTAAGCATAATGAATGAGATATCGTTGTGACGATGAGCGAGGTAACAGATATTTACTCACTCCGTCGATAACGCAAAACGGAACGCCAAACCCAAACTGAGTCCGCACTACCGTAAAAACGTTTAGAGCAGAGTACAACATTAAACAAAATGGAGAGTGCAGATATAACAATGTGAAATAAAGAATTCAGAGAAGTCTTTACCTTATTGTATATAACTGAACGTAAATTTCTTCCTCAAAAACATTACATTAGTCACACACAGCTGAGCGCATATGCACATGTCAAAATGATACGAAGTCGTGATAAAAGTGAGATTTATGTGGAAAATTCCTGTACTAGTGGGTGTTAGAGCTGCACCTTTTTTAGATTGAAGTCAGCTGATAGGTATTCCTGCTTAAGGGAAGTCTCTCTAACAAAGAAACCACTTTTGACAAAGCTTAGGTATCCGAGTAATGAGGGAATTAGTATATTTCATCAGGTATTAGAGATGAAGTTAGTGAACTGCTTATAGATGTTGACTCTGAAGTTATTGGTATACCTGAACACTTCTTAAATAAGGAGATAATTCAGACGCTTCCTTTACCAGGATACAGGTTGGCTGGCAGCTTTTCGAGGAGCTCTTTGCGGTGTGGGGGAGTAGCCATGTATGTGAAAAACGGCATCCCATTTGAGTCAATTGATGTTTCAAAGTACTGCACTGAAAAGGTGTTTGAATGTTGTGCAGGTGTGGTTAAATTTAACGGAGCTAAACTTCTAACTGTCGTTATTTATAAATCCCCAGACTCCGATTTCACAACATTTTTGCTAAAGCTAGAGGAGGTTCTTGGTTCACTTTATAGCAAATACAAAAAGTTAGTTATATGTGGTGACTTCAATATTAATTGTATATGTGATTGTGCAAGGAAGAGGATGCTGGTAGACCTCCTTAATTCATATAATCTTATGCAAACCGTATTCTTTCCAACGAGAGTGCAAGGGAACAGTAGAACAACCATAGACAACATTTTTGTTCATTCCTCATTACTAGAAGGGCATTCTGTTAACAAAAAAGTGAATGGCCTTTCAGATCATGATGCACAAGTTTTAACTCTAAAAGGTTTTTGTGCTGCAACACATGTTAAATATAGTTATCAACCTTTTAGGAAAGCTGATCCAGTTGCTGTAGAGACCTTTGTAAACCTTATCAAGGAACAAGGGTGGCAAGATGTTTATTGTGCTGATACAGTAGACGATAAATATAATGCTTTCCTCAAGACTTTTCTCGTGCTCTTTGAAAGTTGCTTTCCGTTAGAACGTTCAAAACAGGGTACTAGCACAAACAGGCAGCCTAGGTGGCTGACTAGAGGGATAATAATATCTTGTGGAACAAAGTGGCAATTATATCAAAATGTTAGAAACAGTCAAAATCTAAATGCAGCAGCCCATTACAAACAGTATTTTAAGGTGCTTAAAAAAGTTATTAGGAAGGCAAAGAGTATGTGGTATGCAGATAGAATAGCTAAGTCTCAGGATAAAATTAAAACCATATGGTCAGTCGTAAAGGATGTCGCTAGTCTGCAGAGACAGGTCATGGATATAGAATCAGTGCGTAGTGGGAATGTCTGTGTTACTGATAAGTCGGATATATGTACAGTATTTAATAATCACTTTCTGAATATAGCCGGTGAACTAAATAGAAACCTAGTCCCAACAGGGAATCATATAGCGCTCTTCGAAAAAAGTGTTCCGAGACTGTTACCTGAAATGCTCCTCCATGATACTGACAAGAGGGAGATTGAGTTAATAATTAAATCACTAAAGACCAAGAACTCTCATGGATATGAGGTATCTAGCAGAATACGGAAGTATTGTTCTATGTATGTTAGCCCAGTACTTAGCCATATCTGTAACTTTTCCTTTAGGAGTGGTCGGTTTCCTGACCGATTAAAGTACTCGGTAGTGAAGCCACTTTATAAAAAGGGAGACGGGGATAATGTTCACAATTATAGACCTATTTCTATGCCATCAGTGTTTGCTAAAGTTATCGAGAAAGTTGTATATACAAGGTTACTGGAGCATTTAAATTCACATAATTTGCTGTCAAATGTACAGTTTGGTTTTAGAAATGGTTTAACAACAGAAAATGCTATATTCTCTTTTCTCTGTAAGGTTTTGGACGGATTAAATAAAAGGTTGCGAACGCTTGGTGTTTTCTTTGATTTATCGAAGGCTTTTGACTGTGTTGACCACAAAATGTTACTGCAGAAGTTGGACCATTATGGAGTAAGGGGAGTAGCTTACAATTGGTTCGCCTCTTACTTTAAGAACAGAAAGCAGAAGGTAATTCTCCGCAATATTGAGAGTGGTAGTGATGTTCAGTCCCAATGGGGCACTGTTAATTGGGGCATTCCCCAAGGGCCGGTGCTGGGGCCACTGCTGTTTCTTATTTACATAAATGATATGCCTTCTAGTATTACAGATGATTCAAAAATATTTCTGTTTGCTGATGACATCAGCTTGGTAGTGAAGGATCTTGTGTGTAATATTGAAACATTATCAAATAATGTAGTTCATGAAATAAGTTCGTGGCTTGTGGAAAATAATTTGATGCTAAATCACAATAAGACGCAGTTTTTACAGTTTCTAATTCATAATTCAACAAGAAATGATATTTTGATCAGACAGAATGGGCATTGTATAAGCGAGACGGAACAGTTCAAGTTCCTAGGCGTTCGGATAGATAGTAAGCTGTTGTGGAAAGCCCATGTTCAGGATCTTGTTCAGAAACTAAATGCTGCTTTATTTACCATTAGAGCAGTATCTGAAATAAGTGACAGTTCAACACGAAAAGTAATCTACTTCGCATATTTTCATACACTTCTGTCATATGGTATTATTTTTGGGGTAATTTTCTGATTCAAAAAGGGTATTTTTGGCTCAAAAACGGGCTGTTCGAGCTAAATGTGGTGCAAGTCCGAGAACCTCTTGTCGACCCCTATTCCATAGTCTGGGAATTCTGACATTGCCCTCACAGTATATATTTTCCTTAATGTCGTTTGTTGTTAGCAATATTAGCTTATTCCCAAGAGTTAGCAGCTTTCACTCAGTTAATACTAGGCAGAAATCAGATCTGCATGTGGAATGCACTTCCTTGACTCTTGTGCAGAAAGGAATGCACTATTCTGCTGCATCCATTTTCAATAAGCTACCAGAAGAACTCAAAAATCTTAGCAGTAGCCCAAACGCTTTTAAGTCTAAACTGAAGAGTTTTCTCATGGCTCACTCCTTCTATTCTGTCGAAGAGCTCCTGGAAGAGCTGAAAAATTAAGCAAATTCCAGTGTTACATTGTTGATTTTCATTATTTAAACTTACGAATTGTGGCCTGAATACGTTTCTTGTATTTCATTTTATCTGTTTCTACTATCGTGTTATAATTTCATGTATTGACTCGTTACATGACCATGGAGACTTCTCCTTAATTTGGTTCCACGGAACAATAAATAAATAAATAAACATCTGAGAAATGGCACTTGCGTCCTAACTGAAAATGCTCGAACCCAACAGGCGGAAGAAGACAAGCTAGTCCGTATTCTCTTATCTTAAATAAATGAAAGACAGAATTCCATCCAACGACGTGATTCGGTGTCTTAAGCAGTTATCGTGGCTGCAGAGCTTAATTAATTCTAGAGGACGTATAGTAACTGTAAAAATAAGTTTAGAACATTAGTTACATCACAAGAACAAAATTTTATAGGTGACACGAGAAACTGATTATATCACAAAGAACTGATGATTATTCACTGACTTCTAGAAGTGTATGAAAATAAAGTAATGAATAAAAACTCTGTACTCCTTATTGAGGGGGGGGGGGGGGGATGGTCAGTGACCCCCTCTTTCCTGGCGTTGAGGACAGCTATGGAAGCTGTGTGGTTGTGGCAGAGTAGCAGTAATTATTCAAAAATTGGCTTTTTATGTGTGAAGATGTTGTCTGATACCTTATTATTCGTCGTGGAAAAACACTTCGAAAATATGATTTTCCCTAAATATTATCCTGTCTGCTCTTACTGTATTTTACTATCTGTTTGTTTCTTTGTAGAGTGTGCTATCAGAAAGTAAAAGTCAAATGTATTGCTATGATTCCATCGACTGGAGGGCCGCAAGGAACAGGTCCGCCCACAAGGCAAAAAATTTTTCTTACATAGCGAACACTGGCTTTTCCTTCATGTAAAATGAATAAACTGAAGGGCATGAAAGTAGTTGAGAAGCGACTGAGACAGGGTTGCAGCCTTATCTTGATGTTATTCAAGCTGTGCGCTGAGCAAACGGTAAAGGAAGCCAAAAAGAATATTGCAAAGGGAACAAAATAAAAACTTGGTTTGCTGATGGCATTGTCATTATGCCAGAGACGGTACAGGACCTGAAAGAGCAGTTGAACTGACTGGATAATGTCTTGGAACAAAGTTATAAGACGAATATCAAAAGAAGTAAAACTAGGGTAATGGAAAGTAGTTGAATTAAATCAGTCGATGCTGAGGGAATTATGAGGACGCACTGAAAAGTAAAACTCCAAATTTATATGAAAACTCTTAAGACTTTTTAAATAAAACAAACACTATTAACAATCTACATCTTTTTTTCGTATATAGGTATTTGCAGACCTTTGCCTTTAGAAGGCTCCGAATAGCAGCGTGTAACATGGCGCTGTGTAACGTAACTACGTCAGTGTGTGGGAAAAAGCATGCTGTAACGTAACTATGTCAGTGTGTGGAAGAAAATGTGCTGTAATCGAGTAGAGCATTCTCTTCTTCAGTATGACATATTGCTGCGACACGTACCGCAATCCGACGCCTTGGGTTCAGTGTCCGTCATCGCTCATCCTTCCGATTTTCATCTGTTTCCAAAACTTAAAGAATACCTTCGAGGACCGCACTCTGATAGTCATAAAGCAGTGCAAGCAGAGCTTAGGCTGCGGCTCAACCAACAAAGTCAAATATTCTTCAGTGACGGTACCAACAAGCTGGTCTCTTGTTGGGAGAAATGTGTTCATTGCCAGGGTGACTATGTCGAGAAATACGTATGTATACGTGAAGAATGAAGATGTATGCTTTAATAACATTTGTTTTATTTAAAAAGCTGTAAGAGTCTTCACATAAAAAATTAGGATTCATTTCTTTTCAGCGTGACCTCGTGGAATAGAAATGAGATGCTAGAAGTAGAGTCCACACATGATATGGAGGCCGACGCCCGGTGACCAATTTTTGTCCGAAGTGTTGCGCGAGTTCATCCATTCGTTCGGAAGGGGAGACCAACAACCGCTTTCGGCCAGTCAGCGACACTCTGCGTCGAGAGAATCGAGGCGCACGCCCTGCAGTCTTTCTCAACCGATTTTAGAGAAATCATTCGTTAAAAAAATCGTTTTTGCGTTACTTATCGCTTTATGTGTCAGCTTTATGATGACATGCTCTTCATGTCACTAATGGTTATAGTTAATGTGATATTTGCACTGAAGTAAGACACTAAGTGAAATTCGAAAAAATTTTCGATGAAAAATAGGAGTCGCTATGATTTTACGTTGGTTGCATATTACAGATTATGGTGCTGCATACGGAATTTAGCTAACATATTGAATTTTTCGCCGGCCGGAGTGGCCGTGCGGTTCTAGGCGCTACAGTCTGGAACCGAGCGACCGCTACGGTCGCAGGTTCGAATCCTGCCTCGGGCATGGATGTGTGTGACGTCCTTAGGTTAGTTCGGTTTAATTAGTTCTAAGTTCTAGGCGACTGATGACCTCAGAAGTTAAGTCGCATAGTGCTCAGAGCCATTTGAACCTTTTTTTTTTAATTTTTCTTTAGGCTTTGGTGGAGGTCTCTATCTGTCACCAGTCTTGAGAAAATTTATCCAATGTAGCACACTCATTTGCGATCACGCCCACCAGTGGTAAAACCAGAATGAAATATCCACAACATTCTTTTTATTTCATAAACGGTTTGAAATATCGAAATGAGATTTTGGCAAGTGATAGCTAACAAACTTAAACTTAAACTTTGTGTTCTGCCTTACGGCAGGTCTTGTCATGGGGGAAGCCTCGTCAGAGAAGTCCACCGCATGAGCATCTAGGGAAGTGATTACAGCAGTGGTTTCTCGTAGCCTGCCACTGATGACGATGAAATGATAATGAGGACAATACCCAGTCCCTGAGCAGAGAAAATCTCCAACCCAGCTGGGAATCGAACCCTTGGCGTGACAGATTGCCACGCTGACCACTCAGCTATCAGGGCAGACGGTAGCTAACAAAGAGAAGAGTATTTTGCCATGTGGTTATTATGCAAAAATTCATTATCTATCATGTGCTGCTGTAAACTGTTGCCAGCACACCAGTTGGCAAAGATGAAGTGTGAATATCGATTAGTAGGTGCTGTATCAAATGCTCCTATCACAAGTGAGTCCAGAGACACACCGACAAGCAACATGCCGCCAACAGCCTCTCGACAGCAAGTATTTAGGCCGCTATCAGTGACCGGAGGGCCTCACTCAATTGCTCGACCTCAACTCACTGACTCACTCTTCCACTCTAGCGTCTGTCAGTACATTCACAGAGGGGGCTCAGTTCATCACAGGCTACGACAGTACATACCTACCAGATTAGTGACTATTGTGGGACTTGTACATTACCAGCAGTGAGACTAAAGTTAGTAATAGCAAGATTACTCATACTGTCTGCAAGGGGACTATCACGGATGAGCTTGTACCACATCACATGGACTCTACTCAAATTAAGTAAATGTTCCTGTAAATAAAGAACCATATTAATCCACAAGTGCATTTGTGATGTAGACAGAGGATACCAGCTGCCCATAACAACATCCTCTCCCTTGCTTCCTTGCAGTACAAGACTCTACATACCATATTATTCCACTAACTACAGACTTTTTTGATGAAAGAATGTAATTTTTAAGGACCATCAATAGCTGGTGAAGTGAGAAATCCTGTGGGTTTTGGACAACATAAGAGAAGACATTACACATTTATTTTGTACAAAGAATGTGCTTTTTCATAAGCTATTGACTTTACTTCTCCTCAGTTCCTCACTTAGTAAAATTAATGAACCACTGTTTCAGAATTCTCTCGCAACTGTGTCTGCACCACATGTATGTAAGGTGACATTGTGTAAACTCCACTGTGTTTTGGCAAAAGAAGCAAATTTTAACATGGCTTCAAGAGAAATATAGGTTTTACTCAAAATTCGACACACATGACGTTTCTCTGTTAAGCTGCAAATGCTTAAAAAGCCAGGTAAGCAAAGTGAAATTAAATCGCTATTTTTGTTGCATTTTCCACAGAATTCTTTTTAGATGCTAACCAAGGCAGTGGTGACAGTGGATCTCTTTGAATGGTCACCATGCAAGTGTGGGTGTGTAGGTGCTCCCCTTAGTATATACAAAAAATGTGAGCATAGCCTTCAGTTTAGAATTATATTTTCCCTCCAGCGTTCAGTAATTCCCCTACAGCGCCTGCCCACAACCCCCGCCACTACCGTTCTCCCCACACCCCCTTTCCCTGTTGACTGCACATCTACCGTCCACAGTATTCTGCATGCACTATAGTCGATGAGTTTTGCTGTTTGGGCAGCAAAGTCATGAATGACGTCCAAAACAGAGAAGCTGTAAAATCCAGACAGGTAACAGGAAGAAAAAAGTTTCTCAAAAAAAGATCTTTTAAGATCAGATACATATTTAAGCATTAGGAAGTCTTTTCTGAAGATGTAGCCTTGTGCAGAAGTGAAACTTGGACAACAAGCAGTTCAGGCAACAAGAGAATAGTAAGCAGTTGTTGTGCAGTGATGAAGAGGCTTGCATAGACTAAGACTGGCGTCGAGAATTGCATCAAACCATTCTTCGGACTGAAGACCACATCGACAGGAAGAATGTGAATGTAACTTTGTGCTCCCATTTTAACGTGGCAATTTTACGGGTGGAACAAGAGACCAAACAGAGAGGTCATCGGTCTCAGCGGATTAGGGAAAGGAAGTCAGCCGTGCCCTTCCAAAGGAACCATCCCAGCGTTTGCCTAAAGCGATTTAGGGAAATCACGGAAAATCAGGATGGACGGACGCGGGATTGAACCGTCGTTCTCCCGAATGCAAATCCAGTGAGCTAATCACTGCGCCTCCTCGCTCGGTACATGTGTGGTGTTCTGAACTGTGGTTGTGAAAGGCACTGGTAAAGGCCAGAGCATTACTGCTTCGTTTACGGTATTTCCAACCTCAGCAAGCAACTGCAGCAACCATCGCCTGATTCTCTGTGTATTTTACTTTGCTTTGTATTATGTGCTGTCCACAATGTCCTTTTCACATTTTCAGTTGAGTGAAGAGGCTACTCAAGGTCCATCACAAGGTTCGAGTATGACTCTCACTAAGCCCAAAAAGGATTGGCGATCGCTATCACCATGCATCAGTTATGCTTTCGCAGAAGCGCAAATCTATGACGGTGGGTTCCAGCTTTGCGTGAGGGAGGGTAGACCCCACGTCACATAGAGTATTAAGTTATCTGGGGTGGGAGTTCTTCCGTCGCGTCTTGTCTCCTCGGGGCAGTCTTAATCTCGTTTGTTCACGTTCGCTACCAGCTGCCACGTGTGTCTATAGTCCAATACACGAACGATGGCGGGTCGCGTCGGTCGAGACACAGACGGGATTTCATTGTTGCTGGTTCCAAACGACAGTTGTGGCAACACGCATACACGTGTTTTGCACTTGAAGAATACGTATATGCTTATGCATGCTTGTCGCATACAAATTGTGCACTTAACCTCCAGATTTATGGACGGATCAACAACAACAGTGTAATATTCCCTTACCCTGTGGTACGCTGTGGAGAGGCCCGAAATTTCTCCCGTGATACTGGAGCAAGTTCAGGTGATCAGGAACTTCCTGTCCCATTACTTCTTACACTGTCAGCAAAATAATGTGTGTAACTTCCACCACCTGATCTTTACAGGGTTACCTCTGAGTGCATTAGCAATTTCTTATGCACAATTACTTGAATAATTAAAGGAGTTATAATAAACTGCTCTGAAAAGGTTTGCACTCTCTCATGATTTTCACAATTTGTCTTTTTATTAGAAACCACTTTCTCAATATTCTATTGATCGCACGAAGTTGCTGCATACAACCACCTATGTAATGTAAGTAAAATTAAGCCGCATTCTCAGCACAGTTCAGTGGAACGCAGTGAGCGTGGTGGCGCAATGGTCAGCACACTTGACTCGCATTTGGGAGAACGAAGGTTCAAACCCTTGCCCGGCCGTCCAGAATTAGGCTTCCGTAGTTTCCCTAAATCGCTTACGGCGAATGCGGGTATAGCTCCTTCGAAACGGTCCGGCTGATTTGCTTCCCTAATCCGAGCTTGCTCTTCATCTCTAGTGACCTCCTTGTCGATGGGACGTTAAACCCTAAACCAGGAATTAATTTCGGTTGAAACGGCGTTCCGAATCTCCCAGGGAACTTTCTTAAGCTTACTGGAACACGTCGGCACCGCAGATTTAAAATAATACTCATGTAACAAATCGCATCGTGATTATAATTTTCCCCGGCGCCGACACGAATGAACGTGACAATGGGTGACCTACGTGGATAGGCAGAGGGGGGCCGAGATACTGTGTGTGTGTGTGTGTGTGTGTGTGTGTGTGTGTGTGTGTGACTGTACAGTATACTCAAGATAAGCTGAGCTTCGTTCCGAGTTCAAATGCGTTACTTATCTGTAGTAGTAAATGTGAACTTAAATTAATCCAGTCGTAATACAACTTAATGAGCAGAAGACAGTTGATTTATTTAAGGCATTTGCTAAACATCTAACCCAGTGTCTCATGTCACATCGTGTTTTGTTTTTGCTAATTCTTTGGGAGATCGGAATTGTACATGGGTCTGATGGGCTAGGAATATCTTCATCGTCATTCTTGGCTAAATGCTTTATTAATCAATAGTGAACACTCATTGAACGAGCAGCTACAATACAACTGTTTGAACGTTGCAGCTAGCAGCAGTCGAAAACATGACGTCATGGTCATGAAGACTACCAACTTGTGCCGATATGCATCTAGCAGAACTAGGGAGCAAAGTGACTGCTGCGGGGACACACGGTAGCAGCAGTTGTTTATATTATATCTTGTGGTTTTATTGTTTCGATTATAAGAAACTATCGACTGGACTCGGCTTCCTACGGATAGCTTTAAGCATCTGTAGCTAGACGGTTTGACTGGCGTAGCGGGTTTTGCTTACGTGACACAACGTTAAGTGAGTGAATATCATCACTGTCATCACGTGATCCAAGCACCAGACGGCAGGAAAATTGTCTGTAGGCATGAATGTTACTTTAAAGTCAGTACAGCCATTAGACTGTTGTTTATATACAGGTTACATTTACACTTACACGATCATGATTTCGGCTTCAAAGTGCCATTATCAAGTGTTTTAAGTGTTATAAATTGCCTCAAGATGGCATACTGTCGTATGTAAGTGTAAATGTAACACTGTAAATAAACAACAGTCTAATGGCGGTACTGACTTTAAAGAAATATATTACGACTGTGGCCCCGCATTATGAAAAAATTATTACATGAATGTTACATGTCCCATACTGAACTGATGTTGGAAGGGACATCTCTTGGAAATGATGTGACCACATCGTGATGTTAGTAATTTGTTTACAAACAATGTAAATATTGTATGCTAATCATGAGTGTATGTGTGTGAGTGTTAATATGTATCAGAGGCGGACTGGGGTGGAACAAATAACAGAGAAAATAAAAAAAAACACGCACATTTAGGTTGTTTTGCAACACAATTCTTGTGAAGCTAGGATACATTGTTGAGACTCGTTGCAACACTCGTGGACACTTTGTGGCAGACTTCGTCATGTCACGCAAAGAATACTATCGACATCTAGGCTTGATTCAAGAAAAGTAGAAAGTGAAAACTGAGTCATCTGCTGTGTTGCGGAAAGAAAGTACTGCACGTAAACGAAGCGAAGTTGCTCAAGTAGCCTCTCGCAAAGCGTTTTACTTAAAGCATAAAAAGTAAAACAGATATTTTTGATTCGCATGTTTTTTTCATGCAACTGCTCTCAAAGGAATACAGAGAATATAGTGGTTAAAATATTTGTTTATTTCAAATTATAAGTCTTATATGTTGAGGTGACTGCCTTTTCGTTAATGGTCACATTTACTGGAATACTTGAAGTTGGTTACCTCGTTGCCCGTTTTTCGAAGGATTTGCCTTGAATTAAGAGTGCGAACTGCGATTACTAATGTGAGGGAAGCAGAAATTGGCTGTCTGGAACTGTCTTATTTCGAAATGCGTCGCCAGTGAAGGTTCGCTTACCAGTCTTCTGCACAATTTGAAAGTTCCAAACAAACAATATCTTTCGCCTCACGACGCAGAGAAACGTGTTCGCATTTATGTCTGACTTAAGAAAATCAGAGACCTGAACGATGAGTCATATGCTGGACCGTTGTTAAAATAGTTGAAAACCGGCGGTTTTGGATTCGCATGTTATTTTCGCTGTGCAATTGTACCGAAACGATAACAATCAAATTGGATGCACTAAGGCGACTTGCATCTGCCTAAACAGTTGCTATCTTGGAAAAGGGGAGCCACAGTATAACGTGAAATCTGAGCCACGTTTCATTTCTGGCGAATCCCCGTATGATCGGTAGGTGAATGCCAGGTTAAAAGGCAAAGAAAGAGTGAAAAAAATTGACCTAGGCAAGATTCGATCCCATAAATTGTCTGGCCAGACACTTTACCATTAGACCACTACACCACACAGGAATTGGGTGACATTTCCCACTCTCTAAGTAACTGCTCTCCTCTCGAATTAAAGCGGCTGCTCGCTAGGTGGCAGTGGCTTTCTCTTTCACAACTGAACTTAAATTCATAGCAATCCAGACAATCTCTACAAAATATTTAGAAATTATTTACAAGAATCTTCCTCGTGAACCAGTGTTTCCACTAGACAAAACCAGATCAAAATCCTACAGCGGTTCGTGAGATTAACCTGCACGTACAGATGGATGCGAGGAAGCAACTTCAATTTATGTAAAACAGAGATTATGTTGTATAAAACCTGATTCTAATTCTGAGTTTAACCACGAGTTTTCAAAAATTGAAACTTGTGATTTTTACAGCTGGGGGGGGGGGGGGGGGGAGTTCTGTTCCGGCAACTACCATTTCAGAAATGAAGCTGTGTGGCCTATACTGTCCGCCTCCATTGCTCAGTGGTCAGCGTGTGTGGCTACTATGCGGAGGACCCGAAATCGACTGGCGGTACTACTAGGGACTTTTCCTTGATGGGAGGAATGGAACACAGTTCCCTCATCCTCGTGATACCAACTGAGGAGCTAGTTGAGTGAGAAGTAGCGGCGCCAAGGTCAACAAAGCCGACAACGTTCGCGAGAGCTGTGTGCTGACTGCATGCACCTCCATATACTAGCATCCAAGTGAAGCCATTCGAATAGGATGACGCGGCGTAAGGTCAGTCCCGACTGACCCGCCTGGGCTAGAATGTAGAGCTTATAGTTATTCCTTTCCCTAGTAGAGCACGCTGTGCCTCCAGCCGTGAATGGGTTAATGTACACACCACAGTCTGTCAATGTCCCCCAAACGGTGTTCAGGCACGCTCTTGATTCCATCTTTTACCCGATATTTCGACAACCGACTCAGTTGTCTTCTTCAGGTGTTGCAAGCTGTGTTACTATGTGTACCCGCTGCCTGGCCTCCAATAAGACTGTGAAGAAATGTTGTCGCCGTCGCTATTTCTAAAATGACGGGCCATGTCCTTGGCCCGAGTCATAGGAGTTTAAGCATGACTAAGCTATTCCTCCTCAATTCCTCGCTGTTTGGGATGTTTTGCCTCTGGTTCTGGATGAGCCTCTGGTTATCTGTAAAGGAAAGAATTCTCGGCCAGATGTCTTTGGCGACTTCTTATTCTTCTTCTTCTTGCGGTTTCTAGGCTGTCTGAACTCGATTTTCTTCAGACGGGAGATGTCCACTGGTGACGTCTGCTGTTTGATGTACAGGACGGCTTGTTCCGTCATGTACTTCCAGTCGTCGTCGGTGAAGATCGGGTAGCAGTTTATCAGTTCCAGATCTGCACGTCGGGCGAGTTCCCTCTCGTTGACCTTCTGGTTTAGGGGTTCACACCCCCAGTGGAAAGAATACGGTTTGTGGGGTAGGGGAGGGATATTGGTTACCGTGAAGGATAGGGATTACCATGGTGGGGATAGCTGCCGTCGCGCAGGGAGTCTGCAATCTTGGTGAGTACTTCCCTCGCACACTTCTTGTTGGGGAGGGGCAGGCACTCGAACGGCTCGTCCTCTTCTCCCTCGGTGTCCATGGGCGTCTCTTCCGCCGTCTGCGTTTCTGCAAGAGCAGAAGGGACTGTTGCTTCCAAGGGGCCGTCTTCTTGCTGGGGCGGGTGTCCCCGACTCCATGGCCGCCTCCCTAGCAACATGCGTTGCCGCATCGGCCAGGGAGGCGGTAGTTTGCGTTTCCGCGTCTACCCCCATACTGGTGGGGGTCGGCGCCTCTTCAGGTGTTGTGCGGGATACGAGGTACAGGGCTACCCTGAGTTGTGTCACCTCGCGACGCATCTCGTCGAGTTCCGCCCTCAGGGCCGCCTTCTCCTCCGCCATGGCAGATTTGAGAGCGGCGATGGCGTCCTCGCTGGTTTTCCGCAACGTTTCGCGGATCACGCCCTCGTCGTCTTTGTTGTGGCGCGGTCCGCTTCCCCTGCTTGAGTAGGAGGGTGGGGTGCCCACATTTTCTTCTTGGGCCACCTCTTCATGTGTGTTGACCACTTTCTGCCGCTTCCATGACTTCAGGTAGCCGCAGCTGCACGAATTTGCGCGCGTGCGCGCCGCCGCAATTTACGCACGTTGCCGCGGTACCTCTTGGTTTGTCGCAGTTGCGCGTGTCGTGCGGTTTCCCGCACTTCACGCACGCCACCGCGCCGTCACAGGTCCTGGCTATGTGTCCCATCTTCTGACACTTATAGCACTGTAATTTTTTGTGCCACGGGCTTCCGCTTCTTCTTCTTGTTGCCGCAACCGTTGCTCCCGACTGCCTTTAGCAGGAGCTCGACGGCGGCAGCAATCTTGCCTCTTCCTCCATTCCTACGTCCGGGCATGGCGTTGGGCAAGTAGCGTACGCGAGCGACGGTAACGAAGTCAGCCGCAGCGGGTCGAGCAAGATCGTTATTTCGAATGACTTATTAATCACGCAGTGCCACGATACCGGTCTCTTCATATTTCATGATTAGCTCGAGACATTGTTGCACGGCGATTGATTTGCTTGGATGGGTTAGTTGGATGTGTCCCAGATGTTCCTAGCACGTCTCGTCGATTGCTCTCATAGCCTGCCCTACATGAAGCATGCCATATTCACATGGAACAATTCAATGTCTGACTTAAGGCAACGAATATTCAAAACAGCACGCAGTACCTGATGCAGATGATTGGGTCAGTCGTCGAACTATCGTGAAAAAAAAAAGTTATCAGCAACCTGACTGAACATTTTAAAGCACATCGCTACACCTGGAAGGGTAATCGTCACCTCATGGGAGCACAGGAAGTCGTCCACCAAATTCTTGTACAAAACCTGAGACATAAAATATTTAAGATTTGCTTCGTGGTGGTCATTTACGTTCAACAGTAATATCTAGTGACCGCTACATTCAAATTACGGCTCATAGGTACCCGGACGAGAATGTAATAGAAACGTGCACTGCCTCTTGTTTCTGCAACGAGTTCGTTTTTCAAGACGATAGTGCACGAGTGCACTGCGCCCACCTCGTGATTACACGCTCTGATCAAAAATATCCGGACGGCTGTCAGTGGTCATTAATAAGTGGTGCCTTTGTGACAGTTTGAGCTCTAATAAGAATACTTTCAATTAAATGTCTGAATGTATTCTTCCTCAACAGCCGTAACCAGATAAGGTAGTTATGCTGAAAGTCAGCGTTCTAATTCATTCCGAAAGTGTCCAAATGAGTTCAGGTTGGGACTCTGAGAAGTACATTTCAGGAATGTTACTGTCCGCAAACCACTATCTCAAAAGATTCTGCTTTGTGACAGGGTACGTTGTCAGGCTGATATAAACACTTGTCGTCCATGAACCATTCCTCTACAGCACGCAGCATTTAGCATTTTCTTAAGCACAATAAGCGGACCACACCCTACCCACGAAAAAAAGAAAAGTACCCTAACACCACGTCCTCCGTATTTCACTGATGACGCTAATCATGACGATAAGTTCTCTTCCTATTCACCAAATCCAAACCATTCCATCGGTTTGCCGCAAGGTATATCGTGATTCATTACTACAAATCATTCGTTTCCAGTCATCCACTGTCTAGTGGCGTTACTCTTTACAGCACTTTAAGCGCCGCTCTGCATTGCCTACAAAAATGTTCGGTTTAAGAGGAGCTGTTCGAGCATTGTACCCCCTCCTTTTTAACTCCCTACTCACTGTCATTGTGCTAGCTGCACTGCCGATAGCACTTTGGAACTCATGTGTGACTCCTTCAGGTTTCACACGATCTTTTTACGACCAGTCGGGTTCCCGGGTTCGATTCCCGGCGGGGTCAGGGATTTTCTCTGCCTCGTGATGACTGGGTGTTGTGTGATGTCCTTAGGTTAGTTAGGTTTAAGTAGTTCTAAGTTCTAGGGGACTGATGACCATAGATGTTAAGTCCCATAGTGCTCAGAGCTCATCACCAACACTCGACTTGGGCAGCTTGAGAAGAGTTGAAAGTTTCCTGGTTGATTTGTTATCCATGTCCGAAGTCACTCTCCTCTCCTCCAACCCAGGCTGCTGCTACTTCATCTCTGCTAACAACAGATCTCACGGTCTCACTAGGTCACGGAGTGGTCATCGAGTCCGGTGTCGAAGGAGGCTAATCAGAGAAGCTGCTGTTCCTCCGTTGGCCTCTCTGGTGGTAGTGTTGCCTCTCTTTGGAACTGTCATCATGCTACTTCCGTAGATTTTGGAAGTAGGCTACTGCTGCGAGGTCCTCAGTGGCAGGCTGTCTTCTGCTGGAACGCCACTCCTCATTCACCCATTTCTCCGCGACTTGGTAGACATGCTCCCAGTCGCGGGGGGTGAAGATGGGGTGGGTGTCCGCAGCTCCTTCCTCGTGCAACAGGCGACGGGTGTGGCGGAGGTCGCACAGGTGGTTGGGAGGGGGGGGGGGGGGCTTGGGGATGTCTGATGGCGTGAAGGGATAAGGGTAAGGGTTGTCCCAGTGTGGGTACGACCCATCCCTTACGGAGGCCGGAATCTTCTTGGGGAAGGGCTGCACACTGCGCTGTCTGGGAGCGGTAGGCACAGGGGCAGCTCTTCCTCCTCCGATGCATCTTCCTCGTCGAGGGAGGAAGCAGACGGCGTCCCTTCCCCGGCTGTTGTGGCTGTCTCCACAGAGGGAGGCAGAGCAGGCGTCTCGACATCTATCTCCAGGTGCACCGCCTCCTGCATTTCTGCAGGGGGCGAGGCGATGGCCGTCTGCGTGGCAACGTCCTCGCGCTGCTGCTGGAGCTGTCGATGGACAACTGTTAGCTCATCCTTGAGTGCAGCCCTTTCGGGTGCAAAGGCGGCTTGGAAGCCGGCCATGGTGTCATCAGTGGCGGCTTCGGGCAGCACCCCTTTTAAAAGAAAGCCTGTCGAAGTAGTGCATGACGTCACAAGATGGCTACACTTATGGTCCCTTCTTCAACAGTTTCACGGAACAGTGCTCGTGAATAGTCGTGCGACGAGTTTCGCGTCACTTTACCATTATAGTGAATGGTGTTCCTGCGTTAATGTACGTGATTTGGTTGTTTAGTTTCTGTGTACTAAACTGGTGATCTGTTTTTCTTACCTGTGAAAATTTCGTTGCCTGCAAAATGCCGTAGCGTTGCTCTGTGCCGAATTGTAGAGGAAATTACGACGGTGGGCCAAAAGTAACCGCGTTTAAATTTCCGGAGGATGAAGCAACGAGGAAGAAATGGTTGTCAAGTATTCGCAGAGATAACTTTACTCCTGCTTCAAATTCAAGAGTGAGTATTTGTTTTGTTTATTTCTTAAAAGATGTTAAGTGTGCTAACAAAGAATAGGCACTAATGCAGTAAGGAAGGTCAGCGACATTTTGACTAATATATCAGATCTTAACTGCATAAGTGCCGAAGAAAACAGTGTTTCGTTTCCTTGCCCTGGCAGTTCTACAGTTTAGCTGGTTTATGTTATATGAATTCTGTATTCTGCAAGTTCAACCAGTATAGCCTAACCACAGTTAAGTAGTTAAATATCTCAGTATATCTTTATAGTTACTGTTTTTGTGGTTTGTTGTTAGAAATAAAAGTCGGTTTATGATTAAGTACATGCACTTAAGATACAGACGACTTTCGATGTATTCTGGTTCTAGTATTTAGTTCTGTTTCTTTCTGCTGTAAAAGTCTTTGGGAAGTTGCTTGTTCAAAAACAAGGAATGTGGTGTACCCAGAAATTGAAAATGAAGTAAAAACAGTGTCTCAGTCCCTTGTTTTTAATAAATCATTGGTGGGAATTTGAAGTCAATGCAAGAAATGTTACTGTTAATGAATATAGTAGGCTTTCGACTTTACAATGAACCATAGACCCCTCTATAGGGGGTGCAGCTTCGAGGCGGCGCAGCTCGCATCCCTCGCCAGAGCAGGGGGTCGGGGCGGCCGTCTTGGCGCCAGACACCGCCGCAGAGCGTGTCGCGGCGTGCTGGCAGAGCTACTCCTTGAGGTAGCCGCAGCTACGCGAGTTTGCGTCGTGTGAGCCTCCGCAGTTCGCGCGTCTGCAAGCCACCCCTCGTGGCTTGGGGCAATTTCGAGTGTCGTGCGCTGCCGCGCACTTCAAGCACGCGACGGCGTTCTTGCAAACACTCTCAGCGTGCCGCATTTGCTGGCACTTGCAGCACTCCACCTCCTTCTGAGTACGCTGTGTACGGTTCGGCTATCGTTTGCGGCCGCGGTTGCTCCCTATCGCGTCGATGAGGAGCTCCAGCGCGGTTGCCAGCAGCTTGCATCCCTTGTATCCAACCATATCTTGCGGCTAGTGGCGTAGGCGAGCGACGTTAACGAAGTGCTGTCGCTGTCGCTATTTCGCTGTTGCTATGTCGCTGTCGCTGAAATTACAAGCCTTGTCCTTGGACCAAGTCATAGGAGTTGAAGCTTGACTAAGCTATTCCTCCTCAATTCCTCGCTGTTTGGGATGTTCTGCCTCTGGTTCTGGATGGGCCTCTAGTTATCTGTAGAGGATAGAATTATCGGCCAGATATCTCGGGCAGCTTCTTATTCTTCTTGTTGTTGTGGTTTCCAGGCTGTCTGAACTCGATTTGTTCAGACGTGAGATGTCCACTGGTGGCGTCTGCTGTTTGATGTACAGGACGGCTTGGCCATCATGTGCTTCCAGTCGTCGTCGGCGAAGATCGGGTAGCGGTTTATCAGCTCCAGATCTGCACACCGGACGAGTTCCCTCCCGTTGACCTTCTGGTTTAGGGGAAAGAATACGGTTTGTGGTGTAGGGGTAGGGATTACCATAGTGGGAATAGCTGCCGTCGTGCAGCGAGTCTGCAATCTTGGTGAGTACCTCCCTCACACACTTCTTGTTGGGGAGGAGCAGGCACTCGAACGGCTCGTCTTCTTCTCCCTCGGTGTCCATGGGCGTCTCTTCCGACCTCTGCGTTTCTGCAGAGGCAGAAGAAACGGTTGCTTCTAAGGGGGCCGTCTTCTTGCTGTCGGCGGGTGTCCCCGACTCCATGATCACCTCCCGAGCAACCTGCGTTGCCGCATCGGCCAGGGAGGCGATCGTTTGCGTTTCCGCGTCTACACCCTTACTAGTGAGGGTCGGCGCCTCTTCAGGTATCGTACGAGATGCTAGGTACAGGGCTACCCTCACCTCGCGACGCATCTCGTCGAGTTCCGCCCTCAGGGCCTCCCTCTTCTCCGCCATGGAGGATCTGAGCGCAGCAATGGCGTTCTTGCTGACTTTCCGCAACGTTTCGCGGAACACGCCCTCGTCGTCCTTGTTGTGGCGCAGCCCTCTTCCCCTACTTGAGTAGGAGAGCGGTGTGTCCACCTTTTCTTCTTGGGCCACCTCTTCATGTGTGGTGACCCCTTTCTAACGCTTCCATGACTTCAGGTAGCCGCAGCTGCACGAATTTGCGCGCGTGCGCGCCGCCGCAATTTACGCACGTTGCCGCGGTACCTCTTGGTTCATCGCAGTTGCGCCTGTCGTGCGGTTTCCCGCACTTCACACACGCCACCGCGCCGTCGCAGATCTGGCTATGGTTCCAACTTCTGACACTTATAGCATTGTATTTGTGCCACAGGCTTCTGCTTCTTCTTCTTGCTGTAGCAACCGTTGCCCCCGACTGCCTTTAGCAGGAGCTCGACGGTGGCAGCAATCTCGCCTCTTCCTCCATTCCCACGTCCGGACATGGCGTTGGGCTAGTGGCGTTGGCGTGCGCGAGCGACGGTAACGAAGTGCTGACAACAGTTCCTCTTATACTGGCGAGCCAGACTCTACTGACATCTAGTGGTCAATTCCGCATTACACAGGGGTGTCCGTGTACTTTTGATCAGATACTGTACCATCCTCCAGGGGCCCTATTCTGTCTTCTTTCGGACGCTCTGCCGATCTGATCGGTAGGTGAGCACACCGATCGGCGTTGTTTTCGAAGGGAAAGCAATATGCCTCAGATCCGCGCAAGTGCATGCTGCGCCACAGCGGCACGAACCCGAGCCGGCTAGCAGCCAACACAGGCACACTGTTCTTCACAGTACAGAAAAGTGTGATTAGAGTACGAAACACTGTTCAAATTTTACTGTCCACGTGCTTCCATGAAAGCATGATAACGATAGGATATTGACTGTGTTCTGGAATCTGTCGTAAATGTCACATTATGTCACTTTATTCTCATTCACATCGACGTCTCGTTTTGCATTTTACGTTTTGGAATGTGTAAGGAATCGAGTATAGTGCCACAATGTACAAATACCTCTATAGAAACACCCGAAAAATTCGTCATTTTTTTCTGTTTTCCGTCGTTACTTAGTTGCTTTAGAATTCATGGAGGTACGTTCCGTCTATGCAACTAGTTGAAGGCAGTTTGTTTATTGCAATACGCCTTTCACTTCTTTTATTTGTGGTGATGCTTTACAAATAAAAGAAGGGAAAGGCGTATGGCTATTAAAAAACTGCCTTCAATTGGTTGTATAGACGGAACATACCTCCATGAACCCGAAAAATTGTTTAAGAGAGTGTCAAAGAATAAGAAGATGCATAGAATGTGGTTGTAACTCGCTGCTAGAGATCGAAATAATGAAATAGCCTACTTCCCTTTATGATACATCAACGATTTGGTTCTTAAGAAACGACTTTTCGAGGGCGTGTGGCGAGTGCAGCTATTGAAGTTCGTTGTAGTTTATAACATGCATCTCATGAATAAAAATGTTTGATATATAGTGGTATAGTCTAAAAACATTATGGCGGGGATCTTTCATCTCTGTCTACTGTTGTTGAGGATTCGATCGCAGATAAATACTTGTAACGAGCAGGTGTATAAAGACGATTACTGCTAGTTTCATTCGCAGTAATTTAAGTTGTGCTCTTAGATTCCTTTCGGATCGCACATTCGGAAATCGCTACGTACTCAGAAAAAAAATGGTGAATTATTTGTGACAAGGAAAAATATAAATATCACTGTCAGTTGTTCCACACACAATTTCATCTTTCATTTCTTAAACACATGGAAGTCACGAAATCGAAGATATTCATTACTGATACAGCGCACTCTTACGTGTAAATAACAACGAATATATCAGAAAAATACTTAACCTTGACGATTAACTAAGTCTCAGAATGTGTTACAAACACGAAGAAGAAAAAAGTATCTTTGTACCCAGTGGTATGCGAACCCACGACCTTTGACGCTGCAGTTCGGTGCCCTCCCCGCCTTTTTTTCCCTTCTTTTTGATTTTGCTCGGTCTTGTTCGTTGAATTTGGTGACTCAGTTCATCATTACAGAGACCAGCCAGCTCTCTCACCGAAAACGTTGAGCTACTGTGCCGGCCACTTTGCTACTACAACTCGGATGTCTCAGCGCTTTATTCCACTTAATTTCAGTCGAAAGAGACGCAGGGTGACTTCGTTGCCGAATGACGCGGGAGTAAGCCGCAAATGAGTGAAATTTTGGAAGGTTTCCTCTATCAGAATTCACATAAATCCTTTCCATTGTAACTTAAAAGTTTTAAACGCATTTCAGTAATTAGTAAGTGAATCATTTGCGAAAAAAAGTACGTGGAGTCACTAGTAATTTCAGCTAAAACTCATGTGACACATGTAAGCAGAACAGACCTTTCGAAATTTTTTTTAAACTCTTTGTTACATAAAAATAACAGGTAACTTGGGAGAGTATTGACTGAAACTGTTTTTTGATATTATAATCATTCACAGTAACAACAATACACCATCTTTCTAATAAAGGAAAACTGTCTGTAATGAACTCACTTTCCACCCGGATACATCCTGGCGATTCTTCAGTAACACAATCACTAAATCCGAAGATAAAACTGCTCAATATGTCTAAAATAACAAATTCTACGTGTAAATAAATCACACTGAACCGAACAAGTAGGCCACACCGGAACTAAAAACCTCTTGGTACAGTTGTCGAAAAATCGGCGAGAGGATCGATCGGTAACAGGTTCAAATGACTCTGAGCACTATGGGACTCAACTTCTGAGGTCATCAGTCCCCTAGAACTTAGAACTACTTAAACCTAACTAACCTAAGGACATCACACACATCCATGCCCGAGGCAGGATTTGAACCTGCGACCGTAGCAGTCACACAGTTCCGGACTGCGCGCCTAGAAGCGCGAGACCACCGCGGCCGGCAACAAATGATTTGTTGGTTGCTTTTGTAACGGTAGTTATCTTAATTTGAGGAATAGTTACGTGTTTCTCAGGCAGACAGTATTTAATTTTAATGCTAGTTTGCATAAAATTTCAACAATATGCGTAATTCAGAGGTAATCACATTGGACTGCAGCTAGCATTCGTGGTTTTGCACTATGAATCTGTACACAAAGATGGCTTACTTGTGGAACGGCGATACATCATGTCTTGAAATTCTACATCAAGGAAGATGTTCATTAATTTCCCTCTCTTCTGTCGTCATTTGTTTCCTTTTGTTACATTGTCCAGGTGTAACACTACTACTTCCACGTAACTGGTTGAAGCCGATGATAAATAAGTACCGAGATGGTTGAGGTCTATTGGAATATCTTGCCACATACAACGTACAAGAAAGAACTGTATTTTTCCTACACCTTCTATACAGCATGAGCATGTCGTCTTTTTCTGAGTTGGTAAAGCCCGTCGTCCACTCACGACCTACTGCTTAGACAGTCTCACACTAACCGACTAGCAAGTCACAATGCCCTCAAGGAACGCGCAAGCACAATGTAAACAATCATAAGAACATCGTACCTAGCAACTACGCAGGTTGAATTGCACAAACAAGTGTCAGTGTGGAAAATTTTCAAAATATGATATCTCGTAAACGACTCGCACTAGAATCCTGCAAAAACACCACTAACATTCTACTTTACCCTCCTTTTATCTGTTAATGTCAATAGGCATTGTTCCATTTAAAAATGTGTATGTTTGCACAAAAAATACACTTTCTAAGTATTATTACAATCTGTTTATTGGCTAACAATACGAGCTCTCATCAAGCGAGGTGGCGGAGCGGTTAGTACGCTAGACTCCTGTTCGGGAGGATGATGATGAAACCCGTGTCCAGCCATGCTCATTTACGTTTTCCGCGATTTCCATAAATCGCTAAAGACAAATGTCTGGGTGGTTCCTTTGAAATGGCACAGCCGATTTCCTTCCCCATTCTTCCCTAATCCGAACTTGTGCTCCGTCTCCAATGACCTCGTTGTGGACGGGGCATTAAACACCAATATCCACCTCCTCCTCCTCAACATCAGCTCCTGATTAGCAATCCATCCTGTGAAAACTGCACATCTGTAGCACCTTCCATTTCCGCAATATTTGGCGAGCAAGTTTTAGGTTATTCATCCTACGCACATACACACACACACACACACACAAACACATACACACACACACACACAAATGGTTCAAATGGCTCTGAGCACTATGCAACTTAACTTCTGAGGTCATCAGTCGCTTAGAACTTAGAACTAAGTAAACCTAACTAACCTAAGGACATCACACACATCCGTGCCCGAGGCAGGATTCGAATCTGCGACCGTAGCAGTCGCGCTGTTCCAAACTGTAGCGCCTAGAACCGCACGGCCACTCCGGCCGGCACACACACACACACACACACACACACACACACACACACACACACAGTTGAGAATATATGTGGTACTCATTTAAGAAAAGTTTTTCGTGTTTAATTTCACAGATGCAATACTATCTGTTAGAATGTCCGCCTCCGTAGCGTAGCGGTAGCGTTACCGCCTACCACGCAGGGGACCCGGGTGTTGTGTGTCCTTCATCATCATCATCATTATCATAATCACTGACTCGCAAGTCGCCGATGTGGCGTCAACTAAAGAGGACTCGCAATACGGCGGCCGAACTCCCCCACATGGGGCCATCGGACAACAATGCCATTCGATCATCATCATCATTTGTAAGAAGGCCTGCCAAAAGCAAATTATGTACATAAAATTAAAAATAAATAGAATAAATAGAAACATGATCCTTCTTAAGCTCCTCTTGAACAAGCGGACCCCCTCCCTCGTTCGACTAAATCCTTGCCAGACCATTTTGATTGAAAGTCGCTGTAACAAAGGCACTGCAGAATAGTATTCATACGCCGATACCAGGCAGCGACTTTCAATTAAAATACCCTTCCTTGTACGAGAATTACATAATGTGTGTAAGAGTACAGGCTGTGACGCAGGAACAACGACATGGCAGTTTAGGTGGGGCCCTCAGTCTTGCAGGTGTGGCCAAAGCCGTAAAAGCGACTGCTCCAGTATAGCTGGAGATGCGGGACAGACTCCAGGTCTGGCACACATTATCAGTGTCGTTATTCCCTTATACAGTTGATGGTTGTCCGAAGGAACACTGCATAGTCCTTAACAACACAGGCACTGCAATAGCGTGTAGTACCGACCTTGTCGCCGATTTTCTTTCTCTTTTCTTCCTTCTTTTCGATTCAGAAGAAACCAGTAAACTCCCGTTTCTTTAAAGAGCCGAACTCTCATGTACAAATTAGCTTCAATACAAATGAATTAATGTTTGAAATATTTGACTTCAAGCAAGTAAGCAGAAAAAGTTTAGAAAACATTTGAAATTATGTTCAAAGTTTATTGGAAGTCGCTAAATGCTATCATTATCAAATACTGAATGAATACACTCTGGATAATTTGCGCTCCATTTCTTAGCAAAAGCTAGTTATTCACGCATCTAAATGTTTATGACGTCACAGCGCCTGAACTATGCATCGTACTATGATATAATTTTGCATAGAATGTGTGGATATTGACTGTAAGCTACGTTGCAATTAGAGTCGGTAGTGAAGTAGTAATAAATTAAAACGTCATGCCTAATACTGAAGTTTGACCGCATGAACAGCGAAAATATAGTAAACGATAAACTTTTTTTCCTTTCATCATTTTGTGCAGGAGTGTCAGCGAGAAAAAGTTTTTACAGGTAAAAGTTGTTGGCTCTCGCTAAGTGCTCTCATTCTCAAATACTTGATCGATATAGTACGGCTACTTGCGCGCTGTCAGTTACGCTGTCTAAAAGACAAACACCTATGAAATGTTGCTTTTTCAATAATTAATAAGATATGCCTCAATCCTTACATTAAGGCCAAAATACATGAACAGTAAATTTTCTCTGTGTAGATACATCTATATAGTAAGGAGAAAAGGACACGATTTAATGTAAGGAATGTACCTTTTTGCTGTTCCGATCGTTTCTTTTCAATGGCTGCTTCACAAATTGTGTGTCGCTCTCGTATCTGTAACTTTTGGTTGAATAATTACGCTACTTTAATTACAATAGCCTCGTTTGGATTAAAAATACTTTTCTTTTCCTTTAATTCCACATCTCAAATTATTATGTTGCATTTTAGAACTTTTTCAGGCTGCGGCGAAGGAGAGTTGCCAACGAATTGTTTGGTGGCCACAGCCGAACGCTACGAGTTCAGTCGACGTTTACTTTATCAAACTTCTATTTCAGCGTCCTTGAGATCTCTTTTAACTGTCTTTTCTATCGGTATTCGGGCAATGTAATTACGCAGACTTCGTAATTTTGAGATCGGTCACTGGCCTCTAAACAATGCCGTCGGTTAAAGTTCTCGTCAGTGATGCTGGTTGGCGTAATATAATTTCATTATCAACAAGCAAACATTTTCTATCCACCATTTTACCATTTCAGAAACTTTGCCACCAGCGAAAGCGGAAAATATAATATTACAATATTTTTTTAAATACCAGTAATACTATACACAGTTGCTAACACTTGTCTTACTGCGTTAAACTTTTAGCATAAGATTATACTTCTTAACACAGGTATTTTCTTGGTCCGCTAAAAGAACTTATTTAAGAGGAAATAGTTTCAAATTTAAATTTTCTTTGTTTTGTATACTTGCTGTAGTGTCCGTTCTTGTCACACAACTGAATATTAGCGTCCCGGTAGCGCTTGTTCTTGAAAAAACTTGTTCTTTAGCTGAAGACCCGATAATGGCGACATAAACCGAAATTTTGCGTGACATAAACACAAAAAATTCTATCAAGTTTTCTTGATAGTGCAAATTTCGTTTAAAAAATACTGCTACTAGTTTCATCAGTGTCTATTGTCGAAATAAAAGTGTGTAAACGTTTCTAAATCGTATTTAACTAAAATATTTCGTATTGTTTACTAGTTAGATAGACGCGATCTAGGCATAAATTTTCCAAGCTATAAACGTTTAAAAACCTGACCAAACACGCCTGATAACGTAAATTCTCTAAAAGCAACTTAATTACAAATTCATTCTTCTGTCATCGTATCTCTAAATAAGTAAAAAAAAAAAAAAAACAACCACCGCACATAAGACCTTTGTGTCGTTTTTTGTTTGCACACAGCCAATCTCGCATCCTTGACAAATTTAAAACATTCTTTAAACTTAATTATTCTTTCGAGACTGACCATGAGTGAGAAATGTGGGAGTTGTTATAGGGTGGTGAGTAGAGGGATTTGTTGCCAATCTTGTAGGAAATATTTTCACTGGGTGGGGGGGGGGGGGGGGGATGCAGTGGGGAGAATGTTGGGAGAACAGAAGATGCTCTCTCCTGGAGCTGCAGAGTATGCAGTAGGAACATTTTGATTGGGGAACAGGAAAGGAAAATCTGTGCCCTTCAGGCACAGTTGGAGGAAGCAAGGGAGGAACTCATAAGGATCAAGGGAGATAGAGGGGACGAGGGTGGTTGGGAACTGGCAGCTGGTAGAAGGATAGGAAGAAAGAGAACGCGTTCTGACAGTTTTATCATCAACACCAAAAACAGGTATCTACCACTGCCAGAGTTAAGTGAAGGAGAGCCTCAGGCAGAACGAGGAGCAGGAAATGTGCAGCACACTTCAACCGAGGCCAAGAAGCCTAGAAATGTACAAAGTGTTAGGAAGAAGAAAGTGCTGCTACTAGGTAGTAGCAATGGGCGAGGTGTAGGCCCTCAGTTACAAGAAAGTTTAGGGGCAGCGTATCTTCAAGCCAAATGCAGGGCTAAGTCATGTGATAAGAGTACCTAGGGTCTTTATGTAAGGACTTTACAAAAGAGGACCATGTAGTGATAGTGGGTGGAGCGGGAAACTGTTTGGACAGGGACAGGGCATATGACATAGGTGGTAACCTGGACAAGATAGCTTCCCTGACTCATAGCTCTAACGTTCACTTTATTGAGCTGTTCCGGTGTCATGATTGACCACACCTTGATGGAGCTGTAATGCGAATCTATGTGGGTTTAGGGATGGCTCTGAGGACAGCCAACTTTGCTCGTGTTTCTCTGGTGCCCGTCGGGAATATCAACTGATGAGGTTTCACTAGGCACGGCCTACACCTAAACAGGACTGGAAAGGGAAGATTGGTACAGCTGATTCATGAAGTATAGGGGGTGGATCTCGGGCCACACATGGTCAAATACCTGTTGTCATTCGTAGGAAAAGTCGGTATTTTTTAGGATAAATTCAGATAACAGGTTCCCCTGCCTAAAGAGTATCTCCAGGGCTTTCAAAAATACTGAAACAATCACTCACAAGACAGATTTTAACACCTCAAATATCCCATATACCAGATGTCACAAAGAAAAACAAACCTTTGGAAAGACTAACATGGGCCATTTCACAGACTTAACAATCCTTCATCAAAACATGCAATAAATAAAAAATAAAATACAACTATTATAAATTGAGCTCAAATCTTTGAACTGCACAGTAGTTTGTATTACTGAGCATCGGTGTAGAGATACAGAAATCCAACTTGTAGCGCTATCATTGTATGAAAAGGCAAACGCTTACTGCAGAACTACTTCAAGAGGTGCAGGATCATGCATTAATATCACAAAAGGAACACAGTTCAAATAAAGACATGTCCTCAGAACCGTAAGTGAAGACAAACTTTTTGAAATATTAGCTATTGAATTAACAGAGCTTTATATTACCAAGGAATTAATCATTTTGTGTGTGTATAGATCTTCCAGTGGTAGTGTGGTCACTGTTTTCAATAAGTTAACAGAAGTTCTAGATAAAGTCTCAAGTACAAAGGTCAACATAATTCTGTGTGGGGACATTAACATCAACACTAACATCATAAATGAATCCAGGAGCACCTTCATAAACATCCTTCAAAGTTTTGGCATGTCCCTATTGGTCAACAGTTCAACAAGGGTTACCACAACAACTTCATCAGTAATTGACCATGTGGCCACAAATATGGACAGCAAAAAATGTGATGTAGCTGTAAAAGAACTCGGATTATCAGACCATCTCTGTCAAATAACAACAGTAAAGTCAGGGATCGAATCACTCCCTAAACTACAAGCCTACAAACTACATCTATCAGAAATCAAAATAAAAGATTTTTCAAAAGAACTAGGAAAATAAAGCTGGGGTGAAGTGTATAAGGAAACCAATGTGAATATGAAATTCTCTAAATTTTCCACATTGTTAAAATTGAACTTCGAAAAGGCATTTCCAAAAGTATGCATGTCTGTATCAACATCTCACAAAAACAGATGGATAGCAGCAGGCATTAAGAAGTCCTCCCAAACGCTTAAACACCTCAGTTCCATGGAAAAGATTCGCAATGATCCAGAATTTTTAAATTTCTATCATAGATACAAAAAGAGCTACAGGAAGGTGCTGATTGCTGCAAAAAAGTCACTTAATGACAAAATAATATATAATGCAGAGAATAAAAGCAAAGCAGCCTGGGATGTTATAAAAAAGGAAACGGGGAGAGGCAAACAAATGCAGAATGACATACTGTTAAGGGAGGGGGATAAAGTAATAAATGATCCGCAGCACTTCGCAAACTACGTAAACCAGCATTTTTCAAGTATTGCAGAGAAGTTACAGCAAAAATTCCCCCAAACAAATATAACTCCTGTAAATAACGTTGCACTAAATACAATGATGTTACTTCCAACCACAGAGAATGAAGTCACTAAAACAATTCAAAATAAAAAAAATAAAAAAATCAATAGGCTTAGATGAAGTACCAATGTGTGTACTGAAACAATGCATAGGGATTATACAAGGCCGTTTAACAAATACAATAAACGAATCCTTCACATCAGGGACATTTTCAGAGCAGTTAAAACGGACAAGAGTTGTACCTTTGCTTAATAAAGGTAATACAGAAGACGTAGAAAATTACCAGCCCAATTCCCTGCTGTCAGCATTCTCAAGAATAACAGAAGCAATTATGGAAGACAGATTAATGAATTACCTGAATAAATACAATCTTTTAAGCGAATCACATTTTGGTTTACGAAGTGAGAAAAATACGGAGTCAGCCATAGTAGAATTCACAAAAGCTGTACTTGAGGCTCTTGATAAAGATGAGTGTGTCACAGGCATATTTTTGGATCTTTCTAAGGCATTTGATACAGTCGATCACAAGATTCTGTTAAATAAATTAGAAGTATTAGGAATAAGAGGGGTAGCTAATGACTGGTTTCGATCATACCTAACAGATTGGGTACAAAGAGTAGAGATAACACATACTTCAAATAGATCTAAAAATTTAGTAAAACACATATGAGAACCAAAATACATTAATATAGGGGTTCTGCAAGGTAGCATATTAGGACCAATACTGTTCCTGGTATACATCAAAGACTTTCCCAGTAGTGTTACTCATGGTGAAAAATCCTCTTCGCTGATTACAGCAATGTTATAGTCACTGAGAAAACAAGAGAACTCCGAGCCGAGAAAGCAAATGAAACTCTCAAGGAAGTTTATGATTGGTCAATAAGTAATAAAGTGACATTGAACATAAAGAAAACTAATGCCGTGAATTTCAGTTTGAAGAGGAAAAATGAATACATTTACCAGTCAGTTGTGCACATCAAAAATAACATTGCTAATTACTGAACAAACAGCTCTTTCCATGGCCATGCAACAAGAGATAGACTCAACTTACATTTACCAAGAAAAAATAAACATAAAACTCAAAACAGCATTTTTCTACCAAGAAATAAAACTATACAATAAATTACCAAAAGAGATTAAAGACATTGCAAAAATACACTCATTTAAAAATGCATCTAAGAAGTACCTGTTATGCAATACATTTTATACATTGAAGGATTACTTAGCTAAAACAGAGTAGGGGTTTGATAAAAAAATTTATACAAATAAATAATGATAATACTGATTATAAAATATCCAACACTCCACAGGAATCTACAGATGAATAAAGCTACTACTACTAATGAGTACATTATGACAGCATTCATAAATTTTAAATTGTGTCAATAATTACGCCAAAATTGAAAATCAAATTTTTGTTGCCTGTGGAAGCCGTTGGATAGGCAGCGTTCAACAGGTCCTGGTTTAGTAATGTAGATACCAGTTATTTCAGAAAATATATGATCGAGTCTTCAACCCAGAAGATTACATTTTAACACCTAGTATTTCGAAACTTTGACTGATCTTCACGAGTTTACTGCTTACACTGCAACCAAAGATGAAATTGTGACAAAAGCTTCAGGAAGCTGTCATTTAGTATGTTTCACAGACTAACAGACAGGAAAGTAATAAGAAAGTACTCGTTATCAATAGCTGACACCACTTTCCGTTATGAGATATCGCCAGGAAAGAGCGCCTTCGTCTCTACAAGCAAACTGCTGGACTGCCACTTGTTTATAAAAATGTCGACAGATTATCTCGTGTTTGTAGGAAATGTGTCAATACACGACTTCCTGGTCACGACCTTCTTCGAGGTCTGATAAACATTTCCCTGAAGACCATTGGCACCGGCGCCAATTTGTTGTTCTATGCCTCTCGTCGATAACGTTTCGGCCACCCTGCCAGTCTTCAACAGCCACAAGCAATCAATCCTAAATTTGTGTTTAAATGTGTTACATTTTCCAACACTGGACGAGTACTGACGACGTTCTACACTACTGTCACTTCTCCCAGACCATTTAGAGCAGTACAAAGTGCCAGGACTCAACGCATAGCTATTTTGTCGATTCGCTTCAACCACAGAAAGCGATGAGATGATGACGAACTGTAGTTTGAAGAAATTGTGACATTGATCTGAATCTATGGTCGCAAAGAGAGTATAGTTTATGTCAAAGGCCATGAAAAAATGCTGTGGTTGCATGTTATTTTAAAAAGTGCATCAATAAGGAACCCTAAATATCATAAATACCTACCTGTTCAAAGATCAGGAAAATGTATGATGGAGACATAAGTGGTTACATATGTTCTTCTGAAAATTTACAAATGCTTTTAAGCTGCTTCACAAGCCTTTTTTTAAATATATAGACAGTTGTAACCACACCATAGCGCACCACAGCAAATACTTGCTCCCCACTATGACAGCATGCCATGGCTAAATCCTGTGTTGAGGTGCTACTACAGCCAAAAGCGAGCAAGGCTAATGCACAGACAGAGCTCTGAAGGTAATAGCTGTGGAGTGCTGGCCAGTAGCAGCCATATCTGTCTCATTATGGGCGATTCAGGCAGTCACAGAGCACTGGAGAAAGGACTTTTGTTTGAGTAATGCATGTGTCACATTCCATCACAGCCCGCATTATGGACTAGCACACACACCTGCACTGAAATATAAGAACAGCAGAATGATAGAGCCACTGTTAACGGTCAGCCACAAAGTGTCGGAAAAAAATTCTTTTCTTCGATTGACAGATGTGTTCCTTCTGACCACTGCCCATGTGACAGCACAGTGCATACTTCGGCACCAAGATATATGAATGCCGGCTGATAGAATTGCCATGGACAAGCACTGACTCACTTGCAGTTGCTCGTACAGGTCCACCCTGACTGTAATGGAGATACGCATACTCAATTCCTAATGGCTGAAATAAGCGAGATGTGTGGCTTGCGCTTATAAACAAGGGCTGCTTTGGTGCAAAAGCTCATGCCTGTCTGAGTACCGACAGGAGACACTTCCCCTCCTGGCTACTGAGTAAACTGGCCTGAACGAGCCTGATGCTTCTCAGCAGCTATCCTATCATTCCCTTCCTGCCTGTGTTAAGTAGACCGGTCAGAGCACATTCTCATGCTTCTCAATAGCAGTCATCCTATCCTTCATTCCTTTCTGCCTACTGAGTAGAATGGTCGGAGAGAGGTCACTCTAGAGCTTCTCAACAGGACCTGCTTTGTCCAGTCTTTCTGTATCCTGTACTTTGTTAGCATACTATGTGTGTGCATGAAACATGAACCGCCATACTGGAAGTGATGATACCAGTAATAAGCGTCCCAGATTGGGATCCAATGATATGACAGATATGCTATAATTTCCGTCCATGTTGTTGTCGTTGTTGTGTACATTTTACTAGCAACCTGATGATTCATTTCTCCTTCTTCCTCTTCTTCTGTTGCAGATGGGAGTGCACCATCAACCCTAATGAATGATAGTACACTGGAGTGTCTCATGGACTTTATTGCCACTCAGTGGATGGCACGTGGCCAGCCCAGCTGATGAACCTAGCAACAATACACATTCATGTTCTCTCTCTCTCTCTCTCTCTCTCTCTCTGTGTGTGTGTGTGTGTGTGTGTGTGTGTGTGTGTGTGTGTGTGTGTGTTTTCCTGCGTGTGAATAACGCAGTTATCTAACGTAATGCTTTTTTTGTTCCTGCGTGTGAATAATGCAATTATCTAATGTAATACTTTCTTCTGTTTGTGGAATTCTTCAATACCGTTACTGCGATGATGGTTGATGAGGTGCACCAAGCCCAATTATTATTGTCTCCATGCCTCAGTGTGTTCTTGAAACTGGTTCATCTGCATTGGAGGAGGAGAGCTAACACCCAGTACCTCTATATCAAATGTCCCAGTATTTGACCTGAGCCTTTCTCTCATGGGAATGACTCCGGTCATCAAGGAATAAATATGTGAATAGTGGGTCTTTCCATTCTTCCATTCTTCTACAATAATATGTTTGTTACCCACTTGCATGCAGTACTTATGTGAGAGTTTGCTTGTGTCTAGGTGCACTCGAGGAGAATGATAAAGACAAAGGTGGTAGCTGCTGAGTTGAAAGTAAATGAGCGAATGCAGGCCATGACTCTATTCTCCAGTATTATCTGGTGGAGGTTGATACAATCGTTAAAGGACAAATATATAAGTTGCAGTTCCTTCTATTCTACAATAATATTATTACTGACACATTTGCACACATCTGTAACAAAAGTGAGATTTTGTTTGTTTCTAGGTGCTCACAATGGTAATATTGTGCTGGATGTTGATTTGCAGGGTGAACTGAATAATATCTCACAATACACGATAGCCAATAATGATTTGTTTTTGCACATGAAACCTACCAATACTTTTTGTCTCTACGCAGATGTGATGGAGGACATATGCAGATGCGAGCTTGCAGTTGCAACTACAGCACCACCTGGCCCAATGTTGATGACGAAATGTTTCCCCAGCCTGGTCCATAAACAATGATACATTTGCCTTAAAATGGTCCATCATCCTCAATGTGGCACGTCTGCAATGGACTGGGCCATGCTCCTTGTGCACTGGACCATCTGACTGTCATTGCCATTGGGCGTCACCACACTCTGCCCTGGCCTAGCAGCAGCAGTACTCTGATCGCTCTGTTACTCATCACCAGGTTAATTCTGTACCTGCATTGGATATCTCTGTTGTTGGTGGCACTTTTTGCATTAGCAGCGTGGGACACAATCTCATAAGCTTGTGTTAACAATGTGAATGCTGGCTGCCAAGATCCTGAGACATTCCTTAACACATTTTGGAAAGAAAGCTATCCAGATTCATCAATGACTAACAGTGCCCTGCCGTTAAGTGTAAGGCAGTTCTGTACTGTGAACTCAGGCACACACCCTCTCCCCCTGCAAGAAGGCAGTGACACTGTTAAGGAAAAGAACATCATCCAGATTTGAGAGGCTAATGGCATGATACCACAGGGTGAGTCAATAGCAGAGTGCTTCGGAACTTTCGCCAAGAGCATCATACTCGGTCATTTTTCTGAAATGCGGGAAAGAGGACTACACTCCACCTTGTTGTATACACGCATGTCTTTGCTCCACGTAGTGGGGCGGAGTTCTATTTTCATTACTCTTCTGAAAAATATTGTGCTAAAAAGGCATGCCTTCATGTCCGGAATACTGCTGAGATGGATGAATTTTTGCTTTGCTTGGTCGCTTCTGGCCTGGGATAGAAATATTGAGGCGATCCGTTCCAAAACTGGTCTTATCCAATTTTTTTTACGAAATGAGTGAAGCCTACTGGCCTGGGATAGAAATATTGAGGCGGTCCGTTCCAAAACTGGTCTTATCCAATTTTTTTTACGAAATGAGTGAAGCCTACTCCGGTTTTCTTCAGTACCCGGCGCATTGACTGATAAGTCTATATTCACTCAAAAGTTGTTCTTTACCGTAGAAATCATTAGCTAAAAATCGGTCATCGTTCCCAAACTTGCCTTATTTACTCCAAGTTTCGTTCCAATAGTCGCCTTTTCCTACCAGCCAATGAAATTCTTCATATTCCAGTCAAAGGAAACGCGCGATATTTTTCCAGCGTTTTTACAGGTGTCGTCAGTAAAGTCTGAAGACGTGTGCAGTTTTGTGACAAAATAGGATTACGATGGAAGAAAGAATTACTCCAGCTCCCAAAGGCAAAGCAAGATGCCGTAAAAGTGGTCCTGCCTTATTGAAGAAAACCAAGGAAAAATATAAAAGGTAAGAAAGACGTCAAATTTGTGCAGTGTGTTTACACGACTGGTTTAGGCTCTGGCGTCAATGATCAGTGAACGTATAAAGGTTAACAAAACGGCGGTGGTGGCTGTTGAAAATAAATTTTAGGTGTTCACAAATTTTTAGTAATACAATAGATTGTTTCCGCAGATAATTTTTTTATTTATGGAGACGAACAGTTTCAAAACTCTCAGGGCTTCATCATCTGTAGTAGATCACACCAACATTTACTCGATACAAATTTTTTGATTCAGATAAACCTCAAAGCGTGAAATAGCATTTTCTGTAACAGTTATGATGACAGTCTGAACAAATTTATACAGATACAACCACTGAGAATGATAATAGTAGTAATAATGGTAGTAAAAATAATTATTGGCATATTTGAGAAGTATAGTAGTAATAATGGTAGTGAAAATAATTATTGCCATATTTGAGAATTGTGCTATCATCTAGCGGGATTTGTGTCAAACAAATGGGGACATACGTCTTGCAAACGTCTGCCGTAATGTGCTGCCACCTAGTGGCATTGACGTAAACTCTGTGTTACGTTTAATAGTATTCAAAGAATTAAATAACTACTACATCCATAAGGTGTCAAAACTTTGGGTGTTCACATGCTCTTGTGCTCTCATACAGCAGCTGCCACTGCAAAACGAGAATGTAACAATATTATATTCCTCTGATTTAATCAAATACCACGATGGGCTTTTATTATTAGTGTCCTCTTCATGTCCCATTCACATCAGGAGCTATTTTCAGGCCACTATTTTTATCGTCACAGGCATGGGCCAATGGAACCACCACAATATCCACAATACAGTCATAATGGACCAACGTAAAAATGCAGGAAATTAAGGATGTTAGACATTCAACAGTTCCATAAGAACTTCTACAGCCCTCCCAATAAAATTGAGTATGACACTTTTATACTGAAATATCTGAGAGCAGAAAAGCCTAAAAGAGACAGACGCGCAAAAGAACGTAGCAGTAGGAAGAGTGTTGCTACTGAGTATTTTGTTAAACTTGCTAATACCGATAAATTTCAGGTAAAAGTGTGGCAAAAAACATTTCTCAATATTTTACATGTCAATAAAGATAGAATTCAGGGAATTGCCAGAAATCACTACCAAACCGTTGAAATGCCTAAAGACAAAAGAGGTGGTGCTAGAGACAGGCCACAGTACGATGCAAAGAGACAATCTGTAAAGTATTTTATTGAACGTTTGAAGTGCTGTGAAAGTCACTATTGTCGAGGAAAATCGTTGCAAAGAAAATATCTTCCCGGTAACTGAAGCATTGCAAAGTTACACAGGATGTATAATGCAGAGTTTTGTCATGATATGAGAGTGAAGCGATGGTTCTTTCTCAACATTTTCACAACAGGTTACAACATCGGTTTTGGTTCACCTGTAAAAGATGCATGTTCTACATGCATTGAACTTAAGGGAAAAATTGAGCATGCAAAGGATACATCAGAAAAGAATTCGATGATTATTCAGTTTAGGATTCATAAGTTAAAAGCTAAAGCTTTTTACGCAAAGCTGCAAGAAAAAAGGGATGATATGCTCACAATGTCATTTTACTGTCAGATAAATCTGGTTAATCCTAAAATACCGAATCAAGTTGCCTACTACAGTCATCAGATATACACCTAGAATTTTACAGTTGTGATGGGCCATTCACATACTGAAGTGACAGTACAAAATGCTTTCACATATACGTGAATGGATCATGAATACAAAAAGGGATCAAATGAGATATCCTCTGCAATATTTGACAGACTTTCTAAATGTGATTTATCGAACTACTCAAGTTTGCGACTATGTGCTGATGGCTGCGGAGGACAGAATAGAAACTCCACAGTGATAATGATGTGCTGCTATTTTCTGTCAAAAGTGAGTCCCCCACATGTGAAGCGTATTGAACTGATATTTCCCATTCCAGGACACTCCTTTCTGCCATCGGACAGAGTATTTGGACAAATAGAGAAGGACATTAGGAACAGGTCAGTAATTTGCAACCCAAAAAGAATATGAAGATATTTTCGCATCGCATGCTCAGGTTTCTAAATTGGGTGTGGATTGCACAGTGAGAGACTGGAAGAAGGCTGCTGACAATATGATGAAAAAACCAAGTAGCTGGCATTTCAAATTTTCTTCAGCAAAGCGGTTCATCTTGTGTAAAACGTCTGAAGGAAACGTGACAGTACAAGGAGAACCGAATTACAATGTAGACTGTTGTTGAGGAAGGTCTGTGATGCAGAAAGGTAAACGTTTGATGAATATGGATGTTCCACAAGTTGTGTCCTCAGAAGTGCCCTTGAACCCAGCCAAGATTAAGGATGTAGGGCATTTGCTACGAAAACGTTTTGGATTGGAGTGGAAGGTGAATGAAGAACTGGCTTTCTACAAGACTTTTTTTGCGTCCAGTACTGGAGACACAAATTACTCCCCTGAAGAGACAATCAACGAATATTGTGAAACTCATGAGGATTTCACAGACTTAGTTATTTGAATTCTGCTCAATGAATAATTATCTAGAATCATTATTGTTTACTATGAACTGTGTTTTTTAAGTTCTAATAAAAGAGTATAAACTGAATGCATCAGCACTATCACAAATGCACAAAAAAAGTATATCCCTGAGTACATGAACTACGCACTTGCAGTGTGCTGCAACAAAACTTGTCTAATCCTGGATATAAAGCAACATAACCAATTTATCGATGGGAATAATTACATTCGCAATTAATCGTGACTTTATTTATTAAAATTATGCATTCCTACCACGAAAATAGTTCAGTTTCTGTCGGCATTAAGAAGTTTTTAGTTTTTTGTGTCTCCTGTAAAATTTCTCATCATGGATAAGGCAAGTTTCGGAGCAGACCGCCTCAGTTGTTCTAATACTACAGTGATCAGAGAAACATACCATTCATCTGATGTCTGTGATCATGATGATTCAAAGGCATCTCATTCCCTGTAAAACTACTGGACTTACCAAAATTCCAGGGGCAGAATTCAGACTATTCACCTCATGTTTATGGCCTGGATACAGATGATAACATGCCATTAGATGACACTGTGCAGAAGGAAGTAAAGCATAAAGTAGTTGGATTCCCCCTGCTTTTCAAAATTAGCTGTTCAACACCCAAAACATGTAGATTTGTGCTATTCCACAAAGATGAAAAGCAACACTATGTATGGACCAAGAACATGTCCAGCCTACTTTCTGCCGAAATGAGAAAAGTACTCTGTATGAGACTGTTTTACCAAGAGAGAGTATCCTGAAAGGCACCTCAGTGACTGCTCAAACCAGAAATCAGTACATGTGGAAATGCCTTCTGAAGATAAGAAGTTATGAAAGTTTACGATTGTCCACCAGCGATGTCCCTTCATTGTATACGCTGACTTCAAGTGTCACCTATCTCTTGCAGTGCATTTAAAGTTGCCCTTGATGCCTCTCATACTATCTTCACAGAACAGCACGTACCAGATGTTGCAACATATCAAATTGTGATCTTATATAACTCCAACTGCAACAAATTCAAATCATACATTGGGGATAATTCTACAAGACAGCTGCTCTCTCGGCTCGAAAAAGTTGTTTGGGAAGTGAGTGGGATTTACTGCAACAACATTCGTGTGACCCGCCCACAGGCGAATGTTTTGTCTTCTACAAGCAAGCAGTTAATTGTTATATCTGTGAGCTGCCATAGGTTGGATAAGCGAAAACTCCATATGGAGACCACTGTCACATAATGTGAAAGTTCTGCAGTGCAGTCCACAATGCATGCAACTTGAAATTCCAACTGCCATGAACATACCCATCTATTTCCTTAATTTGAGTGGATATGATGCACACTTTCTTGTTGAGCACTTGGGTGATTTAGCTTGAAAGATGATAAGGTCATTGTCAAGCTTGACACTGTTGAAAAGTACATTTCATTTCCCAAACGAATCTCGCCAAAAAGTAACTCTCTGCTTCCTGAATACGCTACATTTCATGCAAATGGCTCTTCAGAAACTTACTGAGACAATGTATCAGGAGAATATGCATATCACCAGAGCCACATATCCCAATGGTACTAAGTTTCACCTTGTGACGAAGACAGGGATCTTTCCATATAATAGCTGGACTAGATGGAGAGACTTCACAAACCACATTGTTCAACATAACCATATTCTCCAGAAAACTAAGAGGCACTCCCATAGTGGATGTGTAATATGGGCATGTGGTGAATGTTTGGCAGGAATTGGGCATCCTTCTTCTGTTAAATCATGCTAGGGCTTTCATGTGATGTAATTTTAAGAACACGTGTCAGCTTCATACTATTGACTGATTATGACACATTGTTTTTCTTCACACTGCGGATTCACAGGGGACTTTGTCAGTATGTGTACAGGTACGCCAAGATGAATAACCAGTGAATGAGCAAGGATGATTAAAGGCCCTCTGATGATTTACACTGACGTGACAAAGTTATGAGAAAGCGACATGCACATATATAGATGGCAGTAGTATCATGTACACAAGGCATAAAAGGGCACTGCATTGGTGGTGCTGTCATTTGTTCTCAGGCGGTTAATGTGAAAAGATGTCCAACGTGATTATGGCTGTATGACGGGAATTAACAGACTGAACACGGAATGGTATTTGAAGCTAGACACATAGGACATTCCATTTCGAAAATCGTTAGGGAATTCGATATTCTGAGATCCACAGTGTCAAGAGCATGCCGAGAATACCAAATTTCAGGCATTACCTCTCACCATGGACAATGCAGTGGCTGACGGCCGTTACTTAACGAGCGAGAGTAGCAGCGTTTGCATAGAACTGTCAGTGATAACAGACAAGCAACACTGCGTGAAATAACCAGAGAAATCAATATCGAATGTGTGAGGAGCGAGGACGATTAAAGGTCGTCCGTTAGGATAGTGTGGTGAAATTTCGCGCTAACGTGTTATGGCAGTAGATGACTGATGCGAGTGCCTCTGCTAACAGCACAACATTGCCTGCAGCGCCTCCCCTAGGCTCATGACCGTATCAGTTGGACCCCAGACAACTGGAAAACCGTGGCCTGATCAGATGAGTATCGATTTCAGTTAGTAAGAGCTGATGGTAGTATTGGAATGTGGCACAGACTCGTGAAGCCATAGGCCCAAGTTGTCAATAAGGCACTATTAAGCTGACGGTGGTTCCATAATGGCGTGACCTCATTTACATGGAGTATACTGGGTCCTCTGGTCCACATGAACCAAATATTGACTGGAAATAGTTGTACTCGGCTACTTGAAGACCAGTTAGACCATTTGCAGTCATTCATGTGTTTCATGTTCCCAATCAACAATGTGCGATGTCACTGTGCCACAACCATTCATGACTGGTTTGAATTACACAAAATCCTGCACAGAAACACTTCCACAACTATGGATGGCTACAGAGGCAACATGGCTCAGTATTTCTGCAGGGCACTTCCAGTGACTTGTTGAGTCCATGCCACGTCAAGCTGCTGCTGTACACTGGGCAAAAGGAGATCCGACATGATATTAGGAGGTATCCCATGACTATTTTCACCTCAGTGTAAGCTACATACTTTAACTCTGCAATTTGGAGGAATACAACTGATTTACAAAGAGGAAATCGTGATTGAAAGATGATATCCAAAATGTGGCTGCTGATTATGGTAAGGTGTATATCTTGGAGACCAAACTGACATAGCCCACTCATTTGCATGATGTGCACAGGAACTTGCCACTGTGTCTGTCGCATCTAATTCTGCAATTTGGTTCTATCCCAAAGCTGATGACAATGCTGGGAAGTAAGCTGAGATATATTCTGCACTTCAGAAACCTCCAGCTTGGGGATGAAACTTGTCAGAATCACCTGGTGCATCTCCTTGAACCAGCATCACTGGTTGGAGGAGTACATATATGTATACACTAAAGAAAGATCTCTTGTGACTTTGAAAACGACTTGTATAAATTATTGGGCAATTCAATTTTCGAAAAACAATGAAAATGTTAGATGATTCCCTGAAATTCATTTAGTTTACCGGTGGGGAGGGAGGGGGTCCGTTATGGCGCAAGAGATTATATCGTGAGGCCAAATTTCAAATGGGCCACAGTATTAAAAAAGGACTAAACACTGTGAAGATGGCCAAGGCTCTTGTGCAGTTCACAAATCCTGTCCACATCAGTATGTGTGTTTTAGGCCTCTCCAAACTACACTTATACTGATTCCACTATCAATCTGCAACGCCGAACTTCATTAATGTCAAATTACTTTATATGGAGCAGAAAATTCCTTCTCCTGGATGAAAGGCTGCAATTCATATGAAGTAATTAGGTACAATCCCAAAGTATTCCGCCTGTGTGAATATGTGGCCAATAATCCTTACAGAAAAACACCACAAAAGAAGATGGTTATTGGGCTGATGAAGGACGAGGCGAGTGGTTTGCAGACTGGTGGATTTTGTGGGGCTCAGCTTGAAAATATATGAATACCTTATAGCTGTAGGTACCACCCACAGATGGTCAAAGGATGTACATTCTGCAGCGTCAAAGCCTCTCATGATCGAGAATTACAATGGCTGCTTACTTGAAGGCTTTGATACCATTCTGTATATGGTTTTCCAGGTAGTCTTTTGATCACAAGGCCATGAGGAACTTACTTTTTTGCAGCTGAAATTATGACTGTTGAGTCACGACAACAAATGACTCCTCTGATTGGACAGGACTGGGACCTCCCAAACTCGCACTATTTGTTAAATGACTGTGTGGGTGGTTGTGTATTTATTTGTAAATAGTGGTTGTGTGTGCAGAAGAGTTGGATGAACAGCTCATGCGTGTATAAATATGTGTGAATGACTACACTCTAAGTGTGCATGCAAATTATATGCACACTATGTGTGCATGTTTGTAATTGTGAGTAGGTGTGGATTTTCGTCACCTGCTACGGCTAATCCTCGTTTCCCATATACAGTATACTGTTTATAGGAAAATGATCGAAATATATACTGCATATATATTCTGAATAAACCAATCAGTTGATAAATTTAAATGCTGTACACAGAATGATGAAACTAATGATTCAAAATGTGTAAACTCTTATAGAATGAAAAACAACAAAGATCAAATTCAATGGGAAATATATAGTGTTTCAATTATTCTATTTTTATTGTACCTGATACTATTAGTAATGTATACAGGGTGCTACAAAAAGGTACGGCCAAACTTTCAGGAAACATTCCTCACACACAAAGAAAGAAAATATGTTATGTGGACATGTGTCTGGAAACGCTTAGTTTCCATGTTAGAGCTCATTTTATTACTTCTCTTCAAATCACATTGATCATGGAATGGAAACACACAGCAACAGAAGGTACCGGCGTGACTTCAAACACTTTGTTACAGGAAATGTTCAAAATGTCCTCCATTAGTGAGGATACATGCATCCAACCTCTGTCGCATGGAATCCCTGATGCACTGATGCAGCCCTGGAGAATGGCATATTGTATCACAGCCGTCCACAATACGAGCACAAAGACTCTCTACATTTGGTATCGGGGTTGCGTAGTCAAGAGCTTTCAAATGCCCCCATAAATGAAAGTCAAGAGGGTTGAGGTCAGGAGAGCGTGGAGGACATGGAATTGGTCCGCCTCTACCAATCCATCGGTCACTGAATCTGTTGTTGAGAAGCGTAAGAATACTTCGACTGAAATTTGCAGGAGCTCCATCGTGCATGAACCACATGTTGTATCGTACTTGTAAAGGCACATGTTCTAGCAGCGCAGGTAGAGTATCCCGTATGAAATCACGATAACGTGCTACATTGAGCGTAGGTGGAAGAATATGGGGCCCAATCAAGACATCACCAACAATGTCTGCCCCAACGTTCACACAAAATCTGTGTTGATGACGTGATTGCACAATTGCGTGCGGATTCTCGTCAGCCCATACATGTTGATTGTGAAAATTTACAATTTGATCACGTTGGAATGAATCCTCATCCGTAAAGAGAACATTTGCACTGAAATGAGGCCTGACACATTGTTGGATGAACCATTCGCAGAAGTGTACCCATGAAGGCCAATGAGCTGCTGATAGTGCCTGCACACACTGTACATGGTACGGAAACAACTGGTTCTCCCATAGCGCACTCCATACAGTGACGTGGTCAACGTTACCTTGTACAGCAGCAACTTCTCTGACACTGACATTAGGGTTATTGACAACTGCACGAAGCATTGCCTCGTCCACTCCTGGTGTCCTCGTCGTTCTAGGTCTTCCCCAGTCGCGAGGTCTTCCCCAGTCGCGAGTCATAGGCTGGAATGTTCCGTGCTCTCTAAGACGCCGATCAATTGTTTCGAACGTCTTACTGTCGGGACACCTTCGTTCTGGAAATCTGTGTCTATACAAAGGTACCGCGCCACGGCTATTGCCCCGTGCTAATCCATACATCAAATGGGCATCTTCCAACTCCGCATTTGTAGACATTGCACTGACTGCAAAACCACGTTCGTGATGAACACTAACCTGTTGATGCTACGTACTGATTTGCTTGATGCTAGTACTGTAGAGCAATGAGTCGCATGTCAACACAAGCACCGAAGTCAACATTACCTTCCTTCAATTGGGCGAACTGGCAGTGAATCGAGGAAGTACAGTACATATTGACGAAACTAAAATGAGCTCTAACATGGAAATTAAGCGTTTCCGGACACGTCTACATAACATCTTTTCTTTATTTGTGTGTGAGGAATGTTTCCTGAAAGTTTGGCTGTACCTTTTTGTAACACCCTGTATAGTTTTCAGAAAAATGTATGTATGTCACCAAAAAAATAAATAGTTTTGCAAACTATTCATCATCAGAAAAAAATTGCTTTGTAAATAAACCAACAAAAGATTTGAAAACTGTAGAAAATAGCTTTGCAAATTATTCTTCAACAGAAAAAGTAGCTTTGTAAGTAAACCAACAAACAGATTAAAAATTGTAAAAAAATAGCTTTGCATAGTATAGTTCATGAAAAACAAATAGCTTTGTAAATGAACCAACAAAAGGAATAAAAATTTGTAAAAAAAATAGCTTTGCAAATTATTGTACATAAGTCATCAGACACAAATAACTTTGTAAATAAACCAATAAAAGGTTCGTCAATAAAAAATCAAACTTGCTAGTATTAAATTGTATTGACAAAAAATTGTTAATAACAAAACACAAATTGATTTGTTATATCATTCTTCTTGTTTCCTAACTCTTTCACAACAGAACTATAGGGAGAATATTTTTGTTAATAATAATTTGTTTATAACAAACCTGTATTTATAATAAACCTGAACCCCTCATTACAGTTCACAGACCCCAAATAAAGAGGCCTGCACAATTAAACCAGTTATTAAGGAGTAGGAGAGGTTTCCTGCAGTTTTAATGTCTTCCCATTAACCAAGAGGTATAGGAGGCTGGGCAACCTGCCAATTTTATATCACCCAAATTCCTGATTACCACATGGCCACTATCAAATTAGATCATGACCTTAAATATAACCCACACAATTGCCTCAGGTGTGTGGGCTGGATAGTGATTCCCAGTGGGGAGGGGAGTGGTGGATGATCTTGAATATAACTAGTCCAATTGCCTATGCATGTAATCCGATATCCCTGACCTTGGGAAAAGAAACTGGTTATAAGTGGATCAGGACCAGAATGTACCCTGCTTATCTACTTGTATGTAGAGTGTATGTCATGTTAGTATTGAATGATGGTCATAACAGAAGGGAGAGGCTGAAACCTGGAGTTGGCATATGGTCTACTCTGGTCAAATGCCGCAATGAGTGGCCGTGCGCTTTGATGCGCCATATCACAGATTGCACGGCCCCTCCCACCGGAGATTTGAAACCTCCCTTGCGCATGGGTGTGTGTGTTGTTCTTAGTGTAAGTTAATTCACGTTCGTTTAAGTAGTGTGTAAGAGTAGGGATCAATGACCTCTGCAGTTTGGTCCCTTAGGAGTTCACACACATTTGAAAATTTTTCCTGTCAAGATAGGACCAAGGAGGCCACCAAGATGGATCATAATCAACAGTGTCATATGATCTCACGTCAGAGAGGTTTCGATCTTATTCTAGGATATTGGCACAAACACTGGTGATCAGAAAGTTTACACCACAATCTCTTCTCCCCTTGCTGCCCAGATACTGACAGTGCAAATTTCATTCACCACCAATATTCGATCCAGCTCTCCTCTGAATAGAGGGCCATTGCACAGGCATGTGTTAGTGACCTCGTCTACGGAGAAAGGTAATTATAAAACTATTGGTAAGAAATTATACCTATTTCATGCTCTTACAGTAATTGCAGTAATGTAATAATTACCAGAGAACCACAAGGAGCAGAGGCGATGGAAGTTGCACACTTTAAAATTGAAAAAAAATTGTTAAAGCAAAAGAGGAAAATGCGAAGCTAAGTAGAAGCTAATGACAACAGTAGAATTGGTATGTATCCTACTGTTAAAGATTTCTGTTCAATTCATAATAAGAAGTTCGAATTTTTTTCAATATCTTTAACACTACCAGTTATTTTTATATGACATTCTTCTTTATGTCCACGTACACTATTTTATATACTTTGTTACATCCATCTGATACTAAAGTGAAACAAATTACAGTTAACAATGATAGTCGGCTTATAATGTAAATAGTTGCATAGCTCGTAGCTATGCTATAGTGTGTGCTTGTAGCAATGGCTAACACTGAATAAACGTTCCTATCACTTTTGTGTTGCGAAAAACGTTGATCTTTCAACTGTATTCAGAAATAACTCTTTCAGAAACACATGGACAAACGGTGACTCAATCGTACTTGTCTCTGTAATGTTGGCGAATAATTACTTTCATTTTGATTGTGTCAGTTGCATCACATTGTTCGCCAATCATGCTTACAACAGTCACTGGACATTTCAACGACTCTTACTTGTAGTTATATGGATATGGTATCTGTTATTTCGGACATGTCCGAAAGAACAGACACCATTGATGAGCTGCAGCCATCTAGAATGAAATTAGAGTTATATTAATACTTCAGCTGCCGACGGGCGTTGATATATATCAACAAGGACAGGTGAAAATGTGTGCCCCGATTGGGACTCGAACCCGGGATCTCCTGCTTACACGGCAGATGCTCTATCCATCTGAGCCACCAAGGGCACACAGGATGTGCGACTTGACTTCAGGGACTATCTCGTGCACACCTCCCGCAAGACCCACATTCCTACCTTGTATGTCCACACACTACATTCGTAATGTCCCACCCCAGCAAACTCATTACTCGTGGAAGACATTCTTACCAAGCCCCGTAAGAGTTCGGGGAATATGTGTGCATCCGCACAGAAGAAGAAGGTCATGGCTGGTGTTGCCAGAACTATATACTTATTTGGATATGGTTTCTGTTCTTTTGGACTTGTCTGACCTTTATGGATGAAGGAAAGTCCTACAGGATGTCAGGAGAATGCATTCCCTGACACTGTGGATACGCCAGGTACTCCAAAACAACAACCTAAAGGAGGTTGCAGTTCTTTGGATAGACAAACTCTAGCTACAAACCTTGCAAAAAGTTTCATGTATTTGTATGCATGTATGTGTCAATGGCAGTTCATCGTGTGATGCCATAGAACAGTGAACCCTCACAGAAATATTTGCATCTGAGAAAATATTATAGCACATAAAGATTCTAAATTTAAAATCGTCCATTCTCCTGTCTCTATGACAGATACTTATTTAGTAAATACACCAAGGAACACTGAAGATAGTGCACCCAGAGGCGAGAAATGCACAAAAATGAAACTTTGCAAAAAAGTTAAAAAAGATCCAAGTTTGGTGCCAATGTGCATGTCCAAAGAGCATGAGTAGTGGGACAAGGGCGATATCACGCCACATTGCGGGTTGCCCATATCAGGGGCAAGTATACATTCAGAGGCAAACCTATTATTCTCTTCTGATTGACAGGTCCTTAACCTGTTGTTCTCCTAAGTGGATTATGAAGCCCTGGCGACAATATATCCTGAGAAACTTCCTCCACCCCTCTCGCTCCCCCTCCTCGTCCCAACCCATCAGGAAAGCACCAATCTTCCCCTGTCTCTAGCTGACACAGCAACACTTTCAGGACTGAGTTACTCGGATAGCCCCCCCCCCTTTCTATCAACTTGGTTGACTACATAATTAAACTGATCAATTAATTAACCTCTCCCCCTCTGATAAATCCCCCCAACCCTCCCTCTCCCCCCCCCCCACCACCACCAGGAAACTGAGTGGAGAGGAAGGATCTCATCACAGGAAATACATAGCAGAGGGTATACTGTTTATTTATAAAAAATATTAGTTTGCAGGGTTTGGATCTCTCTTCCTAGTGTGCCACTGCCGGCTGGATCGAGCTACAAACGAAGCAGCATTTACCTGGTAAACTTCCAGCTGTGGATGACTTGGAAATATTCCCTCACTCTATCAAATTGATTGACTAATTAATTAAATCGATACCCTTTGTTGAGGACAATTTTTCCTTGCTTCCTTTTGGTGGACATCAGGATTGGAATATATGGCGGGATTCGATCCTGCAACGACCTAGTTTCCAAACTCTACTGGATTTGTTCTCCCTTGCCACATATTGGTACAGTTAGGTCATTTGGTAGGAACTCCAACACATTGGAGGTAGCTGAAAATTTCAAATGTCAGCTCAGTTGCTCGCTATGTCCTTAAACAATTTGCGAGAGGGGCTGGACACTTGCATGGTCACAGTATACTCGTAAGTATTGGAAACAATAAACTGATCAACTGGGAATTTGACGTTGTGACTGGGTTTTTAAAGCACTATAGAATTCCTAAATTGGTCCTCTTCGCTACATTCTGAAGCAGGAGGAAGGGTCTACCAGCTGATAGGTTAGAGACGCTGCAAGACAGAGTCCAATGGGATGTACTGAGAAGCACTAAACACGACACACCTAAACTGTGATCCAATCCTTAGTAATAAGTTGTCATGGCAGGATATCAGAGATCGCTATCAGTCTGGAATTTGACGTCGCGAGTGGGTTTTTAAACCACTATAGGATTCCTAAATTGCTTCTCTCCACTACATTCGGAAGGAGGAAGGCCTACTGCGTGATAGGAGAGAGACAACAGCAAATACCGCTGCTACACAGAGTCCACTGCGATGTGATGAGAAGCACTAAACACGACACAGTTAAACCATGATCCAGTCTGTAGTAGTAGTTGCCATGGGTAGAAGTCGGAGATCACTGAAACACTCGCACATATCTCGCACTCACCTCCCAGATGTCTATACCCAGCATGCCAAACCCCTCATACGCCGCCAGTGCCGACGATCGGAGGTCGGTTAAAATTACCGCCACGATCGCAGTAGCAGTTGCGGATGCGTATGTGTGCCAGAGTGCACCACCCCTTGCCATGGATGGCATCCAGGGATGACTGGAGTTTTAGGAATTCGGATGTTATCAATACATCCAGTGCAAACACCCATCATTTTGAATCTTCTATCACATGACACACACAAGACTGCTTCGGTAACGCACACAGAGCACACTTGTCACTTCGGCAGTCCTCACTGCCATGTATTTTCTCACCAGGTAGCAAAAAGTCTTTTCTTATCTGTTACGTCATGCATCGCACGACTAGATTATTAAACTCATTTTTGGTCCATAGTGCTCTGTCATAGGATCCCTCCTCACTTTCGAACTGAACTCCCCCTTAAAGTAACCAAATGCATCGCCACATACGAAGTCTGTTAAGGTAACAGCACAGAGAAGTTGTAAAACGTAGTTTTATACTACACATCACTTTATAAATTCGCTAATACCCCTGTGAAGGTGAGAGGCTGAAATATTGCTAAAAGATATCACTGAAAAAAAAATTGATGGCGAGTAATTTTTCTTTTTCATTACTCGCATTACACTCACCAGGTGGTCAAATGCGAATCTCTAAAGGGAAGACGATGTTCTTTTAGAGGAACACTATTGAGAACCGACATGTTTTGAACCTCACCACAGAAGGATTTTACTGCCGCCAACATACATTTCGCGTAAGGACCGCGCTATTAAAAACGCGATCAGAACTATTATGTTACAGTTCCACTGCATAAAAAGGGGTCCTGGTTCTGCAGAGTCGTTGATAGCGTTATGCTTTGTGGTAGAAATGTTGTCTGCGATTTGAAATCAAGTCTCTTCATTCATCCACATACTTGCGTTGGATCCTATGCAGACGCCTTTTAATGATTACAGCCACTGGTGAATTATATTTGTGCCACTTTCATATCTCGAAACGAGTCACCTTTTTCGAACATATCTGCTACAGCAAAACTCCAACATGGCTTTAGGCAGCCCCTCTGCATCTTGCAACCGTTCCTCAGTCTCCGCCCCGCCCTCCCTGCAGCTTCATCCAAGTGATCATCCCAGTTCAAGTCGGAACTGTGCTAAAGTCAGCGAACACTATATTTGCCACCTTCTGCGTTCCGTGGAGAAGCATGGTGAGCTGAACTAATGCGAAAGAACAGTCTTTTTTGACCTCTCCGTGGAAATGGGGACATTTTGTCGTAGCTCCGCCAATGGTGTATGAGGTGTAAGGCCAGCACCCAAAACGAAGTCTTCCACTGCAACACGAGGTAGTACAAAAGACAGTATGCGAACTGGAATGAGTATGAGGGTTTTGCTGCTGCACTGCTGTGCGCCTCCAAACTACAAACATGTACTGCAGTCTGAAGAAGATCATTCAAAAAATGGTTCGAATGGCTCTGAGCACTATGGGACTTAAGATCTGAGGTCATCGGTCCCCTAGAACTTAGAGCTACTTAAACCTAACTAACCCAAGGACATCACACACACCCATGCCCGAGGCAGGATTCGAACCTGCTACCGTAGCGGTCGCGCGGTTCCAGACTGAAGCGCCTAAAACCGCTCTGCCACTGCGGCCGGCGAAGATCATTCACGTCTGTCATCCAAACATTCTATCATCATTATTTTGTACCATGCAACAGAGAAAAACTGCAAAGTATAAAAGCTCTGCTAACTTCATCCAACAGAGAACTTGATAAGATTTTACCGCATGTTTCTCTTCCAATACATTGAAAACAAATACTGTCTGTGTGCTCGCATTGAGAATATGTGATGATCCTATTAACTTTACAGCAGGAGAAGGTGGCCAGTGATTGAAGGATTGTACGCATTGTGCTCATGGGTATGTCCAATCCTCCATGCACTACACGTTTGCACACCACCACTCGCTCCTCCTGCATTGCTGTGGCCACTACTTCCATTGACATCGAATCAATTCGTTTCCTCCCTCTACCAGGTTGCACACCAAAAGAATCTGTCTTTTCGAATTTCCGAATCATTTTCTCCAGACCCACGGCAGTCATCTTTTTTTTATTGTTATTTTAACACCTTATACAAAAGGTGGGCCGGCAGCGGCAATATTACGCCGCTCTTCGGCCACAGATAGTACAAATAGAAACAAGGAAGACACAGAGCCGGCCTGGGTGGCCGAGCGGTTCTGGGCGCTACAGTATGGAACCGCGCGACCGCTACGGTCGCAGGTTCGAATCCTGTCTCGGGCATGGATGTGTGTGATGTCCTTACGTTAGTTAGGTTTAAGTAGTTCTAAGATCTAGGGGACTGATGACCTTAGAAGTTAAGTCCCATAGTGCTCAGAGCCATTTGAACCATTTTGATGACACAGAAAAACAAAACATAATGGTGCTCAAAAAAAAAAGTAGACACATGAGTAAAAAACACGGAGCCGTTCACAGGTCTAGGAAAATAAAAAACGTTCAGCACTTGAACACGAACACTGATGACTGAAATGACACACGTGAACGATGGAGCGTGTGCGGTGAAAACACTGAAGCACTAACATGACGGCACACACAAAGAACCGATGGCGATGATCTCCGGCGCGCGAATGTTCTCTTGAAGTGTACGAGTCCGGGGACCTGCCAAAAGGGGAAAAGGTGGGGGAGGAGGGAGAGGGGAGGGTGGAGATGCCAGTGCCAGAGGAGATGGTAGGGGGAGGAAAGAAGGTACAGGGGGGTAGGAGAAGCCTTGGGGGAAAAGAGGGGAGGAAGGGAGGAGGGAGAGATTGGAGAGAGGGTGCCCTAAGGAAAAAACACAGGGTGTGGAAGGAGGGGATCAAAGTTGGTAGGAGCGGTAGATGGAGGGGATAAGGGCATCATCATGGAGGGGGAGTTGGTGGAAGCCACCTTGGGCGAGGGTATGGAGAGTGGAGAGATGGAGAGCGGGTGAAACATGGGAATACAGGTGCGGCAGCGGACGGGGGTGGGAGAGGATGGGAGAGACAGGCGAGTGAGGGCACATAGGATCCACGTGGAGGAGGGGAGACGGATGCGATAGGCGAGGCGGAGTGCATGACGTTCTAGGATTTGAACGGATTTGTAAAAGGTAGGAGGGGCCGAGATCCATGGAGAGTGGGCGTAGCAGACCAACGCCTTTTTTCAAACCCTTCAGTGTCCAGAACTTCTACAGAGCGACGTGTGTACAGTCATCCTTCTTGTAATACAGCTGTACAAGCCGAGTGTGATCCTGCGTTGGCGAACATCGTAGAAGTGAAAGAAGGAAAATCTGTGTACCCGGCGAGTTTATACCAATTTCGATGGGTCGTGCGAATGACAGTTGTTTTCATTTGCGTATTCTGACACATACAGCGCCATCTATTGATCAATTTTCACACTATTTTTTTTCATCTGCTATACGTTTTCCCCCTTCTCCGATAATATTCTGTTGCAATTAGACATCATTCTGACCAGTGGTGTTATTTCTACAGCGTTTTGAAAGTTGTATTTTAATTATAATCACCTTGTGTATTTCTAGCACTTCGATCATAGGGCGTAATTTACCATTACGTTTTCCCATCTTTCCCTATGCTGATGGTAGTCACAGAGCATTCTTGCTCTCTTAGGATGAATTTAGAGGAATGAAATATCTCCTCGCATTGTCTTTCACCAACACTCGCTGCAACACTGTCGCCAAATTAATTTGTAAAAAAAAAAAAAAATGTTCAAATGTGTGTGAAATCTTATGGGACTTAACTGCTAAGGTCATCAGTCCCTAAGCTTACACACTACTTAACCTAAATTATCCTAAGGACAAACACACACACCCATGCCCGATGGAGGACTTGAACCTCCGCGGTTAATTGGCAGCTGGCCAGAAGTAGACCTCTACATTGCACGTCTCGTGAAGGAACAGAGCTAGCTGAGTCCGTAATTGCCATTCAGCAAACATTGTTCCGCACCAACCTTAATCACAGCACCCATACAAGCGCACAAGATCTCTCCAGATCCGTGCATGTCGTGGAGGTTAGCACCGCTTATCGATGTATAGTAGATATGAGAATGTTGTGGTGATATAACAGATGGTTATGAAGAAGAAATGTGTGGTTTATGCATGATGGAGTTCCAGACAGATGTAGTGTGAAGCATTTTACATAAATCAACTGCACTATCAATTCAAAAGTATTGTCCTAGTGTCTGGGTCAGTATTGGTAAGAGAGACATGACTGTGGAAAATTAACATTTGCATTCCTAAGGCTATACGGTTGTGAACTTAAAATACGCTATAAAACAGGAGCGGTGTGGGTTCCGCCCTATTAGTCATTTAGAATGTAACGCTGTTAATATTCCAATGTAAGAAATATATCCCCAGTGCATGATATACATTATCCATGCAAGTTCCTCTACGATAAACTATGATGAGAAACTGTAAATTGATAAATCTACTACCTTGCACCCCGAAGAAAACATCGATTCTTTGTAACACAAACACTACATAGGTTTCCAGAGCTGTATGACACCTGCTGTTTATGAAGTTTATGTCCGATTACGGTTCGGAAATTATGAAATGTTCACAACAGCCCTATAAAATGATCGTCGACAGCCGAAAATGCATAGGAAGAAACAGTGACATCTTATGAGAAAATAAACACTAAGATCAGAGGAGATGAAACAGTCTTACCGCAGTTTACCACTCCGCTCCCGCTAACCTTCCTCTTGCACACAGAAGTCACAGTCCGATGTTAGTTTAGGCAATATCTATCTTACCCCCTGTGATATGTGCCTCTATATCTTACATTTGTCCTCTAGCCATCGCTGCTTAGCCATTTTGCATTTCCTGTCGATCTCATTTGTGAGACGTTTGTATTCCTTTTTGCCTGCTTCATTTACTGCATTTTTATATTTTCTCCTCTCATCAATTAAATTCAATATCTCTTCTGTTACCCAAGGATTTCTATAAGCCCTCGTCTCTTTACCTACTTGATCCTTTGCTACCTTCACTATTTCGTCTCTCAAAGCTACCCATTCTTCTCCTACTGTATTTCTTTCCCCCATTTTTGTCAATCGTTCCCTAATGCTCTCACTGAAACTCTCTACAACCTCTGGTTCTTTCAGTTTATCCAGGTCCCATCTCCTCTAATTCCCACCTTTTTGCAGTTTCTTCGGTTTTAATCTACAGTTCATAACCAATAGATTGTGGTCAGAGTCCACATCTGCCCCTGGAATTGTCTCACAATTTAAAACCTGATTCCTGAATCTCTGTCTTACCATTATATAATCTATCTGATACCTTCTAGTATCTCCAGGCTTCTTCCATGTATACAACCTTCTTTCGTGATTCTTGAACCAAGTGTTAGCTATGATTAAGTTATTTATGCTCTGTGCCAAATTCTACCAGGCGGCTTCCTCTTTCATTTCTTCCCCCAATCCATATTCACCTACTACGTTTCCTTCTCTCCCTTTCCCTACTATCGAATTCCAGTCACCCATGACTATTAAATTTTCGTCTCCCTTCACTACCTGAATAATTTCTTTTATCTCATCATACAATTCACCAATCTCTTCGTCATCTGCGGAGTTAGTTGGCATATAAACTTGTACTACTGTGGTAGGCATGGCCTTCGTATCTATCTTGGCCACAATAATGTGTTCACTATGCTGTTTGTAGTAGCTTACCCGTATTCCTATTTTCCTATTCATTATTAAACCTACTCCTGCATTACCCCTATTTGATTTTGTATTTATAGCCCTGTATTCACCTGACCAGAACTCTTGTTCCTCCTGCCACCGAACTTCACTAATTCCCACTATATCTAACTTTAACCTATCCATTTCCCTTTTTAAATTTTCTAACCTACATGCCCGATTAAGAGAACTGACATTCCATGCTCCGATCCGTAGAACGTGTTTTCTTTTTCTTGATAACAACATCCTCTTGAGTAGTCCCCACCCGGAGATCCGAATGGGGGACTATTTTACCTCCGGAATATTTTACACAAGAGGATGCCATCATCATTTAACCATACACTCATATTGTCTTCTTACTGTAGACCTGCACATCTGAGAACTCAAGTCTTCAACACTCACGACTGTATATTGAGTCTTCCTGCACGCTGTAGGTCAAGTCGTTTCAAAACCTTAGTCCCATGAAATCTTGTGCAGATTACACTGGTGCATACTTGCCCAAAGCTGCAGTGTGATTCCAGTCTCAAGTAGATATGATACCCATTGTGACAGTTGGCGATAAAGAGTGTATCGGACAACGAAACATTTTTTTTTAGATATTGTTCGTCTGGCCAGTTTAACATACTATAACGATCCTATCCAGCTATTAGGATAAAATAAGGTGAGTAGCACCCCAGGAGGTATGTATATGACTTTGTAACAGGTGTAATGACGTATATTGACTTAAAACTAAACTAATACCGATGTTATTCGAAATCGATGACTACAAAATTTCTTCTGACTGGCTCCACTTCTGTAAATTGTTCACCTACTACATTAACGAGTTCAAATATATTTGCATGTGCATATATGCAAGTTTTTAGTGGACGGTCATTTTTCTTCCGTGCGCCAGTGCCACACAGTAAAAATGGATCCAAAATGTCGTTAGGATTTTTTTGTAGAATTCTTGGGAAGCTATTCAGAATTTTGATCATAATTTTTTTCTCAAATTGGCAACAAATGTTTTTAGAGGATCGAAATTTCTCCGAGTAGTATTTTTTTTTCACGGAACACTGTAGAACTATTCAAATAATGTATCTAACTCAAGAACTAAAATATATCTAACAAGAACCCTGAAAAAAACATATGTTTCTCGAAAGCTGGGTGCCATCTTCACAGGATTCCCAATATTCTGCAATAATGCCCAGTGCTGACATTAGTCCGAATAGTTGATATGCTATAAACGAAGCTTCTCCTTTGCCGATTGGGCGGCTATCTAAGGATTCGCAGGAAGCTCAGAATAAGGATACTCGGCGTTACTCAGGTGGTCTTACATGCAAATGTTCCCGTGAGAAAACGATGCATGTCGTATTCCATTGTCTTCTGGCATCTTTGGATCCATTCATCTCGAGAGTCCAGGAAATGACAATTGAAGAATATAAGCAAACCCCGCCTGAGATGAAAGATCTGCTTTTCGAACCATCTCCCATTGTATAACATGACAGCGGTCTGTCTGAAAGCAATAACGACATATGTGATGAATGTGACTATTATTTCGATTGCAAAATGTAAAATATCAAGTAAAACATTTCACTACGGCAGTTTCGACTTCTAATTCGTTATCAGCGACCTCACAGTACTTTATACTGAAGGTTATCTCGAATCTGGTAAATTTATAATTTTCGATCCGTCAAATTGGCTCTGCCATTTTGAATTTTGTGATTCTGACATCGAATTTCAAAGCAACGACGCAAAAAATCTAAGAAACAGTTTTTTTCGAATTTTATATTCATTTTTCCATTACGACCAGGTTTTGAAGCGAGCTGGTCCACTGTGCTGCGTGGCAAACAATAAAACGCTAATAGCTGGTCACAGTGTTGGTGACTTATCTGCAACAAACAAGAGCAAACGCCTGCCTGTAGTGGCTGACTAGACTCCAGTTTAGAAATATAACTGCTCCTAGGGATCAATGACACGTAAGTTACAGAATAGTGTAGCTACAAATTAGATCGAGAATCTACTATTTATGTGTAATGTTGGTGCACATATTGGGGAGGAAGAGGAACTGCGCTTTGGTAAGGTTCAACAACAAGAGAGGAAACGGAGGATCTGACAGGTACAGCCTAGAATAGGAGACACAGAATAGAAGACACCTGCTGCCGCCACTCCCTTCTCCAGTCCTCGCTAACGAACTCAGCAGCTGGAAAGTGGTCTTCGGAGGTGCCAAACCGGAATTACGCATGTGTCGAGCCAACCATGTGAAAGCTGAGTGCCAATTTCAAGCATGACTGTAGACGTCGTCAGGGAAGTTCATATACACTCAGGAACATTGAAAATAGCACACCAAGACGGGAACATCGAATCGAAACAAATTTATTAGACATAATGGTACATTCCGATCAAACAAGGAATGCCACCATGAAACATTCATCACACGTAATTGCACATCTACATCTACATCTACATTTATACTCCGCAAGCCACCCAACGGTGTGTGGCGGAGGGCACTTTACGTGCCACTGTCATTACCTCCCTTTCCTGTTCCAGTCGCGTATGGTTCGCGGGAAGAACGACTGTCTGAAAGCCTCCGTGCGCGCTCTAATCTCTCTAATTTTACATTCGTGATCTCCTCGGGAGGTATAAGTAGGGGGAAGCAATATATTCGATACCTCATCCAGAAACGCACCCTCTCGAAACCTGGCGAGCAAGCTACACCGCGATGCAGAGCGCCTCTCTTGCAGAGTCTGCCACTTGAGTTTATTAAACATCTCCGTAACGCTATCACGGTTACCAAATAACCCTGTGACGAAACGCGCCGCTCTTCTTTGGATCTTCTCTATCTCCTCCGCCAAACCGATCTGGTACGGATCCCACACTGATGAGCAATACTCAAGTATAGGTCGAACGAGTGTTTTGTAAGCCACCTCCTTTGTTGATGGACTACAATTTCTAAGCACTCTCCCAATGAATCTCAACCTGGTACCCGCCTTACCAACAATTCATTTTATATGATCATTCCACTTCAAATCGTTCCGCACGCATACTCCCAGATATTTTACGGATGTAACTGCTACCAGTGTTTGTTCCGCTATCATATAATCATACAATAAAGGATCCTTCTTTCTATGTATTCGCAATACATTACATTTGTCTATGTTAAGGGTCAGTTGCCACTCCCTGCACCAAGTGCCTATCCGCTGCAGATCTTCCTGCATTTCGCTACAATTTTCTAATGCTGCAACTTCTCTGTATACTACAGCATCATCCGCGAAAAGACGCATGGAACTTCCGACACCATCTACTAGGTCATTTATATATATTGTGAAAAGCAATGGTCCCATAACACTCCCCTGTGGCACGCCAGAGGTTACTTTAACGTCTGTAGACGTCTCTCCATTGATAACAACAGGCTGTGTTCTGTTTGCTAAAAGCTCTTCAGTCCAGCCACACAGCTGGTCTGATATTCCGTAGGCTCTTACTTTGTTTATCAGGCGACAGTGCGGAACTGTATCGAACGCCTTCCGGAAGTCAAGAAAAATAGCATCTACCTGGGAGCCTGTATCTAATATTTTCTGGGTCTCATAAACAAATAAAGCGAGTTGGGTCTCACACGATCGCTGTTTCCGGAATCCATGTTGATTCCTACATAGTAGATTCTGGGTTTCCAAAAACGACATGATACTCGAGCAAAAAACATGTTCTAAAATTCTACAACAGATCGACGTCAGAGATATAGGTCTATAGTTTTGCGCATCTGCTCGACGACCCTTCTTGAAGACTGGGACTATCTGTGCTCTTTTCCAATCATTTGGAACCCTCCGTTCCTCTAGAGACTTGCGGTACACGGCTGTTAGAAGGGGGGCAAGTTCTTTCGCGTACTCTGTGTAGAATCGAATTGGTATCCCGTCAGGTCCAGTGGACTTTCCTCTATTGAGTGATTCCAGTTGCTTTTCTATTCCTTGGACACTTATTTCGATGTCAGCCATTTTTTCGTTTGTGCGAGGATTTAGAGAAGGAACTGCAGTGTGGTCTTCCTCTGTGAAACAGCTTTGGAAAAAGGTGTTTAGTATTTCAGCTTTACGCGTGTCATCCTCTGTTTCAATGCCATCATCATCCCGTAGTGTCTGGATATGCTGTTTCGAGCCACTTACTGATTTAACGTAAGACCAGAACTTCCTAGGAGTTTCTGTCAAGTCGGTACATAGAATTTTACTTTCGAATTCACTGAACGCTTCACGCATAGCCCTCCTTACGCTAACTTTGACATCGTTTAGCTTCTGTTTGTCTGAGAGGTTTTGGCTGCGTTTAAACTTGGAGTGGAGCTCTCTTTGCTTTCGCAGTAGTTTCCTAACGTTGTTGTTGTACCACGGTGGGTTTTTCCCGTCCCTCACAGTTTTACTCGGCACGTACCTGTCTAAAACGCATTTTACGATTGCCTTGAACTTTGCCATAAGCACTCAACATTGTCAGTGTCGGAACAGAAATTTTCGTTTTGATCTGTTAGGCAGTCTGAAATCTGCCTTCTATTACTCTTGCTAAACAGATAAACCTTCCTCCCTTTTTTTTATATTCCTATTAACTTCCATATTCAGGGATGCTGCAACGGCCTTATGATCACTGATTCCCTGTTCTGTACATACAGAGTCGAAAAGTTCGGGTCTGTTTGTTATCAGTAGGTCCAAGATGTTATCTCCACGAGTCGGTTCTCTGTTTAATTGCTCGAGGTAATTTTCGGATAGTGCACTCAGTATAATGTCACTCGATGCTCTGTCCCTACCACCCGTCCTAAACATCTGGTAAATTGAAATCTCCACCTAAGACTATAACATGCTGAGAAAATTTATGTGAAATGTATTCCAAATTTTCTCTCAGTTGTTCTGCCACTAATGCTGCTGAGTCGGGAGGTCGGTAAAAGGAGCCAATTATTAACCTAGTTCGGTTGTTGAGTGTAACCTCCACCCATAATAATTCACAGGAACTATCCACTTCTACTTCACTACAGGATAAACTACTACTAACAGCGACGAACACTCCACCACCGGTTGCATGCAATCTATCCTTTCTAAACACCGTCTGTACCTTTGTAAAAATTTCAGCAGAATTTATCTCTGGCTTTAGCTTTCTGTACCTATAACGATTTCAGCTTCGGTGCTTTCTATCAGCGCTTGAAGTTCTGGTACTTTACCAACGCAGCTTCGACAGCTTTCAATCGAGAAGTACGGACCATCCACCGTCCCCCATCTGCTGGCCCGGGCAAAGCGCCAGCTCACGCCACTGCACACACAGGCCACTTGGGGTCCCACAAAGCGACATGTCCATCAGATGCCGCACCACGCACCAGTGTCCAAGAGGTGTTCGTTCGGGTTCAAATGGTTCAAATGGCTCTGAGCACTATGGGACTCAACATCTTAGGTCATAAGTCCCCTAGAACTTAGAACTACTTAAACCTAACTAACCTAAGGACATCACACACACCCATGCCCGAGGCAGGATTCGAACCTGCGACCGTAGCAGTCCCGCGGTTCCGGACTGCAGCGCCAGAACCGCTAGACCACCGCGGCCGGCTGTTCGTTCGGGTCCCATGACTGACAAACTGCATGTTGCACTAATGCCCAAACAAAAGTGTCAGGTGGCGGCAACCCTTTGATATTTGAAAACCGAGAACTTCACGTCTGCTCTCTCTCTCTTGTCCTGTAGCGTACCAATGCTAGTCAGATAGAGCTGCAGACAAAGCAGCATTTACATGGTAATCCCCCAGCTTTGGATGTCTTGGAAATATTCCTTCACTCTATCAGATTGATTGACTAATTAATTAAATCGATATCCTTTGCGTGGGACAATTTTTCCTTGCTTCCTCTTGATGGATACCAGGATTGGAATCCTGGCAACGACCTGGTTTCCAAACCCTACTGGATTTTTTCTCCCTTGCCACCTATTGGTACAGTTAGGTAATTTGGTAGGAAGTCCAACACATTCAAATTTCAGCTCAGTTGCACATTATGTCCTTAAACAATTTGCGAGAGGAGCTGGACACTTGCATGGTCACAATATAGTTGTAAGTACTGGAAACAATAAACTGATCAACCAGGAATTTGACGTTGCGACTGCGGTTTTAAAGCACTATAGAATTCCTACATTAGTCCTCTTCGCTACATTCTGAAGCAGGAGGAAGGGTCTACCAGCTGATAGGTTAGAGACGCTGCAAGACAGAGACCAATGGGATGTATTGACAAGCACTAAACACGACACACCTAAACTGTGATCCAACCCTTAGTAATAAGTTGTCATGGCAAGATGTCAGAGATCACTATCAATCTGGAATTTTACGTCGCGAGTGGGTTTTTAAACCACTATAGGATTCCTAAATTGGTTCTCTCCACTACATTCGGAAGGAGGAAGGCCTACTGCGTGATAGTATAGAGACAACAGCAAACACCGCTGCTATACAGAGTCCACTGCGATGTATTGAGAAGCACTAAACACGACACACTTAAATCATGATCCAGTCTGTAGCAGTAGTTGCCATGGGTAGAAGTCGGAGATCGCTGAAACGCTCACACATACCTCGCACTCACCTCCCAGATGTCTATACCCAGCATGCCAAACTCCTCATACGCCGCCAGTGCCGACGATCGGCGGTCGGTTAAAATTACCGCCACGATCGCAGTAGCAGTTGCGGATGCGTATGTATACCAGAGTGCACCACCCCTGGCCATGGATGGCATCCAGGGATGACTGGAGTTGTAAGAATTCGGATGTTATCAATACATCCAGTGCAAACACCCATCATTTTGAGACTTCTATCACACGACACACACAAGACTGCTTTGTTACGCTCACACAGCACACTGGTCACTTCGCCAGACCTCGCTGCCATGGACCAGATAAGAAAGATTGGCGTATTCTTTGTATCCATCACAGGCTGAGCTAATCCATTACTTCTGGTCGCTGAAGCCTCACGACCGCCGTTGGAGCTAGCTGCAGTGCACTGCGAAACAAGCAGCTGCAGGTTGGGCGTATACGGAAGTTCTGAACAATTACACCCCGACAAGGACCCATCAGTTTAAAACATGTATTTCACCCAATCCGGGGCAGCGATGTTGTTGACAATACACCTCGAATTTCTTACGTGAAACATGTATTTCTTCCGTTTATACGAGTTATTTTCGAAGACAGAAGAAATCGTGGCACGCATGCATTCTCACATTGCTAAATTATCGTTACATGTTATGAAAATCCGGTGGCAGTATGACATAGGCTACATTTCCTCTAAGTATTTTATCGTTAGGTTGAAAAAAAAATCTCATCTTATATGTTACATCATGCATCACATGACTAGAATATTAAACTCACATTTGGCTCATGATGGAGTGCTAAGACCTACCTCTATCACAGGATGCCTCCTAACTTTCGAGCTCTCTCTTAAAGTAACCAAATGGCTTGCCACATACGAAGTCTGTTAAGGTAACAGCACAGAGAAGTTGTAAAACGTAGTTTAATACTACACATCACTTTATAAATTCGCTAATACATCTTATTTTATAAGGATGGTCGCCTCTCCCTGTGTAGGTGAGAGGCTGAAATATTGCTAAAAGATATCACTGAAAAAAATGAAAATTAAAAAAAAAAAAATTGATGGCCTGTAATTTTTCTTTTTCGGTATCGGACTACATTCACCAGGTAGTTCAAATGGGAATCTATTAAGGGAAGACGATGTTCTTTTCACGGAACACTACTGAGAACCAACACTTGAAGCTGACCACAGAAAGACTTTACCGCCGCCAGCATACTTTTCGCAAGTGACGCCTCTATTATAATCACAATCAAAAAGATTATGTTACTGTCCCACTGCATAAAAAGCAGTCCTTGTTCTGCAGGTACCAACAAGAGTCGTTGATAGCGTTACGCTTTCTGGCAGAAATGCTGTCTGCGTTTTGGAATCGAGTCGCTCCATTCAACCACATACTTAGGTTGGATCCTATGCAAAGGTCGTTTATTGATTACAGACAGTGGTGAATCATATTCATGACACTCTCATATCTCGAACCGTGTCACCTTTTTTGAACATATCTGTTACAGCAAAACTTCAACATGGCTTTAGACAACACTCTGCAATTTGTAACTGTTCCTCAGACTCTGCTCTCCCTGCCTGCAGCTTCATCCACTGATCTGAAGTCAGAGAGTGCTATATCTGCCACCTTCTGCATCCTGTAATGCTACAGAATCGTCTTTTTTGACCACCCTGTGGAAATTGGGACATTTTGTCGTAGCTCCGCAAAACGAAGCCTTCTTCTGCAACACGAGGTAGTATAAAAGACAGTACAGGAACTGGAAGGAGGATGTGGGTTTTGCTACTGCAATGCTATGCACCTCCAAACTACATACAGGTACCGCAGTTCGAAGGAGATTGTATCGCTCAGGGTGCATCATGTCTGTCACCCAAATATTCTACCATCGCTATTTTGTACCATCCAACAGCGAAACACTACAAACTATAAAAGCTCTACTAACTTCATCCAACAGAGAACTCGATGAGATTTTACCGCATCTTTCTCTTCAAATATATTGAAAACAAATACTGTCTATGTGCTGGCATCGAGCATGTGTA